>NW_028327183.1:9964200-10626984 GCF_987537825.1 Furipterus horrens
GCTAGCATTTATTGAGTACTCAGATGTCCCTGGACTTTTTCTCTATGTTGGATGTGCAATATCGTCTTTGTTGGGTGTTAGGGAGGTAAACTGGTATTTAATTACCATCCTCATTTTATAGATTAAAACTATAGAGGCTAAGAGTGAATATGTGACTTTCCAATAAACTTCTAGCTTCTAAATGACTTTTTCCACTCAAACTGTTCTTCCATAATATCATAGGAACTATTGCTTGGAAATTAACTTATTTGGCTAATTTTGATTTTTTATCAGAATATTTTAAAAATAAAGTATACCTTCCTTTGGCTGTATAATCTGAAAGACCAATATTCACTGAAATGCTTTTTATTCAATGAACTATTTTTCAAATATTTTCTATTATGCCAGATATTATTTTCATAGTCAGCAGTTTCCATAGAATGAGTAAATGTTCCCCAGGGCCCTGGGAAACTTAACACCCTTGAAGTAGAATTTCCTTGTCTATAAAAAGGAGGTAAGAATAAGAAGTCATCTTGTAGAGCTAAAATTGGGATTGAGTTGACAAATGTAACATCCCTGGTACTGTCTTAGGGACATCATATATGCCCAATAACATTACGTTCATTATTTTTTTCATGCGGTGGGAGGTAAAAGACAGAACAGTTAAGTAGCTTATTAATACTAAGCAATTAATTGGTTACATGGCCACAGGTTGTTTGATGAGTGTTTAATGTATGTTATAGTTCATGCTCACAGCAACCAATTTAGTTAGAAATGCAGTCCTATTTGATGAGAAGCTGTTGAAATCCCGTGAGGTTAAGCCCAAATCTGATAACTGGTGTATACCAGAGCGAGTATGAATTTCATCTCCATAAGCATGTCAATTAGGATGTTCTCTGCATTACGTGATAGACAACCCAAGTCATTGGGCTTAAACTGTCAGGAAATGTATCCGTAGACATCAGTGTGATTCTAGACATAGGTAGCCTTTCACAGCTCACCAGACCCAGGTGCTCTGACTCCATCTACCTTCGCATCTCTCATCTTAGTTATCTTCCTGATATCAGTGTCATGTTTTGTCAGGAAGTATGTGACTACAGTGGTTGAAGGCTTCCTATCTGCTTGTGACAACATGTGAAGTGGAGAACATGCTTCTCCTGGCCTTTCAAGCAATATTTACTCAAGGTGGACCTATTGGTCCTTGCCCATTCCTACACCATACCCGCATCCTAGAAAATAGGATATGTTGATGACCTTTAAGCTTTGACTGAACCTTAAGAATAAATCCCTGGTTAACACACACACACACACACACACACACACACACACACACACACACACACACACACACACACACACACAAACAGACAAAAACTTATGAGCTATCAATGTTTCTTTTCAAGAAGAGGTGTTAGTAGAAGAGAGTATAGGGGGGAATAAATGGAAATGGAAAAAATGCAACTTAAATAATGCCAAAAAATGTATTTTAAATAAACAAGAAGCAACAAAAGTAGTTTACCCGATAGGTTTCTGTGAGGACTCATTCAGATGATCCAAGCTGCCCTTGTCATTATGATAAAATGCTTCAGGTGTGCCTTTACAAGTATGAAATCTGTATTCTAACCTATTCTGTAAAATATATCTATTGATTTACACATGCAATAACCCTTTTTTTTTCCCAGAGCAAAACTCTGCTTAGCAAATGTACAGTGTTATCAGGGATCAGAAATAGAACTCAGTGATAAAGAGAGAAGGCTTTGGAATTTGTTGGACTGGAATTAAATATAGAATCTATCACATAGAAGCTACATGGGGTTGTACACATCCCTAAAGTAGTCTATGCTATTTGTTAAAAAAAAAAAAAAAGAATTAAAAACAAACAAGTAAAACAAAACAAAAACAACCTCAAGATTGCTATGCAGATATTATGGCATGATACATGGAAGGCAATTTAGCCCAGTGTCTGGCCCAGAATATGCAGTCCATAGATATTTTTATTATTACTGTGAGTAATATTACTACCAAAGTGCAATTTTATCGTCAAAGAGTTTACTGTCCAACAGGAGAAAGAGATAGCAGTAACAAATAAAATGTATTACAGGAACATTGCAAGCATTAAAAGGTGTAATTTTGCAGTATTTTCTCCTTGAGGGATCAAATACTTCGCAGAAGAGGTGAAAACGAATCGCGCAAGAACATATCCAAGGTCCCCGTGTCAGAGAGCGCAGCGTGCAGAAAGCCTCGGGATACGAGGAAACCAGACGATTAAGTCAGACAGCTTGGAGCACGGAGGAGAATACCGGTTTGCCTAGCGAGTCTGCTCCGTCTTCTCCAAAGCAAAGATGTTCTGGTGCACACCCAGCCCGAGCAAGGAAAGGTGACAGAGAAAACAGATTTTCTCCTTCTAATGTGTCAGGGAGCTCAGAGGAGATTAGAGCCTTGTAGGAAGGCAATAGAGAGGCCTGACAGCTATTTTGACGGAGCTGAAACAGAGCCAGGAGCCCTTTCCTTTAACGCTCGAGGAAACCAGACTGAGCGGCTTCACAGCCATCAAGGAGAGGTGGGTAGATGGATGATACGGTCCCAGGTGACATCGTAGAGCAATGGCAGGCTTTCAGTCCTGGGCAGCCTTCCAAATGACACCCACGTTATCTTCACATACGACAAATTCCTCAGGCTCCTGCCAGATATATGTAGTGTCAAGAGGTTACCACACGATAGGCATATGTATTTCCCAAATTCGTATTTATATAGGTATCAAATTATTTATTGACTAAATTCATATTTATTTAGTAACTTTTTTATAAACAATAATGCAAGATGGGTTATGTTGGGATTTGAAGAACAGGTTATGATGTGCTTAATGTAGTAAAATATTTCATAGGCAAGTTTATATACTGTCTCCAAATTACTTGGCTTCCATTCCATCTGTTTTTCCTCCTGATTTCATGAGGAGTAGAATAGACAAGGATCCACGAGGATAAATCTAAAAGGACAAGAATCTAAGGCCAAAATTGGAGCTGGAATTCAAGTAATGGGAAAGATGAACGACATCAAGTGATCCATATTCTTGTGTAAAGTTAGCGAGAAGGCTGAAGCTGCGTCCTGACATTTTAAAATGCAACTGCAGCAATGCAAAAAGACTGCTTGCTGTTGACAAGCAGGAGAGGCCCTGGCTGGTTGCCCATCCTACCCCATTAATATTCCAGGAGAGCTGCATCCACTCCAGACTGCACGGATTCCTTGAGAAAACAGGATTCTTCACAATGTAAATACACCAATGCCATCCCCTGTTTAAAAAATCAAGTAACACCTGTGGCCTTCAGGATAAAAATCGATGTTCCTTGGCAAGACACACATCTCTTCAACTTTTCTTCTCATCTTTCTTCTCAGGAATATCCCTGCCACCGTCAGTTATGCTGAATTCCTTACAATTACCCAGAAGAATCGTGCGATTCCCCACTCCCTTATTCTTGAATATGCAACTTTACCTGGCGCATTGATTCTCCTCCTCACCTGCTTATTTGCCGAGATCTCTTAAAATCAACCTTGCTAACTCCTTTCTGGTATCAGTGCTAAAATTTCTTCTCGAACCAAGGTTGACGAGATGTTTACTCCTCGTTTACATTCACCCATTGATTGCCTGACTCATTGATTCATTGGTCCATTCTTAACTATTTACAAGTCACTGTCAATGCCCAGCTGACAGAACCTTACGAACTCTGATATTTTCTTACAGTCTGGTCTCCTCTGCTTTACTTCCTATGTCATTTATCATTTATTATTTTAATTGTCTGTTAGCCTAGGGAAAGACCATTCACGGGGAATTCATTTTTAAAAAATTATTAATTTTATTTTTAAATTATGGTTTGTAGTCAATATTATTTTGTATTAGTTTCAGGTGTACAGCCTAGTAGTTAGACAATCATGTGCTTTACAGAGTGGTCCACCTTGATAGTTCAAGTACCCACCAAATACCATGCACAGCTCTTACACTAATATTAACTATATTCTCTATGCTGTAACTTACATCTCTGTGACTGTTTTGTACTACCGATTTGTACTTCTTACTCTTTTCACCTTTTTCACTCAGGCCCCCTACCCCTCCCCTCTGGCAACCATCACTCCTCTGAATTTCTGCCTCTGTTTCTATTTTGTTTGTTCATTTATTTTGTTCTCTAGATTCCACATATAAGTGAAATCATATGTTATTTCCCTGTCTGAATTCTTGAGAATAGGAGCTTTGTGTTATTCATTGAGGTACTCATAATCCAGGCCCTATGCCTGGATTATAGTAGAATCCATAACAATTTGTTGAGAAAATAAGTGTATGAATTAATACATGAAAATAGACTCCATTGGTTTCCTAGGGCTGCCGTAACAAAGTTTCCTAAACCAAGTGACTTAAAACATTTCTGGATTAAACAATGTATCATTTCACAGTTCTAAAGGCTAGAAAATTAGGGTGTCATTGAGGCCATCCTCTGTCTGAATGGCAGAAGTGAAGAGTCTGTTCTATGCCTTTCTCTTAATTTCTGGTGTCTACCAGCTGCCTTTGGTGGTCTTCGACCTGCAGCTACATAACTCAGTCTCTGGCTCCAACGTCACAGGGCACTCTTTCTCCCTGTGTTTTGATCTCTGTGTGTCTCCTCCTCTTCCTATAAGAACACGAGTCATAATGAATTAAGGGCCCGCCCTACTCCAGTGTGGATTCATGTTCTTTATGTTTTGCTGAAATCGTTGTAGAAAAAACATATATCTATATAATAAGGTGAGCAATCTGTCTTAATTGTATTTTAATATACAGTGAACAGTTAAAATCAGTCATTATCCTGCTTTCCTACTTTCCAGATGATCTAAATCCGAGCGAGAAGAAAATGAATCTTGAGGAAGTGGTTTGGAGTAGAAGGTAGTGAATGAAGTTCACGTATTAGAAATTGTATATTCTCTGAGACACTTTATTGCAAAGTACTCAGTGAAGGTTGCAGACTTAAGTCATTTATTTTTACACACACGATAGATGTATATGTACGCACACACACATAGATTAAAAGAGCTAAGTTATGTAATTTTTTCTAGGCTACTGCTGGGTGTAGTTTTCTTCTTCTGGCCACATTCCTCCCTCCCTTTAGTTTGTCCTTACACTAGTCAGGAAATGCTCCATGGAGGAGCGAAGAGCTGTTGTGATACTTCAGTGATGAGTTGGAGTTCGTTGCATGGAGATCATGGTAAGGGACCTTGATGGACAAGACCAGCAGTGAATTGCAGGTTTGTCTGGGGTCCAGTCAGTAGGCTCCGAACACCTTATAGTGTTAGAGGTGAAGGATATCACTAACTTTCCTAGGATGTTCAATCTATTCACTTCAGGTGCCAATTTAAGTTGACTACAAGTAATAGCTTGGGGTCCTTTTTTTGGTAAGAATCCTATGATTGTGATCAATCTCAATGTGTATCATTATTAATTAGTGTTGTCTGGCATGTGCTAGTTAGGATTCCATGGGTGTAAGTAACAGATATTGCCTCTGGCTGAAAGGAATTTGTAGCAAGGGCATAGAGGAGCTCACAGAACAGAAGAGATACTGAAGAGCCTGGTCAGGAACCAGGCTAATTAGAATCCCAGTAGCATAAAGTAAATGGCAGAATTGTGGCAACTCAGTAATGGTAAAACAAAAAAAATTCTGGGCTTAGATAATTCTTCTTGAGATTCAACGTTCTAGGAGAGAGAATTTCAGTGTCCATGCCTTTGTTATTTACTCAGTCTTTATTTGAGGGAAACATAAAACTTAGCAGCAGCTCCCAATGAGGGGGAAGTAGGTATTGGGGTATTGTTACTAGACAGCGGGGTATTGTTACCAGAATAGAGAGGAATGGGGAATGTGAGATCGGAAAGCCATGTAATGTCTGGTGTACAGACCCAAAGAAGGCAAAGGACAGCATTTCCCATCACCTCCTATCTCAGGCGCCTTACAGTTGTAGAGGTAAACCCAAGAAAGAGGAACTGAATTGTAATCGGGGGGAACTAAACTTAAAGCCAGTTCACTCTTCTGTCAAAGCCCCACAGATATGAATTGTGATTCCTCTCCCAAAACACTGCCCTGTCCCAAGAGGGACCATCGCAGCCCAGGAGTAAGTTAGGTAAGAGGGGACTCAGATTGAATACTCTTAATTCAGTCATTTACAAAGTAGAGTTTGAAATCAGTAAACATTTAGACTCTTCTGTCAAATGCTAAGGTTTTTCAATGATATTCCAGCTCAAACAAATTCATGATGAAGAATGTTAAGGTGAGCCCTCAAGCCATCCTCAGGCTTAAATTATATTGCTTGTTAGTATTAGGATCAAAGCTATAAAAATAACCCAAATAGAGATGATAGTGCCCATTATAAAGCTGAGTAAGAAACTAGTATCATTTAGAAATGTTTCTTGAAGTCAGACCCAAATTTAATCATTTTTACCTGGTTGAATAGACGCAACCCTTTTTATTATATGTGACAGAAAGAGAGAAGACAGTTTCCTATACCTGCTAGTAAAGGCCAAATGTTAGATTTGCTATGGAAAACTTTTTCTAATTAGACTGAGCAATGGACATTAACAAATACTGTGTCGATGTTTCGTTGATAATTTTGGACCTTATGATTTTTTTTCCAGAATGTCAATTATGCTTCTTTCACATACAAGGTCCTGGAAGTGTGAAATTAAATCTGAGTTATAATTCCACAGGATCCACTGAAAATTGTCTCAGCACTGGAAAGCAGTCATTTGTCTTATCTTTGCCTCACTGTTCAGGTTCTTCATTGGTCTGCTTTTTTGCTCATTCAAGTTCTGCTTTAAAAATATGTATCTATATTGTTGGGGAATAATGAGAAAACTTTGCTTCACCAATTGGCCTGAAAATTTTTAAAAAGCCAGATCTAAAAGTACATTTTTCAGTTTATAAAAACCTCTCTAATGAGACAGATGAAAATATGAATTGTTTCTAATGAGCTCAGAATTGCATAGACTTCCCTTGGTTTAATTTCCTAAGTGTTCATAGATATTATTTTGTTGTGCTTATTATAAAACAAGAAGTGGCCACTAGGCTGTGATAAACCAATTTGTGAGATTAAAGTGCTGAACTTGAACAGTTTCATTAAAGTCTAAGTCATGAGTGGAAATCAGAATTTTAAGAGCTGCTTTTTCGTATTTACGCAAGACCCGCATCGTTTACGCCAGCAGAAAGGAGTACCAATTACTACCGACTCTGTTGATGAGGTCTAGAAGGACCCCTCAGCAATGCCATCTTTCCACGCATACTCTCCCCCCAACAATGCAAAACTCAAGCTTTAATGACATTGGATCTAGACACCCTGTAATATCTTATGCCTATGTCCTCACCAGTGCTCATTTATGCATATTAAAAAAAAAAAAAACTCATATGCTTTATTTAATACGTTACTCCTGGGGAGTTTTAGAAAGCCAGTTTATCAAATTGGAAGGGAATTGATCACTGCAATGTGCTCTGTTTCTTATAGAAAGAGGAACAGAATTACAGTAACTATTATTTGTATGCAAACAGCAGCACCTAGTTAATTAGTGGTGCTACTTAGAAATTATGGGTTTCTCAAAAAACTGCAGGGTGTAATAAAATAGAAGATCATTCGCTTTCAGTAATGAAGTTCAAGAAAAATAAGCACAGCCCTGCCTTTCTTTAACCCACAAGATCCAAATTAAAATATATAGTCTGAGTATAAGCATATAATACTTAATCACATTGAACACATTACAAATTTCATCATCCATTTAAACATGAATGCAGGATGTGGCGAAAGTAGGTTTACAGTGGTGAGTACACGAAACGCAGTTTATTCTTGTATTATTTATTAATTATATTATTTTCCTATAGACAACTGTAAACTTATTTTACCCTACCCTGTATATTTAAATTTGCTAACAAACTCACCATCAAACTATTTTTAGCATTCTCAATTTTATTTATCGCCATACTTATAATGGATGGCCACTGATCTTATTAAGGGAAAGTTATTTACATGACTTAATCAAACTGGCTGGATGTATTACTCATCAAGGGTCCCATAAGCCTGCCTTATTACTATTCTTTACACAAATATAATTATACATTTTATATGTGTATATATATATGTGTGTTTGTATATGTATATCTTCTCCCTCAGGAAGTAGAGAACATTGATTCTGGACCTTTCTTTCTTTATGGTTTTGAAGTCTGTTATCTTTCCATAAAGTCATTAAAAGAAATTCTATAAGTCCCATACAACAGTATTTTGGAACCTAATGTCAATACTTGGAAGACAAGTTTTGTTGCTATCATTGTTCATTAATCCCCATGTTGACACATATCAGTTCTGTAACCCTGGGACATATTACTTAATTTCAATATGGCATAGCTTACTTAACTCTGAAATGACACAGCTACTACATAGAGGTGAAGTGAGTATGTAATTAGATGGGGGGTGCACAGTATTCAATACAGTCCCTGTCTACTTATAGGCACTAGATAAGAGTTAGTCCCTGCCTGGTCCCTTCCTGGACCATGACAATGTCTACAAACCACAGGCTCCTGCTACGCATGGTTAGTGAGAAAAGAAATGGTCAAGCGGTTTGTCCTTTAGTTGGGTACAGAGCGTACCCACTGTGTCCTGATGTGTTGCACACTACCGAGAGCTCACAAAAACCGAAACTAGGAAATCTTTTCAGAAACCCTAGTGATCCCAAAACACGCTTGTGGGAATATTATTTCTGTTTTGTTTTGCTTTTTAAAGCCTTATGGTGATATTTGGGTCCCCATGTGTCATTTAAATACGTACCTCAAGCAAACGTACATTTTTGGAAGATGGTTCCAGAGGAGACACAAAGGGGTCTGAATGGTAAATGCACTCTCTTGGCTGGGCCCTGGGACACTTTGCTAAGACAAAGGCCCTTCACTTGTTTCTAACACTTGAGGAATTACCCGCACACTTGGAGAACAGCTAGTAAGAGTGAAACACCAGTGGATTTTGTTCTCAAAAATCCACTCTGCAGCACCATGTCCATTTACGTGATAATAAGCTCCTGTTACCAAAACAACTGCGGTGGGAAGACGTGTTCTGGGGCAAAATGTGAACGGCGTAGAGAAATTAAAGGAAAAGGAAAACAAGTACATATCGGGCCTGCAAAATAAGTGGGAACAATGAAATATAAAGATTTTTTTTTTCTAGTAAGTTTATAGAGGGCACGTAAGCATCTCAGCTGGGGAAGAACTTTAAGACAAAAACTGACATGTGACTCTTTGGAGTAGAGCAAAGTTCTTTTTCATGCAAAGCAAAGGGCTAGGACAGGAGCGGAAACAGGCTCTGGATGGGCACTCTTTTTCAATCTGCTTTTACATGTTCCGTTGTAATCTGAGAATCTTTACTCACCCTCCCATGAGACAATTTTTATGTTTCACCTCCTCTAGGTGTTTTTTTTTTCCTTCTCTTTCTAATGCTATCTCATGTGGAATATTTAATTAACGAAGTTATGTCTGGTACTTGCACTAAATACGACGTAAGCTTGGCCTTTACAATTTGGGGGAATGAAGACTATTGGCAGAACAATGGGCATTTAAAAGCTAGAATGACCTTCGCTCTGAGTGCCGTTGTGATTAGCATGAACTCTAATATCAGGAGTATCGCGTAGCTGCCTGAGATGCCAAGAGAAAAAGCTTCTAGCTTTAGCCCAAAGGACCCTGGGAAATAGAGTGATACTTGGGCAGTGAAACATGAAGGACAAACTAGTGTGATTGTGTTTGATTTGTGTTGACTTAGAAACCGAGAAAGGCCCCTCGGAACCGAGAGTCCGGCCAATGAGGGTAGGAATGGACTGTCCGGTTTGTCCCCTTTGTAACTGCTATGCTATTTATTGAGAAAAACCTAACGGCAGCACGGTCTTTCTCTCCAGTTGGATTCTTTTAAATTTTGTCCGTTACAAGGTGCATTTGTTAACAATGGCAGCAAAATAGAATGCGTGGAAAGAAATATTTGCTTTTGCTGTTAAATAGGCTATTGTTGCTTTTAATTGAAAGCATACATCATGAGGTTCATAGTTCTGCCAGGCCCTCTGCTTATCACCAGGGATACAAAGATGAAAAACACCTTCTGTTTTCTGTGTGTGTGTGTGTGTGTGTGTGTGTGTGTGTGTGTGTATAAATGATACTGAATCAGAATATGCCATAACCAGCCGTAGACTCAAACTGATATACTTACCTGTGCACATGTGTATGATATAACTTATGTATATTTTATGGCTTCGCATAGTTTAAAATCATGTATTAAGTCTTAAATAAAAATCATATAGAAAATCTTGGATTTAGAGCAGTGAAACTGATCTGTATGATACTCTAATAGTGGATACATGTCATGTGCTGAAACAGAGGGCACACAATACAAACTACTTGTGGTTACTGATATTTATGTTGCTATTATTATTGTTATCATTACTAGCTTAAAGTTTTTAGTAACTTAATCAAATGTAATGTCTTGTTATTATATTTTTCTTCAAAAGCCTAGATAGATATAGACATATAGTATAAAAAAGAAAAACAAGCGTTTCATAAAAGCAAAAGTTTCTCTCAAATTTCAACTAGAAATACGGTGAAACCATATTAAAAACAAAAACTCTTTTTACACATTTAATTAGCATTCATTTTGTCTATTTGTAAATATAACTACAAGAAGGGCCCTAAGAATTGGCTTTATTCAAATACACTGATGAAAACTGTTTTAAACTCCAAAATTCATGGAATTTGGTTACCTACTGCATGAACATTCAACAGAGAGAAAGCCCCATCACATGTCAAAGGATCTCACAGAGGGAAGGAAGAAAGGAAAGGAGGAAGGGAGGGAGACAGAGACAGAAGGAGGGAGTAATAATGCCATGTAAGAAGTACTGTGAACAAGTCCAGCGGAAGACGCTATGAAGGCAAAGACGAGGGGTATTTAACCAGTTGGTGAAGGACAGGCAGCGAAGGCCTTTGCATTTGCCCAGTCTTGTAGCAAGTCCCACTGGTATACAAGAAAACAAATTTAAGCTGGATGGTATCATTGCATAATTAAATAAAGCAGCAAATAAAATAAGCAACCAGTAATAGCTTCTGGCTGCAGGGTTTGTTTTAAGACAGGGGCTCTGTGACATGTGCCGTGAATACATACATGTCTTAGATTTTCTAAGTTTTGGTTGCATTCCTGGTGGGTATCGTTGCTAAGGAACAAAAAGCTGAATATGTAGGGGTTTTCTGACCTATATATTTTCATAAACCCTCAGACAAGTGGAGGTCTTATAAGGAGTTAGGTAGAAAAAAAAAAAGATACGGGCAAGTGCTCCCACATGATTTCTTGGACCAAATAAATAATTTATGTGTCAAACCACTGATCTAGGATGCCAGGAGAATGGTGCCAAATAGAGGAGAAAGTTCCCCAAATCTGATACACGATGAATTTCATTCTAATGTACAGATTTATTTTGGATTCCTAAATTAAAGTGCACATGCACATCTCTTTAAGCAAAACTGTCTACTTTAGTGAGAAATAATTATTTTAATTTTATGGTTATCTAAATTGCCCAATAATGTGTCCCAGCCAAAGAGAAACTTCTACTAATGATTATACCAATGATTTTCACATCAAGGAACCATTGAACCAAGAAGTAAAATACTTACCAAGCAAAAATGGGTTTTTTTTATTTACGCTCATGAAAATTTCATGAATTTGACAAATATCACTTAGGTTTTTTTTTTTTTTCCTCAACCAAATTAACACAAAGCAAACTCATGACTTCAGCCAGCTATAAACTTAATGAACTGTCTGCAAAGTTCAAAATTAGAAATGAGTCCAACTTGGAAACAATTCAATAGGGAATCAAAGTGATGAGGTCAGCACAGTGGGTGTATTTCTGGTCTGGTTTGTTTTAGGGACATTTGTGGGGATTAAGTGGTTTGAATTTTATGTAATCTGCAACTGACAAAAGTTGGAAGAAATACCACTTTATATATTTTCAGAAAAACATTATCATATAGTAAGGGGAGGTAAGAATTTGGAGAGAACGCGCCTAACTTGAAATATACCTTATTCTTAAGAATCAAATCTGTATATTGAAACAAGTACTTTTGGAAACAATAACAGCAAAAGGCTGTGTCTGTAGGTTTTCTGAGACAGTTGGTGGTACTGGTCACTGTGTGTAAGATTGAAATGAGGGAACATCATAAAATTAAGTGGTCGTTGGCAAACGGAATTCAGGCCTATGGAGGTCTCTCACGACGACAAACTTTATTGAGCCTGTACTATGTCATTTATATGATAAGGTCTGTTATTTCTCTGACTTCATAAATAATTAAACTGATGCTTGGCTGGGCAAAGTAACTTTCCCAAGCCCACATGTTTCTTTAAAAGAGTAACTCACAAAAAAGCCACACCCAAGTAGCAGAGCTGTGATTAGAATGGGACCAACACATGTGAGTATACTTTGCACTATTCCTATTTTATACTAACCAGGCCTAGGAGAATCTTTCATTTTACAGCTCCATAATCAGAAAAGGGAGCTGTGCTCTAGAATTAAAAGAGAAGTAGCAATGAGTACAATGGACAGGGACAAAGATTTAACATGAATTTTAGAGAGTGTATAATTGTGGAAAATAAAGAGAGAATAATAGATTCCTGTACTTCAATGACTCTGGGGACCCTTTGAATATTAAATCTTTCCACCCATGTCCTCTACACCTAGAGAACAGTCTGAATTAAACTCTCAACAATTCAAATGAATATATTTGGAGATAATTTAAATCGAAAGTTTTATTTTAATAGAAGTTCTTAGAAAAACCACAAGTTGAAATTCTTCTTACAACTTTTAGATGGAAAATCAGTGAAGCTTACAAATGGAAATGATTTCTAAAAGATACCTTTGTGAGGAGGGCACTTTCAGGGAACAGAATGAGACAGAATGCACACCCTCCCTTCCCATTGTGTCGTCCTCAAAGCTGCGTGTCCTTCTGAATGACGAGTCCGGGCCCTGTGCCACCCAAGCTAGCCATTTCCCGCAACGGACCGCTGGCTGCTTGTGGTGGGGTCATGCCGCAGGAGCAGCAGGGCTCTCCTATCCTGCAAAATACTTGCTAAATTCTGAACAGACTGTATGTCAGGAAGAAGGAATTTTGGTCAGTTATATGGGGGCAGAGTTACTTTAGGTGGTGGGCACACAATGTAATATACAGATCATGTATCAGTGACATGTACACCCAAAACCTTTATGACCCTCTAAACAATGTCACTCTAATACATTTAATGAGATTTAAAAAAGTAAAAGGCATTTCGTGGACCTGTGGGATTACTCTTATTTTCTTGGGGAGAAAATTATTTGGGAAAGGGGATAAAGAGAACAGAGTGGAGAGAACACAGGCTTGAGAGTATGCTAGAGATTTAGCCCTGGCCCTATTCACTCATTGTGTGTGTGTTTTGTGCACTGAAATCCATCTCTATGAAAGCTGGTATAGCGAAGGCCATCAGGGTCCCCTCCCCTTACTCCTTTGACTAATGGCATCTTCCTGTCATCATGTGTTTTTCTCTGCTTGAGGAGTTTCTCTGGTAAAATCCTGAGGAGCACATCCCAATCAATGACAAATGAAAATTGGTTCCTAGCTCCCATTCTTCTTGTCTGTAGGTTTCACATATCACACCAAAGATCTTAGCAGGTAAGACCTTCTTGCCTGCAATAGAAATCTGTTTACTTCATACCCTGATGTGGTTTTCTACCCTCCCTGTCTCCTGTTTCTGCTCCCATACCAGAACTTTCTGGAATCAACTCTTGCATAAATTATTTAAATATGATTTCTTAGGTTCTGCTGCAGGTGAAATGCAACCTAAGACAGCTGTTTTTTTCATATCTAAAATTTTTGCTTATCTGTGAGTCCTCCGCTTGGGGCTCCAAAAGGTAAAAAGTTTGAAATTTGTCAGTCTCAACCTTATAACAAGAGAAAAGCTGAAATACCTTAATTTCACTGACTTTTGGGGGGGCCCTGTAGAGGTTAGAAGTCACAGGGCAAACGGTCACTCCAAAATCAAGGGAGGTAGTTACATTGAGTGAGTCTGCTTACTTGGACCAGAGATTTCTGAAGCCGTCAGTGGTAAGAACACTGAAGTGTTGACTTGGAAGAGTTTCTGGAGGCCGAGTGGAGTCTATCAGGAAAAGGAAGAGCTTCTGGGTGCTGTAACTTCAGGAGGGTGGCCCGCACCTTTGTAAGTTTTACCTCCAAGGACCCCAAGAGGTTGTCACAATGAAGAACCAAGAAAAGCCCCTCATGGAAAGACGGGAAGAATAATCCTTGTGAAATATGTCCACATGTTTTCCATAAACAGGTCTACGCTATGAGAAAAGACTTTATTTTACTAGAGCCTTATTTTACATGGAGATGGCACTTCTCTAACCCCAGTCCATTCTAACTATACTGCCTCACTCAAGGGTAGAGGAAGCTACAAAACACTTGTAAAGTTTATATCCCAGGGAGACAAGTTCATTAATAGACTGAGATTTAGACATCAAATTATATAATGTCTTCTAGAAATGACATAGGCAAAAATCTAGGTAAGTTGGATTTTATTAAAATTAAAACGTATTCCTTTGTGAAAACACGGTTAGGCAATGAAGAAAGCTCAGGGAGAAAATAAAGGCAAAACACAAATCAGACACAGGTCTTTTATCTAAAATATACATAGAGCTCTTAAAACTCAACAATGAGAAAACCCAGCTTAAAAGTAGACAATGGAGTTGGGCAGGCATCTCACAAAATAATATATATAGATGGCAAATAAACATGAAACTATGCTCAACATAATTCGTCTTCAGGAAATGCACATTAAAAGAACAATGAGATACCACCGCACCCTGTTACAATTGCTAAAACCCAACAAGTGTACACTATCAAATTTTGGTGAGAAGACGGAGGAGCAGACAAGTGAGAATGTAAAGTAGAACAGAGGCTCAGAAACAGTTTGGCAGCTTCTTACAAGCCAAACATAGCCTTAGCATACGATCCAGCAATTGCCCTTCGAGCAATCTGCATAACTGACTTGAAAACATATGTGTACACAAAAACTTACATGTGAAGTTTCGCAGCAGTTTTATGTATAATCACCAAGATCTGAAAGCAACCAATATGTTCATTAATAACTAAACGGAAAACAGACTTTAGTGCATTCATACAGTGGAATATGATAAAATGAGTTAAAGCACCATGCAGAGCCATGGGTAGACTTAAATGTACTTTGCCATTGGATGGGGTCCTGGGACAGAAAAGGGACATCAGATAAACATTGAGGAAATATAAATAAAACATAGACTTTAGCTCCTAAGTGGTGTCAGTATTGGTTTGTAAATTGTAACGACTATAAATACTAATGTAAGGTGTTAATAGTGAAGGAACCTGCTTTGGAATATATGGGAACTCTTTAAAACTGTCTTTACAATTTTACTGTAAATCTAAATTGTTCTAAAATTGAAACAGTTTATTTTAAAAATGTGTTAGTAATCCTCCCTTTAGCAAACACATTCCCATATTATCTGCTTAATAATTCTCATAAGCCTCAAATAGGGTCCTCAAGTTAAATCCTTTACTCCTTCACTGCCCCCTCACCTCTGCCCTCTTGCCCTCCTTGGAACTGGAGAAATAATATCTATTTTTTTACCTAGAAAAATTCTTAACTTAGTCACTGTACAAAAGGTCTTTCTGTTTTTATTAGAAATGCCATTTAATATGCCTGGATACAGCTTTTCGTATGATGAAACTCCTAAAGATTTGACATGTTCTGGTATAATGTTTTCAGTAAAATTCTAGTTATTACCAAAAAGTGTTGCATATATAACAAATTCTGAAATTTCTTTACCAGTTGTATGTTATTGAATTCTCAGCAGATCTTAAACTCTTTCTGAAGGGACATCTGAGGGAGGTATTCACTGTTATTTAATTCATAATCACTGTCTTCTTCGTGTTCTTAGATAGAGGCACTAATGTGCACTGAGTCAGAACAAGTGGACGTAGACTCCGTTGGTCTGTGGAAGCTGATGGCTCTGCCATCCCTTCGCAGTGGCTTAGTGGAAAGAGGCTTCGGTAAAGGTATTTCAGGTTATTATAAGCATAGTTTTTCATTCCTCATGAGGAGTCCTCACTCTCTCTCTCTCACTCTCTCTCTCTCTATATCTGTTTAAAGCATGTCAGTCTCTCAGAGAAATCCATTATGGAAATTATTTGTATACCATTTAATCAGAAACTCTTACAAAATCTTTTCACAATAAATACTGAATGGATAGATGAATGTGCGTTCCTAAACTGTTAGATGGCATAAGACCAACTTCCTGCTTTGCCCAGAAATTTGCTTGTTTCAGCAACGAAATTCTAACTTCCTGGGCAATCCCCAAGTCTTTGGCCAAAGAGAACTGTTGCTCACCCCGGTGCAAAGTATCACCGCTGCATGGGGAATGGCTTTAGAAGTCTAAATGGAAGACACAGTGGGACCAACAAAAGGAAAGCAAGAGTTAGCTGCTCAGTTGCTGAGAATTCTATCTCATGCAGCCTCATGGGTCTTCTTTCACGATGCTCTTCAGAATACCTAGCAGAACGAAAAATTCGGAACTTCCTGGAAAAACAATAGATGCAACACAAACTGGCAGTGTTATTTTTGCTACCTCTTGCATGAATAACTGAAGAACTAAATTGAAAATGTTATTATACAGGATATTTGTCAATTAGATGGATGTACGTATTCAGTCTGTTTTATTGATGATAATAAAGTCAATTGAAGTTCAGCATTATATGCTAATATAAGCTCCATTTGTTAATGTATCTTCACCTTAGTAGATTTCAGAGAATATATGCTGGTTACATAATTACATTGTTTATTTTAATCATTTGAAGCTAAATGCGACATCATTGAACAGTACAAGAAAGAAAGATATCAGGCACAACCCGATTCTTACATTTATATCATTCTAAGAAAAATTTCTTTTAGAAAAGACTCACAAAAAATTTAACAATTTTCCTGATCAAGCAACATTATGCATATGTACTTTATGTTCATGAAGCACACATACTATTACTGAAATTACTGCTTCAATTTAGAAACTGATTAAAATTAACTCATAAAAATTTAATGCTGTAAAACCAAAGTGTGGAATAAATAGTCAGGGTCTAGCGTCTCAGGGAAAAACACACACACACACTCTCTCTCTCTCTCTCTCTCTCTCTCTCTCTCTCTCTCTCTAAGCCTGGAAAATAAATCACATTCCATTTTGCCCACTAATTTTGAATAGGCCAAGTTGCTTTTGAGCAAACAGGCAAGCTCTCAGGACCATGGTGAAAATAAATCTGTTATTAAAATATCAGGGACAAGCTTAAAGTCACCAGGAAGGATGGGATGAAAGTTGCAAAGCAAATTGAGATAACTAAGCAGTTTCCTCTATGGCAATGCCATTGGGTAACGTCCTTTTGGCTGTTCAATGTGGAGTCATGCAGAACGGGCAGAAAGCGGACAGAGCTTGGGGAATAGGATCTTTTGTGATGAAGTAGACTCGGACAGTTTAATTTTACAAAAATGTACTTTTTTTTTTTCCATCAACCCAAATCAAAAAATGCATGAAAGGTAAAATTCTTGCTATGGCTTACTATTTTGTGATAGAATATGCATGGATGGCTTGATGATTCTGGAGCGCGGTAGTGAGGAACTATGCAATTATTATTTAAGTAACCATGAAGTAATGACGTGTCTCCTGTTGCTTTGGAGATTGGGTTGAAATGTTAAAACTCTGGAGAGTAATATCATTGTTGTAACCACCATCATCACCATGAGGTTTTGAGGAAAGAGACACTATAACAAGAGGAAAAGGAGAAAAAAAAATGTCCTGGAAAGATATCACTTGGAAGGAAGATTTTAATAATTAGAACTGCTCAAATATGTCCCTTTCCAGGAAAGTGATAGCTTTCATTTACTCAGTCTATGACATGGGCCAGAATCTATGCTAAGCATATTGTACAGCTGACTTATGAAGTATTCAAAATAGCACTTGGATAAAAATATGGATATTCTCATTTCTCAAGTTAGGAAAGTATTTAGAAAAGCTTTTATTTCCCTGAAGTCGCACACGTAGTAAGTGGCAGATATGGTATTTAAAGTAAGGCTGACGTTTTCCAGTGCAGACTCTTAACAATTACATTTAACTCCTTTCCTGGCAATGAAAACCAGGAATGAGGATAAAGCTATTTTGTCATTGAATACTAAGTGGATTTGTTGACCTCCCAAGTTACCTCCATATTTTTCCTATTAAATTCTATGGCTACGACA
Organism: Furipterus horrens; assembly: GCF_987537825.1. Taxonomy (NCBI): domain Eukaryota; kingdom Metazoa; phylum Chordata; class Mammalia; order Chiroptera; family Furipteridae; genus Furipterus; species Furipterus horrens. The sequence continues at coordinate 9,982,531 of NW_028327183.1, forward strand.
TTGGATGGTTAAGGATTAATATGAAATAGAACTTACCATGTGGTTGTGCTAAATTGTTTTCTTGGCCAAGGTATATTCTCTACATACTCTAGACTTCCTGAGAGCATGACAACCTCTTCCTTAAGGCTATATCCACAGGTGTAACACAATGCCAAGACACAGTAGAAGCCCAGAACATACCTTTTGGAAAATCTCAACAACAAATGTAGAGAAGGACTGGCTTGAGAAGGCCATCTGGGCATCTTGTTACAATCTCTGCTCTGTGTTTGTATTTCCCTTCCTCCTCTTGTCCACCCAATTTAATTTATATTTTCAAACCTTTCCTTATTACTCTTTCTTTGGTGAAAAGTACCCCCAAACAATCCCACCTTTCTGTTCTATGCTCATAATTTGCACACAATACAACTATTCCATGTGCTACAATTTAGGTGTGAGAAGTATTACCCACAAATTCAGAGCCCAGGCTCTGAGGTTAGACATACTTGCCTTTAAATCTAGACTCTAGCATTTGGATAAAAATTAGTTTCATACTCTGAGCCTTGGTCTCTTCATCCAACATGTTTTCTTCAAATGATTACTTTGAGGATGAAACCTCACAGAGCATGCTGATAGATAGTTAGCGGGAAACATTGGGGGCAGTAGTGGCTATAAGTTTAGTATCTCAACTCCAACCTAAATCTTAACTAGGGGCCTCTAATTCAGACTTCCAATAGAACATTTTATAATAGGTATGCTCTATACCTGTTGCGATCAGTGTAGTCAATACTAGCCACTTGTGAGTGGTATGCACTGTAAATATGGTTAAATAAGGCTAAGTAAATGAGCGTTTGCTTTTATTTAATTAATGTATTGTTAAATAACGACACATTTCTGGCAGCTCCTGTGCTGGAGAGCACACTCCTGGTAGACTATGGAATAGAACAAGACATGTCATGATGAAGAAAACATGACATTATACAATGAACTGGATTTTCCTCTTTTCTCTCAGGAGTATCCTCGATGGCCTTCCATCCTCAGTTAAGTTCGTACTTGCCCACCGTTAACACTGTTCCCCGCTGTCTGTGTTCTCTAAGTATCCTCTTTTAGAAATCCATCACAGGTTCACCAACAACTGTGGAAGGTCTATCCTGGCTAGCTTCCCAAGAGGAAGGCATGTGGCATAGTGGCAAGGTGTTTGCAGGTAGATGGACTTGGGTTAGAATTCAACTCAGGTACATTTTAGTTGAGCAGTCTGGGACCAATTGCTTAAGGTGTCTCAAACTCAACTTCCTCAAACATAAAGTAGACATAATACCTTACCTACAGCATGGAGCCTTAGTGAGTATTATAAAACCAGCAAAGTGTTCCAGCTTGCTGAAAAAAACACAGGAGATAACTCAGGTGTGATCTCTTCATTTTGTTATTTCCATCACGTAGCCCTCATTTGATAAAGGCTTCAAACATTTCATGTTTGATCACCCTCTTCTTTCATTGGCACCTCCATTCCAATTCTCCCCATAGTCAAGTGTACTTCTCTCTCCCAATGAAGCACTTTTGGTATCTTCCTTCCCACAGCACCTGATGAGAAATTTAATGGCTTTCTTTGCTGTGGCCCTTAACTTTAGACCATCATGTTTACTGCCTTTCCCTGTAAAGGTAAAATTTTCTTCTCTATAAATTATTCTTTTTAATTTTTAATATTATTATTATTATTATTATTATTATTTGCCCTGCCAGTCCCCTTTTCCCTGATCTACCTTTGGTTCTTTCCTTAGGTGTGCTCTTTCTTCCCAACAGCCAGAGACAGCAGGGAATGAAAAGGCTGATATAATTGCAGAGTTTATCCTGGGTTAGAAGGGTAGGTGCAGTCTATACAATATTAGTTACACTTCTCAACAACCTAATGGTCTGCCTTTCCCCACGCGCGGAGTGGAGCTGGGATTTCAGTGTCATCTTTATTACTCTTGAGTCCGTGCTCTTCCCACTGGGACACACTGCCTTTCGCCTTGTACTACCCTGTCCTGTAGCTACAGGTCAAGCTCCCATTCAGGGCGATAGAGCTGCAGCCCTCCAGGGATAGGGGAGGAAGCACAGCCAAGCAGCTCAGCATGAAGACAGATAATAACCTGACTTAGATTTAAATAATGATAACCCCTCAGGGACAAGTTTCTAGCCTGGAGAGTGATTATGCAAATGAACTCTCTGTATATTTCTGAAAGTAACATTTTGAATGGAAACTAAACACATTCACTGACTTCAGTGTTGATGACTGTTTTAAGCAGGCTTCATAAAAAAGCATTCCACCAAGCCTGTCTTTCCTGCCTCTTTTCAAAAACACACAGCAGAGGGGAAAGGGCAAGTGAGCGAGCACTTAATGAATCCTCTAACGTGCCAAACGCTGCCTTAGGCGCTTGTACATACACTATTTTATTTAATCCTAGCAAACACCGTGAGCAGTAGGTTTTGCTAACCCTGTTTTTATTGTTTTGTTTTGTTTTGTTTTGTTTTTTACATGAACAAAAAGCACAAGGGCAAAAAAAAAAAAAAAAAAAGCCTATTGAGTGCCTAATCATATACCGAATGCCAGAAGTTTTATGTTGGCAATATTTAACACTTTTTATTGTTAAGATGCTATTATCATCTTACCACCAAAACCAAGTAAAAGAAAAATAGAGCAAAGGAAACTTATACAACAACCTCACTTAGAAATATAAACATAAAATTCCCTTAAATCGTATTTTTAATACATCAATAGATTTTGTTTGATGTACCAACTCTACTAATGTATTAAAAATTCTAGTATATGATGATTAATTAGTGTTTATTCTCATAAAAGTTCAAATATGACAATGTAATGACAATGTACTAGTGTGATTCATCTTACTGACCTCTTAATAGGTTACTAAGTTATAATCTAAATAGATTTAGAAAGAATATTTCATAAATTTCAACATGCATTTTATAATCTTGGAATAGAAGAGGATATCTTTAACCAGATCAATTTATACAAGAAATTATTCTCGTTTGGTTATAAATATTTGATTCATGACATATAACTAATCAAGAATGTCCACTTCATTGCTTCTATTTAGTCCTAAGCAATAAGACAAAAGAAAGAAGTATTAAGATTGGGAAGAAAGAAACAAAACTTTATCACATATTATACACACACACACAATTTTCTAAATCCCATTTGGTTCCTACTACCCTAAAATTGTCATTTTTTTAATAGTCTCTTCTTAATCTGATAATTTTATCAGGTGGCTACCACTCTTTCTATATAGAATTTCAAGAATCCTAAAGTATTGGAACTAATTATGGATTTCAGACAAATTACTGAATACATCAGTATAAAATAATCATGTCTTATTTAGCAGCAAAAATTAATTTTGAAACAACATCATTTAAAAATGTCGACAAAAACAATAAGAAACTAGGAATAAATCTATAGGGGATGATTAGATCTTTATGTGGCAAATTTAAAACTTTTAATAAAAGGCCTTTAAAAACCACAAAAACAAAGGGAAAAATTGACTACACATTTAATTATAATGTCAATCAATATCTCAAAACAGATCTGTGTGTACCTGACAGGTGATCCCAGATCATCAAAAATAGACAAGATACTTAAAATAATAAAAATGAGTATTATCTTAGTAAGTATCAAGAATTTCTGTAACCTATATTATTAAAATGTAATGATTTAGGCACAAGAGACAAGAGAATGAACAGGATCTAGACACATACCCAAGTACATTTGGATGCTCACTACATGTCAGAAGGAAATAATAAACCACTCACTACGTGAAAACTGGAGCTTAAGTGTAGAATCTAAGAAGCTGTAGAATCTAATAAAGACTCAGTAGAAGGAGGAGGAGGAGGGAAAAGAGGAAGGAAGAGGAGGGGAAGATAAAGAAGGGCAAACTGGAGGAGGAGGAGACTGAGAAAGAAAGAGGACAATGGTTGCTTGGATTTGATATCTTGGTTATGTGAAACAAAATGCTTAGTTCTCTCCTATAATTTTCAGGATTTGAGTTAGTCATTAGCTAGGGTAATCATTTTATTTAAGGACCATCAATTGACGACACTGAAATAAGAATAAAATAAGGACCTTAATCCCTAGGGACAATGTGAAAATAGATATATACAGACATGGAGAAAATATGAAGCAGGGGATACATACCTTGAGAGAAATATATGCACACAAACACACTTATATGATACATACACCCATTATGTGTGTACAGTTCTTATTAGCAGACTTAATGAAAATAAGACTGAAATTTTGGGTAACAAGGTATTTGTGAATAAATTAACAGCATGGTTCTAATTATAGAGGCCCTAGAATTTTAACATGAATAATCATAACATAACAATTAAGAACATACTATGTAATAAGTCCTTTGCTAAGGGCTATAGATATATTATCTCAAAGGAAATTTGGAAAAGAATTGAGAAGGTGAAATTGTCATCATTTTATAGATGAGATGTTCATTTCAAAATTACCCGATGTAAAATAAATGGCTAGTGGTATCTATTGGGTTAAGAATTTAGGAGGTCGGAATCTACACAACTCTGAACACCTTCTCTTAATGCTTACAGGGGGTTTGGAGGTTCTTTGAAAGGAATTCAGTTAATTAAAATATTTTATCATGCTACCAAAAATTAAATTTTCACTTCAATTTGGCCTCACGAATTAGCAAACACACCAAATATGTTTGCTTTGGGTCAGAATAATATCATCTCTCCGTAAAACATTAATAAGGTAAACCAAGCATGAGCTCATTGGCAAGCGTATCTTTTTCTTTTGTTAGTGAAAACTATGAAGCACTTTTTTTTTAAGTTGTGAAGTCAATGATCTTAACTTTTCACTCTCAAGGACTCTTATTAATCCCATCACACTAGTCACCATATTTGTGATTTTTTTTAAGTGTGCTATTTTGCTAGTGCAGGTAATGCACATATTTCACTAATGGAGAATAAGCCACAGAACTATGACTTTAAAGGAGGAATCAACGCTGAATCCCAAGCTCAAACAAATACTAAAATCCAATGCTTTCCTTTTGATGTACCCCTGACTGGTTTGGCTCAGTGGATTGAGTGTCGGCCTGCGAGCTAAGTGTCGCTGGTTCGATCTTCCAGTCAGGGCGCATCAGAGAAGGAAAACTCTGACTCCAAAAAACCTCCGCTGCCTTGCAGCATACCTCTTCAGGGGAAAGGCTAGGGGAGTAAACCCCGACAGAAAATCCGGAGCCGGAGTCCCTAAGGCGGTTTGACGTTGTAGTCAACACCGGCAACTCCTGCGGCGCACCTGAAGCCAAGCTGTATTGACTCCGTCTTTCCCTTGGACCCTTCAGCTGCGAAGAGAGGGGGGGTCTGCTGCATGGGCAACAGCAGACCCTCCATATCACCCTGCCCAGGCTCTGTAGCTTCATCGCAAGATGTCGATTCAACACGGGAGGAGACAGATACCGTGTCACTCCCGAGTCGGACTGCACAACCATTCTCGGCGGTGCAGATAGACTCTTAAGAAGCTACACCATCGTCTCTCGAGACGGATGGCTGCCGCAGCCGCCTTTTGATGTCAAGTTGCTTCTGGGCATTTTCTCCCCTTGGGCAGTACTCTCTCCAACTTACTTGTGTAATGTGTTTTAATACCCTCAGGGTCAGGTCTGTCTCAACACATTGTGTTCCAATGATCTCATTTCCACTAAACTTCTAGTTTCTGGTTGCATTGGATCAAATGCTTTCAGATCCATCCCTGTGTGGCACTATTTGCAAATTTGACTACTGTATTATTTACTCACACTTATCAGGTCATTCATAAAGAAAGAAAAGAAAAGAGAAAGGCTTACATTGGTCTTTCAGTGCCCCCTCCCCCATACCCCTCAAGTCTAGACACAGCCTTTTATCACCAGCCCATGTTTCTGTCCCAGGAGCCAAACTTGCTCTGTCAATAGGGCTGACATCCAAGTGTCCCTCTATTTGTCTTATGAATAAAGTCAGGGGGTAAACCATATAGGACACTTCAGTTAATTCAACAATCATATGACTCCATATGCATATTGTAAATATTCAAGAACCTACTATAGGTACCAATCTGTAAGCTCCCTGAGACTAGAAGCCATGGATATTTGTTAATCTCCAGTAAATTTTCAGTGATCAGTCCAGGTCTTGACACATAAGTTTATTTAACATCTAGTTTGTTAAATTAATGCTACAAAAAAATGTTCATTCCCTTTAAGGAGTAAGAGTCTAGTAGTAAGGTTAAGCTGTATAAGCTGCATGATAATAAGTATTTGTCTAATGATCAATTAATACTATAACCTTCAAAGATAATGCTTTTCTAGCCCTGGCTGCTGTGGCTCAGTGGATTGAGCGTCGGCCTGTGAGCCAAGTGTCACTGGTTTGATTCCCAGTCAGGGCACATGACTAGGTTGCACGTCAGGTCCTCAGTTGGGGGCGCGAGTGAGAGGTAACCACACAGTGATGTTTCTCTCCTTCTCTTTCTCCTTTCCCCTCTCTCTAAAAATAAAATAAACAAACAAATAAATAAATTATTTAAAAAATATGTAATGCATTTCTTAGTTTCCCCATGTGTAAAATGATAAAAGTGACTTGTTCATGGTGACTTGATATAATACACAATTGCATACACAAACAGACCCATATCCTTGACGAATGAGCTGGAAAGTCACCCTGCCCCAAAGCGTTACCAGTTTTCTGATCTGATCCCATAATATCTTATGGATATTCTACTTTATGTCTATTTCACATCAGAAACACACACACATATGAAGTAGGGTTTAATGCTTTTTTCTGCTTGAGTCTGGCTGTGAGTTGAGTCTACATCTTCCTCAGTGAAATCTTGCTGTCTAGCACACCACCTTGAATGGGGTTAACCACCTAATCAATCAAGTGATCAGCTGTAGGGTTGGAGCTGATCCTTCTGCCTCCGCAAGTCCAGGGCTCTCTCTGCCATGCATGCCACAGTTGTCATCTCACTGCTGTGTTACTAGTCTACAGCAAATGTGTAATCGTGCCCTTTTATATTTCTTGGATTATTTCTTATTTCATCAGTATTTGGCTTGGGGATGAAACTGTTTGTGAAACATGTATTTTTAACTACCTCTTAAAGTTATTCTGAAATTAACCCGCATGCTCACTTCTGATGCTTTGATGCCTCACAGTTTAAGGAACCTGTTTGGTGAGAGCATGCATATTGATAAAGTTCAGGTCATGGGTTCTGGCCTAGATGCACACAATGCTCTAAACATTTTTCCTTCATTCTTGTAGTCTATTCCCCGATCATAAATTGAAAGAGAAAATGTAGCTAACAAACAGTCAGGTTGTCACCTTTGTTTTTAAATTATTGACAACAAATAATACTTAACATGTGACAAATTAGAACAGAAAGGACTTGCATAAAATGATGTAGAATTGAATGACAGCCACATCAATCAGAGATTAGTTTTATGTCACAGATAGATTCTATTTTAGAGTGATTACATTATTCAGCATAGGTCATTTTTTAACAATCACAACCTGGATTTTAATTATTTACTTTATAGGTATCTCAGTTAGGTAGACCTTCATGCTGAAGAATCCAAGGTTATTACATATTAAACTCAAGACAAGGCTATTATAAACCTAGGCAAAGACTAGAATCTGTGTGTGTGTGTGTGTGTGTGTGTGTGTGTATAAAATATATATATTCTCTGATTCTAAATTTTGGAAATTCTGCAGATTTAAGCACTTTCAAATTGATTCTAATAGTCACTACTGAATTCATAATCAATCCAAATGGCCTTTAACTGGGAATCAGGATACTGGTACTAAGAGAGTAAAAAGTGATACATTCAAAGGAAATGCCCTGAGAAGGAGGCAGAGCTGAAACTAGATGTGTGGAACTTTAAAACAATACCAAAGACAAGACGCTCTAAGAGCAGTTGAATCAGAATTTCCTAGAAGAGGGGAGAACAATTCTATTTTTCAGAATTTTTCTAGGTGATTCTAATTATCAGTGAGGATTAAGACTCCCTGATAAGACTTAAGTCTACTGATTCTTATCCCAGTGATCATTGTGCAATTAATATATCCTGTTAGCCTCAGCCACCTACTGGATAATTCTTGGTCACTGAACTCTACAACTAAAGAGATAGATAGTAGGTCAATATGTTTTATTATACTAACTGGAAAACATGGGCACTCCTCCCCTGGTATTTTGTGAGGTGATATTGATAATACACAAATTAAAAATCAAATAACATTATTAAAGGCAGCGAGGGAATCACTTCCCTTTTGGTTATGTTTTAATGTTTCTGATGATGTCAAAGATAAAGTACACTTTAAAGTAATATGATGTTAACTATCTCACTGGCCAATCTTTATTTGTATGAAGAAAAAGGGAGGAGGAGAAAAACAAGAAGAGGAGCAAAAAAGAAAGAAAGAAAAGGAAGGAAGGAAGGAAGGAAGGAAGGAAGGAAGAGGAGGGGGAAGAGAAAGGAGTAAACATCAGCATCAAAGAGTTAAGCTAGGAGTGTGTGTTTCTGTGTTATGCATTGTATTGATTTTCATAGTTACTTTCTGCTTATAGGAAGTAACATGGTAAGAATAAAAAATTCTTTTAAAATTACTACTAACAATGTACTTTGGGAAATTATTTTTTGTGGGGGAAATTTATTAATATTTTAATGACATCAATATTATCTTACACATTGCCAAGCTTATAGGCTTTCAAAGAATCATAGCAAGAATAATAATGATTGTTGTTACTGACATACTTCTTCATACAATCAGAGCCTTTGACACTTTATTCAAGCACTGTCTTGTTCGTTACACCAAGGAGCATGTGCAAAACTCTTAAAGGGACTCTTCCAGTGATTTTTGTGATAATCCCACCATATGTTACCATTTTGGAAAACTCAGTAGAGGAGTGAAAATATCAAAGTAGGCATATGTTTTTATGAAAGTTTCAAAGAAGCGTGTTTATTTTGACACTTGTCTAAATTAGATTCCTAACAGCTGAATGAAATGTAAATTAGTTGTTTTTGTTGCGGAAGATAGACATTCCATAAAACACTGTATCAATCATCTCGGAAGTGCCTGTTTTTGTTTCATGCCTGGTTTTGTGACCATCACAATCTTTTACAGCTGAAAGACATGTACACCAGCGAGCATGAGAGAGTACAAGAATCCCGGCTCACACACATGCCACTTTCTCCGATTAGGATTCTTTCTCCTCTCCATGGCTCCTTTCCTATTACTGCGCATTTCCGAAGAGCTCCTCCGGTAATGTTGGTCGTTAGGCAGGTGGGAAGTCTTGGTCTAATCCAAACCCCCTCGCCTATAAAAAAATTAGCTTCCCTTTCTTATTCACACTGAAACTGAAGCCTTCCCGAGGTGCTATGTCAGATCTCTTGTATAGACATTCAGGGCGCCCTGTATTCTTTTACTTCCATTGGATTGATAAAAACAATATTAAATCACAATGTAACAAATACCTGGGTTCCTATTTAAGTTCTTAGATCACTCTTTTCACTGAATTTTGAGATCCTTGAGGACAAGATGCAGGCTTATGTAGCCCCGTAGCTTTCCTAAAACAGCATGTGATTATACTATAGACCCACAATAAATGTTTTTTGAATGAATTCTACAGGACAGTAAAAGTACTTGATATCAGAAGTGCTTTGGACTTTCTGAAATGTTAGAATGGTAGAGTCAGGTGCAGCTGAACAGGGGCAGTTGCTCCCCTGAGCCTTCAGGGGGTTGGAGAGAGCCATGGGTGCGGGTCAGTGGTCAACTGGTGACAGATATCGGAATTTCCGAGTAGTAAAGAAAGCCAGATTAATGTGTGAAATCTCACGGTATTTAAAGGTTGGCAAAATACAACTGTTTCTGTTTGCGTGTTTCGGTTTTAATATTATGAGGCCAGCAAGGTGTTATGACTAATCCAGAGTAAAAAGAGTTGGCTTTGGTCCAAAAGCCACAGTGTGAGACCTAATGCTCTGTTGAGCTGAGCAGACTTGGCCTATTTTTTTTTATTTAAATTTTTTAATTTAATTCTTTTGCCCCAACCTACAGAGGAAGTATGCCTCTTCTGAAAATCCCATTCTAGGATGTGGCTAGCATAGGGCCACATTTCAGTCGGGAACAGGACGGTCACATTTACCTCCAGCCGTTGGTGTGGCTAGCAGCAGAGATTTCATTTGCAATGGCTTTTCTAATAATAAAAATCAATGTAGTCAAGTTGAGTAAGCCTTTCGGACAATGTTCTTTTAATGTAATATAAAAGGTTTAACCAAGTAATCGAGTTATGGAAAAGAGCCTATTTGTTGTGAATAGCAAAGTCTTCAGTAGAAATTCTTTCTAACAAAAAGATGCAATTGCTATTTAAAACTATATTGTTTGGTTTCCTCTTTTCTTTATAGACACAAAGTGCAGACATTCTGTGAGCTCTTTGAAAACATTCTGCAGACAGTGAGACATAGGCTAAGTTATTTTTAGTATGGACTAACACCGACTCTAATTTACTTCACCTTGAGAGTAACTAACAGTTCATTTGTTTCCAGGAGAGGAGGGGGAGACATTTCAAATGGGACCCGCATATTCTTTTGAGGAGAAATGCCAGTGAAAGGTCATGGAACAATTATTAAAAAGGATTATATCCTAGTTTCTTAGTACTTTTGATTTTAAACCAACACTGTGGAAATAGAAAAAATAAGCCCTTGTTTCAGGTGTAAAAATAAAAGCTCAGGAGATTAAATAACTTGCCTGATATTGCACAGCAATCTAGTAATAACGCTAAAATGCAAGCCCCTCCCTTCTCTCATCATATTCTTTCCTTCTTTCCTAACTACATAATTAAATCTGTGCATCTTAAAGAAGGTGGAAAGACCCAAGGGTTCCCAAATAGACTATGTACAAGGTTGATTTAGTATCAGAAAACTTGTCACCAAAAATACAAAATAAAACAAACAAACAAAAACCACAAACTACAAACATCGCTAAGTCCATGAAAAAAAGAACATAATATTTGTATCAACCCACACACCTCTCCACAGCCCCTTTTCCCTTCAATGTTTACTACATACTTTTTGCCTCTTTTTTTGGCTATAATTTTTGTGGGATAATTTTTATTCGAGAGACCAGAGAAGTTATATTAGTCTTTCCTGAAGAATGGTTAATGATTTTTGTTAAGTTATTGATAGTGTAGAAAGTTTCTTTATGCTTCACAACTATTATCAGTAACATCATGTAAATATTTAGGATTGTTGGCAAATTTGGCACAAATTATATCAAGTTGTTTTTATATATAAGCTTTAAATATTCAGGACATTTCTAAGTTCCCCTGCATAGTAATGAACCTTAAATATTTTCTAAATTGAAAAGTCATGGCTCATATGGAAATCTATAGATTATGCTATTAGTCAACTTCTGATGTGAAAAAAAAAAAACAAAAAACTTCCTTTTTCACTAGATACTGATGAAAACTGCCCCTGGCTGGTTTGGCTCAGTGGATCGAGCGTCGGCCTGCGAGCTAAGTGTCGCTGGTTCGATCTTCCAGTCAGGGCACATCAGAGAAGGAAAACTCTGACTCCAAAAAACCTCCGCTGCCTTGCGGCATACCTCTTCAGGGGAAAGGCTAAGGGAGTAAACCCCGACAGAAAATCCGGAGCCGGAGTCCCTAAGGCGGTTTGACGTTGTAGTCTACACCGGCAACTCCTGCGGCGCACCTGAAGCCAAGCTGTATTGACTCCGTCTTTCCCTTGGATCCTTCAGCTGCGAAGAGAGGGGGGGTCTGCTGCATGGGCAACAGCAGACCCTCCATATCACCCTGCCCAGGCTCTGTAGCTTCAGCTTCACTGGAGAGGACACTCCAGTGTCATCACAAGATGTCGATTCAACACGGGAGGAGACAGATACCGTGTCACTCCCGAGTCGGACTGCACAGCCATTCTCGGCGGTGCAGATAGACTCTTAAGAAGCTACACCATCGTCTCTCGAGACGGACGGCTGCCGCCGACGACGACTGATGAAAACTAAATCCTTTGCTTTCCATAGGGCACATCTGACGGTTGGAAATGTTTGCACAGACTAGCTTCTCTGGCAAAATCCTTCATCTTGCCTCCCTTCCATTATCCACACAAGTGTGCCACCTGGCATGTTCTTATGATGATAGGACCTCTAGATTTTCACTTTCTTGCTACAACCCTGGCTGAGTTAGCAAACAGAAAGAGAATTTTCAGAAGTTTCCCTAATACCAGGACATCCAGCAATAACTACCCCAGACAAAGAAGCAATTGAAAATTACAAAAATATAGAAAATTCCACCCAAATTCAAAATATTCCCAACTCAATTTCCCCTTAACCAGATTCCCGTTGCAAATGCTAGTTTCACAGAAATATCATAAAAAATAACCTGGCAATCGGGCTGAGGGAGAAATCTGTGTATAGATAAGGTTTTGGAGTCTAGTTTAAGGTGACTCTTTCAATGTGTGGTTTGATTAAAATTGAATAGGGATCCATATGTAGTAGTTTAGGACCGACAGACAGAGCAAGATGGGATATTTTAAACCAAATTCAAAGAATCTTGGGAAGTGACTCTACCTCCTAAACTGAACAGTTTGATGTTCACTTTAAATAGTGTTTTGGGGATGAACTTGAAACAAACAACAGGGTAATTTACAACTTTTACCTTCCTGGGAAAGAATTTCTTAAAATGGAAAATTCATGGTTATTGAAGAGTACAGTCGTGTTTCTGCAGACGTCCAAATAATAAAGTCATGGTGATGTAAATAGTAAGCCGGGTCAGTGTCGATGGTTTGGGGTCTGACTCCAAATACCTTTCTATGACCTCTCCAGATAACACCTGCAGCAAGGAAGTCAAACTGGGAAGAGAGAGAGTACTCTTCACATTTCAGATTTAAATTGTTTATTTTTTAAAGTTTTACAGAAAGACCTGGTCACGAGAACATGTTGTCCAAAACCGAACAAATAATAAATGCTGAGGCATAAATCTCCTTAGCTTCACAGCAAATCCTCTTCTTGGGGAGGAAATTCGTGGGCCACTGCATCATCCCTCCCCTCATCCTGATTAAATATTAAGGTGCAACCCTAGCCTAATGCAGGTACACGGAGGAACAAACTTGAGCACGATCGCACTAAACCGAGGGGAAGATCCTCGGGGAGCCTCCATTCTGAATCCTGTGATGCTAACGCAGAAGCACCACTCACGACTCTCTTCTCATTCTTTCCCTGCCCCCACCCCGCCCCTTTAATGGGTATCATATTTTGCTGGTAACGTGAGCACTTCAGTAATCAATGCCATTTAGCATGCTGAATAGACATGAGTAATTTCATTACTTATTAATGATGAAAAATTGCTATGATGAAACTTGTTTTCCAGGATATTTTCTGATTGTTTGTTAAACGATTTATTTGGCTACTAGAGCACCTTATTTGTTTTCTCTGCAACTGCAGGAGGGGGTTGATATTACATATATAAAACATGTTTTGTATGTGTATGCACATGTGTGTATATGTTTGATATATAAACACATGTATATATATGCACATATACACATATGCATAAACACAAATTCATATGTACACATCCCTCTCCTTTTAATTTTATAATTTTTACTGAATAAACACCTACTTAGCATAAGTCAATTAACAAATCTGAATAACCCTGCTGTGCAGTGTGCTGAATCATTTTATATACATTTACTTCATTGATTTTGATATTTACATATTCTTATAGCATTCTTATTACTTTTACATTTTACAACTGAAGACATCACAGTTTCAAAGGTTTAACTAACTTGTCCCAGGTAGATATAGGACTCAAAAGATCTGATTTCAAACCTTAAGTCTAAATGCATTGCATTTCCTAACATGCTATGACTTCTTCAAGAAAAATGTTTTGACATATTTTGTAAAATTAAAAATGGAGGTTGAGTGGTGTTATGCTTTATTTATTAGTTTATTTGTTGGGAATTATGATCAATTTTTATCTCTGAACAGAAGTAATAAGCGAATTTGTATGAAAAACAGATTCTAGTTGCCTGGAATACTTTAAGTCATCCAGCTTGCTGGGCTCACTTTATCTTGTAAGATTGAAGGAAAACCAGCTTAAATCTTCATCTGCCTTGTAGCTCTTATACCTCTAGGATTTTTAGAGAGCTAGTATTTTACTTTGTCACCTCCTCTTACTTCAATTTCCATTTTTTCCTAAATTCTTAAATTCAGTCAAGCCTTTAACCCCTACCGCCCCTTTCAAGCCTCTAGTGATTTCTGAAATAAGCAAATTAAAACTTTTCGTGTTTTTTATAAAGAGTTGCAGCATTTATTGAGAACAGTTTGTTGTACAATTCAATATTTACTAAAATTTTGATAAATGCAATTCATGGTGGTACGCATTGTGTATGGGGCATGTGTACATGTGTGCACACATGCACACGGGACTGGGAGAGTGTGTGGTGAGTGAGGGTTACAGTTTGGCATTGCAGAAAATGTTAAACAATTAGGCAATTCTATTCAACATTTATTTGGCTCTTCTGGCTACCCTGTTATTCAATACTAACTCACCAGCCCTGCTAGGTACTTGCCGCAAACCCAGACTCTTGTTATAATATTGGAAAATTTTATGTCCCCTTCTTTCATATTAAGACATGACAGGGAAAAGAGGGATATTTAAAAATTGTTTTATTAATTCCAGAGAGAGGGAAACATTGATGGGAGAAACATCAATCAGTTGCCTTCTGCACATGACCCCACTGAGGACCAAACGTGCAACCTGGACATGTGCCCTGACCAGGAATCAAACCTGTGACCTTTTGGTTTGTGGGAATGACACCCAACCAACTGAGACATTCCAGCCAGGGCTAGAGGGATATTTTTAATGAGCAGTGCTCTGTATAAATGAGTGTCTCTAAATAAAATTCCATTTGCCTCAGAGAGAAATTGTCACTTCCTAGGGAAGAAAGAGCACAAATTGGTTACTTAAGGCACACACACATGCACTGCACACATGCTCTTCACTTTAGGAAGTAGGGGACTAGAGGCTTCTGGCCTCCCTGTCCATGGTTCTGAATGAGCACTGGCTGTCCTGAAGCAAATCAAGGTCACGCTTCCCTTCTTTCATATCACTCTAGACTACTTAAAAAAATAATAATAGTAACACACACTACTTTAAGATAAAGTAGTGTTAAAATTGGTGTAATAAATTTGAACACATTATAAACAATTGCCTCTACTCCTCTTATCCATATATTGATTATCACAATATCTCCATATCTGTAAAACTTCTGCTTTGACTGCAACTCTGCTGTTCTTGCACATGTCTAATTTTCAGCACAATAACTTATTGGCCACATGGAAACATGTGGTAACACAGGTGTAAGCTTTCCTGGAAAACTGTCCAAGCACCTGAATCCCCACCTGGCATTCTGCTTTTGGCCTGTAATCAAACTCTTCCCAAACTGGACCACTCTTGAAGTTGAAGAATACTTAATTGTGTTAAGGCTCTTAATATTTCTTGGATCTAGATAATGGTAAGAGTCACTGGAGCTGTGAAGGAGAGAACTTTAAAACATAGTAAAAGAAAAAATGGACTATTGGTTCCTACTTCTGAAGATTTCTGGGCTCTATGATTGTTCCGTTGGATCCTTAGCTCATGACTCTAATTAGATTTTTAGGAAATATTTGTGACTTCTCAGCTGCCCTAGGACACATAAAAATAATCACCAGAAAAAAAAAATTATTAAAAATTTGAACACTGTGGGAGTGCAGAGCATGTTTTACCTATTGGATCCTTTTTTGTCCAAGGAATCCACTTCCTCTGCACAGTTGAATCCTACTTTTATTTGATTTCCTCTCTTCCCCTTAGAACACCAAAGACATTTCTAACATTCTGCCATTTCTCCCTCTGGAGTTCTGTCTTCCTTCTAGCAACTAATCTTGATCTCCCTACAGGTTGATTCTGTATTTTCCTGGGAATCAACAAGGCATTATTCTTATTTATTTATTCATTCATTCATTCATTCATTCATTTATATGTCCCTAGAGAACTCATAGTTTTCTGCATTTTTTTTGGAATGACTTACAGGGTAAATGGACCATTTTCTCACTAATACTTCTCCAGTAATAGCTTCCACATCCTAAGGGACCAGTGCTAGGTTTATTTAACTTATCAGTGACCTCCATGGAGAATGACACATGGGCAGTGGAAGAAAAGAGGTGTTGCCAAACACCTGTACTTGATCTGAAGTTCTCATAACAGATTTCGCACAAGATTCATTTACTATTTGGGAAAGATTTCACACACACACACACTTTAAAGTTTTTAAGAAGTAATCTAGTCTAAATAATTGATTTGGGGAAATGTTTAGACACTTTGCTACAAGGTGGGCAAAAAAAAATTCAGAAGAGGAGAAAGAAACACACTAGAACTACATTCTTACTGATGGCTTGTAATACAAATCCCATAAATATTTTATTTGACTCTTTGTTTCTGATGAATAAAACTCTCATTTGGAATGACATTTTATCTCAGGTCCTCAAGCATTTGCCTGAGTCCTTATTGTCTGCCCCCAGTGAGTAAGGAAACAGCCCCAAGGTCTGTGAAACAATTTGCATGACAAAAGAAAAAACCCACAATTTCCAGCTTGGAATTTTCAGGGGCTTCGCTTAAGAAAGAAGGGAGGTTTATTCATAAGCTTCTGAGACAGGTAGGTGAGTACAAAAAAAAAAATGATAAGTACCCTAACAGGAAAATTCTTAAAATCCCATTAGCTTCATATATTTGATCGGCTCTGTCACCATTGCCAACACAGCTGCTGGGGAAGGCTGCCGAAGAGGACGAGAAGGAACAAGGATGTGACTGCAATGGGAGAAAGGTTTTACACAACTTGGCACCATCTGCCATTCCTTAATCTGTGATCAGAAAGGAGGGGGTCAAATACGGATGTCAACAATGACTCGGATATATTCCTAGAAACATGCTGATTTTGTATTTCTAAAACTATAATAAGTAGGCAAAACACATTCCAATATATGTTTTTACATTTAAAAAACATTTTATGTTAAAACATAGTTGGCAGGCAATATTATATTTTAGTTACAACTGAAAATTTGTACCTCTTACCTTTTTCAGCCATTTGTTCCCTATCCCTGTCCCATCTGGCAGCCATCAATTTGTTCTCTGTATCTATGCATCTGCTACTGTTTTGTTTTGTTTTTAAAATTAATTTCTTTTGTTTTGTTTTTTGATTCCACATATAAGTGAAATCACACAGCACTGGTCTTTCTCTCTCCAGCCTTTTCACTAGGATAATACTCTTTAAGTCTATCCATGTTGCCACAAATGGCAAGATTCCATCCTTTTTCATTACTGAGTAATATTCCACTGTGCACACACCATATCTTTTTAATCCATTCATTTACTGATGGCCACATATGTTTTCAACTAGGCTTTGCAAGGGTCTTCAACCAAAGGGAAATCTAGCTTCTGTTACTTCAATTAAACCACTGTAATTTACTTGTTGTAGGAGTTTGCCAGTACAGTGGGGAACTATGAAGACTTATTGGTGGACAGAGCGATCTGGATGATGGAATTGATTCTATACACATGTGTGCACAAGTGTGTAAAGGTAAAGAAAGACAGTGAGCAGGCAGATTTTTACTAACAAACTGGGACCATTTGGCTCCTAATTTCTTTTCAGTTGTATTAATGAAAGTTATGAATTACGCTTTTTGCTCATGTGCTTTTGTATATAATAGCATTCTTGCCACTTTTCCTCCAAAATGTAAGGTGAGTTAGAGTCAACAAAGGCAGATTGTTGGGGGCCAGGCATATGTGTAATTTGAAGGAGTGAGATTTGGGGTTGTTGGGAGAATGAGGATGGGAGTTGGGGAGATTTGGGGCCTCTATAGATGAAGGGAGATGAAAGAATTAAGAGGGAAACAGTATTTTCTTTCTCTCCCTCATTATTTCTGTCCTTCAATGAACATTCACTAAACACATGAGGTCTTGGTTCTCAGGTTGAGCACTCATCCTGCCAAGCTGAGAGTTTAAAAACTGGACATGTCTTCTCCCAAGAAACAAACACCCAGCACTACGTGGGAGTTAATGGTGCCTCTCCATTGGGTTTCTACCACTGAGAGCATTTTCTGATTCAGACTGGTGTGCATGAGAGTGTGTGGATGCGAACAAACTATTAGATATATATAAGGTAAATGTCAGAAAGCATTTATTTGAGTCCCCCAAATGGTTTCACTTAATTCTATTAAAATATCCTGATAAAAAGTAACTAGTTACTAACTAGCTTCCCTCCCGCCCTCATTCTTTCCTCCTTCCTTTTCTTTGCCTTTCCTTTCCTTTTCTTCCCTGCCCTGTCCTCCTCTTCCCTTTTCTTTCCTTTCCTTCTTCAAAAAGGAATTACCCAGTAACCATTTAAAGAATAATTGTATCAATTTTTTAGAAAACCTTGTACCATAAAGTCTCAGCAACTCTGATTTATGTGTAGTGGTGTATCCAAGTAATTTTAGGAATAAATCAGAAATACACAAATAAAACTCAACGGTGACATGAGTCTGAATACTTTACAACGAGTCTTTCTTACCACAGAGACATTCAGTCACTCTTGATTACAAAATAATTCTGAAGCAATGACATTGTCATTTTTACATAACCTGGGATGAAATTATTTTCCTTCTTTAGCTATTAAATTTAATTGCTATATTAATAATATTTAACTGTTTCATCAGTCTCTTCAACCTCTTGTTTTTAACAATTCTAAAACATTTTGAAACTTAATGCTATGAAATTAGAACGAACACTGATTTGTTTTTAGCTTATTTATTATCCAGTGTACAGGTGAAATACACAGGATGATGTGAATGAATAGACCACAACATCACTTTTTGTTTGATGATAAAATTATTTCACCTAAAACAGTAGATGTTGTTCTGAATAGTTAATTGCCTATGTCATCAGCTGTCAAATTAGTACATTTTATGGAGCTTTTATCTTGATTAAAAGTTTCTTCTGAAGATAATTAAATCCTCATTCACTAGTCTTTGTTGCAATGAATTATCCAACAGTCAAAGTTACAAAAACATCTCTAAACATTTCTGGCTTGATTGGCTTTCTTTATTTATTAAGTGCCACAGTGACTTTATCTAGTACATACTGTATCCAACTTCTGTGATTATTATTTAAAGAAAACTACATATTAGTCTTGATGAAAAACTATGAAACAAAATTTCTTTATTTAATTTTCCTGTTTAATGTTAAATGCCATTTGAAATGGAAAAATTATGGTCATTATTTACGTCTTAATTTTTTCTTGATTTTGAAGGGATTTATATAATATTAAAGTCTAGAAAACTTTATAAATGGGATAATTCTTTCTCCATGTTATCACGCCTACTACAATCTTTGGAAAAATAGAGCTACTGCTTACCGTGATGAGATTGTTATATGAGGTGGCATTACTACTGATGATAGTAAATATGGACATCAGTATGCCCATGTATCACATCTATAAGGTGATGCATGTATTGCCTCTACTACCTTACTTTGCTTTATTCTAATGAAGCATCTAAGGTGTGTGCTTTTCTTGTTTTCAATTTGCATATATTGAAATTATGGCTTAAAAAACGTCAGTGAATTTCCCAAGGTCACACTGAGACTGGAATAGCTGAGGTTCAGAACCACGGCCATGTGGCCAGTCTACCCAACAGGAGCCCTAAACACCCAGTCTCTCCACTCCACTGGGTTCCGGGCGTAGTTGGGGAGGCTCTTTAAGTGACATTCCTTCCTTTCCCATGCCCGGGAAATCTCCCCAACAGTCTTTTTTGTTGTTATCTCATTTATGCGAGCTGCAAAGACACTCTTTCTATCTCTGAGTTTTTGTATTTCTAGGTGCCTAGAACTAAGCTTTAAACAGCATGCTGTGTGTCACTGGCTCGATTCCCAGTCAGGGCACATGATTAGGTTGCACGTCAGGTCCCCAGTTGGGGCGCGAGTGAGAGGCAACCACACAGTGATGTTTCTCTCCCTCTCTTTCTCCTTTCCCCTCTCTCTAAAAATAAATAAACAAACAAATAAATTATTAAAAAAAAAAAAAAACTCAGCATGCTGTGGTTAAGACTATTCTAGACTATGGGAGAAAGTCCCCCTCACCTCTACCTTTTCTCCCATTTCTCCCTCACAAGTAAGATTTCCTTTTTCTAGCAACAGTTACTGCAGTATGATTGAACTTGAACTTCAACTTCTCCTCTTCAATTTGGATCTCCTTGACACACTCCTTTGCTGAAGGGCTTGAAATTTCCCATCTGTCAAAGGCCTGCTCTGTGCCAACTTTCAAGATACCTTTGAATGAGTTTCTTAACATAGGAAATAAGCATAGTTTTTTTTACAGCCCCCAAGAAACTGTTCAGTCCTGACATTAAGAAGGATATTAGGAGAATAAGTAAGTTGGCAATTATTTCATTCTGTGTACAGAAATGGAACTCTATTTTGAGCTTGGGAGATGCAAAAAGAAAAAGAAACATTTACAGATTGTTGCTGATGATCATAAAAGCCTAAATAATTAAAATGCAAAGTGGGGTAATAAAAACTTAAAAGTGCAGCACTCTCAGCAAATTAGATAAGACCACTCCAACCAAAATTTATTAATTTTTTATACAGCTTCACTGAGATATAATTCACATACATATATTTTACTCATTGTGTGTCTTTATTCACAGGGCTGTGCAACCACCACCAAAATCAATTTGAGAGATTTCTGTCACCCCATAGGGAAACTCCCATACCCCTAAACAATGAAAAATTAACTTTATCTGAACAGAAGTCTGGCCATTTCCCTCGGCTTACTAGGATGTGATCTCTAGGTCCTGATAATGTTCTACTTGACAGAAGTGTCTTTGATTGTCCAGGGACTTGGCCATTGGAGAGTCTATCAGTGTAATTAATGATGGAGGATGAGGAGTTTGCTATATCATTTCTTACTTCCAGAGGAACTGGAGGCTAAAGGTATCCACCTGAACCTTCAGAGGGTCTGGAGAATGTAGGCCAGCCATGTAGGTAGTGTGAAATCAAGCCCCAGTAGTTACACTGACATTCTAGTCTTGGATGAACTTTCCTGGTTGGCAACAGTCTTCCGGTCTTGTCACAGGCTAGAACTGGGGGGATAGAACAGCAGCCAGGAATCCAAGAAGACAGGGGTGAGGAGCTTCATGTTTGGGCCAGTCCCAGACTTTACTACCACATGCATCTCTCCCTGTGACTGATGGTTATGCGTCTCCTCATCTCGTGTGCTACAACTATTGTCAAAAGTATAGTGTTTGCAGCGTTCTGTGATTCATTTTAGCAAACCAGCCAACTTGATGGCGGTAATGAGAACCTCTGAATTTGTAGCCAGCTGCTCTGTGGTGAGGGTGGTCCTGAGACACCTCTGACACATTTGGAGCTGGTATCTGGCTTAAGGCACCCTGTGGAAACTGTTCCCTCTGACTGAAATTTGTCTAACTCATTGTGCTTCAGGTTTCCCCTGAAACCCTCTCCACCCTTCAGGCCTTGAAAAACACTAACTCATCTTTTGTCTTTATAAATTTATCAAGGAAATCATATAATGGATGGCCTTTTGTGATTGGCTCCTCTAATTAGCATAATATTTTTAGTGATTATCCTGTTGTAGCATATATCCGTTTTCAGCTTTTTCATGGCTGAATAATATTCCATGGTAAGGATATACCCCTTTTTGTTTAGCTGTTCATCAGTTTATGAATATTTAAGTTGTTTACAGATTTTAACTATTATAAAGAATGCTACTATAAATATTTACATATAAGTTTACCTAGATGTGGAATTGCTGGGTCATAGAATTATATTGTAGCTTACTGAGGAACTATCAAATGCTTTTCCACAGTAGCTGCACCCCTTTATATTCCCTCCAGGAATGTATGATATTTCAAATCCCTCCATACCCTTGACAACACATTTGTTTTCATTCTTTTTGTTATTTCCATCCTGTGGGTGTTCAGTAGTATCTTGTGGTTTTGACTTACGATGTTCAGCATCTTTTCATGTACTCGTTGGCATTCTATATCTTCTTTGGAGGACTGTTTATTTACATCCTTTGCTCATTTTAAATTGGGTACTTTTTGTTGTAAAAGTTCTTTGCATGTGATTGAAACCCTAGACTCCGATCAGATCTTTGATTTGCAAATATTCTCACATATTTTGCGGCTCATCTTTTCACTTTCTTCATGGTGTATTTTGAAGCACAAGGTTTTTAATAGTGATACAGTCCCATCTTTTTCTATTGTCACTTACAGTTTTGTTGTCATTGATAAGAAGGCTTTGCATAACCAAGATCACAAAAATTCACTCTTATGCTTTCCTTTAACATTTTTATAGTTTTAGCTTTTGCCTTTATGTTTATGACCCATTGTCAATTAATTTTTGTGTGTGGTTTGGGGACTTCATTCTTTCACATGTGGAGTGATAGTTGTCTCTGCACTATCTATTGAAAAGACTGTTCTCTCTCCATTAGATTGTCTTGCCATCATTATTGAACATCAATTGACCATACGTCTAAAGGTTTATCTCTGGATGCTTAATTTTGTCCCATTAATCTATGAGTCTCTCTTTATTTCAGTACCATGCTGTCTTGATTACTCGATCTTTGCAGGAAGTTTTGAAAGAGGGATTTGTGAGTCCAACTTTATTCTCTTTTTAGAGTGATTATTCTGGGTAGAATTTCTGTATTTTCACCGTTCTGGAGCACTTGCTCTGTGAGTGTCTGGGTGAGTGGTAGATGCAGGGGATGTTTTGCTCTATCACAGACATGTGCCTCACCCTCCCCGCATATACAGGTCCAGTTAGACTGTAAGTTACAAGAAGAAATGGATAACTGAATCTGATTTATTTTCAGATCTACAGATTTTACCTAAACTTCTCTTTTATACTGACTTGTTTCTCTGAGTTCCAAAGCAGAAAGCTTTTACAGCCAAGTGGGAGATTACTGAAGATTTATTTAAGTAGTGATGTATCCTCTGTATTTTAAAAGAATACCAAGATTTTGGTGAGATGAAGAAATAGTGTAGGCCAGAATATAAAGGAAAGGACTATCCTAAAGGAGAAAACAATGCAAAACATTATTTTCTCTATATTCACACTTCACTGTAGACCCCAAATATATGAGTTATTCCATACCAGGCAATTCTCCAGTTCTCAGAAGACACCAAAAAGATGCCCTATAATTTACTTCATTCTGATACTAACTGCCTGAAGCTAATGAACACCCCACAGGTTAAGGGCTTTGCCCCCCCCCCCAATACCTCCAACTTTAGATGTCAATCATAAGTCCCGGGTTGTCGTGTGGTACTTCTTACCAACTGGCTATAAATCGGGGGTTCCCAAGACTCCCTTATCAGATTCAATATTTGATAAAGTTGCTCTCAGTACTTAGGGAAACACTTTACTTACTATTACTGATATTTTATACATGATATTATAAAAGGTACAAATAAACAGCCTGATAAAGAAGCCTGTAGCATGAAGTCCAGAAGGGACCAAGTGCAGGAGATTTTGTACCCCTGGAGTCTGGGGTGTGTCACCCTCCTGACACGTGGATGTGTTCACCAACTTGAAAGCTCTCTGAACAGTCATTTAGAGTGTTTTTTTAAAAAAAATTCCATTATAGAGAAACATTTGATTACATCATTTGCCATTGGTGACTGAACTCAATCTCTAGCTCCTCTTTATTCTCAGGAGGTCAGGAGTAGGGGTGTTGAACATCCATCCCTCTAATTACATGAATGGTCCCTTTGTGAACCAGGCCCCATTGGCCAAGAAAGACTTCATTTAACATGCAGTCTGGTGTGGTTGGAAGGTGCTCATTATGAATAACAAACAACACTCCTTTTACCCCTATCACTCAAGACATGCCAAGGGCTTTAGGAGCTTCATGTCAGAAACCAGGGATGAAGATCAAATATATATCTTTCATTATGTCTTAATATCACATTATCCAAGAGTGATGAAATAACTGAAGCTAAGGTGTCCATCAAGATCGATACAACATAAAAGAAATATGGATAGCCCTGAAGGTCAACATGTTTAGTACTTTACTGAGGAAGTACTGTGTAACAGAAGACCTATTTAGTATTTGCAAACAGTAGACAGGAAGGATAACCGATATTCATTGAAGTCCTACTATGACACAAATGCTTCACAGACATCTTTTCAAAAAAATCAATAGCTTAATAAATAGCTTGTGAGATAAAGGTGAACAACTTTGGATATTTGAGGATGATAAGGCCCAGAGGTGATAAATCACACAAGATCAGACAGAGTAAAAATGACTGAATTAATCCCAAAGCCCACGTTTTTTTGAATGAACTGTGGTGTTTGAGAAGGGAAGCAGCCAATGAGAAAATGCCATGGAACTGTTGTGGAGAATTTAATACAGAAAGCATAGGTCACTGAACTAAAAAGTGGACTTCTTTTATGGAACATCATGTGGTAGGACATGTAACTGGTACTTGATAGATTTTTTAAAAAATAAATAAAAAGGGTATAAATCACATTGAAACATTTGGTTATTTAACACATAATGGGTTTCAGTACTTCATTATAAACTTCCTATAATATTTGTTTTGTTTCACGTGTTAAATCCTGTTCCCTTGGTCTTTCACACCATTCCTCTTTCCAGAGTAGACGTTCCTTAGAAATAACTGAGAGTCTGGAAGAAATGAAATTTTAATATTAAAATATCTTCTATGTGCTAGAGGAAAAAGTAGTAGGAAAGAACAGGAAAATATTCTGAAACCATTAAAATATATTCAGTTAATTACTATGTTGTTGATTGCAAGGTAAAGGAGAATTTATTTATTTTTAATTAACTACAGCTCATGACACATATTCCATAGATTTTTGTCACTTAGGGGTGCACAGTAATTGTCAAGAAACTAAAATAAAAATGGATAGTGTGTTTTGACATTTTTATCCTAAGAAGGGGAACATTATTAATCACCCCTGCGGGTATTTTGATGCTTTGTAGACTAAGAAAGTCTTCAGCAATTGTGTATAATTTGGGGCATACCCTAAATTAACAGGAATCTATTTGTGGATACATCCTTTGTACTAAGGTAATTTCTCACTTCCTCAGTTATTTAATTGTACTTTGAACAGTGTTGGCAGGCAACTCATTATGCATTCTCTTCACTATATTTTATTTTTATTATACAAAGTCACATTGAAATGAAATGGATACATGCACCATTGACTTTAATGGGATTTTGCATTGTAAGAATAATACACAGGTACAGTGTACTGCATAGAAATAGCTCGCAGTGTAGAAATAACAGGATTATTGTAGAATTCCACAGCCATATAACTCAACAGGCAGTCATTCCTACAGGTTATGGTTTTCTTTCCGGGGAAGTAGAAAACTGAAGGCCAAGTGGTTTTAACAAGCACACATATGTAATATTCATTTTAGAAAGTACTATCTGGAATACTTTGTAAATGTGAAACTGAATTTATATAATGCAAAAGAGTTAAGAAAACCATAAAGCCTGTGCACTGTATCCAAAGTCATTTCTTGACAAGGGAAAAAGCCATTTAACAACGATTTCTTTGTAAGTATGGTTTCTATGTGATTTTATAATAATGCTCAGCCCTCAATAAAGCATCAGGTAGAAGTCTGAGCCAATTGACTTTCTCATGAAGCTAAAAATGAGTGAAAAATGACCATGCTAGAGACAATCAGTCATTCTGGAAATTAGCATTGATTGAGCAAGTTTTCAGCATCTATCCGGATGAACACACAAGAGGTAGCAGAGAATCATAGTTAAAAATGTATGCTTCTGAGTCAGGTCTCTCTGGCCCCTGTCTACCTGATTGATACTGTGCAGATGAATTATGCTTTTAGATTCTTTAACCACAAAACAAGGATAATGATAGTATAATGCACAGTGTTCTTAGAAAGAATAAATAAGCTGGGACATGAAAAGTGATTAAGCCTTGAGTCTGGTGGATAGCAGGCTCTCCATATTCCCTATTATAACTCACTGAATATACACCAAAGAATACTAATGCTGTAAGATTCTACATGGTAACAACAAATAAACTTAGTAAACAAATAGCAACATAATACAGTGCTCAAATCAGCTTGTGAATTTCAAGCGGAGGGTATTATTGTATATGAAGCAATTGCTCATATATACAGTCAGATGGTAAAGGATCTGAGAATTACTGCTGAAATGGAAAATGTTTACCTTTTCCAAATGAAATGTATTAAACTAAACATAAGGCAAGAAGATAAATATTTAATAGCATTTTGTCATCTTTTGCATGCCAAATTGCTGTTTACGTAAGGTATCATTTATTGTTATGTGTAGACTGTAATTTTCCAAAGGATATTTCCCAGATCGTTAGTAAAGGGCACATGTTCAAACAATTCTGGGAAAATGTAGAGTTACATAAAATGTTAAAAGACTTTTATTTTTTGTGTCCAAATTTATTTGTGACTGTCTCTGGACAGTGGCCCTCAAGCTATAGGTTGTAGGACTGAGAGAATAGAAAATAATGAGTTATAGACAGAAATAGGGAGGAATCCCGATCTCATTGCAGACAACTTTTCGATAAAGTCTGCTTCCCATGGTGAGATACGAGTGGATATTGTATTGTCTTCTGGGAAATGCTCTTTCAAGAGGCAAAGACACAATGTGTTGTCAGTGGAGATTCTTTTCCAGCCATCAGCTCACCTCTCTGCCTTTAAATTTAGGTAAACTTTTAGAAGGAACCCTCTACCTTCTTTTTCCCCACCTGTTTCAGGGCCATCTTCCACCAGTATTTCTGGGAAACTGGTCCCATGAGTCATCAGAGATCTACCCATTACTTGACTTGAATTCACCATGAAGCCGTCATTTTTATTTGAAAATGAATGACCAGAAATTTTAGTAGTAAACCATGTTGCTAGAGTTTACACTTTTGCTTTATCTTCTCTTCTTTTAAATAGCTGTGTTTCCTCAAATACTTGTAGTGTTATTCTTTTCTCAAACTGATACATCAAAACTTCAACTAATATCTAAAGACTGTTCTATCTCAAATCTATACATCTAGGTCTGATATTTCCTAAGAAGGTTAGACCTTTATCCATATCACATACCTAAGAAAATTTAAACTTGACATGTCCTTAAGTAGGTTCTTTTTTTTCTTCTTCTTCCCATTCCAGTTATCCATGTGAAAAATGTACTTGCAAGCCTTGTTTCTTACCTTCTCTCACTCAGGTATCCAATGAGTGGTAAGCCTTGTCTTTCTCTCTTCCTTTTAACTCCCAATCTGCTCTTCCCTCTATGCTAACTGGGCACATTATGTCACACTCTAGGGTAAACCATTTTCCTTATTCTGCTTTCAGCTTTAGAACCATTCCATTATAAACATTTCCGTCATTTTCCCCTTTTTAGAACACACGATCAATCATATCCCTCTCCTTCTTAATATCATCATGTGGCTCCCCATGGTCTGTGAGATAACATGTGAATGTATTGCCTAAGAAACAATGTCTTTGCTGTCTTTCATTCTATCTTCCACGTGAACCTCACCAGCTGCAAGATCTTCCCCTTTTCCTGTCCTGGAAACTGGTGCCCCTGCCATTATGCACAGACCTGGCTCTCTCCCACTCTGCACGGTTGTAGATACTGCTTCTCTTCCTGGAAGTGTTTTCCACCACTTGTTAACTTGCCCAACTTTTGCTTCTCACCTCCACACAAATTCTGTCTCCGCTGTACAACTCAGGGTATCAGAGAAGCAGACTGACGGTAGGACTACTTTTCTGTTGATCTCACCGAATGCTCTGCTTATAGTCATGAAAATCTGGTTTGCCTTTCCTCTCATCAGGACATACCAATAAATGCTCTGAGGGCATTGACTGGTTTTTGATAGTTTTTTTGTTCTTAAAACCTAGCATGGCCATAGGAGAAATTTTTTTAAAGATACATGCAGAAATTTAAAAAACAAGAAAAACTCCCATGGAAAGACTTATTTACATAAAAGAAGACTTTGAAGGAGCAACTATGACTTCTAATTTGAGGTGTATATCATACTCTACTTCCTATTGAGTGGAATGTTTTATTTGAAGAATGATCTTTCTTGGGTATAATAAGTTCGATGTCTGTGGAGGTAATGATCAAGTAGACACTTGTTGAAGGTTCAGTAGAACTGATTGAAGTCTTTTCCAGTATATTAAAAATTCACTAGTTCTACAAAAGATTATGTTTGATGGTATATATATGGGAGAATTTATGCATTTCCTCTTGTAGTTGCTTTATCTTTATGACAAGTAATATTGGGTCTTTTATTTACTCTAGTAATTTAGAATTTCCTTTTCATATCAATCTATTTCATATAAAAGAAAATCAATAAATAAATTATGAATTTGTAAGATTACAGGTAGTTTCAGGATAATAGAAAAATATAAAAATTACACAAGATGTAGATATTTGGATTGTAGCATGTTTCAAGTCAAGTAAAAAATACCAAAAAAGATGACTTTTGAAGTCCCTTAAACTGTTCTGTAATTTTAAACTTAATCTTTTTTATATAATACTTTTAAAGAGTTTTATTTATTTCTTTTTATAATGTCTTTTATTTATTTATTTTATTTATCTGTTTTTAGAGAGAGGAGAAAGGAGAAAGAGAGGGAGAGAAACATCACTGTGTGGTTGCCTCTCGTAAGCCCCCAACTGGGGACCTGGTCTGCACCCTAGTCATGTGCCCTGACTGGGAATTGAACCTGCAATACTTGGTTCACAGGCTGATGCTCAATCCACTGAGCCACAGCAGCGAGGCCCTAATCTTTCTTCTTTAATGTAAGGGTAACACCCTATTTTGCAGGTAGGATTTCAATGTCAATATGAATATTAAGCTCAGTACCTTGTTTCAACCATTATTTTCTAAACCTTTATGTTTCAATAGCTAATACCTACTTTAAGAGAATTCATCTTGTGGTTCTTGTTGATTCAATTAATTTTCAGGGAGAAAGAAGATAATTTCCCCCATAATTTTTCTGTTATCTGCTTATGTGAATAATATGTGCCTAGGAACACAAATGCTCTTTGAGTAGGTTGTATGTATACAAAAATGCAAGTGAGTTTGGTGTGAATGTGTAGTACAAATGTATATTCAAAAAGAAACTGTCATATAGCAGTTGTCATAGCAACACAGCATTGTTTCCCAAAGAGCAAAGTAAATAAGCACTTTTCACGTAACACCCACACTTGTCTTGACACTGTGACATTTCCCCCTAAAGCAAACCCTTAAATCACTAAAAGATTTCAGTACCAAGAAAGGAAGTTTTGTGATTAATTCACTTTGAGGTATTAACAGTCCCCACCAAAAATACTTGGATGCTTTCAAAGAAGAGAATTCTGCTTCCTAAATTCTGAAGAAAAGCTTTCAATCAATTAGGTCAAGGAGATCACAGTCACTCATTCATCCCTTTACTATTTTGATGGATCTTTATATAAATATTTTGGCCAATACTACAGAATGGCACCTACAAGTACACTGTGAAATGGGTTTTAGAGAGGTTTATCTCATATAAAACCAAAGAAAGTCTTAGGATTAAAGATTCACAGATGATGGGTCTTGAAGCAATCCCAAACTTTATCTAGGCTAGTGCTTTCTAGGCCCTCTATCTTATGACCATAAAATCCTCATATATATATGTATGTATGTATATATATATATATATATATAACCATATAACCTATCAGAGAAGGAAAACTCTGACTCCAAAAAACCTCCGCTGCCTTGCGGCATACCTCTTCAGGGGAAAGGCTAAGGGAGTAAACCCCGACAGAAAATCCGGAACCGGAGTCCCTAAGGCGGTTTGACGTTGTAGTCAACACCGGCAACTCCTGCGGCGCACCTGAAACCAAGCTGTATCGACTCCGTCTTTCCCTTGGACCCTTCAGCTGCGAAGAGAGGGGGGGTCTGCTGCATGGGCAACAGCAGACCCTCCATATCACCCTGCCCGGGCTCTGTAGCTTCAGCTTCGCTGGAGAGGACACTCCAGCGTCATCATAAGAGGTCGATTCAACACGGGAGGAGACAGATACCGTGTCACTCCCGAGTCGGACTGCACAACCATTCTCGGCGGTGCAGATAGACTCTTAAGAAGCTACACCATCGTCTCTCGAGACGGACGGCTGCCGACGACGACATATAACCTATGGTTATATAAATTGTAAGGAATTATTATTTTTTAATGTTACACAGATTAACTAAGCCCAATGTCTAGTTCATGAGAGGTGTCAATCAAATGGTAGCTACTATTATTTACAATACCTTCCCTTTTCTCTTTTGAATCACAAACTACTTAAACTATTAAAATATTGATATTGGAAAAATAAAATATGGACATGAATGCTATAATCAAATTTATACAAAATAATTAGCATCCTTTTGCCTAAGTCCCACATAAAGCTGTCCAGATCATTTTCCTCTTTAGTTTACTTGTCAATATAATATACATTTCACCTAATTCTTACATTTTTCTAGAATGTTTATATAGTTTAGAAAACACCATCAGTTCTTTATTTTAAGTACTTTACTAATGAGTTAATAAAATAATATGTGTATTGTGTGTGCTAATCTGATAGTTACTTGAACTTGGCTGCCTCTTTTTATTTTCCCCAATGACTAATTGCTATTTAGGCACTCTGAAATATTTTCTAGGCAGTTTAACTAGCTGTTGTAAATTAAACTATGTGGCTATGTCCTTTTAATTGAACTGGAAGTGCAAATAATTGACCTTAAACTTAAATACCTCACATTCACGTAAGAAGGGCACCCTATTCAAGCATATAGCCGTTCATCAGTATACAGGCTGCTAAAAGTTTAGCAAAGACTTATGGGAAGGGAATATATAAACACACCCCATATTGAAGGGACTCATTTTATTTCTTTCTGTAAAACAGCACAATTTGTATCCATAATAATATGATCAAATGCTAGTAGGACACTTACCAACTTATTGATTTCTCTTTTCTGAACAAACAATAACTATTGGTGACTGCTTCTTAAAACATAGTTCTTTCTAAAACACATTTCAGAAGTGTTGGCCCTAGTAAAACCTCTAAGTTTTGCTGAAGTTTTGTTTTAAGTCTATGGGCAGAAAACTTTCCATTTCAATTAAAAATGATAGCTAAAAGTGTGATTGCTAATTGCTGTAATGATTGATGTACAGTATTTTGACTACTCACAATGATTATATTGGTAGCTCTGAAAATATATGTATTTAAATAGCAATCCTGAGCTCCTCAAGTAACTTAATAAATAGCTGGATTGTTAGTTGTTCATTAAACTGTTGTTAATTTATTTAAACTTCTATTAAAGATGCATGTTTTTGAAACTTACCATACTATAGACCAATTTTTTTTGTTTCTTCTCCACCCCCAGCCTCTCTTTCTACATTTTCTTATGCATATATTAAATGCATTTTCCTATTGTTTCTTGACTAATTCCCACTTAATCTGTGTGTATTTTTTTCATTGTTGCTGGTTTGGACTTGCTAGTATTTTGCTGATTATTTTTGCACTAATATTTCTGGGAGATATTGCTTTGGAGTTTCTTTTTCTTGAGATGTCTTCTCATTTTGGCATCAGCCTTGATAGAGTGAGTTGAGATCTATTCTTTCCTTTTCTGTTTTGTGGAAATGATTACAAAAGATTAGTGTTAATTTCGTTTTAAATGCATGATAGAATTCTTAAGTGAAGTCTTGATTCTGGACTTTTCTTTGTGAGAAGTTTTAAAATTATTAATTTATTCTTGTAAGTTTATGAAGACTTCTAGTTCTTTTCTTGAGTCAGTATTAGTTTATTTTCCTAGGAATTTTTCATTTCACCTAGGTTCTCTCATTTGTTGGCATAGAATTGTTTAAAACAGTACATTATAATCCCTTCTTACAGTCCTTTGATGGCAATGCTCTCTCTGTCGTTCTTGTTCATAGTAATTGAGTCTTTTTCCCTCTCCGTTTCCCTCTGTGCTCTCTTCTCCGCTCCTGTCGCCGGTAGCACTGTCTTTGCTGCTTTTCTTCTTCCCCTCTCATCTCAGACACGTTGCTGCCTTATTGTACTGATAAATTAAGGTGAAACCCACTCTTTTCCCTTTCTCTCCATTTTAAGTGTTTGTTGTAATAGATATTTCTCTTATCCTATCTTCATAACTCAGCGCTTCCTGTTTAGTTTCCTGATTGAAGTTAAATTACATTCTGAGACTGTGAATGAACTCAGCTTTGCTTATAACCGCGCTTCTACATCCTTCATTTTATTCCAACCCCCAACCATTCTGAGTGGCTTCCACCGCGATATTTATTACCGCTGCCCACCTTTATGTTGGCATGTTCTACCATGGCCCTTGCGGAGTCTCATTCACCCTTTTTGAGGTAGGATGGTCAAGAAATTAAAATCTTCTCTTTTGGAACGCCAGCTCTGCCACTACTAGCTGAGCTCCACTAGCTTCCGGGATCTCTCTAAGCCTTACTATCCTTATTTTTCTGTTAGGAACTTTTACTTATTAAAGATTGTCATAATGTTGACAACTACAAATTAACTTAAATTTTTAGCAGAGATCATGAAAATAGTGACTAACCCAAAATACTAATTATAGAATAACACTTTATTGTTTTGTTATATTTTAAAATCCTATAGGAACTAGTCCATGATCAACCTTTCCCCCTGAGTACCAGCCGAGTTTGTGCTTCTTAACTAGCTGATTCTTTCTATCAGTCACCATGCCTACACCTAAAAAATATAATTATAGCATCGTGTGAATTGTTTTTTTAATTTTCCTTATGACTTCAAACTTCATTAGAGTATATGATATATCGTTTTTTAATTTTTTATTAAATTTATTGGGGTGACATTGGTTAACCCCTGGCTGGTTTAGCTCAGTGGATTGAGCGTCGGCCTGCGAGCTAAGTGTCGCTGGTTCGATCTTCCAGTCAGGGCACATCAGAGAAGGAAAACTCTGACTCCAAAAAACCTCCGCTGCCTTGCGGCATACCTCTTCAGGGGAAAGGCTAAGGGAGTAAACCCCGACAGAAAATCCGGAGCCGGAGTCCCTAAGGCGGTTTCACGTTGTAGTCAACACCGGCAACTCCTGCGGCGCACCTGAAGCCAAGCTGTATCGACTCCGTCTTTCCCTTGGACCCTTCAGCTGCGAAGAGAGGGGGGGTCTGCTGCATGGGCAACAGCAGACCCTCCATATCACCCTGCCCAGGCTCTGTAGCTTCAGCTTCACTGGAGAGGACACTCCAGCGTCATCGCAAGATGTCGATTCAACACGGGAGGAGACAGATACCGTGTCACTCCCGAGTCGGACTGCACAGCCATTCTCGGCGGTGCAGATAGACTCTTAAGAAGCTACACCATCGTCTCTCGAGACGGACGGCTGCCGACGACGACGACATTGGTTAATAAAATTATATAGGTGTCAGGTGTACAATTCTATAATACCTTATCTGTA
The DNA here is from genome assembly GCF_987537825.1 of Furipterus horrens. Taxonomy (NCBI): domain Eukaryota; kingdom Metazoa; phylum Chordata; class Mammalia; order Chiroptera; family Furipteridae; genus Furipterus; species Furipterus horrens. The sequence continues at coordinate 10,016,060 of NW_028327183.1, forward strand.
TATTGTATTGCACATTCACCACCCCAAGTCAGGTCTCACCACACTGTTGCCTGTGTCTATGAGGTGTTTGTTTGTTTGTTTGTTTGTTTGTTTTTCTTAATCCCTTCACCTTTTTCACCTAGCTCCCCAACCTTCAGCATTCAGGGCCAAGTATATATACCTATACTAGTTGGTGATTTTCATGTTTCTCAATAAGCAAGTAGATGATTCTTTACTAAAATGAGTGAAAGTATACATTAAGCTATTCTCATCCTATGCACCTTTCCTATAACTACATTTTTAGGTCACAGGGGCCTTTTTTACACCAATTTTATGATGTTGATCTTGGAAACATAAGTCTTTTGAGCACCAAACCCTTCTTAAAGATGCTTCCAATCTATTCTTGAGTTCAACTAAGCATAAGATAAATGATTCTACTGTATTGAGAACAGATGATTATGTCGTTTGAGCTTTCTCAAGGCAGAATGAAGAATCAAGTTCAGAACATCTGTATGGGTTCAGGTAGAGTAGATAAACTATACATAAGGTCTATGTACTTGTTAGATTGAAACTTTTTTTGGAAAGTCAGATAAAAAATAAATACTGAACTCATAGGTCAAATTGGCTAGTAGCTAGGGAACCAAAAATAGATTTACTCTACAAAGGAGGCATTTCCTTTTATTTGCTGAGAAGATTTATTATATCTTGAGATATATGGTTAAGAAAAAAAATGAGGATCTAAGTTTGGCCTTGCTTCTTAAAAACATGTTTGATGTGTTTGGTGAGATAGTGGGAAAATATAATAATGAAATCTAATGAGTAGTATTAACCTACTATTTATTAGTAAAATAATTATTTGTAAAAGTGTCTGCTGTGATTAACAAATATTTGTTTTTTTTTATGATGTTTTTCTGATATGGGAATATTGATACCACTTATCCTGGGAGAATTTTAAATACAGATTTAGTGAAGAAGTGTGATTGCCAGAAAAGCTTTGATTTATCATTAGTAATTCTTCCCCTATTTTATTAATTTAAGATTATTTTATTTCCATTACAGCTTATGTGTTGCTTAACAGAAAATTGCCCACTATAAAATGTCACTGGTGCTATTTACAAATATATTCTAGTTCTTTTTCCTTTTATAGGTATATGTCAAAACTGCACTCTCTCATCCTTTCGATGTCATACATGGCCATGCGACTTAGTCTGATAATAAAATATGTGTTGCTTCTGAATGGGTGCATCAGGAGTCAATGACATGAAATACTATATACCTTTCCTATAATAAGATCAGAGAAAGCACCTATTGAGAGAAAGTTCTTGCTGCTGATGACAAATTACCACATACTTACTGACTTAAAACAACACATATTCATTATCTCACAGTTTCCATGGATCAGGGGTCTGAACTAGGCCAGTCAGAGTTATCTGCTTAGAATCTCAGTGGTCTGCAATCCAGGTTTCAGCTGTACTGCATTCTTGTGCATTGCATTGGGAAGAATCCATTTCCAAGATCATGCAGGTTGTTGGCAGAATATATTTCCTTTGCACCTGTAGAAGTGAAAGTTCATGTTTCTTCTAGCTGTTGATAGCGGCTACCTTCAGCTTCTAGAAGCTACCTGTGGCTTCTAGAGGCTACCCACAGTTCCTTGTCCTATGTGCTTTCCCGACATGGACACTGACTTCATCAAGTCAGCAAAGACAGACAATAGAGAGCAATTTGTCAGCAAAATGGAGTCTTTTAACAACACAACCTAATAGAGGAAGTGGCATACTATCACCTTTTCCACATTCTATTGATTAGGTGAAAATCACTGTTCTCTCACCTACTCAAGAGAAGAGGATCCCAAAGGTGTGAATGCCAGGAGGCAGGGACCCTAGGGGCCACTCAGGAGTCTAGAAACCATCTGTAAGACCATACATAAAAATCAGTGCCACCAATCATACTCCGTTGGATGTGGAACTTGAGTGAGAAATAACATTTTATTACATTAAAAAGGAGATTGGGCGGGATGGTGTTTGTTACAGAAGCAGAACCTAGTTTAGCCTGATTGAGAATGGGGTATTAATGTGATATCTATGATCCTTTTATTCCAGTTCTGACATGTACTTTTCACTGGTTATCCTTGTATCTTACATGCTTCTCATTATTGCACTTTTCACTCTGTTATGTTTTTTTTTTCCATTATATGTCTTTTGCTTCCCTTCAATTGGTTGTGAACTACACAAGGTAACATCCAGACCTATTTGTTTATTACTTTGTACACTGGCTGACACATCATTGAAATGTTCTCCTATGTGTCCTAAAATTTATCTGCAAATTAAAACTTCAAGAATCATATTGATGGTCAACACTGATTTCAATTACCATGTAACCACACTGAGTAAATCAAAGTTTGGCAGGATGCCATTAACTATGTTGAAGGCCTTAATATGAAAGAGCTCAAAGAAATTCTTGTGTGCACTAAAAGCTGCTGTTTATGATTTCAGCAGTTCCTTCACCGAGTGTTCCTGCATGGCTACTGATGGCCACACAGGATGCTAATCATGGGGAATTCTCAGTTCTCATTGTTGGGAATGAGGATGCTTACCACAGATGTGTTTTTGTTTTGTTTTGGGATTTTTCTCTCTCATGTCACCAACTGTAAGTGTTGCAGCAAATTCATATCACCTCAATGACTATTAGAAATGATTTAGAGATTAATTCTTGGCTAGCCTTGAGTAAGTGTACCTGACTATTTTGTGGCATCATGAGCTTATTCCAACTCCATCTTTGTTAGTCACAATTTAGTCTTCCTCTACTTCATTTTTATCACTTACTTTAAAATTAATTTTCTCTTATTGTATGGAATAATATTTTTTTGCTGAAAAAAATAAGTAGGGGAGCTTAAAAGAAGGAACAAAATAAAAAAATAACTAAATTGACACCTCCATATGCAAGCAGGCAGGCATAAGTGATCACACTTGATAAATGTTTATTGACTTAATCAGAAAACAGTTGCTTTACTCACATCTACAATGACAAAACACCAAAAGACCAAGTATTGCACATTAAGCACAATACACACACTGGAAATCAAGGCACCTAGGTTCAATTTTCAGTTTTTCTATTAATGGACCATATGAAATTGTCATTTTTCTCTAAACTGTCATTTCTTTATCTGTGAATGAGGATATTATATATTTAAAAGTTTTATTTTGAGGAAGGAATATATTGACATGCCTATGGCAGCGAGTATACTGTCTGACGACTATTAGTTAATAAATGGCGGCTCTTTAGTTCTACATATTACCATAGTCAACTTGTTTACTATAGTATAAATACCTAACATAATTTTGTACCGAAAATTACCTTCTGTTTTTTGAAGAACATCACAACTGTAATTTAATTAAACAAATAATTATTTATTTAATAACCTGGATTTTCTCAGTGCAAAGTTAATGGAAAAATTATCCCTGATCAATAGAAGCTTGCATTTTCAATAAGGGGAAGTGGATATTTGAGTAAACAAGAGAGTCACAGACCATTTAGCATTAATGGCATATGATAAAGACTATTAATGGCATATGAATATCTTCAATTCTTTTATACTGGAAACAAATATATTTAACAGTGAAGACAACATTCCTAGTTCATGGCCACACTAAATATATTTTACAAAACACCTTACATTAAAAAAGAAAATTGTGCTTGTATTTCCTCCTTTTTTCCTCCTCTTTTTCTTTCTCTCTTCCTTCCTTCCTTCCTGTCCTCATCCTTCCATCTTCCTTCTCTCATTCGGAAAAGATTAAAAGGGGAAAAGTTACATTCTCTGGTTTCATTTAGATTACATTGCCTGGGAGAGAAGAGACTGTTGGTGAGAGAGACATCAGGTAAATGGACAAATAAATGTATACTATCTCAAGTGGCAAGAAATACTATTAATGGAAATAATCCAGGATAAGGGAGCAAAAGTGATGTCAGAAACCAAAATTAAATGGCAATTGCTAAGTGTGTACATTTGTTTCAGGAGCAGCAAAATACTGTAACTAGAGCAAAATGAGGGAGTGGGAGAGTGTCATGCAATTGAATTAGATAGATAAGGAATGAATGATGAGTTCAATTACAAGAGCCTGGAGCAATTCTGATGCCACCATGTTTGGTGATTCTGCTCAGAGCCTTGCAGAGTTTCCTGTGACCTAGCAGGCAGGACCCACCATGCCAGGCTGAATCTCTGGTGCACTGTGGCTAAGAAACTACCTCAGTGTTCCTTGGCATTGCCAAGGCCAGTAGAAGGTCATGGTAAGATTGGTGGATACTCCCTATCAAGTCTATTGAGTATGACATTGAATGACATCACTACACATGTTCTTGTCCTCACCCTAAATTAGAACATTAGTCTAAACTTTGCACATAGAGCAAGGAAATCCCTAAAGTTCAGCGATCAATTCCACACCCCTCGCAAGTCATTTGATAGTTGCTATCCTCACCATCATGACCCTATTTGAAGTTACCATATTCACTCACTAGAAACACTGCCATGCCCAGTCAGCCTTGGTCCTCTCCAACCAAGTGATCATACTGGTGTTTGCAACATTTTAAATTACTTAAAAATCCCTTTATTTCCTATCTATAGATAGGAGTAGAAATTAGGGATCTGATCATGGAGGGGCTTTGATATGAATATGCTTTTCCCCAACTCTACCTCACCATTACCTCTAGATACCTGATTTTTCTTGAAATTCCCCAGAATATCTTCTTTACAACACCTAAATTTCATGCCCATCCTCTGATTTCTTTTGTTATCATTACGATTCATTGTAAATGGCTTTTCTATTTCGGCTGTATTTTCTTTCCCCCTAGACTAGAAGCTCATTGTACACAGGGACCTTATGTTGTTCAGAGGCTAAGTCCTGGCATCTAAATCCCTCAATGAATGTTATAGAAATGATGGAAGTCATCAATGGTGCAATAAAACTTCAGCTAGATCACTGAATTAACTGGCTATTTGGACTCATGGACTCCGCTCTGATGTCTGTTCACGAGCAAATGGCATGAGTTTTTGACTAACCCTGTATGTGGTTGAATTTTGATTTTCTCTGTGGATTTGTGCCAAGGAGCTCAGGAGAGAGACATGGTTCCACACAACAGTAATGAACAGCTGAAAATGAACTTCATCCCATGATAATAAGCTAAAACCTTGTTATGCTACCAGGGATGTTTGTTTATTCCATGTATCCCCACGATGTTTTCTACTGAAGAAAAACTGCAGGGTATTTAGGTAATAGTGCGTAGCCCTGTGACAGCATTTCTTGGTTGAAACTAAATTCTAAGTTATTGTGAAGAAAGATTATCATGTAGGAAAAATTTTCTACTTAGAAAAAAAGACCTTGCTGCTTCATTATACTAGAAGATAAACATAGGGTTTGGGCGGGTAATTTTGAAAAGTCCAATTTTGGATATTTTTCTAGAGATAATTTAATTATGTTTAAGCTATATTTCCAAGGAAAGCATGCCCTTTACTTTTCATTATTTTCATTTTCATAAAGAGAACTTTGTCTCTCTCTCACTCTCTCACTTTCTCTCTCTCTGTCTCTCTCTCTTTCCCGAGGCATTGGCAGGTCATATTAACCAAGGCCAGGTCCACACTGTCCTGTGAGAATGACTGTGCACTGTGCACAACCTTTCAAATTTAATCTACTTGATAGATTATTTATCTGTGTGGCCTCCCAGGTGAGTTCCTCAGCTCAGAATATTAATACTGAAACAATTCATTAACAACTACCGAAGGAACACATAGGTTTCCGTCACTGACAGTAGGAGAGTCCTATGAAACATTTCCTGAGCTGAAATGGCAAAAACCACAGAAACAATGAACATTCATTTATACAGAAAACATTTTGAGTGTTCCCAGAACCCCCCCCCAAAATAACCTGACATCACACCAAATAACACATAAAAACTGAAGTAACACTAACATATAGTAAAAACAGGAATCATACGGGAAATACTCACCGTGCTTTTTACATCCATCTATCCGCTCAAGCCTTAAACTTCCCATTTTTTTTTTTATCTATGACTGGATTATGACTAAAAGGGACCCATTTTTGCTGCTAGCAGAACCAAGAGTAACTTTGGAAACTTTCAAAATGTATTCTCACTGGGTGTAGATAGTAGGCGTGGGGGATGCCAAGGTCTTTATTTCATTCACCGCGATGGAAACGTTTAATTAGGTTCAGTTTTATGCTAAGTGGGTAAGGCCCTTATGAGCCCTTGGAAGCCCTTCTGATACCTTAGGACACATGGTGGTAACGGGTGCACAGAGTAAGTCAGGGTAAAGCCCCGATGCTCACAGACGCGGTTCAAAGCCCTGGCGGCTTGATGCGGAGGTGCTGAGTGGGGGTCCCAGGGAAGACCCTTGGAAATGCTCTCACTTGTGCTGCTTGGGGTACCACTGCCTCTGCCGTGGCTTCTGCAGAGCGAATGCTGAATGCTATTGTCACTCTTGGCCTTCCTTCACAATGTAGTTCTAAGATGGTGGCCGGCCATGGCATTTTGCAGGAAAAGGTTTGGGTTCTCTTTGCGCAGTTCTTGAATTTCTACCCTCCTGTATTCTGAATGGTTTTCGTTCTTCCATTTTCTACTCTGGTGCACGAGACACTTTTAAAAAAGAGTTACTTATTTATTTTTAGAGAGAGGGGAAGGGAGGGAGAAAAAGAGGGAGAGAAACATTGATGTGAGAGAGAAACATTAATGGATTGCGTGCCACACGTGCTCCAACCAGGAACCTAGCGCGCAACCCAGCAACCCGGGCATGTGCCCTGAGTGGGAATCCCACTGGAGACCTGACCTTCGGCTTTGCAGGATAACGCTCAACCAGGTGAAGTCAGGGCTGCAAGAGACATTTTCACTCTGCTCTTGGGGTCATGAACAACACTGTCCTGGTTGACTGTCCCTCTTACACTTTGGGGCAGAAATATGGCAATGGTGCCTCTTCCGTGTAGTCATACCATTCTCAGGGTAATACCACTAAGCCCTCGCCACCCACTGGACTGCGACAGCTCACAAGGAATTTATTTAATCCTATCATGCCCAGCACTGTGTGAGCTGCCCTTTCCCTAGCTTTTATTAAGAAAGTGTGGTAGGCATATCATACACACATCCAATTAAATGTTTTTAAAAAGGTCAAACTATATCTGTGCACAAACTGAACTACCTACTTTAAAATTATTGGATGTAATTTATTTACAATGCTTCAAACCTCCAAAGTAAATGCCAACTTGACTTTAAAAACTCAAGGAAAAAAAAAAAGTGGTAGTTTTCTTCGGTCTTAGATGCACTTTAAAATATGGTGCAGAAGTTTGTCATTCTTTCTCTTGTTTTGAGTTATTTTTTCACATTATCTTAAACTTTTAAAATATATCAGTAGAAGAAGTAAAAATTACATATAATGCCATTTATTTGGGGCCTACTTTGTATTAAACATGGTGCTGGGCATTTTAAGTACAATCAACTTATCACAAAACTCCATAAGGTAGAAATTATCTCCACTTTTATAGATTAAAAAACCTGATACTAAAAGAAATTAAGTGACTTTCCCCTAGAGTATCCAAATACCAAGGGACAAACTGATTTAAATTATGATTACTGACTTTAAAACCCAATTGTTCCCATAGTGCCTCTTAAAATAATACTACCTAAAATGTACACTGTTTGTTTTTATGATAACAGAGTAGAGAAAAGTATTATGGAACTCAAACCAAAATAATGCAGCACCTGAATATCCTACCAATCTATTCTGTGTCCAAGGTTATATTATGCAATGTAATTTTTCTAAGAATCACTTATTGCATATGTGAAAGGGGGGAATAACATATCAAATCATGCTAGGAAAATAAAAATAAGGTATCATGCACTAGAGAATGTGCTCGCATAGCACTTCATATAATTTAAATGTTCGGCCAAAGGGAACTACTAATAATATAGTTTTGGTCATTCAACTATTATTACTGAGCACCTTCAAAGTTCTAGACATCATGTTGGGTATTAGGAACATAAGGATGAATAATACACGCTCTCTCCTCAAGGAAATTAAAAAGTACAGTGAAGAGAAAATGCACCCTCAATTTATTTCAGTAATATAAATAGTCAAAGTGATTTTTTTCCATTACACTTAGAACTACACCAACCAGCTTTTACAATGGAAGCCTCTCTAAAGAGAAGTTTGGGAGTTTCTAGAATCAAAAGAAGCACCTTCCAGGGAAAGCAAACTTGGAAATGTAAGGTCTGGCGTCTACCATTCACTGCTAGGACTTAGGGTGGTCTAGTCAGAGTTCACTCTGTCCAACATTCAGGGACCCCTCTTGGTGGATGGCTGTCAGCCTTCTGGGAAGACCTTGATATTAGTTCCTTTTTGAAAACTCATATTGGTTCCTTCCTCCACATTTCTAATCCATTCCACCTACTCTCTGCACTTCAGCATCTAATATCCACCTATTACCGTATTCAGTAAGCAAGAACCCACAAGGATGTATATATCTCCTGGTCTGTAGGTTCTCGTGAAAGAATTGCCAGTGTATCAGTGTAGCCAGTACTCAAAACCCCACTTTTTTTTTGGGGGGGGTGTTATTTTACTGATTTTGAAATACATAAAGCTGAAAAAATTGGTGTAAAAACCACAGAACCCAAAGCAGTAGGTGTGTATTCTTCTACTTAAATGTGATACACTACGTAATTATAAAAATTAAAAAAAAAACTTTTGTGCTGAACACAATGCTTAGAAAATGAAAAAAAACTTGATAATCGCTTAATTTCATTTAGACTGAATTCATTAGAAAATGTCCTTTGACCGAGCATTAAATTGTTATGCAAATTTACAAGTAAGAAAGCTAAGTGAGACGGTTATGCTATTGATCTTATAATCACTAGGAATTGAAAATAACGTTTAGTCTCTGGTCCTTCATTGAGCGCCCACCCATGAAGCACTAGTTGGCTCTGTCAGGCACTGCACTGGGCCTACTGAAGCTGCAAAGCACACATGGATTTTTGCTTTGCCTTTAAATTTTTTTTATTTCATTTATTTATTTTTTACATTATTTTTATTCTATTTTTTCTAGTACCATTTATCCCCTCTATCCCCTCCTCCACCTCTACCCACGCCCTCTACCCCCACAAACACCACACTGTGTGATTGTCTGTGTCCATGAGTCCTTTCCCTTAAAAAAAAAAAATTCTTTTTTGCTCGATCCCCCTCCACTCCAGATTTCCAAGCTCTTTATCACTAATTTTTGCACTTATGCTCCAGTCTCAAAGCTTTCGAAAGGGCAGAGTGTGTTATAGATAGGACAGGGGCTATCTACAGTCCGGGAATAGTGAAAACAAAAACTTACAATGGGAATATATACTCTACATTTATACTCACTGTCAAAGCATCCATCTCAAGTATGGCTAAATATTAATAATCTCCAATCTGGATAGAAAACCAAAGAGGCAAACAATTCTGTTATACAAATAGCAGTAATTTATTGTGCAGTTAGGAAATATCAATCTCTAAGAATAAATGTTTGTAACGAACTATGTCGTGTGTAAAAGTAGATCAACAATTTATTCCCCATTCCTTTGAAGCTTGCTGGCAGCTCTAATACACAGATGTGATTTCTTCTCTAAGACTTAATATCTGTTTGTCTTATTTTGTGTTTGTGCTAAGGTCATTACTGAAATAACATATAAGTGAGATTCCTATAATATTTATGTTCTTCATTTATAAAGCAGATTCTGAGCACTGAATATCCCAAAATGTTCTGATAGGGTAACAAATCAGTTTCCTACAGGTAAATGAAACAGTGGAATCATGTATTTTAAATTCAGAAATATCTCCCATATTGACATTAATTCTCTAGCCTCTTTCACTCATTCATTACATATTTATTGGACATTTTTTATTTGCCAGGGCTTATACTGAACATTATAAATATAGTATTGAGTAAAAAACAGATATAATCTCATGAAGCTATAGTCTAATGGGAAAAGCAGACTTTAATCAAATAGTTCACAGATGGAAATAAATTCTCAATTGTGGCAAATGCTATGAAGGAGGGGAATCCGAGGGTATAATAGGCATCTTTGCCTTAGTCAGTAAAGCCAGTAAAGACTTCCCAGAGGAAGAGAGGATTTGAGTAAGATGCTATCTACTAGAAGGTGTTGCTCCTATCCCCCAGATAATTAGGGCGAGAATTTTTAAGAAGAGCAGCATTCAGGTTTAGGGATTAACTGTGACAATAGTGATCTGTGAGCATCACAACTGTGGCCCTATATCTTAGGCCGCCGTACCTTCAGGAGGATTTCCTCACTCCCATGGAGTGCAGCCTACATTTCTGTCCACCTTTCCCAAGCAGATTGTGTTTCAATATCTCAAACTAAATAGGGCTGAAGTATGAAGACCGTGATGATTGCATCAGATAATGGAAGCCTGATGGGTAGTTCCACTAGAATTTAGAATGGCGACGAGACTATTAAAGGTTAACCTGAAAACATTTTTTGAGAGGCTAAAATGGGAGCTGAACAATTATTCCCAGGCTTCACTGCAGATAAAATAAAAGGAAATGAGTCCAAATTACATTACTTTTATTTAAAGATAGCAGCATGCATTACCAAGGCACATATGCAGTGCTTAGGAAAGTCATTAAGAATATGTATTCAGAATGGAAAGAATCGTATCTCCCCAGAACTATTCTTTCCTTCCTTCTTCCTCTTTTCTTTCCTTCTTTCCTTCTCTCTCTCCCTCTCTCTCTCTCTCTCTCTCTCTCTCTCTCTCTCTCTCTCTCTCTCTCTCTCTCTCTCTCTGCCCCTCTGTCTGTCTTGCCATGGCCTACTAGCCTCAGGATCACTCATGTTCAAAAATATAGTCATCATCCATGGAATTATTATATCTAATTAGTGGCCAGGTCCTACCTTGTCAACCTTAAGAATATCGGTCATATTTCACCAGCACTATCCTAATTCAGGTCTGCATTACATCTCATACTGAGTATTTTAATAGACTCTTAAGTGCTCTGCCGGAGCTCAGACTCTCACTCATTTTGCCCATTGTAACCAGTGCTCTTATCTTACAGCACACACACCTTCCTGAGATGTCCTTTTTCAGTCTTTCCTCAGCAGGCAAGAGGGAATTGTCAAAAGTTTTTAAACCCATTAGCATGCAATTCACAGTTTCTCTTAAGAACTATTCCTAACTACTTGTATTGTTTCATATCAGCTCAGATCTATTCCTATAATGCATTTTAATAAATATTTAACAACTATTTATTGAGCATTTGCTGCATGGTAGAAATTAAAATGCAAAAATAGAAAACGCAAGAAAGGTTTTTCTCCGTTGCAGGTGAACTCATATAAGCAAATTTTATATGTTAGCATCTAGCAAACTACAAAAACATAAAATTAGCCAAGTGTCATGGGGATGCACAGGAGAGGAGAGATCTGAGTCCAATCTATTCTGCGATTTTTCTTCTTTTGACTTTCCTGCTCTGAGGAGTATGTTAAAAATGAACACTTTAAAGGTGTATTTGGCCATGAGGGTAACGACTCCAGTGGTTTGGGGTTGTAATCACTTCTGTGTGTTGTTTGTGTCTTCACACGTGATTTAATTATGTTATTGACAAATTACCACTGTTATTATCATAACAACAATGCCTCCCGGAGACGTTTACTCTGAGGACCTAAAGGCATTTTTAAATGTCATTACATACTACAAATTATATTTAGCCTATTTTACAGATGTATTTTGAAAAGGAAGAGGTGACATTGTTCCTTTTCTTGTTTTTGGCCTCATTTGAGTCTCTATTGAATGCTAGTTATTTAATATAAGGGATACTCAATTTGTAGTTAGACAATTTAGCTTAGTTTTTAATTCACTAGTGGTCAGGTTTAAGTATAGACAGACATGTGTTTATACTCACAGTCACACAACAGTTTGGAAAGGTGCTGAAATTCAAAGTAAGTGATTGAATTTGATTTTTCTTTAAAGTGACTATTTATAAATAAGCCTATGAATGAATGATTTGTGGAAATTCCTGTAAAAGTTAGAATTCAAAGTCAAATCCCCAATTTTCAAGATGTTCTGTATTACTGGGGAGGACATCAAAGTAAAGAAATGACATATGGTCTTTTGCCACCCTATCCCTACCCCTTAAAATGAACTTTAAAAAAAAATAGATTACATTACTCACGATAGCAACAACATGACTGAATGCAGAGAGTATGAATTTCTATCTAGACAGAAAGGAATTTAAACCTACTGCCTCTGTTCCTTAGACTCTTAATTTTTTAGTGGCTTATTCTCTCTTAAGTCCCAGTGTGCTTTTGAAAAATAGTCACAATATCCATTTAAAGTTCTGATGTGATAAACTGAATGTATGTAAAGTATTTAGCATATAGCATCTCTCTCTCCCTTTCTGGTATGTTCGTGTAAACCAGAGATCATTTGGAAATACTGATCCATCTAGCATTTTATCTAAATAAAATATTCTCTTATTCCAATCAGCCTCTAACAGCTTTATATTCAAGCTGCTGAGATAAGTGAATGGAAATGCTATAGGGCAAAGGACAAGGTCAGATCTATGGGCATAAGAGAAGAAGAAAAACCTAGAGGCCCAGCCCCTTTTCCTATTCCTCAAAGGAAGTGTCAGCTGTTTCAGGCAGTTACAGGGACTTCTTTGGCCACTGGCGTGTCATTAGGGTCTCCTAAAACAGAAGGGACCAAGTGAGACAAGCCGGTATCTGATATTAATACAGATTTCAGAAGCACCTAAGGAATTTCTTTAGAGCAGCTCACATGCTGGGAAAATCTAGCACAGATTTAACACAATAAGAAAACTAGGACATAGCTCATTTAATTTCATAATTGCTTTGAGGTTCACTGGAAAACTTTGATCATATCATCAAGTATGCTTTCCTCTGTCTTCTTTCTAAACCTGTTTTCTCTCTCCCCCTCCACTTTTTGGCTCTCCTTTCCTGATAGATTCCAAAAGTAGAAATTACTAATGATTCTGATAAAGTTCAGTTCAAATACTTTACTTTTTTATTTGCTATAATTCTGATATAGCCAAGTGTTTTCATTCATTTGTTTTTATTTACTTATCTTTAGATGGTTCAATTGACTTGAATCTCGGGAAAATTGGGCTGGTGAATACATGATCGTATTGAGGATTTGCTTAGTATCAGACTCAGGAGAGATAAAGGACAAGCCGATGCATTTGGGAAAATCATAGGCTTGCTGAAGAACAAACCTTAGAGAAGCAGTGGGATTTGTTACAATGGGTATCTCCATGCAGTTAGCCATGGGATCTTAAAGACAACAGTTACTGTGTTTTAGGAGTGGATTCGATCAGTGAATCTGACACCTCCCATCTCTTCTGAGTTTTTGAGGATGGCTAAACATTTGCTAGGAAGTCACTCTTGTGAAGAGTAGAGGGTGCATAGTGAGTGAAGGGACAGGAATGACATTTCATGAAAAATGTACACAGCATGTGCAGAGCCGAAGAAACCAAGTTACAAAGTATTTGGTAGGCTGCAGGAAGTCTAAAAGTCAGTGGATGGTGAATGGTGAAGAGGTGTTTCTATGAAACCTTAAAAACAGTTTCATGAAAAGTTGTCTATACCGCCTGCTCTGTTTCCTTCTTCTGTTAGTCCAATCCAATCAGGCTTCCATTACACCCCTCCACTGAAATTACCTCTGACAAGAACGCCAGTGATCTCATGCCTGACAAATCTGGCTGTTTGCTCTCCTCATCCAACCTCTCATCATCATTTGATTGAAACTCTTTCTCTGTGAAGCAATTTTTCACTTGGCTTTCAGGGCGCAACACACTTCAAGTTTTCCTCCTACATCACTGACCTCTTCATTTCCATCTTTTTGGCTGGCCCCCCCCAAACTTCCTGACCTCCAAACGCTGGAATTCCCCAGAGCTAGTCCTTGGTCCTCTACTCTACCAGCACTCATTACCAAGGAAATCTTATTCTGTGTTAGCTACTGATGAATCACCCATTGACCCATCAGTGCCTACACCCAGCTCAGGGGTGTCCCCTTAAACACTTACTACAGATCTTGATTAGGATATCTAGTAAACATGCCAGCATTATCATGTCAAAAAGGTAAGTACTGATATTCCCCACCCAGGTGTGTGCACACGAATGTGAACATGCATACACATGTGTGCACACATGCACACAACAAAAAACCATGTTCCTTATGACAATTTTAGTAAATGATGCTTGATCAAGTCAGCTCCCAAGAGTCACCTTGGCTCCTTTTTCCTTTACACCCAAATAGTATCCATTGATAGTGTTGTGAATTAATCATCACCTCCACTAGTACCAACTTAGTCATACTAATATCAACATTTTTACCATGAATGCCTCTCAGTAAAAACAAAAAAAGAGCAGCAGAGACATATATATTTTCTAATTATATATAATTACCATATTATCACATTGACAGTGAAATGAATAGGTTTTAAACTATTTGAGTTTATCTTATTAAGATAGTATAGAAAATATTCTGGTTCCCATTAAAAAATTATTAATATTTTAGTTGCAGTCATTTCACAAAAAAATGACATTATTGTTTTTGAAAATCTTGGTTTAGTAATTTGAATTTAGAACTAGACTTCGTACCAAAATTATTCTGATACTATTTTTAGTGGCTTCCATAACTCCAAAAATTATTTTTGAAAATAATTCAAATTGTGCAAGTGTGTTTCTGAGTTTTCTTTATTGTGTTCTTTAAATTTGTCAAATTTATCCAGCAATCCTGAGCTTTTTGCTGAAATTAGGGCACCAAATGTCAGCTTCCCGTGTGAAATCAGCTTGTCCTCGCGACCTAGTCAGAAGATGATGCATCTTCGTGTTTTTGACACACAAATTCAACATGGACAAGCTCCTGGAAGAGCTGCAAGGTGGTTAAAAAATTCTATTTCCAGGGTTTTTAATGATAAAAGTAACGGAATTTTTGTGACACATTTAACATAGTTTTCAGTAACAAAACTTACCAGATAGGAACATTTCCAAATACCGATCTCCCAGATGCTCTCTCTGAAGCACACGTTATTTTTAAAACTGTTACTATCTCACTTCAGTTTGCCCCCCAGCCTTCAGGGAGGGAGAGGGGCTGGGGGTTGATGCAAGGGTCAGTGGTCTCCATAAAAATCCCAAAAGGCCAGGGTTGGAGGAGCGTCCCTGATCTAGGACTGCGGAGGTGCTGGCAGAGCTGCATGTCCTGGAAGGCACTTGGAAGCTCCGCCCCCTTTCTACCTTGTTCTGTGCATCTGGATGTTCATCTGTATCCTTTATCATTTTTTATAATAAACCCAATAAGTGTGAGTTAATTGTTTTTCTGAGTTCTGTGAACTGCCCTCAAGGAGGGGATCTTTGAAATTGACGCCTACCCAGTTAGTCAAAAGCTCAGCTGATAACTCGGGATTGCAATGGCTCTGAAGTGGAAGGGAGTTACAGTCTTGTTGGAATGAGCCCTTAGCCTATGTGATCTGACCTTGTCTCCAGGGAGTTAAATTGCAGAATAACCAGACATGTCATGAAGAATTGCTTGGGGTAGGGAACACTCTCCACACATTCGGTGACCAGAAGTGTCAGAAGGGACGTGCTGTGAGCCTAGAGTTCTTGGGAGTAGTAAAGGAAACACATAGGAAAGAAAGACTCAGGGATGGAAAACTGAGTTTATCCAGCTCAGCCTTGTTTGGAATGAGTGTTTAGTAAACACTGAGTGACTGGGATGAAAGGAGGCTAGAGGTTACCTTGGGCCCAGTAATGCAGGGTCATGATTTGCTAGCTCCAACGTTTGGATTGTTTTCCAAATAAAGTTCCCCAAATTCTTCCATGATGTTTCTTTGCGAATAGGACAATAAGGCTTGCAATTGATTTGTTATTTTGAAGGTCAATGTTAGTGATAAAATATGAATATTTAATTTAGTGTTTTAAGATTACTTCAAGTAGAAAGGGAATAACTGCTTTTTAAAAATGGAGAATAAAATGTCTCTTTTTAACCATTTCCTCTCACATGCATTTATAACACTATTTATAACATTTCTAAAGTTTTGCATTTTATTTTGTCTATAGTAAGGAAAACAGTTCTACCTCATTAACAAATACTGGGAAGAGATTTTATCATATTCAAACTGAGATTCAGTAGCATGAGTTAATTAATTATAAACACATTTTAAGGGTAGCCTGCTGGCAGTCATCTTTCGTACATGGACCTAGAAGTTTCCAACACATATGTCTTGAGAACATAATTAAAAGAATATCAATGGAGAAAACTGACTTCAGTAAAACGAGTCTGTATTCCAATAGCCATATGCTCCCACAGCGAGGCGACCACAGGAAATTGAGGCACAAGTGTAGTGTACATTACTAAAAGAGATCAAAGAAGCTGGGTAAGAAATTGTCCTTTTCAGGACAATCATGGCCCGCAGTTCTGCCTCCTTGCTTTGCAGAAGCCCAGAGCCCGCCCCTCGTGCGTACTCTGTGGATGCTAAGGGAGGAGCGTAGTTTGGAGGAGAGAGACGCTGAGTCTGGCACCGCTCAGCGCCATCTGTTCACTCTTGGAATCCACAGATGTTCCATACCCCAAAACTGTGTAAGTTAAGGATTAACACGCTCAGTGGGCACTCGGAGCCCCACCCAGTGGAGTATCTGCGGGTAGGCTGTGGCTGAGTGACAAGGAAGGCACTCCCCTACTGGACCTGATACCGGGGAGACTTTGCGAGGAAAGAAGTCTCTGCTTTCTTGAACAGCCCACTTTGCCAAAGAGCGCATCTGAGTGACTTGAGCTAAGAAGCAAATTGCACACCATGGCGAGAGTAAAGGATGGTGGAGTGAACATTGGACAATGAGTCCAAAAGATCTGGCCACTGTTCCTGGCTCTGTCACTAGCTCCCTTTGTGACCTTGAGGGGGTCATATAACTTCTCTGTGCCTTTGCTTTCTCTTTCTAAATATCACCAAATTTTTTTTTTAAATCTTCTATACTATCTACAAGGATTTTTTTTTTTCTGTATCTATTTGATTTTAGATGTATAAACTCTTCCAGGATATCTTATTTTTGGTGAATCAGAGTATAGCTTCAAGTTTTCTTTTTAAAAAGCATACCTTCCTAATACAAAGGCTTGACTATTGGAGAATGATTTTCTTGCTTTTGAAATATAACTTGCTTGTGATCACAATTCTTGTAAGGTCACTTTGGATGAACAAGAAAAAAAGTGTGTGTGTGTGTGTGTGTGTGTGTGTTTAGGGGTCAGTAGGAGCAAGAGAAAAAAAAAAAAAAAAACTCCTGAGACATTTCCCTATTACATTTTTAGAATCTAGTGATGCAAAAAAGTGTAATAGTACTTCCTTTTTTTTTCACTTTGACTCCCACGTAATATATTATTTTTGTTTTTTAATACATCACCAGAATAAGGCACAAGTTTCTTTGTTCATTAATTCTGACTCGACTAAAATAAAAATGTAAATGTCTATATTAAAGATTATAAAAATTCTAGAAAGCTTCTTTTGTTATATCTTGTATAATCTTAGCTCCTTTTAAAAACTTTTTGTCCAAGTTTGATTTTTGAGAAAACCAATTATCTTTGTGTTGGTCTTCTGATCTTCAATCTAATGGATATAATTACTCTTTCAAAATGATGATTTTCCTATATTCATTTTGGGAGGGAGTTTGTATTTCTTACCTATTTTATACTTTATGATGTCCACATGGGTACTGATTATGCAATTCTTTGATGTATCTATTATTCATTTACTTTTTAAAAATTAATTTATTTTGCTTTCCCTTTTTTCCCCCATTAAAATTTTTTGTTTGTTTTTCTATTACAATTGTCCCACTTTTTCCCTCATTGCTTCCCTGCACCCTGCCCACCCCTTCTCCCGCAGTCAGTCCCCACCCAGTTGTCCATGTCTGTGGGTCATTTATAGATGTTCTTTGACTAGACCCTTCCCTTTCTTACCCCTTCTCTCCGTCCCCCCTCCCCCCTTGTCACCATTGGTCTGTTCTTTGTTTACATACCTCTGGTTCAGTTTTGCTCATTTGTTTGTGCTGTTCATTAGTCTCCTGTATTAGGTGAGATCATATGGTGTTTGTCTTTCATCGCCTGGCATATTTCGTTAAGCGTTTATTTACTTTTTATTAAATATAACTTGTTTAATAAAAATCTTTTTATATTTGCTGTCTCTTTTTTTCACATTATCTCATTGTCCTTTCTTACTCTTTTCAATTTTGAGCTTATTGTGTTCCCTTTCCATTCCAGCCTGCTGTGTCCTATAGAGCAGAACTATTATTCTTTTCTATTTCTTCTCTTAGCTATCATGTTTGACTGCACATCTGAGGATATTGAATATTCTCAAACTTGATTTCTGATGTTTAATCAGATCCCCTTCAGAGAGATATTATTTATCTGAATCTCCCAAACAGGCATTTCCCCTTAATTCTGCATAAATGCTCAAATGAGCCAGGATATGTCCAGATTCAGTGTTCTCAACCTGATGAGTGAATCCTTGGTTTCTGTACAGTTGGCTTTTCTTTTCTTTTCTTTCTTTCTTTCTTTCTTTCTTTTTTTTTTTTTTTTTGAGAGAGTTTCCAGTACAAGTCTTTCTTTTTAATCAGCTTTCTCTCTATTCAGTTTTCTCTCAATACCTCCTACTATAATCTTTATTTTTACTAAAATGTTCCCACCTGGGCAATCTCATTCACTTTCATGGACTTCTTCATTTTCAACTTCAAGTTAATGGCTTCTAATTTTCACTGCAGTTCTTTCTAAAACCGTGAACACGCTGTTAAATATTTCTACAAGGATGTGTCCTAAATTCCTTCACAACACAGGTCATCAAAGAACAATAATCCTCTTTCACAAAGTCTTCCACCTTCTAATGTGCTCTATGATGTTATGTGAAGTTACCATCCACACTTTCTTATTGTTCTTTATCATTGTGCCATTCCGAACATCATACATAGTAATTAGGGTGTTATTACTTTATGAAGAGTCGTTTGCTCACATATCGTGTTAACCAAGGGTCATAAAAATCTTTCATTTTTAAATGGCTTTTATTAGAAATAGAAAATGTTTATGTTGGATTTGTATTTTAATTTAGTATAATTGTATAAATCTTATATAAGTTTTGGAATAGTCTCCTCAAGTACAAAACAGATACAGAAAGTAGACAAGGTCACTCTATCTTACTCGTTCATTTTCCTTACTCATAGAGGAAAAAAAAAGACAGCCTTACCCTGTAATTTGGGTGTACAAGTGCATCTTTCTTATGATTCCTTCTTTATTTTCTTGCACACTTATACCAAGTCCCTCAAGTGCAGAAAAAGAAGAGCCTCATATTTTGCCTCTCTCATATATTATGTTTAATGACTTATGACAAAGTAATCATTGTAACTTAATAACCATAGGCATGAAATGACTATTATCACTTAATGTGGGCCTCAATTCATACCATTAAAATGAAGACAAGCTATGCCATATCCATTGGGGCCTAAAGTAAGATTTAAATAAATGCTAAATTAAATGCCAAATTAAGCCCAGGAGCTGAAGAGTTGTAGCCCTACCACAAGTTTATATACACACATGACATTTGATTTTGTTGATATATCCTTGTCTTATCATAAACAGAGAAATAATTTACAGAAGGAAAATTGTATGCATTATTATACTTTGTGAGTTATCTCTTCCCTAGTTTTGATTACTTCAAAAAAGAAAATGAACTTCTAAATGATCAGATGAACCAGCTTAAAAATAGTATTATTCCTTCATATGCAGTAACAATGAGAGAATTAGTCTTGGGAGGAAAGTTAGAGGTATAAGAGAACTATGGAATTTAAGCAATATATTAAAAATAGAATTTTTAGTAACTTCATGATATTTTTTAGTCTTGTGTTATAAAATTTAGCTAAATCCCATATTTGAAATTCTTAATGGTTCCAGTGGTATACAATTTTGAACTGTGCTAGTTGTATTTCTTGGGGATATTTAAGTAATTACATTTTATATGAATATATTGTTATGAAAGAGAAAAAGGACACAATAATCACATAAAAGTGTCAATTTTGGCTTTTCAAGTGGATTGACATTCACATAAATGATGAAAAAGATTAATCATTTTGAATGATAAAATACAAATCTAATAATATTTTCCTCAAATTTCAACCTTCTGATTTTTCTTTTCCTCCCCATCTTCCCCACTTCAGTTATAAATATTCTTTTTATCTTTGAATTTAATTATACTTAGTGCAAATCAAAACAAATATAAATGCAAACAACGATTAACAAAATTGTTGTTTCTCTGTTGTGAATACCAACCTATTTGAGAGCAAATCGCTTATTAAATATACCATAGCTATAACATCTAACACACAGACAATTACATTTGTACATTTTCAAGGTTCTGTCTAAATTAAGTTAGATATAAGTTGGGATTATTCCCTTTGTACAGTCTGCAATGTGTTTATTTTTTCATTCTTTTTTTTTATTACCTTTTTAATATGAACTAGTTGGTAGCTATCAAAATATTGTTTAGCTTTGTCCTCCACTGTGTGATAGAATTCAAATTTAAATGCTTATTTCATTCTCAACCTGCATCTTCACACTTTAAAGGCTTTGTTCTTTTTTCAGTGTGAGCCATAGGGAATTACTCACTCTCATTTTACATATTAAAACATGAGACCCAGACAGGTATATAACTTTCTAAACATCAGACAATTTGTTAACCAATGTAGTTGAGAAACTTTTTCTTTTTCCTCGTACCTCCCACAGTAATTAATTGAATTGATTGGGGTGACATTGATTAATAAAATTATATAGGTTTCAGGTATATAATTCTATAATACATCATCTGTATATAGTATTGTGTGTTCACTGAGGGTAACCAGAGATAACTGGTGATGGAAGGAGATTAATGTCATGTTTTAATTATACTTCTTGCTGCATAAATATGTCAACTGATTACTAAAATAATTCCAGCTTTTAAATTACTAAGATTATTTCACAGGTTTGTTATATTGTCCTGGTTATTTCTGGTGTAATGTAATAAGGTTAATTAGTGTCCGGTTTTCAGAGAAAAATATTACTAAAGATGAATTTAGTTTGAAAGCACATCACATGTCAAACTAGTTTTTAGATTAATATTAATCTTACACTTCATTTCTAGTTTACTTTCCCTCCAAATCAATTCTGAAATGGAGGACTAATGACTATAATAATGAGGGTGCAATGTGTTTACTACTTTTCTATAAGCAATCATTAATGTAAAGTGCTTGTTTAGAATACCTACAGAACATTGTTTTTAAACTTACAACAAATGGCAGCTCCCTAATATAGTCCACCTCATAACTCACATGTGCTGCTTGGATCACCCCTTATGTGAAAACACTAAGTGTCTTTTAGGTCATTATTTCTCATGGCAAGTCAGGCTAGAAACTTCTTAGTGTGGATGGATTCTTGACACAGAGGTCAAGTGCTGATGAAGTGAAAGAAGAACAAGAAAGAACATTCACAGAGTAGTGTATTTGTTTTTTGTCTGAGACTAGAGTATAGGATTTGTTTGAATCTTTTTCCATAAGTGAAGGTGTAGTTTTTTATTTCATTGTAGAATTGTTGTACATTCTCTTTTATATTATTTATAAATAATGCAATATTTTTTAAAGAGAGAGTCAATTAATTGAATGAATTGTAAATTAATATAAAACGTGATATTTTATATATGTAATATGTAATGTGAGGTTACATGCCTTTTTTGATAGTTAAAAACATTTTTAGATAATATTTACTTCATAAATAATGGAACCTGCTTATTAAATGCACATGTATTTTATTTGCTCTTATGAAAATAAGATATGCCAAAATCAAGGAATATTTAACTTAAAATGTATTAAAAAACAATTACAATTTGGGGAAATAGAACAAAGACACACAATTCATTATGGCCTCATATTTAACCTGGAGTATAATTAAGAGTATAATTAGTGTTTAGTAAATAAATAACATAAAAGGTAGGGCAGGAGAGAAAGGGAGGTGGGATGGGGGAGAAAGGGGGAAGTGTACTAAGTATGTGGTGTATAAAAATGTTACATAGTATAACACATATATGTCACATATGCATATCGTGTACATTGTTATATATAGTATACCTGTGTACAACATGCATGTGTATAGTATAGATGAGATCTGTCCAGAAAGTACCCACATGTGATATAAAAAATAGAGATATTTATTAAAGAAGATACAAGATTCAAGGAACATTATGCATAGGACAATGATGCCTCAGTCCCCTTCAAAGTAGGCACCTTGGCACCTCACACAGTTCTCCCAGTCGCCATCAGCGGCCCCATCGTATTTTCCTGAAGCTCGTCAATGGTCCGCAATCTCTTCCCTTTCAAATGCGATTTTAGTTTGGGGAAAAGCTAGAAGTTGCAGGGCACCAAATCTGGGCTGCAGGGGGCCTGAGTCACCTGGGTGACCTGATGTTTCACCAAAAAATTCTGCATGGGACGTGATACATGAACGGGTGCATTGTCGTGATGAAGCTGCGCATCACCAGTTGCCTATAGCTGCGGCCTTCTGAGTCATCTGAATAGTTTCCTTGCAGGAATACTCAGGCTTCATGCAAAATTTGATGCAGATTCATTGCTCTACTCACTCAGGCATTCTGAATGCAGTGCCCACACAGTACACAGGCTCACACTTAATAGCGTCTACCTCCCCCACTGACTACTACAGTGAAGTCATCACTGTTCACGCATGCACACTGCAGTCCACTCTCCTTGGCTGCCAGGTTATATCAATGTCACACAAGCAATTCCTGTTATATTAACAATGGCTGGACATTGTTTAGACAGACCTAGTATAGTATATATACTCTATATTCTATGATATACAGTATATAGAAATTTATAATATATATGTGTAGATATTATATGTATATGTGTGTATGTGTATCTTTATTTTCCCCCAGTATTCTAAACATGTCTGGTCAACAGCCCTGTCCACTCTGCTCCCCGAGCCCCAGCATCTGAGGAGCGGGTGGTGCCCCAAGGGAAGTTGGTTAGAACCTTACTGACAGACAACAGACCATGGAAACTCAGTTTGAGGATAAAGCATCCTCCTAAAGACAGAAGCTTCTGCTATATAATTGCCTAGTTTTTATCCTTTCTGAGACTCAGTTACTCATTTATCCTTTTTATTCTTTAAAATATTCAGAAGCCTTCAGGTGACTTTTCCTTAACTTCTATTAATGTTGCAGAGTTGATTCCCCTTGCTTATAAATCCAGTGCTATGGTTGATACCCACGTTAACTACCACTGTGTCTGGAACATGGACAATATTCACTAAGTATTGGCTGGGTGAATGAATGGATGGGTGAACAAACAGATGAATGACCTCATGGCTTTTCTCTTATCAGTCCGCACACTGTCCTGAGAAAGACCAAAACTGCTAACAAACCTGATCCTGAAAATCCTAACTCCCTAGTGTGTCCAAGGGCAAGAGAATTTCTCATAGAGAAACCAGTAATACATTTCTGTCTGCATGAGTCTCACTGGGGTAAAATAACAGGAGATAATCACTAGGTAAGTATTGATAATTAGGGTGCAAGAACCCCCCCCCCTACAGAAATGAATTCACCCTAGAAGCACCATGTGAAATTTCAACATTTTCAGGGTCAAGCTCATGGGAAGCATGGCCCGTGTGTGCCAGGACAATTTCAGCTGTTAACATGCACTGATTTGGAAGTCCTGGCGTGTGGAGACATGATGCTATCATGGCACCACCTTTTTTCCCAACATTCCATTCTTTAATTTTTAGCGAAGTTACAGCACTTTGCACCTGGGAGCATGACTGCTGTATAAGAGTACAAGTCATAATATTTTGCATTTTTAAGGGGTTTGCTCTCACCCAAATTACTCTCCCATTGGTTGTTATCAGCATCTCTGAGATTAAATGAATGACTTCCTTTATAAATAAATGCTCCTCCAGTGCAAGCATATTTCAATATGTTTAATAATCAAGTAAAATATCGAAAGTACTTTTATTCCATGGCCCCTTTGAGGATATGTATTTAAAGTTTGCAGTGCAGTGGGCTTTTTTTTTTTTTTTTTTCATATAATCTCATTTTGATGATATAGCAGTGTATCTGTGGAGTGTAAGTATTCACTGTTCACTGACTAGTGTTACGTAAAATAAAGTACAAGCTTATCTAAATGCACCAATTAGCATAAATACGGTTCACTGTAGTATGCATTGGGGGAAAAGTAAACATCTAAAGAAGTAAATTTACATTGATTGGCTCAGAGGTACCTCTTGTAATATGAAAACAATTCAAAAACATTTCTCCTATAAATCAAGTGTTCAGAATATGGCTAGATGCAATCAAATTAATGTAATGTACATAGCATTTTAAATTCATTTCAAAGTGGCAGTACATATTATTGAACTGCCAATCAAACCATCAGCTACAATTTTTAATACTATTCCTTTGTAGCAGTTTCTGAAAAGATATAATATTATTGAATCCTTAACCATTAAATTTTTTCTGATTCATGGAATGGAAAAATGAAAAAAATATTTAAAAATTAAAAGCCAACACCATGTCTGCTACATGGGCTATATTCACTAAATATTAGTTGAGTGGATGAATGATTTAATGAATGAATGGATGGATGAACAAAGGAATAAATGAATATGATTTTTTCTCTTATCCAGTACACTGTCCTGACAAAGACCAAGAGCTAACAAACCTGAACTCACCATGCAATATACAGATGATGTAGTATAGAATTGTACACCTGACTCCTATGTAATTTTATTAACCAGTGTCACCCCCAGTAAATTGAAATTCAATTTAATTTTTATTAAAGAATAGAAGTTAGCATAAACTCATGCATTAGTAAAATTTTTGTGCTCCGGTGCAAGTCAAGAAACCCAGGAAGGTTATAAGCTAACATTTACCTGTGTTAAGTAAAAGATGAGGCAGAGATTAGGCTCTGCCAAAGACTAGAGACAAGAATCATGTTACAACAAGTGCATTCATTCATTCCATCTGCAAATTTAGGTGCTGGAAACAAGACCAGTGGATACCATCAAGGCTTGATTGTAAATATTATCTGCATTGGGCAAAACCCAGGCAATGTGTCTTACCTTTGATTAGAAAACGTCATTTCTAAATACGTCACATCCTGGCAATTCTCCTCACTTACCCTTCCCAGCCTCCCTCCCCCCCAGCCCACTCCCTTTCTCTCTCCTCCTGTCATGAAAATTTGTATTAGAGGATAGGGTAGGTTATACTTTATACTGGGATAAAATAAATTTACGATTAAATCTCAGTTGTTTTATTTGTTTTTCTCACCTTGATTTATTTGTATGTTCAATGCAGGTTGTCTGGGTCTTTGTGCAGACTCAGAGGGGCTGCCATATTGGGTTTTGCTAACTGCCCCAGGACACGCAGAGTAGGAGGGAGGGCAGAGCATCGGCTAGCTCGTAAGTGCCAGGAAACCAAGAAACAACACCTTCATGAAATTGACCACTATTTCCTATTTTTAATAGTTGTTTTATGGAATTCTAACACTAATCACCTAAGGTTTATTTGAATGCTGTGTTTTGTTTTACTATTATTAAATTACAGTTGTATTGCATTGTAGTTAGAGGTTGTGATGGATATATTGTGGCCTTCTACCTGCAGATCTGTCTATCAGCTATCTATATGTTTAAAATCTATGTGCATTCTCTAATTATTGACAAATGCTTCTGTTGGAGTCTTAATTTCAAACTTGGCCATTGTCTTGTTTTCATTTTCTTATAGGAAGGGTGAGTTATCGCTCACTCTGAACATTTTCCACCTACCACTCTGATTCAAGATGTATGATCATCTCCCACTTTGACTCTCAGTACGCAGTAATTTTCAGCACACTGACCAAGACCTCTATATCATTATTAAAATGTGCTCCTCTTAATATTGGTTGATATTAGAAGTTTTTTCCTCTTCAATTTACAGATGAGGAAACTGGGTCTCAGAGAAGGTAAATGTGCTGCTTAATATAAAATTAGATCTGGTTGATTCCAAACCTGTGCACTAATGTTACATAAAATTAATAAATTTGACAAGATGATATTTATTAAATTTCCCTAAAATTTCAAACCCAGGAGGAAATTAATATTGATTTTAATAACCTTTTAATATATGTCTCAATTTGAGTATACATGTTTCCTTTAGCCAATTTAACTTCAACATTTATTTCATTTTAATTCAGTAATAAACATGATTAAATTTACTATACTGTATGGATTATCATAAAACCTGCAATTCAGTCAAATTAATGTGACAAGGATGCAAAGGAGACTACCAAATAAAATCAAAATATGCCATAATATTTCATCATGTTCTAAATATTACACATTGCAGATATATTAGTGTTAGGATTAAATGCCTCATAATCACTGTCATATACCAAATTTCTTTCAATTTCTTCATTGAATCTAGGGCAGTAATAAAACTGCACAATCCCAAACACCGTAATTTAGAAAAGAATAATATTAAATTAAAATGATTTATATATCTTATGTATCTTCTTTTTAAGTATATTTTTTGATTATGTATTACAGTTGTCCCAGTTTTTCCCCCTTTGGCCCCCTTCACTCAGTATCCCCATTCCCTCCAGCAGTCCTTGCTTTAGTTCATGTCTATGGGTCATGCATATGTTATTTTGCTTCTCCCTTTCCTATACTATTTTTAACATCCCCCTGTCTATTTTGTATCTACCAATTATGCTTCTTAATCCCTGCACCTTTTCCCCCATTCACCCCTTTCCCCTCCCTACTGATAACACTCCAAATGATCTCCATATCTATGATTCTGTTCCTCTTCTAGTTGTTTGCTTAGTTTGTTTTTGTTTTTTGTTTTAGATTCATTTCTTGATTGTTGTTCGTTGTCATTTAATGTTCATAGTTTCGATCTTCTTCTTTTTCTTAAATAAGTCCCTTTAGCATTTCATATAATAATGGTTTGGTGATGATGAATTCCTCTAGCTTTACGTTGTCTGGGAAGTACTTTATCTGCCTTCCATTCTAAATGATAGTTTTGCCGGATAGAGTAATCTTAGTTGTAGGTCCTTGCTTTTCATCACTTTGGATACTTCTTGCCAGTGTCTTCTTGCCTGCAAAATTTCTTTTGAGAAATCAGCTGACAGTCTTATGGGAACTCCTTTGTAGGTAATTCTCTGCTTTTTCTCTTGCTGCTTTTAAGATTCTCTTCTTATGGCATTTTAATTCTATTGTGTCTTGGTGTGGTCCTCTCTGGGTCCACCTTGTTTGGGAATCTCTGTACTTTTTGGACTTGCATGTCTATTTTCTTTGCCAAATTAGGAAACTTTCTTTCATTGTTTTTTCAAGTAAGTTTTTAATTTCTTGCTCTTCCTCTTCTTCTGGTATCCCTGTGATTTGGATGTTGGCACTTTTGGTAACTTTTAAATTGTTAAAGGGAGAATTTTTTAGGGAATCACAATTACCTAATTTGTAACCATTCAGTATTATTTTGGAACTATATCTTTCCTTTTCTAAACACACACAGACACAGACATCAAATTCTTAATGTTTAAACTTGTGTAATGAGGTCAGAATTTCTGCTTTAAAGGATTTACATCTCTGGTGCACTTAGATTTCATCAAAATCATTTTGATTCTGATTTCATAAATCTTTAAAACAATAATGTCTAAAGTTTATGGAATTACTTTTGTTAAAATAAGTAGTAAAAAATAATAAATGGCATATCACATATGTTTTTCTAAAATTTACTTTCAAAGTAACGTCTATAACGTAATAAGAAAGAGAATCTGAATATATATGCATTTAAAATAATTATAAATATACAATATATATTTTTAAAATTCAAGTTATTGTTTTCTACATGGTTTATTGTTCAACTGTAATTTCAGAATGTGACAGACAGCCCAGGCAACTGTGTATGGCTCAGGTAGTGAAGATTTCCTTGCAGTTCCTCAGTTGTTCTTAGGAATAACAAAGACCTTTACACAATGTGAGCTTTTGGCTCATTTCTACCTCTAGTCCCTTATTTCTATGCCATTCCTATACTTCCAGTATTGTGCATGGAAACACAGTGCCTTAATATTTTCCTCTTGCCTTCTCTAGTGAGACCCTGCCTTTTGTATGCATGGTAAAAATAAGTCTACATGTGGATATTAGGAAAAGTAGATATGAGAATCCTTTGAACTATCTTTGTAACCCTTTTTTAAATATAAAAATTTAAAATAAATAGGTTAAAAATACAGGATGGTGATGTCAGGAAACTGGTGGGAAAGGCAGGCCTAAGGTCCTATCTGCTTATAGAAGCATCAAAAAATGATTACTAAAAATGTTAGAACCAGCTTTATCAAAGGTTTGATAAACAGTTAAAAGTTTACAGCAATGCACTGAACACTGAATCAAAAAGGAGGCAAATAAAATGGGTAGAAAACTTTGTGAAATTTCTACTTGTCTTTGCTTCAACCTCCCTGCACCTGAATGTTTTCAGTCTTGAAAACAGCAGCCCACATTCCCAGTGTGGGTTCCTGATTCATGGTCTGGAGGGAGCAGAGCAAACCTCCTTCAGGGATCCATGCGACTATTTCAACTTCTCAGGATGGGGTGGGGAGGGTGGCTCCCTGAAAGACGGAGGCCAGGCTCTTGCCTTTGCTCCAGTTATCCAGAAACTCACACAGGAAAGTGGTGGGCATCTCTTGAAAATGTGTGATATGAACTAACAACTCACAGATGCCTGACGCAATAGATTATGGATGAGACATACCGATAGACTGCACAGGGCACAAAGGAAAAGCTGGGGGATTCTTTGGGATGCTGAGACATTCAACAGTACCCATGTTTAGGTGCTAACAAGCTAAGTGTGGAAGACGTACTCTAGCCCAGAACCAAACTACAAACCCTGGCAGAGATGTTTCTGGTTTATTTGTTCTTTAACTCCTCCCATTCAAGGAAATCTAGTTAAAATACTAGCAATATACTAGCCAAATAACAGAATTCATTGACCACATATGACAAAGTATTATCTTTTGCAAAAATAGTTTTCAAAAAATTACTAAACACAGGCTATACAGTTTTCTATAATAAAAATATTTAGTTGATTTTTAGAAAAGATAACTGACAACCCTTTACCTAGACTATGGAGAGGGAGAAAGACAGAGAGAGAGAGGGGGAAGAGAGAACAAAAAGGAAAAGAATCATAAATCAATAGAAGAGACAATAACATGGAGGCTTCAGAAATAGAAAGGATCATAGGGACCATTATGAACAATCCCATGCCAGCAAACTGCATAACAAAGAACAAAATATAAAAAGTCCTGGAAACATACAACTGACCAATATTAAATTGGAAAGAAGAAAGCATGACTACACTAAGAAATAAATAAGGAGATTAAACCAATAACAAAAAATTTTCCAAACATGGAAAATACCAGGACCAGGTGGCTTCATGGGTGAATTTTACCAAACATTGAAAGAAAAATTAATACTGATTCTTCTTAACCCCCCACAAATATATATATATATATATATGAATGAAGAGGGAACACTTCCAAACTCAAACAGATACTTAGGTCAACCTCCTTCACAGCAAATGAATAGAAAAACAAAATGTGATATATTGACTACTTTAGACTGCTCAGATTGCACTAACAAAACTACCTCAGACTAGGTAGTTTAAGTAACAAATACAGTATCCCCCCTCTTATCTACAGGGGGTACATTCAAAACTCTCATGGATGCCTGAAGCCATGGATTCTACCAAACCCTATAGATACTATGTTTATATATATATATATATATATATATATATATATATATATATATATATATGTGTGTGTGTGTGTGAAAATCAAGACACAGTGAGATTAACAATAACTAGGGTAAATAAAATAATTTGACAATATCGTCGTCGTCGTCGGCAGCCGTCCGTCTCGAGAGACGATGGTGTAGCTTCTTAAGAGTCTATCTGCACTGCCGAGAATGGTTGTGCAGTCCGACTCGGGAGTGACACGGTATCTGTCTCCTCCCGTGTCGAATCGACATCTTGCGATGACGCTGGAGTGTCCTCTCCAGTGGAGCTGAAGCTACAGAGCCTGGGCAGGGTGATATGGAGGGTCTGCTGTTGCCCATGCAGCAGACCCCCCCTCTCTTCGCAGCTGAAGGGTCCAAGGGAAAGACGGAGTCAATACAGCTTGGCTTCAGGTGCGCCGCAGGAGTTGCCGGTGTTGACTACAACGTCAAACCGCCTTAGGGACTCCGGCTCCGGATTTTCTGTCGGGGTTTACTCCCTTAGCCTTTCCCCTGAAGAGGTATGCCGCAAGGCAGCGGAGGTTTTTTGGAGTCAGAGTTTTCCTTCTCTGTATGACAATATACTGTAATAAATACTAGGTGACTGTGATGTTGTTAAGTAATATTGCACCAGTCAATCCAATAGCCAAGAGAGCTTCTCATGACTAAGGGGCGGGGATCATATCCAGGGTGGAGATGTGGGGCATGGGGATGACTCACATCCCAGGTAAGACTAACACACAGAGGACTTTATGCTACTCAGAACTACCTGCCGTTCACAAGAAGTGAAGTAATGAGTCAATTATTATGTAAATTTAGTGCAATGCTTGGCCGAGACTTATAAACCAAGTTGCCAAATTCAAGTGAGAAGCTTCAAGATCTGTGTGATCAAGATTGCAGTTCACTGAACTCATCCTTCTTGCGTACTTTTCCTGTGCATTGGTGTGTGCCAATGAAGCAGACGGGGCCAAAATTTTAATATCGTAGTGCAGTGCTGTCTTTGTTACAAGTGTGAAATCAGAGAGAGAAAAAAAGAGAGAAGGGTTAAATCAACTATTTTCTTGTTCATGCACTTTATTAATTTTGTACTTTTTCTAAAAGAATTAATATAGCTTCAGCTATTCTTATAACTATTCAACATATTTAGAAAATTGTCAATACTGTCTTACCATGTGTTACCACCAAAAACACATGCCCACATTCACACACACATGCTTGTACATTATTTAAATCTTTTTCTTGAGCTGTAATTGGAAGTGTTAACATGTGATCTTGTCTGGTTTATGACTGATGCACCACTGACCAAAATAAACCTAAAGGGGTCATTAAAAATATGCCATAAGGCATGGGTTTTGCACTGCCTCTGAGAATAAAAGAAGCAAGAGCTGTTTTCTGAGCACTTCTGAATGTACACAAAGCACCTACCACAACCACAGCGTCCCTGCAAGTTACCAAAAGATATATTGGCAGTTATAAACTCTCTCCATATGTGGCCCAGAGTAGTCCCTTCACAGGTGTGGTCCCTGTACCTTGCTATTAATAAGGGGAGGGAGCAGTTACAGAGTTTATTAAAAATAAAACCAAACAAAACAAGAGTAAGCCCCCCCTCCAAAAAACAAACAACAACAGCAAAGCGCACACACACACACACACACACACACACACACACACACACACACACACACACACACACACACACACCCACCCACCCACCCACCCACCCACCCACCCACCCATCTGGGAACTCTCAGACATTCAGAGCCCCCTCCTGTCAATTGGCAGAGAAACCAGTTCTCTTAGATCCCTCTGTTTTTTGCTTGTCTGTTTTGCCATCTTTTCTCTACTATCTCGACCCTTCTGTAAATTTTGCGCCAGCACAATATTTTTTTCCTTTTTTTTTCTCTTAAGTTGCTGAAAATGGCATTTTAGCAATTTATTAAATGTCTCTATATGGAATTTCAGGAATAGATGATTCAAAAGTATATAAATTAGTCATAAATGGTGAAGAAGCATTTCCTTGTCCCCTTTATCTGCTTTGCGCGGTGTACTTATTGATTCAGGAAATAAACAAGCAATCAAACTTTTGTGATCAATATTTTTATGAGTATATTTATAAAGCTGTGGGAAGGAAAGAAAAGGAAACCCAATGTAGAACGTTATACCGAGAAATCTCTCTTAAGAAAAAAATGTGAGACTTCAGTTTCAGCTCTCAAATGTAAAAACCTTGGGTCTCTTCTCTCCCATCCTATGACAAGGAAACCTGAACATGTGCAATGTAATGACTTTTACTAGACCCATAAGCAACTGACGCCCAGGGCAAACCACAGAAATATGGAGGGATGGGATGTGCAGAGAGACCCAGCTGCTGGTACATGTTGGACTGCAGCAGAAGTTGCTGGAGCCCCACAGTGGTGGGAACACTTAAATCCTAATTTTGACCAATCACTGGAATCTGAATGTAGACTCCACTGATAGTGAGAACCTCCTTGCAGCCACAGTTTAAGAAGGACCGTCACACTTTTGTGGACTTGATCTCCAGGTTCTCACCATGAAGAACCAAGAAAGAGTCCCCCATTGTTCCGGCCCCTTGACGAGAAGAGCAATATCTGTAAGACATGCCCAGAGCCTTCTCTACGGCAAAGGGTTGCCCTTCAGGCAAAAGACTTCCAGAGCTGTATCCCCGGGGGGGGGATTTCCTCCTAGTCCAGACCCGTCCAGAGGTTTTGTCCCACCTAACAGGGAAACGTGTCCCCTAGAGGAAGGACTTCAAGAAAACAATATGTTGGAAACACTGCAGCCAGGGAAGGGACTAGGAGACAAAGGAGACAAACATGCAAAGATCTATAACCCTGCAGAACCATCGGTGAAGGTCATGCCTTGAGACAGAGGCTCATTAAGGAAGCGAGATTTAATTGGATGATTATGTAACACTACTGATCCTGACACTTTGTCACCATGCCAAGCTGGCTCTGGTATTATCACAGGGGTTATAGTTGACAGACCTGTACCACCCAGAGCCTATCTGAGGAGGCGTGTTTTGGCAGGATGAGTGACTTATTCATGGGGGTCCAACCTGGGAAAGAATCTTGTCATATGAAGGGATCAGCAAAAGTAAAACTTTATTGTCCTTTCGGTGCCTTGGACCTTTCTGTCCTAAAGTGGCTCAGGACTGAATTTTTTGGCTGACTTTATGGATACATTCAATTTAATAGATCAGAGGCAGGAAAGAGCCTGATACCTTCATCCAATGAGTTTAACACTAAGGCCCAATAAGCCCTAACTTGTCTCAATTGAAAAAGTAGAAGAAAAGGCCATAAAAGACTGTGCCCCAGGCCCCTTATGTATCTGAGTTTAGCTTGTCTTCACACTTTTCATGAGACTTCAGTTTGGGGGCCTCATTCAAGGTGATGTTCCCCAAAGGCAGGTTTGAAGCAGATTCACCCAATCTGTCTTCTAACCTCTAGGTCTCTGTATTGCATTGGAAGTCCATGACCTGTTATAGGAGTTCCTTCAACTCCTCTAGGAGACAATAGGCAATAACACTTTTCTCCTTGACTTTTATTTTTTCCCCTTGAGATTTTATGAATTTGCGTAAGGTCCCCGACTAGTTAGCAGCGAAGACTACAGCTGAACTGCACCCCAGTTCCAGTGGCTTGGCCTTGTCCGTGACAGCTTCTGACAGCTCAGGCATGGGCTTGGTGGGAAGACTCTCCTTGGAGGCTTTCTATTTAAAAAATGAGGAATTATGGGAGTATGATATAAAGGGAGTCTCATTACTGTGGCTCCCTTTTCCCCCAACATGTTGTACCGTCATGCAGTCAACGGTAAAATGTGTAAGTGATCGTAAGTGACTCTTCTGTTGTGAAAACTGAAGCAGAAGACATGCAGTTATTTGGGGGACTACATTAAGTAACACTGTTCTGGTTAGTTTCAGAGCCTCGCTTTTATTCTGAGTGTTGACCTCAGTTTCCATATCACTCAGCAGGCGTTGATCATCACTAGCCTAAGTAAATATTTGTTACGATTGTCTCAGCTGGCAGCCTCAGTGGTCGTATTTTATAACTCCTCACACAGGTGAAAGGACACCTCTGATAGATACTTTGGCTGGTCTCTGCTATTACAAAATATACCCAAGCAGGTGAAGAATAATCAGAGCACGTGAGCAAAGGCCTTGTAAATGCTACATTGCATCGCAGAAGTAAGGTACTGGGTTTATCTCATGTGATCATTCTAAAAGCAGAGAGAAGTACAACAATTATATCCTCATGAGCGGGTTGGCAAATGAGCGTACAGAGAAGATGGGACTTGTTTGCTTCCCCGTGGCTAAGAAGAAGCTCAGCAGCACCTTGACCTCAGAAACTTGATCTGCTTAGCCCGTTGCTGATCCAAATATAAATTAGGTGTTAGTCATTCAAGCTCCCTCTCACTTTCTGTTCTCTCTCTCGTTCTCTTCCTCCTTTTCTCTTGCCCTCACTAACAGATCAAACTGCAGAGAACATAACATCATAAAAAGCTCCTTCACAATACCTTTTATTTTTAATTTTTAAAACAACCTCCATACTGTTTCCTATAATGCCTGCACTGTTTTACATTTTATCCACAATGGCCAAGATTTGGAAACAACAACTTAAACGTCCCTCAACCAATCAGTGGATAAAGAATAGGTGTTATGTACATACAATTAAATATTATTCAGCCTTAAGAGGAAGGGAATTCTGCCCATATGTTGGTTCTTCTAGTAAACTCTAAACTTCTACAAGGCGGCCATAACAATCTGCTGATCTTTTTATGTCATATCTGATGTATTTATTAAACATCTCCTCAATGCTAGAAGGGGATTACCCACCCATAAACTCCCCACAGGCAAGTTAAAAATCCTTCTTGAACTCAGAGTTGCTAGAGTTTCCAGGAAATAGAGAAATGCAGAATGAAAATGGCACATAAATCAACCACTCCACACATACATATGAAACGAGGTATCAGTGTGGCTCATTTTACATTTGGGGAAAATCAGGCCTTAGGGAAATCACTGAAGTTGCTCTATTTACGCAATTCATACCTAGTAAGAAATGGAGACTAGGTAAGCTGATTCAGTGTATTATGTGTATTCATATATGTATATAAACTTTTCATCTTTAAGCATACTTATTTTCCATGTACCACTTTAATTTATATAGAACTTATTAAAACAGGCTGTACCATCCTCTTTCCTCTTTATTACTCCCAGCAACTATGAGACTTTTACAAATTAAGATCCATGTCAACTAGATTTAATGTGATGACCATTTTACATTATATACATGTATCTGGTCATTGTGTTGTATACCTGAAGCTAATATAATGTTACATGTCAATTATATCTCAATTAAAAAAATACCAAGAGAAGTGACTTGCCCAAAGCCATGTTCCTAATGTGAGTGGGGGGACCACAATTTTAATTAATCAGAAGCCTAGGATTTTTGCACATGTGATATCCACGGGGGTAAGCATATTATTGTTCAAAGCATTGTAATTAATAGATATACAGATATAATACAGTACTTACTCTTGCAGAAGTCACAGTGTGGTACATCTGCATACAATGACATTTATGTGGGAATATAATGAGCATGTATGTGTGAATATTCAGAGTGATAATTATTTTATTTCATATGGGAGGTTGATGCCTTTAATGTGCTTACACCAAAGGGACAACAAATTGTCACCTCTGTATTTGTCAATGATTTCTTTTTCTGCCCCTTGTCCTGGTGCCACGTGGTTTCCTGATCCCTATCAGAATCCGTGTCCTCTGATGACACAGCATTCCCGTGACGTTTCTGCTCTGGGAGTTATTGTTCCTAGCGGCCATTCACACAGTTCTACCAAGTGTCACATCTTGCCTGAATTGATACTAAAGCCATTTAGCATAAGCTAATTAAAATTTGGACGTCCTTCGTGAACACGCCACATGACGGATGGCAGTGAGTTCCCTCATCATTTCAGAGTATATTACTTGTATAGATGGGCTTCGCAAAGCATTCCAGAGCTATTTTTTATGTGTCCATGACCATGTAGTCGAATATGTTTATTCTGTTTAAGAAGAATAGTGATTTTAACAGTATTAACGTAACAGGACTTTGAACTCCAGCCCAGAGCTCTAACTTTTTGCCTCCTCCTCCTTGGCCTTCAGTCTTTCTGTCTTTTCTCATAGTGTGTAGAAAGCATGAGCCATTTCCTGGGACTAAGAATATATTTATAAATCCAAAATCACTGTGTCTGAGAGACTAAATGAAACCTTGAGGTCAATTTCAAATTAAGTTCTTATTTTGAAAGAAGACTGAATTTACTATATTAATCTCTGTTAATGACATCACAAATTAATTGAGTGAGATATTGGCTAATGATGGTATCTGGAAATAGTGACTGGGGAAAAGGCTGTAGAGTTTAAAATAGAAGTTTCTGTTCTTTCCCAGACAATATTGGTTTCCCATCCTCCCATCACTCTGTAAGTACATGATCGATCGAGTACTCATAAAAGTGAGTTGAAGAGCCCTGGCCAGGTAGCTCAGTTGGTTAGAGCACCATCCTGATATGGCAAGGTTGTGAGTTCAATCCCTACTCAAGGCACATACAAGAACCAACCAATGAATGCATAAATAAATGGAACAACAAATTTATATTGCTCTTTCTTTCTCTCCCTTTCCTCTCTCTCTCTGAAATTAATCAGTAAAAAAAAAAAGACTATAGAGTCAAACTGGCTTCAGTTTAGTTGTACATAAAACGGAGACAATAATAATAGCAACTCCTAGGAATATTCTGACGCTTCTACAAGTTAATACACATAAAGGGCTTGGCACAATTCCCAGAACCTAGTAAGTGTTAACTAATGATCTGTTAGCTTTGTGCGCTTGCAAATATCTGAGCAAGTCTTTCCTAGGTTTCTGCAAGTTCTTTTGAAATGAAGTCACTTCCTTCCCTCTTATTGTAAAAGCCGTCTTGTCTTCTCCCCAGGTCCCCATTACCTGCAGAATAGATAAAATGGTTGAGAATCTGCCCATCGTGTGAGGAGTAACTGGATTAGTTTGTGGTAGTTGGGGGTCAGAGAAGGAAAACTCTGACTCCAAAAAACCTCCGCTGCCTTGCGGCATACCTCTTCAGGGGAAAGGCTAAGGGAGTAAACCCCGACAGAAAATCCGGAGCCGGAGTCCCTAAGGCGGTTTGACGTTGTAGTCAACACCGGCAACTCCTGCGGCGCACCTGAAGCCAAGCTGTATTGACTCCGTCTTTCCCTTGGACCCTTCAGCTGCGAAGAGAGGGGGGGTCTGCTGCATGGGCAACAGCAGACCCTCCATATCACCCTGCCCAGGCTCTGTAGCTTCAGCGTCATCGCAAGATGTCGATTCAACACGGGAGGAGACAGATACGATGTCACTCCCGAGTCGGACTGCACAGCCATTCTCGGCGGTGCAGATAGACTCTTAAGAAGCTACACCATCGTCTCTCGAGACGGACGGCTGCCGACGAGTTGGGGGTGGGGGAAAAACAAGGTGCTCCCCTGCACAGGCCAGGTCAGGTTGCTGAGTCGCTCTCTGACGACCTGGCAATGAGAGCTCTCTCAATCACAACCTGATGTGGTAAGCTGGTTTTCTATCTATTTACTTACTTATCTTCCCTTCACTACACTGCAGCATAAATACTGCGCTGTACAGTTAACTGGTCTCCAAGATTTCTTTTCCCATGTGGTTGCCCTCTGCTCTCCAGTAAAACTTCCTAGCTTGCCAATTGTGTATTGGTTTACATTCACGCAGTGCTTAGCATTTCCTGGAGAGCCAAGCACTGCTCTCACTACCAGAAAACAGATCTATTGAATAGGTAGCTAGACCCTGTGCTGGGGAAATGCGTATGGAACACAGTGAAGAATACAGTTGTGTGCAATGGCGTCCTTTATGTATGGTCCTACTAAAGGCAGAGGCATGAGAAAGAATAAGGCCACGTGTGGGTTTTAAAATGACACAAGCATTGCATGTTATGCAAATAATGCATCCCCGTATCCATATCATCTGGTCTATTTTATTTTAAACCTGTGCCTCAAATATTGCCTCTCTCTGTATGTTCACTGCTTTACAATGGACTCTCAATTGCTCCTGGCTAAAAGCCTTAAGCAACAGAAAACAGTGTTAGCCTCATTAAGAAAAAGGCAAATTAGACTAACGGTGCTCGTTGTTCCAAAACGGATACAGGCAGAAAGCCTAGACTGGGAAGCTTAAAGCAGAACAATGATCTTCCAAGGGCAAGAAGTCTTGCAAAAATCTCTGTCACTAAAGCCACAGGCACCACCCATGGGATGTTCCCACCGTCACTGCCTCTGTAACCCTGCATTAAAGCGGGGAGGATCTCAACTGTCCCTTTGACTTAATGACTTATTTCAGATTAAAAGTCCAGGTTGGAGCATCCTCGTGGCTAAGCTTAAGTTATGAGTTGAGCTTCGAAGGACAAGGAATAAAAAGGGGGAAGATTTCTCTCCCTTATCAGATTCTAGATCAGAATGGCATACATCTCTGGAATAGTCACTAAACGGGAAGTCCTCTAAATAGCGGGTGGGAAATATTGGATACTGGACAACGTAAGTCACTAAACATATCTCACCTTGCCTATTGCATCATTCCACTTCCTCTCACTCCTCAATGAATTCTTCACACTGTCATCAGAGTGAGTTTTAGAAAATGCATAGAGAGCTGTCAGCCCCTTTTTGTTCTTGAATTCTACCCATTCGGAGTGCAAAGTCTTCCTATTGGCTTGCAAAATCTTTTCCCACATGACCCTTATAAAGGGCACCTCCCTGAGCCCCACCACAGCATGCTGTAAAGGACACCCTCCAAGCTTTAAATAAAACATTCATTCTTTCTCAATCATGCTGATCCTTTTATAATCTCTGTACTGTGCTCATGATGTTGTTTCCCTGATTAATAGAATTTCAAACTCCCACTTATTCAAAACATAGCTCAGAGATCTCTTTCTGTATCAGCATATTCCTTGACTTACAGAGATAGGAACTGTTATTCTCTCTTCAGGAGTCTAAAAGAAATGCGGATAGGTGTCTAGAATAACCCTTAGACAAGCAAACAGGAAAAAAGTACATTAACATGTAAAGTCTTACTACTAGATATTGGTAACAAAAATAGACACCGTATCTCAATTTTTTTTACCCCTCTTACAAATATGGAATAGTTGGGCTAGTTCAGATCACGAGGGCCATAAGGTGTATGTGGCATTGTTGTACAAATGAATAGCATGGAAACTTTCTTGAATTTTAGCAAAAGAAAAGTAGTAAGTGGATCATTAAATATGGAAGCAGAAAAATGATGTAGGAAGGAGCTAAGTAGTCCAGGTGATAGATGATGAGTAGTAGAAATGGTGATGAAGAAAAAGGGCTAGTTTGCAGCGATATTGGGTTGAGAAAATTGAAAGGGCCTCTGATTTAAGTCCTGTATCCAGCATGTTTACATTAACATTTCTTTTAAATCAGACAACACATTTGGCTTGTGTTGGGCTTTTAACTGATGGTCCCTACCTCTGTCCCAAATTGGCCATTCAGGTGAGTTATGTTAAGAAAAGCCAAAATGTGGTAGAAAAACCAAAGTCTGTTTCTAACAACTGACAGCTATCCCTCAGCCACAGAAAAAATAGGTTTAGAGATGTTTGGATGACCCCCATCCTCGAGTATTAGCATGGAAGTATCATTTTTTGAATCTTATTTCAAAATAATTCTAAGTTAGGGGTCTTTGAGCATGAAAGAAGATCCATCCTGGAGATACTTGCGGTGAACTGAAGTTGTACCTTGAAAGATACGATCCTATCATCAGTGTGGTGATTGACAGTAAATTATAGTGCTGTTGATGACAGATCTATAATTATATTACAAATATTTATCTCCAGGAAATCCTCTCTGAATTGCTTCTCATACGGTATGACTTCTCTTCCCCTCCTCCCTTTGCTGAGATCTTTTATGATTGACATCACATTTCCAGTCTAAAATAAGCTAATTTGATTAAAACTTGGATAATAAATGATCGCCTGATCTGACGGCAGATCTTCTTTCTGTTATAAAGTCCCTGTCCAGGAAAAGTAGAGAGTGCAGGTAGAAATGGCAGCTTGCTGAACTCCATATACATGTAAAGGATTTGCTCAGAAGGGTCTCCCACGGAAACATTGCCTGACCAAACACCTGTTCAGCACTTTCACAATTTAGCATTTGGGTTCCTGGTCCATGCACTGGGCACCATGGAAATGACTTGTGACAAAATGATATGTTGAAGTTAATTTTCAAGCTCCCTTGATGCTATGAAATAGTTATCAAATTCTATCAAATTATCTTTGAAATTTATCCTTTCTTTGATACCCAGTCATATCACTCTAACTAGGTCCTTAACTCTGTTTGCCTGAATCATTGAAACAGCCTCTTGACTGGCCTTTATGCCTCTAGTTGACAGGTTTTGCTACTAACATTAGATTCTGTGATGGTATTTTTGGCATAAATATCTGTGTTGAGGAGGTGAAATGGCTTTTCATTGCCTAGCAGATGAAATCCAAACTTCCCACTCTGTCCTCTGTCAAAGATGTAATGAGAATCTACTGGGTGCCATCCTGTAGTTAACACTAGAAGCATGACTACCTCAGTCAAGGTAACCGTTTTCAATCCCAATGTGCAGGAAATATGCCGATAGTTTACACTTGCCACCGCGTGTTGCATCCCTACAGCAATGTTACGGTCTTTGCAATTATTACGCGATGGTTACAGATGAGGAAACTGAGGCGCATACAAAAATCATCCCAAATCACGCTGCTTACAGTCACTATTCAAATGCAGGTCAGCAGAGTGCTAAATCCAGTTGTCATTTGCTTGAGACACCTGTACTCAGTGCAGAGAAAATCAGGAGATAAAAAAAATGTATTTTTGTCTGTTTTTAACGGACATTTAAGATTCAAACTTTTTGTCTGTTTGAAAAAGATCTGAACAAACATAAAATCCAAATAAGTATCCCTTGGTGGCATTTATGGTCATGCGTCTACTCACAGCAAATGACAGGAAGTTACTAATAACAGGTAATCGAGGTTATGAGTGCAGCTGAGTACATTATGTTTCAGCAAACTATCTTCTCAGTCATTTTACTTGGTTATTGTCATTTCTTCCGAGAAATCCATGCTCTCGGAGATGGATGAGAGCAGCGACCTGGCACACAGGACTGCACTGTGAGGAGCAAGCTCTTTCCGTAGGTCTGCTTTTAAAAACTGCAATTCCCTCTCCAAGAACGAAGGTCGTGCCATTCTCTGAATTGCCAGGCAAGAGCCGGGGCTGAAGCTGCTCCTCCTACACATTTGGAAACATGAGGAAGCTGTTGGAGACCGCTGTCATTGGAGCCTCGGTGATTACTCTGCTAGAACAAGTCGCTTCCAATGAGAAACTAATGTGATTCTTTTGACAATGTTGTTTAGAGTTGTCTGCAGGTGGAGGAAGATGGGCCACAGAAGAAATTTGATTTCATTTGTCATTAAGTTTTAATTAGCTTTAGAGTCATCTTTGAAGAGCTCTTTGTAGTTTTCATAATTTGTCTTTGTGTGGGAGGTGACATTCCTTCTTGATTACCAGTCCAACAATAAAAAATGATTACTTATTTCAGCTGTATCAATCCCAGCATCATCTCAGCAGACGTACTGTGAGTCTGTAACGGAAGAGAAACTTGTGCTCTGTGCCTACTAATGTGAAAATGCAGATTTTTAAAAACTTTTTTAAATTGAATTTATTGGGCCAACATTGGTTAATACCATTACATAGGTGTCAGGTGTACAATTCTGTAATACATCATCTGTA
Organism: Furipterus horrens; assembly: GCF_987537825.1. Classification (NCBI taxonomy): domain Eukaryota; kingdom Metazoa; phylum Chordata; class Mammalia; order Chiroptera; family Furipteridae; genus Furipterus; species Furipterus horrens. The sequence continues at coordinate 10,057,747 of NW_028327183.1, forward strand.
TATTGTATTGTGTGTTCACCACTCCAGGTCAAGTCTCCTTCCATCACCATTTATCCCTCATTTACCCTCTTCTACCTCTCCCACCCCCTCTTGACCTTTTACAGCTTGGCAATAAGATAAATGACTTATCCCTAAATTGTTTTCTTAATATATGGCAGTGGAAATATAGGATCAGACTCAGAAAAATTTACTGGCTGGATCTATATGGCCTAACAAAATGACTTACTGTGTCTGGCTGCCTCTTCTAGATTTCTTATGGTACCTCCTTAAGCCCAGCCTTCGTTGTCTCTCACAATAACTGTGAACAGTAGCTTCCAAACAAGACTGTGGTTTTTGGTTTTGCCACATATGAACAATTTCTCCATACCTCCACTGGAGAGGTGCTTCTAAAAACTCAAATCAATCTTGCCAGTCCTCGGCTGAACATCTATCAGCATTTCTGTGCTGGTTAAGGGCTACATTTCTCATGGTTAAGAATACCAATCAAAATCCCTTAACAAAGCCCTGGGCCACCTCTCTAATTTTTTCTCTTAAGCTCATCTCCTGCTCTACAGTCGATATGTATATCTCAGCCCATTCTGGGACACAAGGTTATCTTTAAAATTTTATGTTTCTTCATGGTATCTATGTTTTTTTGTCATAGTGTAAGGACACGAGTCAAATCAGTTTAAGGAAACAGAGCTTCTTATCAGAAGGATAGTGGAGTTTCTGACTGAATTGAAGAATAAATAACCGTACAGCACACAGGGCAAAAGTACTACTTTCTCCAGAGATGAGAATCCTGCCAGGTCTTTCCTGGAATGAGTCCCTGTCTCCCAGTGTCTGCTGGCACCCTCCCCTCCTACTGAACCCTGTGCTGTGTTCAGTGCAGAGCTGCCAACACACACACAACGTCGAGGTCTTAGGCTTCTGTCGCTAGAAATAGCAACAGCCTTTTCAAGCTTTACTTTAAAAACACAGGAAGTACTTGCATTGACCCATTCGGGGCCATGGTCTCTTAACTGCTGGATTAATTGTCAGTGGGGGAGAGCAAGATCTTAAAAAAATGTGTGAGGTCCAGCTGAAAACTTCTGGTTGACTTAAGAGAGCAACAGTTTGCCAATGTCAGGAGAGAGTAAGCAGTGATGAAGGGAGTGAAAAGCTTATGCCCTGAAGTGGTACATCCCTGTTACTCATCTAGGCCGTCTGTAGGGGTCACCCCACACAGATGCCTTTTCTTATCCAAACCCAGCAGGCTAGCTTAAATCTCTCCTCTTCTAGTCACACATAATTCTCTATTTTGCCGCTACTTGGTAACTTCTGTTTTCTAACAATAGAATGGATTTTTTGGATAGAAGAAAAGAAACTGGGTTACAATATTTCTTTTTCTCAATTCATATATATGTGTGTATATATATATATATATATATATATATATAGAGAGAGAGAGAGAGAGAGAGAGAGAGAGAGAGAGAGAGAGAGAGATGGAGGGAGGGAGAGATGGAGGGAGGGAGAGAGAGAGAATTGTCTTGGTTTGGGAGGAAGATGATTCTAAATTTATAGCAGTGTAGTTAGGGAAGTTTAATTTTTTGTATCTTTTTGTAATGTGTTTAAATATGCATAGCTTAGCTATTACAATTTTATTTTTACCCTTCCTTGTTATACTTGGTGCCACACCATAAGTATACTAAACTATCAAAAATATATTTTTAATGGCCACATTGTATCCTATCATTTAGCAGACTTAAAATTTCCCCTGTTGCTAAAAATGTATTTATATTTAATCACATTTTATAAATAATAGGTAAACATTTTTAGGTCAAGGGACTATAATATTACACTTTTTCACTAGACATACATTTATTGAGCTAGAATTATAGGGTCAAAACGGGTGCACATTTTAATGTTCTTAATTCATATTGACAAATTTCATAATGTACAGTATTGGTTATAGTATATAAAATTATTTTTTTTGTCACAGACTTGCTAAAATTCTTGTATTATTATTTTTTAAACAATGATCTGATGGCAGAAAATGAGTGTCATGTTATTTAATTTGTGTTTATTTTCATGCAAGGTTTTTATACATTTTTTTCTGAATTGTACATGTCAATTACCATATCAAAAGGCATTTAGTAGATTGATTATACAAGTCATTGACACAAGCATTAAGATTTTTAATATACATAGAATTAGTTTTGTGAATTTATTAACAGCCTTAGTGATTAAATGGTTTTTGTTTGTTTTTGTATAAATGTTTCACTACTTATAAAAATTTGAGAAAATCTCTCTGTACAAAAGCAATCTGTTTTAAAGACAAAATTGCCAAATTTATTTTTCCTGGAATTACAATTTTTTTTAACCCATGGACCATTTAGAAGTGTTATGTTGTTGTTTTTTGTGGAGAACTGTGTAAAATAATATGCATTTGTATATGACTGTGCATAGCATGTGAGTATTGTATAACTTGGGGCAGTTTTTCTCTCTCCTCCTGACCTACTCTTCTTTGGTAACTGTCAGATTATACTCCCCAGCTATAAATCTGTTCTGTTTTTTTTTAATTCATGTTTTGTTGATTCCACATATAAAAAAATAATGCAATGTTTATTTTCCTCTGATTCATTTCACTTAGCATAATACTCTCTAGGTCCATCCAAACTGTTGTAAATGGCAAGAGTTCATTCTTTTATTGCCAAGTAATATTCCCTTGTACATATGTATCACAGCTCCTTTATCCACTCATCTATTGGTGGATACCTAGGTTGCTTCCATAGCTTGGCTGTTTAAATAATGCTGCAGTGAACGTAGAGGTGCACATATCTTTTCAAATTACTGTTTGTATTTTCTTCAGATAAATACCCTGAAGTGGAATGCTGGATTGTATAGTGGCTCAAAAGTTAATGTTTTTAGGATTCTCCATCCTGTTTTCAATAGTGGCCCCACTAGTGCATAATCCCACCAACAGCGTGTGGTGGTTCCCTTTTCTCCTTGTCCTTGCAAGAGCTTGTTATTTGTTGAATTTTTTGGATGATAACCATTCCCAGAGGTGTGAGGTGACATCTCATTTTGGTTTTAATTTGCATTTCTCTGGCAGTGACATTGAACATCTTTTCATATGCCCATTGACCATCTGTAGGTCCACTTTTTGATATTAAGTTGTATGAGTTCCTTATATAATTTGTATATTAATCCCTTACTGGATGCAGTATTTGTGAATATCTGCTCCCATTCAGTAGGTTGTTTCTTCATATTGTTGATGGTTTCCCTCACTATGAAAAAAAAAATTAGTTAGATGTACCCCTATTTATTTTTCCTTTTGTTTTCCTTGCCCAAGGAGATGTGTCCAAAAAGATATTGCTAAGACCGATATCAAAGAGTTTATTGCCTATGTTTTCTTCTAGGAGTTTTATGGTCTCGGGTCTTACATGGAAGTCTTTAATCCATTTTGCATTTAGTTTTACATATGGCATAATAAAGTGGAACTATAATATTTTACCCAGGAATTATTTTATATATTTGAAGAATGAGATAGTTTAATCCTATGTTTGGACTTTGCCCACAGAGTTCTATTTTAGGCATGGGAGGAATGAGAACAGCTAAAGAGACTGGCTGACAGAGGAAAGAGCACAGTCATGGGAGAAGGAGGAACTGAAACCTTTTCCTGTTTCAGTCCTTAAACAGTCACTTCTTTCCCAAGGACCAACATTTCTTCATAGATAATACAAATTAGTTATAACAGTGACTAATGGCTTGCTTTCTGCTAAAATATTTTATAGCTCTATAGTGACAGTGCTTCTTGGCAAATTATATGCAGCAGAAAAAGGCTCAAGGAGACACTGAACAAATGTGATAATTGCTTGAAGTGCTCGCCCTACCGTGATCTACGTCAAACTGATGGCTTTCTTGAGACACGTTTGAGAGCTCTGGTATTAGTTTGCTAGGTCTGTGACAAGGAAGGACCTCAAACTGGGTGGCTGAGAACAACAACCCATTGTCTGATAGTGCTGGAGGTGACATGTCTGAAGTCAAGGTGTTCTCAGAGTTATGGTCTCTCTGAAACGCTGGGTGAAATCCTTTCTTAGCTCTTTCCAGCTTCTCGGGGTGCATTCCCTGTAGCTACAACGTGTAGTATCCTCCTGTGTGTCCCTGTTTTCATATGGCTTTTTCTCTTATGACAACACTAAGTCATATTGGGTTAGGCCATATCTTAATAACCTCATTTTAACTTGACTACTGCTCCAAAAACCCTATTTCCAAATTAAAGTGACATTCGCTGGTTGCAGTAATTAGGACTTTAATATATCTTGGGGTGATACAATTCAAATCCAAACAGCTTTATCTATATTTTAGTAAATTAAAGATGCTGCATTATCTCCTTTCCAGAGGGAAGACCAGGGGCTGAGTCTAAAGGACTATGCACCATGGCTCCTGCTTGGCATTGCAAACCCCTCAAGGCACAACTGGCCATTCTTGGCCTGTGGACCACACTCAGAGAACCTAATAATTGAGAGAGGACTACACATGATCATGGAAATGGGAAGAGAAAACTTGTCCAAAGGGAAATTGAGAGGTTATGGACTAGCTTCAAATTCCATTCCTATCATTGTAGTGAAGGAAACTTAATTCCTTTTTGAAAGTAAATGGGAATTACCATATTTTTCACACTATAAGATGCACCTGACCATAAGATGCACTTAGGTTTAGAGGAGGAAAACAAGAAAAAAATAATTGAACCAAATGGTGTACTAAAATATTTAATAAAATATAATGGAATAATATTTCAACGATGTAAAGTGAACAGCAGTCAACAGTGGTATTAAGAACCATCATCACTGTCATTCACAAATGAGGAGAAACTTTAAGGTTCAAGTACTCTTCTAGTTTTCTGGGAACCCCAAGAACTCATCATCGCTGGTGTCAGAATTTATGAAGCTCAGTTGCTCACAATCACTGATATCACTTTCTTCGCTATCTTCATACTGACCAGACACCCTGAGATTCAGCAGTGAAGTGGGACATTTAAGCGTCCCCAGGGGTTTCGTGCAGGCCCACTGCTTCCTCTTCTAACAGCTGTCGCCACCGCTGACAGGTCAGGTGATACACATCATGGTCTGTGATGCAATATTTGCTCCATAAGATTCACAGACAATTCCCCCCACCCCTTTTTTTGTGGGGGGGCAGATAAAAGTGCATCTTATGGAGTGAAAAGTATAGTAATTGGTTAATGTCTTACAGCTTGTAAAAGGTAGAGAAAAATTTAAATTTATTCAGCATTACAAGATTTTAAATTTATATTCTTATTGCCCTGGCTGGGTAGCTCATTTGGTTAGAGTGTCCTCCTGATACACTAAGGTTGTAGGTTCGAGTTCCAGTCAGGGCACATGAAAGAGTCAACCAATGAGTGATAAATAGGTGGAACAACAAGTCAATGTCTCTCCCCCACTCCTTTAAAAAAAAAGTAAAAATAAATTCATATTCTTAATTGAAGCACTGTACCCGAATTATTTAATATCTATAAGCCTTGGGTGCCTTATCTATGAAATAAATAGGAGTTGCCTGCTTCAGAGGATCATTGGGAAGAAATGGATGCGAGACACATGGTGAACTCTCCATACATATAATTTTCTGGGGAGTTCTTATGCTATTTTCCACATGTGACTTCTTTAATCTTTTCTCACCAGACTGGTAGCCTCTTGAGGATTAGGACATGAATGATCGTACCTCTGACATACAACTCAGGGCCTGCAATATAGTCAGCACTAAGTTAGAACTAATGAGTCACTGAAAAAGAATGAACAATTTGACAAACTGTCCAGAGTTCCCAAGCGACCAGAAACAGAATTACAGCCATAGCGAGGGAGACTCCCAAGTGCTCGTTCTATCACCTGTCCCAGGAATGGACTGAATGCAGACGGTGGATGACTTCAAAAGTTGCGTGGGTGCAGAAGATAGAACACTAGTCTCTAAGGTGCAGAGAGACAGGGCTAAACTTTGGGAAGACTCATAAATTGAATGTCTATTTGTGGAAGAGGACAGAGGTGTAATGGTAGTAGCTTCCTTCCATTATGAAGCTTAATTAGATGTGATGCCAAGAATCTCCACCCTGTTTGACCCTCTGGAGTATTTATGATGCCACTGGCTCCTTTTCCATTAATATCTGTGCCCATTAACTCAGTCTGCTGAGGTACCACAAGGTTATTAAGAAGGAAGAGGTGGAGAGTTTTTCAATGTTCATCCTCTATCCCAAAAAACTCATATATTGAGCAAAATGTGAAGAATCGACAATTATTAAACTGCAGAAGAGGCTGCCAGAGCAGGGCACTGAAGTCAGCTGCCCATTGGGCCTGGCAGAGGACCTTTAGGGTTGTGGAGGGGATCAATACATCTAAGAACAACTGAAAGTTAAATGCTCTTCTGTGACCCAGTCTAATAATTCTGGAAGGCTTTGCTCAAAAGATCATTGTTCCCTTTCACCTGTCTTACCTACTTATTATTTTTTAAGTCAGTATCTGATACCAGCCTTCTAGGATGTTCTTATAAGAGAGAATTCTGTTGCTAGAATGGGGTCAGAAGGAATCATTGGCACCCCAGGAACTGTGGGTGTGTGTGCCCGAGGAGCAGGAGGAAGCAGGAAAAAGCCATTGAGGTGACTCTCCCTGGGAGCCTGATGGGCAACTAATATATGTTGAATTACATTGCAATTATTATATCAGTGGATCTTCACATCAACTCCACAAAGTACATTTTATGATCTCTGCTTTAGAAATCAGTAATTCGAGACTCAAAAATCTTGAGAGTCATGTTCTCAGCCATAAAATGTGATCTGACAGAGTCTGGTTTTGACTCAGATCTAATGAGTTTGTGTGCTGCTTTCCTGTCCAAGGGGAAGTAGAAAATAAAAAAGCAATAAATTAATTGTTTAGTTACTCTTATGTGCACATAACTGTGATGGGTGGGTAATCTGAGTAATATGGGCATAAAAGCCATAAAACTATTTGGTGACTATTTTATTTATCTGATACCTTCTATATCTAGCACAGTATCTGGCACATAATAGACATCTTATACAATCTCCTTGAGTAAATTCATGAGGGCTCCAAACCAGCCCATAGGATCCATTTTATAAATAGACAGTGACGCCAAGACTAAATCACAAAGTTAGTAATAATTTGTCTTTTGAAAGGAGAAATCAGTATGAATCAGGAGTTGATAGGAAGAGATCCCTTCTGGATGAGCGTATAGGGAATGCTTCGTGGAATGGGTGGAATAATGGACTGGCTTTGAAAGGTAATTGTTCAAAAAGTAGAGAGAAAGGTTTGATGGCCAAGGCTGTCCAGGTGCTTGACAGAGAGGAGCCCACTTCTTGAGCAGCTCTCAGATGACTAGGATTGCAGGTGTATAACAATGGCTGGCTCTATGCCAGGAGATCTACTTGCCCCTGCATTAGCATTCCTTAGCTGTTTTTACAAAGTACTACAAATGAGGTGGCCTGAAATAATAGAAATTTCTCCTCTGCCAGTTCTGGAGGCTAGAAGTCGAAAAGGAAGGTGCTGGCAAGACCATGCTCTCTTCGAAGGCTCCAGGGGACAATCTTCCCTTGCCGGTTCCCAGCTTCTGACAGCTCCCAGTAGTCCCTGCAGGTGAATCACTCCCAGGTTTCCATCCTCGTGTGGCCTTCTTCCCACTGTGCCCATGACCAAATTTCCCCCGCCTGACAAGGACAAGAGTCATTTGATTATGCCCCACCCTAATTCAGTATGACCTCATTTTAACTTGATTATATCCACAAAGACCCTATTTCCAAATAAGATCCTTCTCATAGTTTCCAGGTGAACACAAATTTGGGGAAGGGAGAGCATTATTCAACTCAGTTCAACCTCTGTGGCTTCCAGGGCAATAATACAAGAATTTGAATGTGGTCAGTGAGATCTCCCTTTCATGTGACCTGGGTGTATTGGGATGACTATGTCCTGGCTAAGTGGGATTTAAGGTCTGTCAAAACCTTGTAATATTTCAGTTTAACCCCTACTATGTGATAGTCACTTCTGTGACATCTTTCTGGTTCTCTGTCTCAGCCTCCCTTCCTCACTGGTTGCTTTAATGCACATGAGATCCTTCCTGCCCCATAGTCACTAAATTGAGCTCTTAACAGTATCTTCTTAATAGCATAAATAAGGATTTGAAACAAGCCAGATAAGGTGGGGGTTTTTTTTTTCATTTTAATTAAGTTCACATTGATTTGGAAAAACAGACTTAAACAGCAATACAACACATAACTGAGTTAAGTCTTGATAAATGTTTTTTTTTAATAAATTGACTTTTGATTAATGACAAAGATCTGTTTTAATAAATCTCAATGAAATAAACTCTTGAGTGTAGGTGGACATTTTAATTACGCTGGGCTTCCTTATTGTTATACATCGCTACTTTGACCCAGATTTGCTTATCCCAGACTTTATCTTTGGAAAAAGGGGAAAACAAATCACGGCACGTACATTCATCTATTTGAGCAGAATGGGCGAGTAAAAGCAATGGCATTTCTCAATCTGCCTGAAGATTTACTAGATGTCTCTAATGGCCTTAGTCCCTTAGTCCCGCTGATGGTCATGACCTTTCGTGACCACCCTAGATAAAGAATTTAATCGTTTTAACTCATGTGTGTTTTCCTTACATACTTTAAATGATTCAAAATCATGTCAGTTAGTTAACTGTGCACTTACTTGTTTGATACCAGGACTCACCGCCAATTATAAACTCTGTGACAGCAGCAAGCACAGATGATGTGACTAGGTGTCCACTCATCATTGTTCTTCTAGCACCAGGGACAGGGCCTAGGGGAGTTCCATCCTTCCTTTCATCTGCTTTATCTCATCTGTTCCTTTATTTGGTACCCAATGCTCCAATCCATTATCAGCTGAGAGGGTTTTCTGCTTACCTGAAATATGAGTGACTTGATGTTTGGGGTCATGTCATATCCCTTCTGCAGTCCCAGCCACCAACACTAGCCTTATGCTCAGACCCAGGTAAACATCAATAAATGCTGCCAAATAAAGTAATATGTTATATATGAAATATTGGAGCCCAGTGTGTAGCCACAGAGCTCCTCTGGGCCCTGCCATTCAATGAGGAGGGGTTCTTTTTGCACCCCAAAGCTCTTTATACTACCAGAGCTCACCTTGGGAATATGCAGCTGCGTTTCCTAAAAGATTGATCTATATCCTTTTGTTTGATATTGATAAACTGTTGACACCTTGTTTCATTGGACATCTAAAAATAAATGTGCCCAGCGCACCATAAATTACTACCTTGGATTCATTTGTACAATGTCAACACTCTGCAATAGGTTGCAGCAATATCCACTAGAGGGAAAAAAAAAAAAGTTGGAAGAAGCTGAAGATGCTGTATCTGCATAACTCTTCTAGGAGAAACCAGGCAGGCAAGAAGAGGAGGTTTATTTTCACCTCCGCTCATAAAACTAAAATGTTTTTGCTTTTAGGGAGTAACTATGGAGTGTTATTTTAGAAGAGTAGAAGTGCCAGAAAGATGCTCAGGTGGCAATCTGAGCATATATTTTAGGCACTATGCTCCACAGTGGTTTTATGGTATACCCTTATATCTTGTACAAAAGCCCTGGGGATTAAATATTATTAGCTCTCTATTACATTGAGGAAGCTAAGACTCCAATAGGGTATACAGCCTGTCTAATGTGACACAGAGAATAATGGATGAAATCAGGTTTTGAACTTAGACCTTCTAGCTCTAAATACATATCTTTTCTCCGAAGTCTTTTGATGGATTGACAACATAGACTGACCTTGCAAGCAGATTCTGGACTAGGTGTCAACTTAACCTAGAAAAATGGAATCGATATTCACCGAGGTAAGTGGAGGTCAGCTCAGGGAGGCCAAAGGTCCAGGCCAGGCATTTGACATCTACTAGGTAGATCAACAAATTGTACACAACCAAAACAAACAAACATACCTGCGAAAAACAGTCTATAGAATTTCTACACAGGACAGAAATAAGCTAAGCTCTGCCATGTCCCTGTTAAGCAAGTGGGGTCCTAAGATATTGAGTAAATTATCCCAAGTTAAACAACTAATACATAAGGACCCTGAGGTTCCTGTTTGGAAGAGACATTTTAGAATTATCTCCCAAGTACGAGTCATTTATAAGAGCAACAACCCATTTAGCTGAAATCCCAGTCCCCAGTCTCAGTTCCTTGGGTAGATAACTAGGACTGTCAGTTGGGTACACTTTTTTCTCTGACATTTCTCTCCCTTGTTTTCTTATCACCACCATCTCTTGATTGACAACCCCCAAAAGATTGTGGAAATGTCTCCCCCTGAATTTGCTAGCTCAATTTACTGCCTGCCTGATATATGTGTCTGTTCAAAGTGCGCCACAAATGTTTGCTTAAAGATAATGACCCAGTCTGAAAATGACTGTGATAAAAATGTCATGTAACTTTCCAGGGTGACTTTGAAGTAAGGTTTACTGTGTAAATGTGGGGGATGGAGAGATCCAGCTATTATTTTCTTCCCCAATGAACACTAAATTAGTGACTTCCTCAGTGCCAATGGAGTGGGCATTCTCCATGCTGCTAGTCTCTTTCCTCCTGTCTTTCTGGTTGTGTGGGAGCAATAACCAAGACCCTGCCAGAGCAGTAATCCCAGGACCGTGGTTTTTTGTTTTTTGTTTTTTCGCAACTCACTCCTTCAAACAGTTGAAAGGACCCAGGGCTTGAAGTCTGGCAGAACTGTATTGCAATATCAGTTCTGTGTGGATTTACATGAACTATTTGAGTCCCCATTTTCTCTCTTGTAAAATCAGATTTTTTTTTGCAAGGATTGAATGAAACAAACAAAATTTATAAAGTGCCTGGCATATAAAATAATACTTCTTAATTGTTAATTTGAATCAATGTTATATTTGTTAACTATAAAGATACTTGGGCTTTTCCCAGTGAGATTCTGATTTAATAGTCTTGATTGGAGCTCAGGAATCTACCTTGTAACAAGCATTCTAGGTCATTATAATGCAGACTACGTAGAGCCAGGCTCTGAGAAACACCGGTACTGATAGATACAATAATTATAACAATAATAACAGAATTATCATTCATCGTGTGCTATGTGCGAGGCACTATGTGCTAATACACACTGCACTTGGCATAAAACATATAAAATGTGACATCGTACGCATTAGATGTGAGTATTTTCCACTCCCCTCACCCTCTTTTTTTTTTCCTCACTCAACATCTTTTAAACCTAGTGGAACCCTTGGGCAAAGAGTAGGTGTAAAGGCAGTTCAGTTGCAGGAAGCAGAGGTGGCTGATCAGAAGCCAACCTGACATCAAGGATGGATCTCTCATTCTGGACTTGGAGGAGGAATTTCCTTTTCAAGCTGTGCCTGATCTTTAGAAGTTACCCTGTTCCCATGAACCGTTGAGGTTCTCCCTCCCCAAGAGCCTGGAATGAACTCACCCAACTTCTGTTGGAATAGCCAAAATCATAAAGTACGCACTGTCCTGGAAATGTGGTGCCATTTTCTCCATGTCTTGTCTGTGAAGTGAATGACACAAAAGAAGTTCAATATTCCTCTATTTTGGATCAGGTCATATGCATGTCTCTGATTTTTCTTGACTTTTCTGTGGCCTTGCAGCATGTGAGATATGGTATATTTTCTTCTTTTATAACTCAAGTCTCTCTCTCCTTTCTGAAGATGAGAAATTTGAGAATCAAGGCCCTCCTAATGGACTAGAGCTCATAATGGTTGTGAAATTACCATACAAACTTCAAAGAATTAGAAAAATTCTATTAATATTAATATATTAAAATGAAGATTGCTATAATTTGCCCTATCCTTTCATTGTACAAAATAGGGAATGACTGGGTCAGGAATATTTACAGGACACACGCCATATGTGAACAATTTTTCTTTCTTTCTTTGATAGGTAACATTCAATAAGAAATATATATGGTTGACTGAAGACAGTAACAATGTTCTCTCTGAAGGTCAAAACTTCTGACTAGTGACTCGGTCTAATTAAGTTAAGCTTAAGGTGAGAATATGTGGATGGTCAGCAGCTAGAACATTTATTCTGATTTTTTTCTATAGCAGTGTCCTTTGAAACAGTCGATTAACATGCTGTAGAGAAGAGTTTCTAGATAACTTGAGATTGAATTGAAAGGTTTCCCCTCACCTGACAGAGCAGAGAGAGAGGTTGAGTACCTTACTTCCCTTTTGAAGTCTGTGATCCATGCAGCACTTCTGATTGGAAAGTTGTGAACCTTTCCAATCATTCATATACATATAAATGTAGATGCTAAGGAAATTAACCAGAGTCAGGCCAAGAACAGAAGGACAGAAGAAGCCTGACTACTTTCCAATGCAACCAGCAATCTCTGAAATATTATGATTTTCAGTTTTCTTATTTAAACTCCTACAAAAAGAAATCAGTAAAGGATAATAATGTCTAAAGTGAAGTCTGGGGCAGGAAAAGACAACTATAAACTAAAATTATTCTGATATTAGTTATTTTTTGCTCAAGGCCATAGACAGATTTATCACCTTCCAGAGTTTCCTCAGATCCCCTTTGTTATAATTATTATTATTGTAAGAACATTTAACATAAGATCTACCATCTTAGAAAATTTTGAGTATACAATACAGTATTGTTAGCTATCAACACTACACTGTGTAGCAAACCTCCAGAACTTACTAACCTTCCATCACCAAAAATTTGTTTCCTGTTACCCCTTCCCAGCCCTGGCCCCTGGCCCCTGGCCCCTGGCAATCACAAGTCTACTCTCTGCTTCCGTTAGTTTGACTGTTTTAGATATGCACTGGTGACATTTAACTTTGTGATTTTTAATAGGAACCTGGCAGATGTTATCAATAACTTCTGTTTATATCAATAACTCTTTGTGACCCACATTCCTTTATTGGTCAAGAAGCAAAATACACCAAATAAGACCTAAACTTTTTCTACCTCAGAGATTCCATTCTTCCTTTGGCATTTTTTTTTTCCTAATTTTCTTTCAAACTCCTATAGTCGGCCTCTGATATTAACCAAGGATAATCACATCTTAGTGTAATTAACTATGTGTTTGTAATGATCTCTTGTGCATTTTGCAGTGTGATTGACAGGCTCTGCTCTCCCCAGTCACTTGAGTACCATAGGGAGACCCTGCTAGTCCTTAGAGCCAGAAGAAACCAAAGCCATTAAAGCATGTGGTCCTCATCTTTCTTTACTATAGATCTCATTTTCTGGGACATGCCTGGCTCTGCATTTCAATCAGAAGCACACACACACCCATTAATCAGCATCACAGGAGAGTGAGCGCAGAGCTCAGACCATCACTCTCTCTCTCTCGTTAGCACGCATCACGCTGTACCCCTTGGATTTATTTTTATCATTATTCTTTTGGTAAAGGAATGTCAGCGCCTAATTTCTCCATTAATATTGATGTGTTCAAGTTCTTGAAGCCAATTACTTCAGACAGTTAAAGCATTTAACCAATGCTTAGAAAAATCTCAAGGATGTTAACATGAGGATCTCTGAGAATGATTACACAGTGCGTGGTGCGAGGTGTCTTGTTCATTTTCCAACTATAAGGAGGGAGATGCATCGTGAATTGTTATGGCTACACTTTGAGGAAACTGATTCAAAAAATATTGTTTGAGTTTGTATTGGGTGAAGACCCACAAGCATTCAAATGGTAGGTTTTCCCTTCTCAAGATAAGGATCAAAGAATGGGTCCATTTCTGTCCTGTACAACATCAGCTCCAACCCAGCTGTTCTGAATGTACCCAATTACTAAGCCCCTCTGATTTCACTTAGTAAATATATCTTGGCTCTAGACCAGCTCTTCATTTCTATCGCCAGTGTCCTCATCCAGTCTGCCATTACTTTTCACCTAATTGTGGCAATAACCTTCTAATTTCTTATCTTCAGTTTTGACCCACATCAAGCATACCCTACAGAAAGTCAAAGAAGTAACATGCATTCTTCCCTTGTCTAGAGTCCTTCAATAGATTTTCATTTTTTTGTGGGAAAATCTGAGTCTTACCTATGGTGCACAGTGGCCCCTGGGACCTGCCCTGCCTTCTATTCCATTGTCATCCCATTGCTGTCCATCCTGCCTTTACTGCTCAGCAGGACATCATGGCTCCAGGTAAAATTAAGGAGACATTTTGTGTAATCGCACCATTAAGAAATATAGGTAAACTGGAGAGATATGTTTCAGGCTGAGAGAACAACTTGGATCTTCAGGAAACAAGAGGAGACTGTGGTACTAGAGAATAATGACAGAGGGAAAGAAAAATAAAGCCAGAGGCGTGAATAGGGGAAAGATGATGAATTGTCTTAGACATCTTTTAAAGGAACAAGTAACAAGGTAGTGTGATCATTGAAATGATTTCTCTGGAAAACCACCTCATGCCTATGGACCAATTCCAAGAGAAGTCCTACCATTATCAGAAACCTCCTTGGTATGCCTGGGATCAGAGCAAGGGATGTTCATTGCATCAGGCTCTTGGAAGAGTATCCTAAATCTCCATGATAGAGACAGGTCTGTGACTTGGACTCCACAATTTAGTCCTCTGGAACTCCATGCATCATGTGCTGGCCCATCCTTTCCTTAGATATGATGGTATAATTTATGCTGTAACAGCACTTGTCAAGCCAAGTCAGCAAAACTTCCCTTGAAAAAAAAAATTTAAGTCAGCCATTTCATGGGAGAATGTTTCCCAGTTTTCCCCTAAAAATGTTCTCTGATTTATGTGATCCGATACTATGTTGAATTGAGCCCTTTTTACATGTATACCCTTCCTGCTCTCACATAAATATGTCACCCAGCCCTTGACACCCAGCAAGAATAGATTCCATGCAATGATTGAGGGAGGGATGAGACATCAACATTCTGATAGTTTAAAAATAATGCAGAATATAAAATAACTGTTGCAGAAAATAGTAGAACAGACACCACCAGGCAGCTCGTGATAGATTACTATGTGAGTGGCAGTGACAATAATTACAATAGGATTTAGACAGGGGTCAGAGGAGGCTTTTAAAAAGATGGAATTGGAGCTGGGTCTGAAAATACAGGCAGGATTTGAATGGACAGAGAAGAGGGGGCATTCTTGGTAAGTGGGTCTGTGTGCTGACCTATTTTAAGCAGATGATAAATTGTATCTAATATGCAATGAGATTTTCTCTCCAGCAAATTATACAGCCCGTCCTACCAATGGGACGTCCCTCACTGTCAGGAGAATTCCACAGCCTGAACGTGTGATGGGCAGATAGCAGGAGACAAGAGTGAAAGGCCTGCTTTCTTGTTAAACTCAAGAAGGGCAGCAGGCTGGAAATCTTCAAGGGAAAGATGTTATTGGAGTGGGGATCGGCTGTGTCTGAGGCTGCCTGACATGGTCTTCTCTCTTCCCTCATCCCCATCCCCACCGCCCCCCGGTATTTAGCAAATACTTTCTGAGTGACTACTGTGTGCTACACTGGGGCATCGTTCTTTAGCTGCATCAGAACTTCCCTGCTCTCCTTCATGCTGAACGTAGACACGTTTCCCTACATCACCGTCACACTGCAGGTTTTATCCTATGTCAAGCACAATGAGAAGGAATAAAAGCAAAGTCTTTATAAATTGACATTGACTTGAATCCTAGCCTCTCCTCTTATCACCTGTGTTACCTCTCTCGGTTTCTTTACCACCTCTCTGAACTTGTTTCCTCATCTGTTGGTGGAAATCAAATCTCTGGGTAGGGGCATTTCCGTATGCCCCCCTGTCCAGGTGTTCTGTGACTCAGTTAAGCGAGCTGGACTTGCTGATGCCGGTAGCTGCATGCTAGCTGCAAGCTGTTTCAGGCCGCTGAGCTATGGTATCCTGAGGACAAAGAGACTTTGCTGAGTACTCCATTACTCCCTTGTCCTATCATCTTGTTTGGAACTTAGCCTTAAAGACTTACAGTTCTGTTTTGTACCTAAGTAGTTAATGTTTGAACCCGGGTATCCTGTTTTCTCCTTAAGCAATAGGATGTGTATCCTGTAATTGCCACCCTCAGATTTCAATAAAAGGAAGGTGCTTGTTCTGCTCAGTGCTGACTTGCCTGAGTGTGCGGCAGCCCTCCGTCCGTCCCATTCTGTCTGCTGGAATTACTTCCGCGCCCTTGACCACAAAGTACTACAACACTCATCTCATTTATCATAGCAGTAACCTTGGTACAGAAGGTGGGATATCAACCATGAGTGTAAATAAAACACCTGGGTAATTAAAAATAAAAGACTACAGGTAGGTTCTTGTCCCATCTTTAGAGATTCTGACTTAATTGAACTGAGTGGGGACTGAGCATCAGTATTTTTTTACTTTTTCTCTAATTTCACCAGAGATAGCACAGAATCTTAGTAAATGCTAGCTAAAGCTTCTTACTTTTTCTCCAGTTTTGTTATAGTGACTAGAAAAAAGAAAACTTGAAAGGTATTTATTCATAAAAGAGTTGTACATCTGGAATATATAAATGACACTTACAATTCAATAAGACAAACAACCCAATTAAAAATGGTTAAAATATTTGAATACATATAAGGACATGGATATGAAAGACAAAATACAGGGATAGAAAGTCACATGTAACAAACACACAAAATAATGAGCAATTAGAGAAATGGAAATTAAAACCACTATGCACCATCTGAAATGGCTGAAATGAAAAAGACTCACCATCCCAACTGTTGATGAGAATATGGGAAAATTGAAACTCTCATATACCATTGGTTGAAATATAAAATGATACAGCTACTTGGAGAACATTTTGGCAGTTTCTTGAACTGTTAAACATTTATCTACTATATGACCTAGCTGTTTTAGTCCTAAGGGTTTACTCAGGAGAAAAAAAAGTATATGTTCACCTAAAGACTTCACAATATACCCATGTTTGGAGCAGTTCTATTTGTTATAGCCCTAAACTTGAAGAAACACACATCTCCATCAGCAGATGAATGGACAAAGAAATTGTGCTATGTACTCACAAAGAAATACTACTCAACAATAGAAATAAACTATTGATACATACGACAATCTCAGTGGATTTAACAATGATAAATCTGACTGAGAGAAGACCAGCAGAAAGTAATGCATACAGTATGATTTCACTAGGTAAAACTCTAAAAATGCAAGTTAATATAAAGTGACAGCACATTCATGGTCTATGTATATGGTAGGGCAAGAAGTGGGGGGAGAGATTACAATGGCTGATTTATTCATTTTGATTATGATGATGGTTTCATGCTGGTATTCAAATATCAAATCTGATCAGATTATGCAGTTCAAGTACACAGAGCTTTTGGTATGTCAATTACACCTCGATAAACCTGTACAAAAAATAAAATGCAGCCTGTGGATGAAGAGCTGGGGTACACTTGGAGGTAAAAGGCTCACCCAAATAAGCTGCCTATATGTTTCAACTATAATGATTTTCAAACCATTTTTGAGCGCATATGGCTCTCTTAACAAGTATATTAAGAAAAGAATGTGCTGTATGTATTGTAACATGTTTATGTATCTATTGCTATGTAGAAAATTACCCTACAAATTTACATGCTGAAAATAACAAGGCTTACTATCTCAGCTCAAAGACTGAGGCTGGAATCATATATCTCGGTGGTCCCAAAGCACCAGGCAAGAAGTCTAGCTCTACTGAAGGGATAATGCTGGAGAGATCATATGGAGATTTCTCGTAGAGACAGAGGAAAGTGCCCAGGGAATCCCAGCTATTGCAGTTTGCAACATTTGTGTCTTCCTGGACCGGCAGTGCATCCACAAGTGAGAAAGCCTTCTGAAGAGCCTCGCCCCAGCTGTGGAGCTAGCTGCCTGAGTCAGTGTCTAATGGAGCAGAGATGAGCTGTCTCCACTAACCCTGGTCCCAATGAGAGATTCTTGAGCTAACTCAGTGCTGTTTGTGTTGTAAGCCACCACATCTCATGGTAATTCATTACACAACATTAGATAACAGATAGACATTTTGGTACCTGGAAGCAGGATGCCATCATAACAAAACATAGAACATGTGGTTTGGGAACTAGATGGTAAGTGGAAGCTGGGAGAACCTGAAGGAACCATAGTGCGTATGTAAATGACCTCAAAAAGTCTGTTAGTGGATTTCTGAAGATGCCCTAGAGCATTGGTTCTCAACCTTCCTAATGCTGCGACCCTTTAATACAGCTCCTCATGTTGTGGTGACCCCCAACCATAACTAAAGCTTAGTGATTAACCACAAAAACAGTGTGTAATTATATATGTGTTTTCCGATGGTCTTAGGCGACCCCTGTGAAAGGGTCGTTCAACCCCCAAAGGGGTTGCGACCCACAGGTTGAGAACCGCTGCCCTCGAAGGTCTAAGGATGGAGCAAAGAGCATTCACTAGATCAAGAGCTATATGCTAGCATGTGCTCATGAACTCCAGATCAGATCAATTAATAGACCCTAAGTTAGGAATACAGATTTTATTCAAAGTTCAATGTGAAGCCACTAACTAGTTTAAACAATGACTGGGGGGAAAAGACGTGGGATAATTAGTTCTCTAGAAGAATTATTCTGGCTTCTTTGTGGAGAACAGATTTTCTTGATTCAGACTGAAAGAGACCTGTTAGGAGACCTGTATTCCAGGTGAGCCATGACAGAGCTTTGACTAAGGTGGTGTTAAAGGGATCAAAAAGTGTCTGGGCTCAGGATATGTTTTGGAGATAGAGAGCAGCCAGGCGTGATGATAAAATAAATGTATAGCAAAGAAAAGTGCCCACTTTTAACTGAGTGAATCTTAAGAAGGTCACCTGAAATAACGGGTATACAAGTGCCTTATAAATATAAAGCTTTTTAAAAATTACCATGAAATTTCATGTCTACTGACATATCAAGAGCTCCGAGCAGATCTGCCTGACTCTGCTTGCAATGCCGTCCTTTACAGCACAATGCTTCTTGTTCAATAGGCCTAATGCAAGCATGAATACCATATAATGCTTTGCCCACTTTATGGATGAATACTGACTATATCTAAATGGTATCTATATTTCCTTTGAATACTGCAAACTGGTATTTGATCATTTCATTTTCCTACAGAAGATGAAACATTATGATTTTCAATAATCCATAAAGACAGACATTTGTTTCCTTTGTGAAACTGTACCCTTCAATGATTATTTCTCACATTAATCATAGTAAAAGCCATGCTTAAGGTAATCTCTTTCTTCCTGCAGATAATAAATGTCTGCTGTTGACAGGCAAAGTGTGGGAAGATGAAGGGCAGGGTGTGCTCTGTGTGTTTGTGAGATAAACAGCCACCAGCCTCTCCTAACTGTGCTGGGATCACGTAAGGCCAAAGTTGCCTTTTTATATAACAATGACAATAGACTAATTTTTCTCTGACTGGTGATTCAGACCATTTCCTTGGGGATATCTACCCTGTAATTTCTGTCCAGAAATCTAATTTTATTAAATGCCTACAAATTTATACTTCATATAGTTAAACACTGAATAAATTAGCATCTGGAATCGCCTCTAGAGCTACTACTCTTTTTAAAATCACTGGCGACCTGCTGGTTCACTGACATCTCACATAACCCAATAGTTTCCTAACCAGAAGCTATCAAGACCTTCACCAAATAAGAGATTGTGAAGGTGAGTTTAATGTCCAATGTAAAAGGTATACAGTACATTCGGATAAGAAAAACAGGTGATTTCCAGGAGCATTCCTGGGGACACACTTTCATGGCTTCGTAGCCTAAATTCCACTTGGTATTGCTTGTGAGCAGTCAGGAGAAGGGGACTGACATTTATTTAATGCTCCTTTGACATTGCACTTTATGAATGGTTTTCCTAGATTTCCTCATTGAATTCTAATGAAAGCTGAGCACATTAGTGTTACTGCACAGCTTTGCTCACGTTTTAAAAATGAGGTTTAGATGGGGGACATGTGACTCACATGGATCTGAAAGTTCTGAGTTCTTTCAGATGTTACTGTTATTACATACAGTTATGTCTTATTCCCAGCTCCTGTTTTCCTCTATTATGCCAGCCTAGGTGGTATATTTAGATTTCAATGAATTTTTAAATAATGTTTTTAAAAGGAGTTTAACAGTTTGAAAAATAATGTCTTATTCATGGCACCACACTTGTACCACAAAATGTCTATTTTCCATGAATATATATATGCAATCTCCATTTCTAGACTATTTTACCTGTCTGGAAAACCCTCCCACATTCAAGACCCAGATCTCATGACCTGGACCAAATGGGCTTCCATGTGGGCTGACTTCCCCAGCCTCTGCACACTTTCCCCACACACGCGCCCCTCCTGTAACATGCTGGATTAAGTTAAATAATTGTATGACAACCTATTTATCTCTTCAAGCTTCAGGGAAGTGAGCATGTATTATTCACCTTTAAATTCTCATGCCTAGCAAAATGTCTGGTACATAGTTGTTATCAAGATAATGTTTGCTTAATTAATTAGTTAATCAATAAATACATACTAAGTTTAAAATATCATAGTGCCTTTTATATATCTAATATAAATATATTTATATATAAAGATCTTCATTTAGCTGGGTAAGGAAGACAAGACAAGTGCAATCAAAGGCAAAATGTTAACTTCCAAATAATTAATGTAGGCAATGAGAAGTTCAGAAACTGTCTCCTTTTAATCATAGTGCCCACTTTGTAGGCAAGGAATATGGACATTTTAGATATTTTCTAACATATTTGGAAGTCAAAATATGTGCCCTAAACAGATAACATAAATGCATTTTGATGAATATAAAATGAATAGATGGATACATTAATGCAACTCTTATACAGAGATATATGCAAGCTTAGTTTTAATCACCAAAGATAGTAAATACTACACGAGATCACTTTTTTCTTGGAAAAAAGGAATAATATATAAATTTATAAATAGTATAAAACACATGCATTATTAGCATAAGGTATTTTTCTTTCGTTGCCTGGCTTATTTTGCTAAGCATAATTCTCTCTAGTTCCATCCATGTTGTTGCATGCATTATTATTTATAGCAAAGGGATAGCCATGTTTCTTTTCTGGTATATGGAATATTAAAACAATGTCTTTCTTAAATCGAAAATCATTTTAGGAAATATAAACATTTAAGTACTTGTATCACTTTGCATGAAAAATGAGTTTCAAGGGAGAGAGAGAAATGTAATAATGACTAGTCTCTCATTCATTGTTAACACTATCTAATAAGGAGCATTCCATATTACAGATGTTGTACTTGATGTTTTCAACACATGATCTCTGATCTTTAAATAACTCATGTATTGTAACACGTGAACGCAAACAATTTTCAGAGAAATTAAGTAACTTGCTTGTGGTTATGCTACTTACTTATAAGGAGATAGAATTCTTTGTGGATATAATGATAAAGACAGTAAATGTAGGTACAAAGGGAGTCAATGAAAGAGAGACGGAGGGGAGAGATCACTGGTGTGTTCTGGATCAAGAAATACTTTGTAATAGACAAACATTAAATCCCAAAGGAAATAAAGGAATTCACCAGGCAAAAAAGAATGAGAAGGAATTCAAAGCTAAGGAATAAACTTGTGCAAAGTCATAGATACATAGAACAAGGGAGAGCTGGGAAATTTCTCAAGTTCAGTTACCTTGAGCAGAAAGAATGGGCAGATAAATGATGGGGATGAGGCCAGAAGCTATGGCCGGGCCTCACAGGTCATCGGCATCATGCTAAACTCTTCACATTTTACTCTATTACCCATGAGGCATCAGTGAAAGGCTCTGAGCCAATTATTTTGGTGTTTTAGGAAGGCCATTCTGGTAGCATGGGTCTCTGGGGGTTTGGGGGTGAACTGGGTGATAAGGAGGTCAGATCGGAGGCTGTTATAAAAGTCCCGGTGAAAAACATCAATGGGGAAAACTAATGAAGATCTGAATGATGGCAGCACAAATGAGAAATAGCTTTAGGAAGTAACTTATATGTGAATTAATGATCTCTTTTATGTGATTGAGAAAAGGAAGAAGACATTTAGGATCTACCCCGAGTTTCCACGTGGGTCGTAGTGGGAACCGTCATTATCAGAAAGAAGTGAGTACATAGGTAAAAAGTTAAAATGTCCTAGCATTAAGATCCTGATTACAAAGCACACATTCATCTTCTAGTTTAAAAAAGTATAAGATATTTTAACCATTTCCTGCATGGTTGTGAGGTGTATATCTCTGCTTACAGAAAAGAGAAGAAACTGGAAGTCTTTCTAGCTCTCGTCTTTTATTCTGTACCTTAAACACTGTTGGCCTTTACATTTCGTTTTCCTAAGTGAATTTTACATTTCGCCTTTATAAACGGGGAGTCTGAATTCTGCTTTTTTTTTTTTTAGTTCCAAGATTATTCTGTTTATTTTGTCATCAATTTTTAATCCACTGGCTGTCTTTATCTTTTTTTCTTCCACGAATTTGTTCATCCATCCTTTTAAAACAGACCCCCTTTCTGTCAATTCCTAAAAATATATATCCAAATCCAGACACTAAGTAAATGCTTCTCAACATAAATTAGAGTGTTGAACAGGCAGCACTTTTATTACCATTGAAGAATTTGCAATGAGAGAAAGAAGGAGGGATTTAAAAAGGGTTATAACCTCTATTATCTCATGAAGCAGCTACCGGCAAGGGTTTGTACCAGATTTACCAGTTCGGTTTTAACTTGACCTTATGTTTTCCGTCATACGTCCACCAGTGATCAATGGCTGGAAAATGATACATTTGGGCATAGTCATCGCTTTTGCTTCTTTTGCTTTTTAAGTACTTTAGGGCAAGTCCACCTGGTGGTTTGTTCAGCTTTGAGTTGGGTTGCTGCTTTAGGTTCAGGTTGTCTGACTATATCCCAACAATCAACTGTTGAGCTTGCAGCAGGGCACGCTTAGTTGTTAAGTTCTAAGAACCCCATGGCTAGGGATGTAGGAAGTAGCTTTCCACTGTCACCCTTTATGAAAAAGCCAGGGATATTAATTAAAAATCAAGCACATTATACTTCATTTTTGTGTAAAACATACAAGCGTTCTTTACAACTTTGACATTTTAGTAATCACTTAGGAAAAATATTCTTGGGCAAATTATACGGGAAGATAGTTATCTTTCCACCCTTAACAATGTGACTGCTTTGGAAATAATCAACTCATAAATATTTAGCTAATATACACCCAGAGCAATGGATTGTGCAAAATTAAATGCCTCATTGAAACAATTAATTTCAAATGCTGTGATTTATTAAGCATACTTTACTGGAAATTTAATAGAAATATGGACTCAAAGTAATTTGAGCAGAGGATGTTTGCTCTGTCTTTGACTTCTGGCCAACATATATTCTTACCCTGCAGGTGAAGCTCAAAAAAAGAACAAACTTCCAGTAAATGTCTCTAATTGAATATGTGGGTCAGAGTTTGATGAGAGGAGGCAACGGCCACAGGTTGGAAAAAAAGACTAAATAAATAAATAAATAAACAAAATGAAGTGATCCTTTCATACTTCACATACCTCCTGCAGTGAAGCCCTCGGGGAAGGAAATGCCACTTCAGTAAAAGCTTGTTGTCATCGTCAGTCCATTTCAAAAAGAATACAGCTCCTGCTCCTCTGAGCATCCATAGCCAAACACACACCCCCAGGCGTCTTGGAGACACTCAGTCCTGTGGTTTCCTGTTAGCCAGGTTGTGCTTGGGCTGCAGGCAAGTGCTTTGCAGGGCAGTGGGAGGCAGCAAGAGTAGCAGTCCTCAGGAAGGCCCAATGGAAAGCTGGAAGGGCGAGGCTGGAGAGGTGATGGAGCAGTGGAGGGTGGTAGAAAGGTGCCTATTTTGTGTCTCCAGTTAATCCAGTTTATTTGGTATAGGAGCAAGGACACTGAGTGGGACTCTGAAGACCTGAGGTCTAGTCCCCATCTAGCTGTTGCTCACCTTGGGAAAGTCACTCTGTTAGACTTTTCTCAGCTATAAAATGTGTGGGCAAAAAATAGGGGGTTCTATGGAGAGAAACCCCACCGGGTGATCTGATCATGAACTCTTAACTTTACAGGACAGGGACCCAGACCTATAGGTTCTTTAGTGAAAGGTTTTTAAGCAGTTCTGTCCATTCTTTTTGTGCACCTAGGTTAACAGGTCTTTGAAACACCCTTGAAGCCCCGAAGAGAACACATAATCTTGTAAACTAATCCTGGATAAGACATAAGCCATTGAACTAGAAAGTAGATTCAAGTTAGGAGTCTAGGACTCACCTGTGTGTCTTTGATTCAGTCATTTAATCTCTCATAACAGAGAGTCTTAATATATATGTAATACTCCTTCAGAAGCACTTTGCCACATTCAAATTATTTTATCCAACAAATACTGTCTTTGTGTTTACTTTGTGTAATGCTTTAAGTTAGACCATAGTTATCCACCTCACAACTCTTGACATTTAGGGCCAGATACTTATGTGGGTGGGGCTATTTGTGCACTAAAGGATGCTTAACAACATCCCTGGTTTCTGTCTACTAGATGCCAGTAGAACCTCCATCTTTAGTTGTGCCATAGAAATTCCTATGTCCCTAGAAGGCAAGTACCATCCTCCCATCCCCATTAAGAACTGCTAACCATTGAGCTAGGTGATAACAACTTTGACTTATATATGAGATCTCTCCAGAAAAAGTCCAGCCATTATTAATATAACCAGAACAGTTTGTGAGACATCGATGTAACCTGGAGAGTGGACTGGAATGCGCATGGGTGAACAACGATGACATCACCGTACTAGTCAGTGGGGGCGGTGGACACTGTTGAGTGAGCATGCGTGGCCATCACATTACAAATGACTGAGCAAGTATAGAAACAAATATGCATCCAACTTTGCATTAAGCTTGAACATTCCTCTGTGGGAACTATTCAGATGATTCAGAAGGCTGCAGCTATGGGCAACTGGTGATGGGCAGCTTTATCATAACAACACACCCACTGTGCATCATGTCTCGTGCCTAATTTTTTGGCAAGACATCAATGACTCAGGCACCCTACAGCTTATATTTTGTTCCCTATGATTTCTGGCTTTCCCTAAAACTAAAATCATCTTTGAAAGGGAAGATATTTCAGACCATCGATCAGACTCTAAAATGCACCAGGGCAGCTGACGGCGACTGGGAGAACGGTGTGAGGTCCTAAGGCGCCTACTTTGAAGGGGACTGAGGTGTCATTGTCCTATGTATAATATTTCTTGTATTTTGTATTTTTTTCAGTAAATGTCTTTATATAGTACGTGGCTGGATACCTTCTGGACAGACCTTATGTTTCTTGTGAAGCTTGTTCTTTAGAAAATTAGTACAATTTTTTGGGGGGGGATGAAGTCTACAACTAGAGTTTTGGATTAAAGTTTATCTCATGCAATAGTAAGAATTAAAGAGCTCTCTAGAGGTTGCTTAACACTAAATGTTGATGAGTCAAGAAAATGAATTTCCTTTGCTGCATTCAGATCTTGGCCATTTGGCTATTTAGTTTTCCTACCCAAAGCTGCATGAGTCTGAGTTTGTCATTTTCATTTTACTTTCATGCTTAAACAAGTTGGGAAAATAATAACATTTTCTCAATTACCCATCCTAAGAAAATCCATCAAATAAAACACCTAACTGTGATTAACACACCGCTCAATAAGTGATGGCTATTGTCAATAATAATTACTGTGCTTCTTAAGAGAACAAAATATAATTTTGAAAGCAATGTCTTTGTATAAGGATTTTACCTCCTAGAATTTGGACAGGATGCTTACAGTTTGCCTTTATTCCAGAATAAACTCAAGCAAAGTCAATTTGATTCAATACAACAGACAATCATTAGCTACTTTCTGTTGTAAAGATTAAATGAGCTTGTGTCAAGCTCTAAGTAAATCTTGATAAATTGAGGCAGTGATATTTTGTCTGCTTTTTCTTTTCTTCCCCTTCCACCCCAGGATGAGGCACTTTTCTATATCATATTTTAGGACATTTAGAGCTGAATAGTGTTTGCCTTTTTACATAAAGGAGTTCATAGTATAGTAAAGCAATACTTCTCAAGCTTGAACTTGCATAGGTGTGAACTAGAATCTAATAAAATGTAGATTCTGATTTGGTAGGTCTCAGGTAGGGTCTGAGCTTACATTCCTGTCACATTCTAAGCAACGCCAATGATGCTGATCTGAGGATAACCTTCTGAGTCACAGCATAGTAGAGGAAAGTGGTCATCCTATGAGAAAGAAGTATTAGTCCAATTGGAAATATTGGGAATGGCTTTTTAATCTCATCTTCCTGTGGCCTGACACGTAGAAGGACCTCAATACATATTCCATAAATGAACAGAAGAATGAAGACAGCATTTAATGAGTTTTAGTGGCTAACTTGGCTTGAAATTGTAGGGGTGGAGTTCACAGATATGTCAGATGAAGGTCATCAGTCACAGGTGAAAGAGATCAAACCATGTTTAGGACAGTGGTTCTTAAAGTTTGATCAACTAGACCAGCAGTGTCCACATCATCTAGAAACTTGTTACAAATTCTTAGAGTCCTCCCAAATGTATGGAATCAGAACTCACGGGGGCATGGCCCCAGTAGTCTGTTTCAACAAACCTTCCGGGTGATTCTGATGCATGTTAAAGTTTGAGAACCATTGGCTTGGAAAGGAAATCCTTGTTCAGATTATCTGGAGTTTAGAGTATATATATAAAAAATAAAAGTTTAAATGGAATTATGATGTCAAGGCAGTGATTGATATCTCTAGCATCCCATTGATTCTAATCATAGGGCTGTCAGGACACACAGATAGGATTTCTCCCCTCCCCTCCTTCTCAATGCATGAGGCAATTAACATCTCCCACATAGATACAATCTTATCTCATCACAGATTGACAGGGATAAAGATGCCTGATGAGGACCAGGGAATTTAGACTTAGAAGAGCAGAAGCTCAATTGAGCAGAGGTGAGGACAGGCTTGGATAAAATCTCACAGCCAAGCATGGTTTGGAGATGGGAAGAGGCAAAAAAAACCAGACCAAGAAATGGATTTTGGAGAGATCAAATGCAAACATGAGCCCCCATCCAGAAAGATAGAAGCAAAATCAGGTCAGGGAAGAACCAAAGATAATTGACCATCTAAAAAAATGGATATGGAGTGGCCAGAAGAGGAATCTTCCTGGCCTTCAAGAGACCTTAATTTTTGGAAGAACAGTAGGCACAGCAGTCCCACACTCAGATGCCAGGATTTCCTCACTATGTGAAATCTGTCAGCAAAGAACACAATGAGTCCTTCACTAATGGGCAATAAAGTATTGTTATCTTGTTGTTAAGTATAAATGGGGACTTCTTAGTTGTTAGATCCTGAGTAACGCCTTCAGGAGAGTCTTCATATTTAAATTATTCAAAGCAGTATACACAAAAGGTCTCCCAAGCTCAGCAGATGGCTAAGATGGATATTTTCCAAAGAGCTAGTGAGGGAAGAAGGAGGAAAGGTCTAGTGATGGGCAAGTGGCAAGTGCCTGGTAGTAAATATCAGATACACTGAGTGGTGGTCCAAATTCTGCCTCTCTCTGTGATATTGGTGAGTTGATTCCCTCTCAGCTTCTCTTTCCTTTCATTACAATGCAGATCCATACTTTTCTGCCAAGCCTCAGTGTTAAACACAATAACCCTTGAGAGAGTTATTTTAAGATTGCAAAGGCCTAAGGACAGTTTTATTGACAAAACTATCTGAAACCAATCTTGCCCTTTTCCCTCTCCTAGCTCTTCAGCTCTCTGATCACCTGAATTTTCACCAGAAAAATGTAGAACTTAGCCATATAGATATACATGCTTAGAAATCATTATCACTTTTTGCAGTTACTCCCTTAGGAATTTATAATTTTCTTCATTTTTTTCAGGCTATTACAATCATCAATATCATCAAATAAAATGTAAATTCTCTATCAATCTGGCATAA
Organism: Furipterus horrens; assembly: GCF_987537825.1. Classification (NCBI taxonomy): domain Eukaryota; kingdom Metazoa; phylum Chordata; class Mammalia; order Chiroptera; family Furipteridae; genus Furipterus; species Furipterus horrens. The sequence continues at coordinate 10,085,718 of NW_028327183.1, forward strand.
GGCAAATTTTATTGATGAAACTGCAGGCTCTATGCATTTTTTATTATTCATTTATATATCCTATGCCTTTATTATTTATTGATAAGAAAATAAAAAAAGACAAGCTTTGTAATCTTTGTAATACAGCATTTGCCTTGAAAGAAGACACTGAACCTTGGTTTCCTCATTTACAGTATAAATACATTATCTATTACAAAAAAACTAATATTGATGAGTATCTACTGCATGCACTTTACTTTTATAAAAATATAGTATTTTCCCAGACTCATCAGACAGTTCAGACAGACACTTTCCAAATAGCTTGGGTGAGTTAATCATCCAGGTGCTTTACCTGGATTATTTTATTTCTTTCTCATAGCACCTCTAAGCACTGCTCTGATCCCATTTCTGATGGAGAGTTTCGGCTCAGAACTGTGAAAGCACCCTACTCGCTCAGCGGTGTGGCTTCAGAGCCCTTTCTCTTAACCCTCCACTGCGGTCTGTACAGAATTAATCCTGCGACTCCTGTTTGCCAGTGTCCATTGAATGCTTCTTTTCTCTAGTGTGATCCATCTTTCCTCCAGCATTCAGGATGCTTAGTCCCTAATATTCAGTAGGAAATTGATAAATGAATATTGAATAAGCATATTAAATACCTAGGACAGTCTCTGGGTTCCATTGGAGTGACAACTAGGGAAGTAGAAAATGTGTGATTACTTCTATGACAGAGGGAAATGCTCTAGGAACACGTGGAAGAGAAAATTGATCATGAGAGGAAGGACAAACTACCTGTTCTTTTCACAATTTTTATCCTCGGAGTCATCACCCCAGAAAAATAAAAGGGACTTGGCATTAAGTAATTCAAAATCAACACAAATATATGATTCTTCACTCAATAAGCATACATCTTAGTTTTAGGTTGTCAACATAAGAAATGTCCAAATCTGTAAAAGTTTTTATGAATTTATTTGAACCAAACTGACAACAATTGCTGGGAAGAAAATCTTCAATGGATTGAGAAAATGCTCTAGAAAATGGTAGTTTTACACCTTATTTTCTACATTACCATCAAAAGGGAAGACTAAGTGGGTTACATGAAATCCGTTGGTGATAGAGTAGGGCGGTGGTAGAATGCAAAGCGGGGAAACCTCCAGGATTGGATAAAAAGTAAAACGATAGACATATACTTCTTTTACAAAGGTGGGTACAGGCCAGTTAATGGTCGGCATTAACACTATAACAGTAACAAGGAGGGGCTCCCCTCTGGTGTGGGGCCTGTGCTTTGCAGGGTCTGGAGGAAGGAAATATAACATTACAAAGATATGTTACTGTAGATGCAAAAAGACAATGGACAGATTCAATTAAGGTAAAGATTGTCTTTTGTTAGACAAGATTCTAGTGCTCCATGATTGCCTGCCATGACCTGCTCTAAGTTAGAAAGTTTTAATCTTATGTCTGAGCTTGTAAGGCCCTCCCGCAGGCCCTCCTTGAACTTGTCAGGTTTCATATGTGGCCCCTTTTTGTCCATAAAGTGATGGGTTAGAGTTAGTCAAGAAAAGGAGGGGAAGGTCTAAACAGACACTTGGAAGCACTCTGTGCGTTGGGAATTTCATCTTACAGCCTGGTTTGGTGAGTGATGGGGGAAAAGGGAAAGCATGAGATGGCAGGGGAAGCAGGAAGATGCTACCTGTCATTGGTAAAGAATCTGGACTGTATTCTGGAAATAACGCATCCCGGGAGAGGAATGGCAAGCTCATAATCTGGATGTGTGAAAAATCGCTCTGGTGGCTGTGTGCAGAATGGATGGAAGAGGTTAGGCTCAACATGTAGAGTATGAGCAGGAGGGTGTTAAATTTGCTCAAGTGAGGGATGATAAAGCTGGAATTCAGGCGACGGTATCTGTGAGCATGGACAGAAACAGTAAGTGAAAAATACAAATATATCTAGTCTCACGTCCAGAGACAGAGTAGAAGGAAAATGGCAGACTGAACATTAAGAGTTGTCCCCCAAGATGCTGAGGAAGCCCAGTAGCAGTTTCCTGGCTTGTCTCCAAATTACCTTATGTAGTCTCCTTTATTGCCTTATTAATTGTCCCGACTCTTCTAGTAGCACAAGGCAAAATGAATTTCTAAAGCCAGATGTGTGGAAGAAGTATCGCTGAGTAGAGCTTCAGTAAGTATTAAACTTCTACTAAACATATTTAATTTAGAATTAATAAGGTGGTGGTATGAAAATTAAATCCCCCATGATTGTCGGGGAAGAACTCCTATTGAGGTATAAATATATGAAAGATAAATCTACTTGCAATGTAATTAATTCAAATCTGCAGAACCAATAAGTGTGTGACGATGTTCCTATTATTGCATTACACTTGTGAGGAATGTTCAGGAATTTAATTAGCATTTACCCATACAACTAAAGAAAATGAGATATTAAGCATGCTATCTAATTAACTAGCTATAGATTGCCTGTTAAATAAATATAAAATGTATAAACACAGTTGAGACCGGGCTGAAAATGTGGCCCTAACTACACATCCATTTTCTCATGAGTGTCTTTTTTTAAACAATTGTAGTTAATTTCAAGAACAAAAAAAATACACTGAGGGGTATGTATCTTTTATCCCCGTGGTTATTTATTTTTTTATTTTTAGCTCAGTTAGACCTTGCCCTCACCTCTCTCTCTGAAGTGAGACTGGAATCTGAACTATGAGATCACATATATTAGCAACACTCCGGTCAGTTACGGTAGAATGTCAATATCCCCATTTGCAGATTCAGCCACTGAAATGTGGACACATTAATTTGTATCACACAGCAAGGAAGTGGAACATGCTCTGTCATTGCATCCTTGCTAAGTATCCTTTGTCCCTGCACAGCAACCATAATGACCTTCATGTGAATCATGGGCCACTACTCCGTTGGAGAGTCCCCCGTGAGGTCCCGTGCCAGAAAGAGTATACGCTTTAATCTTTCAGGTTGCCCAGGATGTGCTACTGCTCACTGTTACTCTGCCCTCATCTCCTACAGCTCTGCCCTTTGTTCGTTCTACACATGGCACCAGTCCTTTCTCAGCATCAGGGCATTTGCACACACTGCTTTATCTCGCTCCTTCTGTTCCTTCATCTCGCTGCACAAATGTTACCTTGTCACTGAGGGGTTCCCTAGTCACTCTTTACAAAAGAGTGGTCTCATTCCCACCACTTTCTGTCACATTGTGTGTGCCCATACACACACACGTGTGCACACAAACATATTCCCCAAGGGAGCATCCTTGGATTTTGGTCACTCTGTTTAGACTGATTAAACTCACACTCCATACTCTCTCTCTCTCTCTCTCTCTCTCTCTCTCTCTCTAATTCTTTGCAGTATGGACCTAAGGTCTTTCATTCAGAGTAATGGTGTATGAGGTAGAGCTACCGAAGTCAGAGAGGAAAGTTTCTTTCATCATCATTATGTAATGCAGCCACTTAATTTCACTCATCATCCCAGCACCTCTGATGCCAGTTCTACTGATGCAGTCGACACATTTATGGGCTCTTCACGCTACACCAGGATTGCCAATAGCGTCCTCATTTTGGTATGGCCCTGTTCCTCAGTATGCATAAAGCAAGCATATTCCTTTTTTTTTGATACTTTTTATCTCATTTAACTATGACATTTAGTGCTCAGAATGTACACACTGGTTACTTATTATTATCACCATTTGATGACGAGTATACATCAGGCCAAATACATTGAACACCTTGTTTGAGACTGAGCATCTACTAACTGTTGGCATGGAAATTCAGACTCAGGTGTGTTTGTACTTGTAATCACTGCCCTACACATGTGACTTTTCCTGATTCCATGAGGGACGGTTAAGAACTCTCCTTAGAGCTGTTTTATTTCCTTTATACTTGTATGTCTTATCATGTGGGTCTCCTACTAGACCGAGAATTCTAACAGGCTACTTGTTCACCCCCAGGTATCTAATACCTAATGTGCTGAAACACACAATACACTCACCAACTAAATCCTTGTATTATTTTGAAGGATTACATAAAGGAAACACATAGAGGTAAAATGTTTAGCAATGACATAGAAGTGATTGATCTTCATTTGCTGTGGGGCAATTGGGGAAAGCTTTTCAAAGCAGGTGGCATTGGAAATGAGCCTTGAAGAATGGATAATGATAATAACAACAATAATTTGTAATGGACAGGAACATGGGAAGGTAGTTTGATGGAAGAGTGGCAGCCTCCATTGCAAAGGGCATTCCAGTGTCCTTCTAAGCCAATAAACAAACAAAAATATTCTCACAGTGCTGAATTTACCAGTATATCTGTCACTCGACTTCAGGTCTTTGCAAGTTCGTGTTTATGAAGTTAAAAGCTGGAAATCAGAGAGCTGTCAGGAGTGAAGGAGCGAAACAGTGACTTCTCTCCTGACCCAGCCTAAACTAGAACATGCAGATGGGAAAAAGGACATGCCGGTTGTTGGCTGGAATGGTGTTCAGTGAACCAGAGAGAGTGATGCAGTGCGACAGCCTGGAATGTGTCAGAACGGATTAGGGACGCAGGTCAAAGGTGACCACAGAGTGTCACACCAGCTGACAGTTCCAGGGTGAAAGTCCAGCGGAACAGCCCCAGGAGATGCAGGAGGGCAGTGGGCACCACAGGCTGGCCTGTGACTGCTGGACCATCTGGGGACATCCTGGCTGCACACCCCCAAATACGCTTAGTGTGTTTGCCTGAGGGTATAAGCATATTCTTATCAGAGGCTTTTCTTTTTTGAAGAAGGGGGAATATCAGGTACTCTAATTAACTAGACCTATTTTACACTTCTAAATCATGAAGCCAGACAGACTCCTTCCAGGAAAGCCTAGTGTCTTCTATTTGCCTTTTAAAAAGTCATTCATAGTTTCAAATACTAATCATTTCATTTCTACAACCTAAGCTGTTAATAAGTGTGAGAAAAAAAATGTTGCTGGAGGAGGAGATGGAAATCTTGGCAAATTCTGGAGGCAGAACACGGTGACTTGGGTTTGGATGCTGTCACGGCAGCCTGTCTCCACGTGGCTGCTCGTCACTGATTCACCTGCATCTCTGTGCTTGCACAGATGTGGCCATGTTTCCCTCCCCCCGCCCCCAGCATCCACAGGCCCTGTGATTCCCGCCACCTCACTCAAGGGCTCCAGAATGCAGGAAATTATTCCTTTCCATGTGACTGCTCAGTGGACTTCTTTTTTGAGCAGGTGAAGGTAGGGATTTCCACAGGGAAAAATAAAATTAAACCACCACCCAAACAAAACAGAAGTAGAGAAGAGTATGCCTTTGCACACGGGGTGCCTGAACCCTGAGACAGGCGGCGTGGGGCATCAGCCTCCCAGACTTAGAGTGACTGGTACATGCAGACAAAATATCAGGGGCTGCCCTTCCTTTCCAGTGCAGTTTAATTATACAGGAGCAACCATTTCTGAAGATTGTTGTCTTGATGCTTTCTATTTCTTTAGAATGTATATTTTCTATTTGTTGTTTTGCAGTTTTTTTTTTTTTTTAACGAGGAAGCAAGAAAAGCAAAGACTCAATCTGACAACTGCCAAAGACCTAGTCATTGTTAAACACTATGCTAGGTGTTTATATATATGTTATCTAATTGGTCCGACTTCAGTTTCTGGCTCTACACCACAGATGAGTTATGCAGAATGTTTCCTGGGATGAATTGATTATAAAATGCAATATAGAATACATAGGAGTTTGCACAGTGCCTCAATAAATATTTAAAAATTTTAGATCACCCACGTATGTACAACTTCGCTAAGTTTTGTAGGCAGTCTTGCTACTCATGATGCCCAGCATTTGACTTACTGATCTTCTGGTTGGAGGGTCGGAAAAGAGTATAGAGATTTTCCTTGAGCAGTTGTATATGTATATTTTAAGAGATGGATTGGGGACAGATTTCTAGATGTTGTTTTGTCCCTTACTCCCTGTGTGGCCTTTGACAGAGCTCTTAACCTACCTGCGCTGCACGTTCATGTGTAACACAAGTAGGAATGAATGTAACTTAATGCAAGGTCCCATCATAAACTGATAGCCCCAAATCAAAAGCCACCAACTCTCAAGGCATGCATTTTTGGTTTACTGTGATAATGCAGTTAGAATCTCAGTAAATAACCACGTTTATGGACATGAAAATAGAGGCAGGAGGTAGAGGGCGGACCGCGCGAGCATTCGCATTGCATTAACGTGCCTTGGGTTCTCATCCCGTTAGTTTCTTCTAATTCTCAGCTCGTCTCCATTTTCCTGTGTTTCTTACACTGAGACATGCTGCATCTTGGGCATTGAAGTGAACCTGAGCGCACACAGTTTGTAGTCAACTGGGATTCAGGTCCCCCTATTTGTGGCCCTACAAGCCACTATGATGTGATTATTCCTGTTCCAAGAAGTCTAATATTGAGCAGAACTGAGGGAACAACCTGGTAACAGCAACTGTTTGTACATGCCTTTTTGTTCATTCTCACTGAAGGATATGTTTATTGAAATTGAGGGGAGCGGAGAGAGAGAGAGGGAGGGGAGAGAGAGAGAGAGAGAGAGAGAGACAGAGACAGAGAGACATCATTCAGTTGCCTTTCATATGCAGCCCCAACCGGAGATTGAACCCCCAGCCTAGGTATGTGCCCTGACCTGGCATAGAACCTGCAACTTTTTGGGACACAGGATGATGCCCCATCCAGCTGAGCCACCCGGTCAGGGCTGTGTATGCCTTTGTTATTGGACCTTGACAGGGAAAGTTTAAGGAAAATTCAAATAACATAGTAATTATTTCGGGGGAAGATATTAACGAAAAGGCAACGGAGTCAGTAAGAATGACGTATGGAAATAAGACCTCCCAAATTACAGACAATATAGCCTTTGGCTTGGCTGTGGAATAACATTTCCATGAATTCTCTAACTCAGTGGCGACGAGTATGGGGTTTTTCACCTCACTTTACTTGGCATCTCTCTCTTCTCATTCTGCCAAAGCCTAGCAGAGTAATTAAGCCCACAGAGCCCTCCGGTGTGTTACACGTGCACCCCTTCTGACACAGGATAGAGAGCATTACGTACCAGGGAGCCAGGGCTTCGCAATGCAAGGAAACACATCTCTGTTGTTGCCTTGCGCTGGGTACATACAGGCAAGAGTTGGGCACAGTGCAAACCCTGGTGGATAATGGATTATATTCCACATATCAAATTACAAAATGCACACTTCTTTTCACATTTCTCTATAGAGTGCCCTTTTATCATTTTTTATGCATTCGAGGGCTATGGTAGATATAAATTTATCATTTGAAATTCAAATGGTTATAGTTATAAAGCTGCTGACTCGTAAAAACAGGAAACCTAGCATATATCAGGATCTGAATGCAATGCATGATTTGCTGAACTTTTATGATAATTTCAATAAATTATTGAATTAGCTCTGTAGTTTTACAAATATGCTTTAAAAATGTTCAGATGGTTATAGCATTGAATAGCACTTTTTTGGTCTTTTGCCCTACTTGAAAAGTAAATTTTAGCTGACAGGCAAGTTTCAGACATAGAATCCACTCATCAAAGAACAATAAAATTCAATTATTTAAATTTTTCAGGGTCCACTGGAAAACTAACTTAAACTCTTATTACCAGTCTGGCTCCTACTGCTCTTCAATATTCAAAGTGTTTATTGACTTCAGCACTTTCCCACAAAAAGATCTTTAAAATTAAATCTAAAGTTCATGCAAAATAGTTCAGGCTGATAGAATTTTAAAGGATTTAATTGTGACCAGAGAGAGTCCCAGGATGTCAACGACATTGCAATAGAAATGCGTGTTAGAGATTATTTAATATTTTGCTGACATCTGCACCATCCACTGGTTCTATTTATGTCAATATGGACCAATGGGATCATAGCACAAAGATGACTGGAATCTGTCTGTCTCCTCTCATCTTACCGTGTAAGCCATATGCGAGGTTCTGCTAACGCTTCTGAGTTTGAAAAATTCAAAAGCCTCAGACTGACTGCTTTTGTTTTCTACATTATTCCCTTTTGCCCATGTTTTAGTAGAAATACTGAGTTAATTCAGCGTCTCTGGTTTAGGAACCACTATTTTTTTTCACTCTGTCTATAGGCTTGACTTTACTAGGTAACTACTAATAGCAACATCATTCAACAAATATCTCCCATGATCTCTCTTAGTTGATGCATTTATTTTTCACAGATATAACTGAACATTTTTTAAAATGCCTACAAACCACCTTCTCTGTGCAAAGAACAATGTTAAAAATTAGAGGTAGTTTGATCGGTCATCACCCCCTTAGGCTCACTGACATTTGCTATACCTAAAGAGTATTTTTCCAACCCCACTTATCCTTTTATACATTGAAGTGTATCTTCTATCTTAATTAAATGGAAGGTTATATCAGTAGAACAAAGAATGTCATAGTCAAGAGTAAGGATTATTTAGGGTCAAGAGTAAGGATTATTTAGGGTGTTACTGTTTACTGTAAAGGTGTAAATTCAAATTCATTACCACAGGCGCCGATATGAATGTTGAAAACTGATCCGTAATAATTTCCTCAACAAGTCTGTGAGGTAGGCAGTGATTAATTGTTTGTCTACGTTATTCAATTGAAAACAGTTTAGTTCAGGAATTTTAACAAACTCACCGTTGGCAAATAAAAACAGAGGATGCCCATTTAACTTTAAATTTCAGATAAACAATAAATAATTTTCATGTAATCCTGTCTTATACCATAGTTGGAATATTCTTATACAAAAACAACAAAAATATTTAGCTGGTATTTAGCTAAGGTTCAAGTTTAACTGGGATTCTGTATTTTATCTGGAAACTGCACATAGTCTAAGTAGAGTTATAAGAGTCAAAACATTTTTTTTTTAAATTTCAAATCCAGGATACTTGCTACAATGCTATAGATTAAAATGGTAAATTTAAGCCATAGCAATTCCCAGCCATAAGGTTATAGTGACTTAATATCTGTAATTTAGATAATTAGAAAAGTGGAAACTATTGGTACAGTTACCTAGCCAGTACTACCTTTGTCGAATGCAGAATAATTATAATGATTCAGAGCAGGCCCTCTTTCAATATCGCTCCAACCAATGATCAGATTACATTTTTTATCTCTTTTGATCTTGAATGTGTATTCTATGTTCTCCATTATTATTAACCGATACAGTTGATTAAATTAGTACTGAATTTGACTAAGAAGTATTGCAGTCCAGGGGGATAAAAACAATAACCTTGAACCTACAATGTATTGATCATTAATTTTTTATTATTATGTACTAAATATATATATATATATATATATATATTTATGAACTATAATATAATTATTGATATTTAGGGAACCATGTTTCCACCAGAATTAAAATATGTCTTAAGCTATTCAACCAAAGTATTCTCTTGTATTGGCCTGCTATATTAATGCTAGTTCACCACTATTTCTCAGTTGTGAAAAAAAATTGTATATTTTGTAGTAAAACACGTAATGCCCAGTTAATAGCATATAGTTTTTATTATGTAATAAAGCCTTCCTCTTCATCTTTGGTAAAACTTTTTCATCTTTTTCTGTCATTAACTTTAATATCGAGTCCTAACCCACTGTATTCTTAAAACATTCCCTGAGAAGAAACATCGGCGTTTGGCAGCTATAGGTATTGTTGGGTGATTAAGATCATGGCCTGGAGGTCAGAGTCCTTGGCCACACCCTGCTCCTTCGATTTTTCATCACGTGCCTTTGGCAAGTTATTTCGGTTCTCTAAATTTTAGAAGCTTCATATACAAAATAGATGTAAAGACACTACTTAGGACAGATTTATCTTTTAAAATCCTTGTGAACAACATTAACGGAAAAATAACTACTACATAGTGAGCTCTGTGATTATGATTTTTGCTTCCTATCCCGTGTGGAGCAAGGTTTATTATTTTTCCTGGAACTCCTCAGTAAAATTCACTCGTGAACAGAGCACTTTATTTATTTATCCTTTTATTTTATAAAATAATTTCTGCCTGGCCTTATTTTTTTAGTACTTTCTTTATTTTTTCTTTATCCTTTCTGGTTTTTATCAGTAATACTACTAATAGAGTGAGCAAGTGTTGGGGACAGAAAAAAGAAAAACTATTTTTTATGTCCTAAGAACTATCAATTATGTATGATTTGGGGGACATTTATCTAAATCCTCATCTTCATTTGTAGACAGAGAAACTATATGTTATCTGGAAGAACTGATGTGAGAACTAGAGACAAGGTATCCAGGACACAGTGAGTTGTCAATAAATAATAGCTATTATTCCACCCAAATAGAAGAGAGGTCTGTTTTAAAGGGCAGCCTTGGGATCATAGCCTCAACCTGTTACCAGTGGATAGTCTGTCTGAAGCACCAGGTAGTCTCCCACACTGTCCAAGATGGTGGCAGGGGGAGGTTCTTATGTCGTTGCATGAAAATCTAGCAAGATAACTGGATAAAAAGAACTCCCCCATGCTTCCAGTACCAGATTGGGGCGGGACCAAGATAAGACAGGCACATGCATCATAGAAGTCAAAATGGTGCAGGGCAAGGTGCTGGACCATAGAGGCCTGTCGGTCTAGCGTGAGGAAAGAAGGAATTGTTTGGGAGGTGGACCCAACTGAAGCATGCAGAAGTTTGGGAAGTTGATTGGTCATTTTGAGAAAACATCTGGTCCATCCCACACCTAAGCTAATGTAATCCCAGGGAAACAAAGGGGCTGTGACTCTCTGTCTCTCTGTCTCTCTGTCTCTCTCTGTCTCTCTCTCTGTCTCTCTGTCTCTGTCTCTCTCTCTGTCTCTCTCTCTCTGTCTCTCTGTCTCTCTGTCTCTCTCTGTCTCTCTCTCTCTCTCTCTCTCTCTCTCTCACTCTCTCTCTTTCCTACCCAGTGATGCAGTTGCTGGAGTGTTTGCATGATCTCCCGGGAGTACATGACCTTGAAGCTCCAGCAGCCCGCATGGCCTCCAAGAGGGAGTCTAAAAGGTATAGCAGCTGGGAACAAGCTAAGTTACCTGGATGGGACTTAAAATTGCTTAGCCACCACCTGTGGGCTGCAAAGGCTTGTACTTTAAAAGGGAGCAGGACCTCTGGACACTGGCTTTTGTTTGGGTCTTGCTGAGGACAGGTGGACTTTTTCCATGGCCTTGCTGAGGAGGCGGGCTTTGTGAAGGGAGTTGGCCAATCTCCCAGGTCACGCAGCCCCTGAATAAAGAACCTCTTTCCTTTTGCACCAGCATCTGCCTCAGGAATTTGGCTTTTGTGGCGGCAGGCAGCCAGACCTCTTTTTCTCTTCTGTTACCCACCCCCTTCACCAACAGCAGTCATACAATATGCTGCACCCCCAAGTGCCCATGCTGGGGAGGTGCATTTACTAGTAAACATAATTATTTGTAGAAAGGTGAATCATCTTTTAAAAGAAAGAAGAAAAGAAAAGCATGCAGTGAATACACACGCTACGTTGGTGCAGGGCTGTGTGCACGGTTACATTTCACAGGTCACAGGAGACACGCAATTAATGGGGTTATTTCTTCCCCTCTTAGAGCTGAGTCAGATAAGCTTAGATCAATCATCTGTAAACACGGAAGAGTGACGCTCTACCTCATAGGACCAAGGTAGTCAAGTAATCCTCACAGACTCTGTCAGGTAGGTGTTAGATCAGCTAATAATATCACAAGCACCAAGCACACAGAACCAGACTCAGGAATGCCAATTCCAACCCCAGACACTTTCCAAATTCATCCTGTGCACAATCTGCATGGGCTTACTTTCCATCAGAGGTGCCCGAGGCTGCCACTAAGGCACCAGGGCTGCCATTTGGAGCATTTCAGCGGCAGACTGGATGTCTTCAGTAGGCGGAAGTGAACCGCAGAGTGTGCGTGCAGTAGAAACCTAGAGCCTGGCAGAGGCAACAGTCACTCCTGCATTGGCATTCAGAGGGAAAAGTGCTTGTCAAGACCAAAATGCTCATCAGAGCTTGCTGGGAAAGCTAGTTCCCAGCTGCAGCCGCAGCAGCAGGCCGCCTGATGCAGCTGTACAGCATGTTAGCACCTCGTCTTAACGAGATTGTCTGTGCAAGAGTGATCAGGCAATGGTCAGAAATAAAACCAAGGAAGTGCGTGTACATAAACATCAGAATGACTACAGTTAGTTCTAGAGAGCCCTGCATTCCCAATTCGGGTGTCATGGTAAGAATTAGGAGCCAGGCTAGATGGATGGGGCTTGAAGCAAATCAGAGTTTTGCCTCTGTGGGTCTCTGTCACTTCTATAAAATGGGATGTTAATATCTAGAACAAACATTTATAAGGATAAAATGAACTCATTCATGTATATTAGAGATATATTGCATTCTGATAAATTATTCCACAACTTAGCTGCTTAAACAATGGCAAACCTTTATTATTTCACCAAGTTTCTGAGGGTCAGAAACCTAGGAATTACTCCGATGAGTGACTCTGACTGAAGATTCCTCATGAGGTTGACATTAAACTGTGTGTGATGGTTACAATAATCTGAAGATCTGACTGAAATTAGAGAATCTGCTTCCAACCTGATTTATGTGGCTGTTGGCAAGACTTCTTTCCTTGCTATAAAAATGAAAGCCCAGTTCTTCATCATGTGGGCTTTTCTATAGAGCAACTCATAACAAGGCCCCCCACTTCTCCCAGGGTGAATAATCCAAGAGAGAAAGAAAAGCCCAAAGAAGTGAGAAGCAGCCTGCAGAGAGTAACCTAGACATAATCAATAGTCCTCATATCGCCCAACCTCAGATGAGATATACCATCATTTCTATATTCAATTCATTAGAAGAGTCACTAAGTCTAGGTCCCAGTCACAGGGTAGAGACCACACAAGGTTAAGCATCCCCTGGAGATGGGATGAGTGTTTTATTTTAGAGGCTGCCTATTATAGCACATAGAGTACCTAACAAGTAAAACATAATAAATGTCAATTAAAATCAGAAAGCACTCTTAAAATGGTTTTCTACCATTTAAAAAGTGCTTTGTTTTGTTTAAATTTGTAAAATAAGTGTGATCATTTTTAGTATTTTTTTGAGTTTATGTAAGTTTCAATGTGAAGTTGGAAGTTTACAGTGGGTACCTAGTGAATATTAGTTAGTTGTCTTCCGTCTTCTCCCCCTTAAATTTCAATATTCTTTGATCTTGAAATATTTTTATAATACATGTAATTAGAATTTTCAGTCATCCTTCCAACAGCCTGAACTAAATCACTTATTCTCTGCATCCAAAGAAAAATTATTATTATTCTTTTAAACTATAACTGAGAAATCAATATTTTTTGTTAATGCCCAGGTTTAAGGCTCAGGAGAATAAAAATTACCTCAATGATGATTATTATGGCACTCATTTCTTATTTTAATCTATAAATAAATCTAAATCCTCATCTCACTACATACGTACTTTTGATCCATGCAAACGAGTGATATTTATTTAACTCTGCAATCATAAGATTCAAATCTAGATGAATGATTGTCCAATATGATTTCCTTGTGGAAGAGTTGTGGGTATAGTGAAGAAGATTCTAGGATGTTGATGCTGAAGATATTGATGTCATCACCTTGTCAACACCTGGCTGTCCCTCTAACCCTAGCCATGGTATTTCTTATTTCAAGGGACAACAGTACCATTTTGCTGAGTCACTTAAACTAGGCCAGAGTATTATCTAGAAATGCTCTCTCATGTTTATCCCCAATAACCAATCACATCAAGTGCCGCTATGTTACTTCCTGCAGATTACCTAAATCCATCACTTTTTCTGCCCACCCCAGCGTTTCTTCCCTAGGAAAGAAATAATGGTAGTATGAATTACATACGAAAATTCTCTAATGATTTCTTCTTTCTCTAACTCCTTTACTCTTTAACCCAACCCCCATCGAGCTGTTAATTAGACCATTCTGTTGGATAAAATCTCTGTCTTAGTTAAAAAGGACTTTTATAACCCCAACTAAATCAAGCTCAAGAACATAACATATAAAACATTACAAAATCTGGTCCTAGACTGTCTCTACAGCTTTATATCCCACAACTCTAGACTGAACATACACACATACCTGCCCTATTTGCTAAAACAAAACTCAACTGCTTTTAGTTTGCTGATTTCACCTCACTGCCTTTTATGCTTTAATTCATTTGTATATGCAGTTTGCTTTGTTGTCTTCCTAGTAAAGTTGTATTCTTTCTTCAAAACCCAACATGTGGAGCCCTGGCTGGTGTGCCTCGGTTGGTTATGCATTGTCCTGCAAACTATCCAGGTCAGGCCACGTGCCTAGATGACTATTTCTATTAAGCCTTTTGGACAACCTTTCCAAAACTGGGAGAGCAAACACCTCCTTCCTCCTTCAAACTTCACACCTTGTTGACATTATATGACTGTTCTTCTAAGTCTAATCGATGGTAATGTATTGGCTTTACTACAATCTTTTATATAAAATCTAATCATTCTGGAATTATTAATGCATTTAGCCTACCTTTAGTATTTGAACATTAGCCCTGGCTGGTTTGGCTCAGTGGATTGAGCGTCGGCCTGCGAGCTAAGTATCGCTGGTTCGATCTTCCAGTCAGGGCACATCAGAGAAGGAAAACTCTGACTCCAAAAAACCTCTGCTGCCTTGCGGCATACCTCTTCAGGGGAAAGGCTAGGGGAGTAAACCCCAACAGAAAATCCGGAGCCGGAGTCCCTAAGGCGGTTTGACGTTGTAGTCAACACCGGCAACTCCTGCGGCGCACCTGAAGCCAAGCTGTATTGACTCCGTCTTTCCCTTGGACCCTTCAGCTGCGAAGAGAGGGGGGGTCTGCTGCATGGGCAACAGCAGACCCTCCATATCACCCTGCCCAGGCTCTGTAGCTTCAGCTTCACTGGAGAGGACACTCCAGCGTCATCGCAAGATGTCGATTCAACACGGGAGGAGACAGATACCGTGTCACTCCCGAGTCGGACTGCACAGCCATTCTCGGCGGTGCAGATAGACTCTGAAGAAGCTACACCATCGTCTCTTGAGACGGACGGCTGCCGACGACGAGATGTCTATACATGTTACCAATAATAAGTTGAGCCATATACAGTTGTTGACTTTGAAAGTAAAAATAGGGTCATAGACTGGCAGTTTCATATGATCTACAATATTTGATAAACCTTTTCTTGTGCACTGCAGGGCAGGGTGAATTCTAACAGGCAGAAAGAACATCATTTGGTAAAGAGCTGAGCGTTGAGAGGTATTTGATGTGTCATCTTGGGGAAGAAAACTTGAATTCTTTTAAATAAAATTAAAAAGTGACACATTAAGGTCAATAGACATGGGTTGTCTAGAAAAAGATTTTAGCTAAACATATAAATTGAAAGCTTCAAAGGAAATGAACGGAGCACCTGAAGATGGGCTCTGTGTGTGTGTGTGTGTGTGTGTGTGTGTGTGTTGCATTGATGGGTATGTCTTGTATTTAAGAAGAGGTTAGTTGGCTACATGTATGGCATATTCAAGAGGACAATAAAAGGTAAAAGTCACTATGAATTATAATGTTTATGTTCTAAAAAGATATTAAAACACCTATATAAGACGCTTCTTCAGAATGCTCATTTTATGGACTTCAGATACCCATTATCTGGTTAGTATCAACATTGAAAACTCCATGAATGATTCTAATAAACTCCAGTGTATGTTGTCACTGGTCCACAGATAACCAGACAATATCTATAGTATCTATAGTCATAGTTACAGCTCTACCAGTCTACATCTATATTTATAACTGTATCAATGTATTAAATGTAATTCTAGTCTTACCATGAATGCCTTTCCCATTCAAGAGATATGCAGTCTGGTAAACCAAGCTACTGGAAAGTAGCCCAGCCCTGTCATATAGGTGGAAAAATTTATTTGAGGTGAGTGGGAGGGTGGTGTTAGAACTATTCCTTTTTATCCCATCAAGCCATTTGGCTGCCCATCCATCCATAATCTGCCTAACAAATATTATCTCTTCCCTGTTCCCTTCCTAAGATGACTGTCATGCTGATCAAAATCTTCTCAATGTTCTCAGCTCCTCCTACCCTGCAGAAATGCCCACAATTGGCCAGGGACTGAAATCAATTTGCCTTTGCTTAACCCTCCAGGGGAGAGATCATACAGGGAGTCAGCTTCTTGATTCTGGAGATCTAGCCAAATTCATGACTCAGAGTCACTGTTCCGGAAAGCGAGGCATGTGTTTTGGCCCCAGTTTGCAGTGGATCTGAGCTATTCATTTTCTCTCAAGAGATTCCTTGTGTTGCTTCTGGCTCAAGATTCACTTTGAAGTTGATGGATTATGCTTTTGTTTCCTTAATAAACCTTGAGCTCCTAATATGTTTATGAAATGGCACTAGAAGTTGTGGGCAATAAAAAAAAAATAAGTTAGATGTGCTCCATGACCTTAAGTAGTTCATGAGCTCCTAAGGGTAACACGCTGCTTATTGGTAACAGTAAGGCTTAATAACACATTAATCTAACACATAGCAGTCATTCAGCAACTGTTGAATCAGTCAGCAAGGTACTAGAGCTGTCATCATACCATTGTAAAAAACCCAAGGAAGTCTAACTTGAATGTTGTGGGACAGAAGACACCTCTCTCTCCCGTTTCTCTGAAGGTCGCCATCTCATATCCCTCCCAGACTAATTTTAAACCATACATGTGGGAAATGAAACATCAAAGGAGAAGGTGTTGCCTGGATAAAGTAGAGAAGTGGAAAACCGTGTTGTAAATTTGGGAAATGATGAGCAGATTGTGGGAGCCATCAGGCAGAGTTAGTCCAGAAATAGATCAGTAGATAAGAACAGAATGGGTAGGACAGTGTGTGGCAGATAACACGTCTCTTAACAACAATAAAGGCTGCTCAGCCACCACCCTCTTCATGTCTTCTCCAGCGGGTTTCCTCATCATTGTTCTGCTGCCTCCCGTGGCCCTTACGTATTTTATGAAGTTTGAGGCATTACCTTAGTGCGGTGATTTTCAACTGGTGTGTTGCAAGAATTTTTAAAATGCGTAATGCCTATTTAATCAGGGGCACTGGCCTTTTTATTTCTTAGATTGTCAAATAAAAACAAAATGACAACAGCCAACACAACAATAACCATTCGGGGTGAATGAACCAAAATTGTACCTATTTTTTAATCAGATTGGCAAAAAATAATATACTTTTTGATGTGCCGCAGAATTTCGCTAGTTAATATGTGCCATAAGATGAAAAAGGTCGAAAATCGCTGTCTTAATGATCTTATAAAGCTAATGCTCACCGAGGAAAACATGTAGCAGAGTTAATTTCTATTTCTCACTAGGCAGGCCAGACCCATTTTTTTCTTCCCCCAAATGTGGTCAGTTCCATCCTGTGTCATGTTAGAGCTGGATAGACCAATGGAATGACCATTTCCTCTTTAAAATATACAATCCTTGGAGAAGGATGACTTGTTTCGTAAAACAAGCAAATGGTATCAAAATCAACTCCCTCCATGCACAAAAAAAATCATAAGAAAGTAAAAGCTGAGCATTCAGCAACTTGGGGGTGGGTGGGTCCTTGTATTATGCCCATGGACATTAAATCCAAGCAGTCATTATTCCTCCACATGTTTATATTTCCTCCTTAGAAATTTTTTTCTGTATTTCATATGTATAAATAGTCAAACATGGGTATTTTATATTATAAGCGTGTCTTGGAGTCTATCTAATGAGCTTCATTATTTCACAGTTGTGTATATAAACTAACACACATAAAATTTTTAGTGGCTCGGAAAGGTGGAGTAACTCATCCAACTGATTAGAATTTTTATGTGTAATCATATAGGATTAAACCTTTACAGGGAGAGAGTCCTATAGAAAAGTTCAACCAATTTTTCATCTTGCACTGTCATCCCTAGGGGTTTGTCTAAAAATTCTCATCTGGACCTCAAAAAGCAAGTTTCTCCTGTGAATAAGCTCCCTGATCAGCTTGGCTGGGTTTGGACTGTGCACCTCTTGTCACATCTGGGTCAAGAATGTGACAGCAGGAAGCAGGTGAACAGAAGAAGCAGAAGCTAAGGGCAGGCAATTCATGTCAAGGAAATAGTAACCTAGTTACTCCTAACAGTTTTTTCCGCTTCTACTTCCTTAACAATGGCCAGATTTTATGTTTCATAAAGTTTCCAACAGCTGCATTGGCTAGGGAGTCCAGAAAATTAATACATGCTGCCCAATTATTAAATATGTAAAAAGTGCTTTATGCTGCCTAAGAACTTTCCCCGCCTGTAAAACAAAGGTATTATTATTGCCTCCTTCAGAAGAAAATTGTAAGAATTAAATAATCTGATGCATCAAAAGCTTTTAGTGGCTCAGAGAGGTATCCTGCATTTAAAAGTTCATCATTGAAAATTATGGAACTCCTGCCTCAGGCAGACAATGGACTAAGCACTTGAAGGGTTAGCACAGAATAAAAGATATGAGTGTAAGAACCCTGCTTTCATGGTGATTACATTATAATGGAAAAAAACAAACAATAATTAAGAAAATAAGTGAATTATCAAAATTAACAAGTGGTAAAGGCTACACAGTATAAGAAATTCAGATGATAGAGTGTAAGAAAGTGGTCATACAGGGTCTTCCAGGAGAAATTAACTTTATTTTAAGATTTGATTGAGCACAAGTAAATTGTATAACCAGAGAGAGGAAGAACATTCATAGTAATGGCAATTTCTAGGCAAAAAATTCTTAACTGATGGAGCATTCAAAGACCAGAAAGGAGCCATTGGAGCTCAAAGGCAGTAAGGGGCGCAGTGTGGTTCGGATGTGGAGTGGTCGGATAGGAGGTAAGAAAGATGTATATGAACCATGTTATAAGAAGTTTTATAGGCACAGTAATGAGCTTGGGTTTTATTCTAATATAAAAACTATGCCCTGGCTGGTGTGGCTCAGTGGATTGAGTGCCGGCCTGTCAACCCAAAGGTCGCCAGTTGGATTCCCAGTCAAGGCTCGTGCCTGGGTTGCGGGCCAGGTCCCCATTTGGGGGCATGAGACAGGCAGCCAATGGATGTGTCTCTCGCACATCGATGTTTTCTCTTTCTCCCTTCCTTCCTTCTTCCTTCCTTCCTCTCTGGAAATAAATGAATAAAATCTTTAAACAAATGTGAAGAAATAAATAGAAACTATGGAAGAGGATAGCGTGATCTGACCGAAACCGGAAAATGATGTCCGCAGCTTCCGAGGGAAGAAGAAATTACAGCAGGGCCGAGGGGAAGAAGACAGGCCGCTGCTGTCCCGCGGTCGGGAGGTGCGGATGGGCGAATTAGGGTGTCGGCCGTGGAAATGAAAGCGGGTGGCTGCAGAACAGCGTTGAGCAGTGGAACTCCCTGTGGCGATGGGCATGCTCGGTATGGGAGCCCTTGAAACGTGACTGAGAGGACTGTGGAACTCGCTTTTAAGTTTTTATTTATTTTAATGTTTTATTCTGTTTTTTTTTTTTTTCCATTACTATTTATCCCCCTTATGGCCTCTCCCACCTCCAGCCACACCCCTCCCCCTCCCCCGCAGTCACCACACTGTTGTCGGTGTCCCTGAGTCCTTAAGTAACCACACATGACCAGTGGTTTCTCCGCTGAGCAGGGCAGTTCCAGAAAGTGACCAATTGGAATCAAGCTCACATGCCTTCAAAAGCCCACGTCCTTAGCCACGGCCCTGTGGCCTGTCACTTAGAAGAGGAGAGAGTAATTTCTGAGCTGCTGCTCTTGTGCCTTTTTCTGTGTTCTCTGACACCATGAGGGCTATTACCAACGTAGAAGGACTCAGATGATGTCACCCACCACTGTCCCACTGTGAGTGCTTCCGCCAAGGCCAACCTGCCTTGCAGTCCCCCTCTTTGGTCACACTGTGTAGTATGAGGTGACACATTTACTTTCTAGGAACACTTAGTTGCTCAGTGATGTGTTCAGTGCCAAAGACCTGCTGTAAATCATGAAGAGGTTGCACTTAAAACTGTCTCTTTCTAGTTGATGGTTAATTTATGGCATCATTATTAGGGACAACAAATAGCATATCTAGAATGGCAGAAATGCAATTAGATTGTCATAGACTGTCAGTTGTTGTATTTGGGTGTGACTTTTTTTAAATGCATCCCTTATATAAGCCTCTGGTGCTAATAATACCAGAGACAGAACTTGCTGCGTTCTTTTGAGAAAAGGGGAGAAGTTACGAGCACATTCTATTATATTCAGAATGATAGTTGTAGCAGGAAAGTTGCAGGAAATATTGGGTTCTCAGTGCCTACATTTAGTAAGAGCTCAATAAACAGTGTTGAATTTAAAACAATGACTAATGTAATAAAATAAAGACCTTTAAAAATAGAACTCCAGAATGAGTATATCCAAGTTGTGCCCTTTTTCTCAAGTAATCCCATTGATTTGTGTATACTTATTTCAATATTTCTCTTGTAACGTGTTGAATCTATGTTTGGGAATGTTCCAGTATCCGCTAGGTGATTAGTTAAGGGCAGACACAATTGGAGGTTCTCAGGAGCTCTGGGAACTCAGAACATCAGTACTGGAAGACCTCTGACTGCCCACGCAGAGTAAATCTCTCCCCCAGCAGGTGAGCCGCTGAGTGTGATGAGGATCAGTACCAATGCCTTTGGAGTCTGGTATCCTCCTCTAACCAACATCCTGCCTGATGGTCAGCAGTAACTTCTGGAAACAGCACAAACCCAGCTTCTTCATGTGGGTGAATAGTGTAGTTGATCAAATTTTGAGAGTTGTTTTTTTTTTTTTTTCCCTCAAAAATGCAATAGGATTATAAACACACAAAGCAAACTCATAAACTGGAATAACAAGAGATTTCCCGTGCTTCCTCTGAGTCTCGGCACTGCCTTTGGACACAGTGACCCTCCCTTTGAGGGAACTACTCCAAAAGGGGAAAATACCTTTAACTTTGGTTTCTGAAAATGAATCACGTTGAGGAAACAGAAACATCCTGATGGATCCCTGCAGCAACCAGCAATGGCTGAGAGTTGTTTTTCTGAGGAGGTACGCACTGAAGGAAGCCAAGTCCGCTCAGCCCTTCTCTTCCTATTTTCAGAAAACCTCGACTTCACCACTCCAGGAGAAGAGCTTTTGGTGATATTAGTTTATAATCAGCAATATCCGTCTTATCGATTTCTTTCACAGGCTCTTCGATGCTCCTTCAAATAGCCTTTAACGTTGGAGGAAAAAGAGGATGAGAAATACATAATTTAATTTCTGCAGCCTTCAATCCTAAATTCATCTCCAGGAAAAGGGGGAGATTTGATGGTTCAAATATTGCTCTCAGAGATAGCCTGCCTCCATGTAATTACTCCATGAATATCTGCTGAGCAGCTATGAAGCTCCAGGTCCTGAGCCAGCCCTTGATAGAGCAGTAGTGCCTGGGAGACATGTGGTCCCCACCCACATATAGATTTTAATAGATAGATTCCTTGTAAGGAGAGATTCTACCTCATCTTCAATGTTGTCCCCAGGAGAAGTACTGCACTGAGATCTTTTGTTGCCCATAAATAGTTCAGTATTTATTAAGCACTCAGGACTCCTCATACCCTGAATTCTACCCACACAGGTAACAGAAGTCAGGTAACACTGACCACCTAACAGTGTGGTCTATAGTGAACATGAACCATCTCCAGGTCCTATGTCTCTGATGACAAGCCCCCTTCCTGAATGTCACACTTAGAGATCCAGTTGAACATTAAATAGTTACCTCAAAGTTAATGGGTCCACAAGGGCATTTGGTTTTTATTCTCCAAAGCGCTTCTTCCTACAGCCTTCACCCAATAAATGCTATCGCCACTTATCCGATTGCTCATCAAAATACCCAGGAGTTCTTTCAACGTCTTCCCCTCTTTCCTCTCCACTTCCAGTTCTTTATCTGTGTGTTGCAAGCACATTTTGAAATGTCTGCTCTGCTCCACCTTCATTGCTGCTACCTGGTCCATGCTGCCACTGTCACTAGCTGACCACTACCACAGATAACTTGTCGGTCTTCCTCGGTCCCCGTTGTCTCATACAAGCCATTCAACACACAGCAGATGGAAGGATGCTACTAAAACAAACCTCTCTGCAAAAAAAAAAGAAAAAAGAAAAAAGAAAGTCCTTTAATCACCATCTATTGGATTTTTATTTAAATTTCAACTTCAAGCAGGTCTTGAAGTGATTATCTCTCAACTGTTTATTAAATACACTAAGCTCTTTCTGACCTCAGTGAATTTGTGAGTCCTCTGTGGATAACACTCGTCTTTAGGCTTCTCACTTCTTTTCCTGGTTTCTTAATGACATTGAGATTTCTTCAGCAAAACTTTAATTGACTAACCCTATTGGAAATATAAAGCCTTCAGTAAAATAAGCCAATCACAGAAGGGCAAATACTCTATGGTTCCACTTACATGAGGTTCCTAAAAAAAAAAAAAAATCAGATTCTTAGAAAGTGAGAGTAGATTGGTGTTTGTCAGGGACTAGGGGGTAGGGGAAATTAAGAATTGATGTTCGATGAGTACATTTTCACTTACGCAAGATGACTAAGTTCTAGAGACTTGCTCTACAACATTGTTTTTTGGCTGACAGTACTGTGTTATATACTTAAAATTTTGTTGATGGTAGATTTCATATTAAGTGCTGTTAGCACAACAAAAGAATTAAAAAGAATAGAACTCTTCTTATTACTCTATTGCATTACCTGGTGATTTCCTTCTTTGCAATTCTCACTCTCAAAAATTATTTTATTCATTTGAATACCTGTTAGCATACAAACTCAATGGTGATAGGGCATGACCTATTTCGATTCTGCTTTTTTCCCAGAGTCTAGCATATGGACTAGCACATGATGGATGCATATTAAGTATTTATTAAAATAGTAAATGAAAGACTCGTTGCCTCTGCCTGTGAAGGCCATGTTAGGACCACTCTTTGATCTTCCACTGAGGATGATGCATCATTATTACTCAGCGACCTTCTCATTTCTTCGTCTAATGGAATTCCACAGGGAGGCAGTCGTCACTTCAGAAATGGACCCTTCATGGCTGCTGAGATTTCAGACACCACACACCTTCTCAATAAAGTGCCTTCTGTTCCATGATTTCAAAATGGCTCTCCTGGGGGTGTTTAAAGGCCTTCACTCACACACCGTCACCTCACAAATTAATTTGCTCGTTTTAGATCTTTATGAATGCAAATTGACTCAATACTGTAAACACACACACAGGCAGGCTCGGGGTTCCCCTTGCTCTCTGTACACACCCAGGCAGAGCGAATAACAAGCTTCGCAAATAGACACAACTTCAATCAACAACACGGTTGAGCCCTCCCTTCCAAGCTGCACAACTTCCCTTTGCAAAAGGAATCTCGCACTTGCTTTCAAAGGTGATGTTCTAATTCCAGCATACATTTTCCCCCAGGAAGATAAAAATTGACATGATATTCCAGCAACAAGAAATTTGGGAATAATCAGGTCCTAGCACCGATCAACTCAAGGAGACGTGGTAGTCAAGTTGTTTAGTGTCAGAGGCTGCAAAATGTAAAACTCACACAGAGAAGAGGGAACCACTTTGACTGTTCTCTTTGCATGAACTACACGTATTTCTTCCTATTTTCGAAAGCCTAGTGGAAGGCGAAGTAAAGCTAAAGACAGAAGGGTAACATATTTTCTTGGTCTCCAAATTGTAGAAAACATTGTTTCATGTTTACAAAAAGAATCCTCCCATTTGCATAGCATTGTGCATGTCTAAAAGAGTTTTCCATTACATCTTGTGATTAAGTCCTCATCTCAAATACATTTAGCCATGTATCAGGACAAAGCGTCCTTTTCTCTTTCAGTTTATGTGAACTATAGATAAAGATAATGGGGAAAGTCTCCTAAATTTTTTCAAAAAATAAGTTAAAAAAATAGAGCTGAGGTGGATGTCTTGAATTTAGTTTAAATCTTTAATCAAGAGTTTAGTAGACACTTAGTAAAGATTCATCAATTACATCAAATACATGTAATTCAAGGATGTGACCACCCCACTTTGCAGGGGAAGAAACCGACTGGAGCTCAGAGAAATGTAAATACCTGTAATCATGTAATAAGCAAATACAAGTCTATCATTATTCAGGGGTGGGCCAAAGTAGGTTTACAGTTTTAATGCAAGTAAATAATAATCGTCGTCGTTGGCAGCCGTCCGTCTCGAGAGATGATGGTGTAGCTTCTTAAGAGTCTATCTGCACCGCCGAGAATGGCTGTGCAGTCCGACTCGGGAGTGACATGGTAGTATCTGTCTCCTCCCGTGTTGAATCGACATCTTGCGATGACGCTGAAGCCACAGAGCCTGGGCAGGGTAATATGGAGGGTCTGCTGTTGCCCATGCAGCAGACCCCCCCTCTCTTCGCAGCTGAAGGATCCAAGGGAAAGACGGAGTCAATACAGCTTGGCTTCAGGTGCGCCGCAGGAGTTGCCGGTGTTGACTACAACGTCAAACCGCCTTAGGGACTCCGGCTCCGGATTTTCTGTCGGGGTTTACTCCCTTAGCCTTTCCCCTGAAGAGGTATGCCGCAAGGCAGCGGAGGTTTTTTGGAGTCAGAGTTTTCCTTCTCTGATGTACCCTGACTGGAAGATCGAACCAGCGACACTTAGCTCGCAGGCCGACGCTCAATCCACTGAGCTAAACCAGCCAGGCAAGTAAATAATAGAATAAGTAATAAATCATACAAGCATAAACTGATTCGTGTACTCACAACTGTAACCTACTGTTCCTCACCTACCCTCTCCGCGAGGCCCATGCAAACACACTTTATGTGAGGAAAATGAGGATCAGAGAAAATTTTAAGGGTTAGGTACTATGGGGAGAGGATGCTTAGTTGTTGAACTTTAAAAAATCTATAGTAAACAGTGATTCATGTGACCTAGTATTATCTTAACTGTTTTCAAATTCCTTATTCTCCTCAGTTAAAAGAAGACAAACATCCACAATTCCTCTTCTTTCATTCTCTGGCTTTACTGTTGTAAATACCAGTAAAATAATCCTAGACAGATGGTGATAGTTGGTGTTGTTTGTTTTAACAAGTAGGTTTTGATAAAGATCTAAACATACTTTCGTGGTGATTCTAGATTGTCTTTGCCTTCAGCGTTTTTGCATTTTACTCCACAGAACTGAATGGTTTGAATAAGACAAAATGTTTTCTAAATAGGGAAGTGATCTCTTTTTAATAAGCATAAACTCTTAAAACCGAAAGCGTAACATCACAAAGAGAAATTTACATCAGGTGTGTATGTGTTAGAGATAAGCTAGTGTTGTCAGGTAGTAGCCAATTGGGCTTAAAGGGACACTGTCACTTGATATAAGAGTAGAAAGGACTACTCCCTGGATTAAAAACTGGGGCGAAGTCAAAAAAATATTTCACTTTTCAAGCCTTAAATTTTATTTTGGAAATAGAAGCTTATTGTTTTTTTAAGATCAGCTTTTTTTCCACATTAAAGCAAATACATTTATACTATCCAGTGCAGTTGCTGTGAGCCACGTGTGACTACTGAGCAATTAAATCGTGGCCATTTCAATTGAGATGTGTTATGAGAGTAAATGCACACTGTCTTGAAGGACTTAGTGCAAACAATATCTCATTAACAATGGTTTATTACATGTTTAAATATAGAATTCTGGTGTATTGGGGTTAAATATTATTTTAAAAATTTAATCTGTTACATTTAAAAAAAATACATACGCACTAAAAAATCTTACACATTCACATGTGGTTCATATGGACAGTGATAGTTTAAGGATTTTAGAAACATATTTATAAATGTATTTAGAAATACATTTCTAAAAACTTGTCCTTACATTATCACAAAACCCTCTTTGCCTGACAAGCGTTCGATATTAATCTTCACTTTGCACTTAGAAAGACTTACTTTGTAGTGTCTGTAAGTTATCTTGGATATGCCATTTATTTAAATAATTGTGGTGAAAAAGTAATGCTCATAAAAGTGCCATTTTTCTTTTTACATAGGACTCTAGTAGAGATAAAGATAATGGGAATGTCTTCTAAATTTCATAAATAATTTAGGTTAAAAGAAAATGGGGCTGATATAGATGAAGGATAGAGACTTTTTACTTGTAAGAAGTTTTGAGGCCCATTGTCTTAACTTTGTTTCCTAATTCTGTGAAATATTTGATACAAGAAAGGGTCACAGGATATAATTAAGAATGCAAAATTACATCTACAACATGGTCTGTGGAAGGGAGAGACAGAGAGCGAGGGGAGTGTAAGGTGATAAACTTTTGTCTTATAAAAAAAGTTATTTTGTTGTAATCAATGTGGGTAGGTTAATAGATTATGAGTCATTTCTGTTTTTCTCTCATTTATATTTATAACTAAATATAGGTTTATTTTTACATTAGCTATAATCAAGATGTATTAACTTTATCCTAAAGTATTTCCTTTAATAAAACACAGTGATTCCTTTACTAATTGTCTACAAAGCTTTTAATACTCATCAGCAGCCGCAAGAACTTGTAATGACTTCATTCGAAGAGCCTAGAATCTTCAGGGAATACCATTTCCCAGTGAATCTGGCCCAGGTGAATCCCTATTAAAATGTTCTCGGTAACTAGATGCCAGGTGCAGTCCTTCCAGCAGAGACAGACTGCCGGAGCCTGAGGCCGTGTCCCCACAATCTGGATCCTTAGGTAGTTTGTCAACTGTTTCCCCATTTTCCTGCATATAAATACCCCATATAAATGGTGAGTGTCAACTCCCCTGGGGAAACTAAATAGAAAACTTTGTGATTTGGGCTTTGATGCTTCAGGGTATTTTCCTCAAACAACAACAAACATAATTCTTTTAACTTAAAATGCAAAAAGTGGTCCTGGTAAATTTCAGCAAAAACAGACCTCAGAAGGTTAAGAATGCCTTTTGTTGCTCCCTAAGCAAGATAAAATGAATCTTTATACTTTTTTTTTTTGAAAAAAAGATTCAAGGCAAAGAAAAAACTCTTCAAAAGCAGAATAAAAAGAAATGTGGTACTTTCTATGGGAGATATGGGAAGGAATTTTTATCTAAATGGATAAAATACATTTCAAATAGAAAATATAGATTTCCCTGAGCATTTGTGCAAGAAAATTGAAAGAGCAAATGAAGAATCAAAGTCATCATAAATAAGAAGACATCTCACTTGAAAAATATTAATAGAAGAAAAATGTGTGGAATATTTCAGAAATTGGCCAGAAGGTAGACAAGGAGAATCATCAAAAAAAAAAAAAAGAAAGAAAGAAAGAAAGAAAGAAAAGGAAGAAATAAAGGAAAGGGGAAAA
This sequence comes from Furipterus horrens, assembly GCF_987537825.1. Lineage (NCBI taxonomy): Eukaryota > Metazoa > Chordata > Mammalia > Chiroptera > Furipteridae > Furipterus > Furipterus horrens. The sequence goes on from NW_028327183.1 coordinate 10,113,035, forward strand.
AAAAAAAAGGAAAGGCAAATGCCTATTAAAGTTTGAAACACCGAAAGCACTGGAAAAAGGACCAGGTAGGGACCCAAAGTGATCTTCTTTTTTTTTTAAGTATATTTTATTGATTATGCTATTACATTGTCCCAATTTTTCCCCTTTTTCCTGCCTCCACCCAGTACCCCCATTCCCTCCATCAATCCCACCCCTTACTTAGTTCATGTCCATGGGTCCTGCATATAAGTTCTTGGCTTTTCTATTTCCTTTACTATTTTCAACATCCCCCTGTCTATTTTGTATCTACCAATTTTGCTTCTTAATCCCTGTACCTTTACCCCCATTCTCCCTCTCCTGGTTCCAGCCGATAGCCCTCCAAGTGATCTCCATGCCTATGATTCTGTTTCTGTTCTGCTTGTTTGCTTAGTTTTAGTTGTAGTTTTTTAGATTTAGCTGTTGATAGTTGAGAGTTTGTTGTCATTTTACTGTTCATGGTTTTGACCTTCTTTTCTTAAATAAGTCCCTTTAACATTTCATATAATAAGGGCTTGGTGATGATGAACATCTTTAGCTTCATCTTGTCTGGGAAGCACTTCATCTGCCCTTCCATTCTAAATGATAGCTTTGCTGGATAGAGTAATCTAGATGGTAAATCCTTGCTCTTCATCACTTTGAATACTTCTTGCCAATCCCTTCTAGCCAAGGTGATTTTCAATGAAGTTAAAATGAAAGCATCTGAGAGGTACTTACAATACAAAAATCTCCTAAATATTGTCACAGTAGAAAATTATTTTATCAACATAGAGTTTGTTTGAACAATTGGCTTCAGAGTCCACAAGCTTTAAGGGTATGAGTTTCTCTCTAACCTGAGATTGCAATTATTTTAGATCATTCCTGCTAACCAGTTTACCCACCTCTATTTTTGGTCATTCAGTAAATGTTTATAAAGCATCTACTATGTGTCAGTTCTTATGCTGGCTCTAAAAATATAGTGATCAACAGAACACAATTTCATCTTCCCTGCAGAACTTGTAAGGAAAGATTCTATATAAGACCACTATGATTACTTACTTAGTAATTACCGATACGGTGATGTGAAGGAGAAGTCATGATGAATGTCATGTGGTCAAGTGCTGAGGTTTAGAGATGTCCCTAAGAAGGCAGACATGGAGTTGAGACTGGAAGTATGATGGATATTAACCAAGCAAAGAGAGGATGTAGAACTATAGGATGCACTAGGCTGAGAAAGCAGCACACATGAAGACCCTGGATCAGGAGGGAATGGGAATACTCTAGGGATTCAAAGAAATGTATATGACCAGAAAGAAGGCAGAAAGGAAGGGGAGGCCAAAGGAAATGGAGAAGGAGGTGGGAGACCAAACCATAGTTAAGAATTATATGCTTTATGCTATGTACAGTGGAATCAGAACAATTAAACATTTTTCTAAAAAAACAACAATGGGTAAAGTGGTCTATCATTTCATAATAACTAATAGTTACTGAGCACTTATCGAGTTTGTATATATGTCCTTTAATGAGTTGATGATTCATTAAGCTGAAGAGAATAAATTGCGACTTATTATCTTTGGGGTATAAGACTTGACTTAGTCCTACAAAGCTTTGAATAATGTGCAGTGTTTCCTGTGTACATTTCACCCCTTTCCTGTTGGACCTTCACAAGGTATATTACCATGTTCACAATTCTGAGAGGCTTATGTAAACACTTTAACTTTGTCAGTCCAATGGCTCCCAAATATCCCATGGATTTTTCATTCTGAGAAACAGTCTTTCTGAAGTGGTGAGCTAAGGAGTTTGTAAGAAATCTTAAAAATATCTGCCACAAATATTGGGTCGAATATCACTGGATCTGTGTTTTATAAAGAAAGTTTGACAATGTTGAAAGAATAACTTTGGATGAAAATGACTGCAACCAATGACAGCACAGCATTTACAGGCAACACGAATCCTCAGAAATACAACTACAATGCTGTATTCTGCAATTCAAGGTTTTGGAAGCACCTTCATTTCCTCACCATAAACATCAGATTAACAAGTCTTAAATAAAGCTCTGGTATCTGTATGATACAACACACACACACACACACACACACACATGACAGCTTGCTTGTTGCTCATGTAATTTCACATGTAGTGGGGCTTATCTTTGGAAGCAAGGCCCTATTTTCAGTCCCTCCCACAATGTAGTGGTGGCGGTGGGGGCAGACTCATCTGCCCGTGCTCTGGCCACAGGCCCTCTGAAGCTGACTAGTTCCAGGACTCTCTTGCGAAACAAAAACCTCACCCAGTCTGCCAAAATGCATCTCACTGCTTGAAAATCTGCAAGCACACATGGCTCCTAACCTCATTTTCACATCAAACCCATTTGAGGAGTAAAATTCATCACTCCTCAAGGAACCCCCAAGAACACTAACTCACTGCGGTTCTTTGGGCTCCTGGCACTCCCCAGATTCTCATGAGTGAACACCTTAAATTATGTCATGAATGGACCTGTGATGAAATGAATGAGCATCAGAGTTTGACAACATTAAATCAGCAACTAATCACAGGCATGGAAGAATATGTGAATGCAATTTCACCACGCCTCACAGATCCGTACTCGCCTTGGCAGGCCACGGCACACCCTGCGTTGAGCTGGAAGTCGTCTTTTATTCCAAAGTCATGAGAACAAGAACATTTACTTTTGTTTGTTCTTCTGCTCACTTCTGCCATAGTACCCACAGCTTTCCGCTCCAGATGCAACTGATGGGCTTGACGAACCCTACATATATAACCTGCATAAGGCTCCAGTTACTTGCATTTTTAATGTAAAGATAATATTTTTTCAGATACTATAAAATACCACATAATATTTTTTTTCAGGAACAATGTGAATTTTAATAAAACTGAAATATTTGAAAACAGTACAATTCAGCATGTAATTTTTTATATACATATATTTCTTTTGAAAGAAATTAAGAATATATTAATTCTTTAGACAAGCTAATTATTTTTAATACAAATTTAGGGCTAAGCTATTAAGAATGCCATTACCGTGGGGATGGTTTCTACAGATGACATCATTTCCATTTTCCAGAACTATATTTAATTATTATATTTTATTTAACCTTGATAAAAAGTTTAAGACATGCTAGCATCACAGCCATGGACTGGTTACCAATAATAACTAGTTGCCATTACATACAGGTGCACATTTGATAAACTCATAAATATTCTTGTATTTTTATTAACCCAACCTGAAGAAATAGAATTCAAACAGATTCTAAAGGCTGTGCATTTCCTTAAAAGTTGTGTCAGAATATTACCAAGTTTTTTCTCACTTCTGTATTGAAGAATGAGCAAGGGAGACTCCTCACCTCACTGACATGTCTGCCTAGAGTCAATGTCACGGAGACAACTTAATGAGAAAGTCACAGACCATAGTCTTAGCCATGTTATGTTTTTTAATAAGCTTGCTGCTATCCTCCAAGAATTCCCTAGAATTGCATTTCTTCTTCACATCAAGAGATATTCTATAACAGCTTTAAACATTTCTTTGGAGTTTTGAGATATATATTTTCTCCTCTGCAACACCACTCCTAAAGATATTTTCTTCTACAGACTTCCAAACACTTGATTATGTTTCAAGACAAATAGTCACCCATCAACACCTTCAGAAATTTGACATCACGTAGCAAAGGATTTAAAAAGGTTAAACATTTTGAATGTTGGATTGTAAATATAACTTGTTTAAGCCATTTAGCTAAGGCACGCACAGCCTGAAAACCCTCTGAGTTTTATTTTATTTTGTATTGTTTTTATTACTGTCTCTTTATTTCAGCTGTGATACTGAATATTTGTCATTATTGCTAATTTCAAATTTGGTTTTAAATTTATGAAAGCATAATCTTAATCTACAATCTGTTCACCTTTCACAGTAGTTTTGAGTGTGTACACGGTGCCCTGAAGATGCTACAGAGGGATGAGACAGCTGTGTGTATAGTACCAATAGGAGACAAAAAGTCCTTACTTTCGGGGAGCTTCCCTGATTATAGGGACAAAGACTAGTCACAGAAATATGCTACAAAATAATAGATGCTTTGGAAAATATATTAACATAGAGAAATTATTTCTTGAATGAATGCTCAGGAGAGCTCTCACGTGAGGAGGCATTTGAATTCGGTGGTTAAAAAAAGGGTGGTTATGCATATGAAGGGAAGTTATCTATCTCAGGTAGTGAAATAGCACTAACAATGGTAGGGAGATGGGACTGTAGAAAATCAAGCCATTTGCATTATATGAATTAGATTCCTGGAGGCATGAGACCCTTGAAAAGACAGCAGAGGGAAGGGAGATACACAAAGACTGAGCTGCTGAACAAGGTAATGGTGACAGTTTTGGTTGCAAACCCCTGACCACTTTCTCGTCTCCAAGCCATCAGGGGTCTCCGTAGCCATGCAGGCGATCTGAGAATAGCGTGAAGGAGACAACGAAAACCAAAGAATCACACAGCGAGCAAGGGCTCACGTGGGGCTATTCTAAGAGTTAAAGACCATAGGTCATGGGAAGCTGGAATAGGATATTAGAAAGGAGTGGATAAGCCACACTACCTAGGGTCCTGTTGCACAGATGATGGTATGAATTTACAGGGCCAGTTTGCAATCCGGATTTTTCTCCTTTTGTAACCCAAATCCCAAAACGAAGCTGAGGATCAGAACATGGGTCATGGGAATGAATATAGTCCATAAATACAGATGAGAAAGTTGCAATGAAGAATAAATTTTAGTAGAAAAAGTGAGTCTAGTTTTAGACATTAGACTTAAAGTTATCTGTAAGATTTTACTCATGGGTGTCTTTTCATCAAGCTGCTAGAAATCAGAGGCTAGAGTGCTAGGGAGAAGATTTGGGCTATACGTGTAGAAGTCAGTTGATCAGGTAAGAGAATTAAACCTATTAAAGTGAATATGAAATGTCATGAGGAGAGAAGGGTTGTCATGTCTCTAAATGTTACAGATATCAAATTAGAAGTAAAAAAAAAAAAGCCAGAAGGAAGAATGAGTGTCTAGATTCAGCTTCACCATGTAAAGAACTTAAGAGTTGTCAATTCTGTCCTTACAGCAAGAAAAAGATGGCCATGCTGAAAATCAACAACCTTTTCTGTACCAATCTGAGCGCTGATATTGCACCACCAACTGTCCGTCTGAAACCTGGAGATGACAGGTGGACTCAGACCCACTGGAGCCCAAAACTGGTAGGTACACTTGAATGATGGTTTTTGAGAAATTGCTGCTGGCTGAGTATGAACTAGATGAACAGTGAGGAACTCTTGGGGCTGCCGTCTTAAGAGTTTCCACACTTTTATAGCCATCCTCTCCAGGAAACACACCAGCTTCTCACAGTGAGAATTCAAGAAAGACCCCTTGGTGACTGTCCGATGCTGGGGAGGTACAGGAGTAGAGGGTGGGGAAGAGAGAAGAAGTTATTGAAAAATATGTTCAGACCCTTCTTCATCGCAAAGGACTACTGTCCAGGAGGAACAAACAAAACAAAGCAAAAGTTTGCCACAGTCTTATTGCAACTAGAGAGAAAGGGCTTCTCTTTCCACTGAAGCCACTGCCACTCATCTGTATGGTGTAAGAGAGAAAAAAAATAAAACATAGTCAATAAGAGTAAAGAAATTAAAAAAAAAAAAAATTGGGACTGCTACATCCAGGAAAGGGAATTAAGGTCTGAAGAAGAAAAAAAAAAAACTTGACTAATGTAGAAACACAGAAGGTCACAACCTTGAGACACAGGTCTGCCAAAGACAGGGGTTTAATTGAACGATTACAGAAGGCTCTTTTCCCCAGCACTTTACAGCTACAACAACAGAGAGCCTGTGAATTGCAGTTGAAAGGGCTGCCAGACATAGACTCCCTTTGAGGAGAAGTCTATAGGGAAGCCCAGAAGGAAAAGAACAAACAAAGAGACAAAACTCTAACTCATTAGAGGAAGTCGAAGCCTCTGGCACCTATAGTTATGAAAAACATTATTCTTACCCCAACTCAGCCGGAAGAGCATAAAAATACCAAAGGTCTATATACCTCATTTCCAATTACTTGATATAACATATCAATTTTCAGCAAAACTATTCAAAGACAGGCTGAAAGAAAAATAAAATTGGAATAGACAAAGCAATTATCAAGCTCACCTATGACACAATTTTTGGAGTTATCAGAGGAGGAATTTAAAATGTCTGTTTAAAATGTTAAGGGCGATTGTGAATGAGACAAACTCTTGAAATTCAAAAGTGAGAAGACTAACAATTTTTTAAATTAAAAAAGAAGAGACATCTTACCAAAAAAAGATAGAAAGATTGAAAATAAACATATGAAAAGATGCTCCAGCATCATATTTCATTAGAGAATTGGAAATTTAAAAAAATAATAGATGTCCCTGCACACCTACCTACTAGAATGACTAAGCTTTAAAAAAAAAAATGGCAGTACCAGTTGCTGAGAATGTGAGCAACTGGAACCTTTATTCATTACTGGTGAAAATACAAAATGGCACAGTAACTGTGGGACACAATATGTCAACTTCCTACAAAACTGCAGTTGAGCTATCACACCATAGGTCTTTCCTTATCTTATTTGGAAAAGTTCACACAAAATCTGCATGAGAATATTTCCCCCCAAATGAGCAGAAAATAGAAGCAATGGGGTATCTTTGAATGAGTGAATGGATAAACAGCAGTTGGTGCACCCATACCATGGAACAATATTCAGGGATAAAAAGAAAGGGCTTCAAGCCACATCAAGACATGAATAATTTTAATTGCACACTGCCATTGTGATAGAAATCAATCTGAAAAGATTACATACAATAGAGTCTCATTGTTATCATACAAGGCCTGTCCAGAAAGTATCCAACCATGTATTATGAAAAATAGAGACTTTTATTGAAGAAGATACAAGATACAAGAAACATTGTACAAAGGACAATGAGACCTCAGTCCCTTCTAAGTAGGCACCTTGGGACCTCATACAGTTCTTCCAATTGCCATCAGCTGCCCAATTGTATTTTCCTGAATCTCATCGATGGTCTGAAATCTCTTCCCTATAGTTTTGGGAAAAGCCAGAAGTCACAGGGTGCCAAATCTGGGCTCCAAAGGGGGTGAGTCACCTGGGTGATTTGATGTTTGCCAAAAAACTTCACATGATACATGAGGGGATACGTTGTCATGATGAAGCTGCCAATTACCAATTGCCCACAGCTGCAGCCTTCTGAATCATCCGAATAATTTCCATGGAGGAATGTTCAAGCTTAACACAAAATTTGATGCAGATTCATTACTCATTTAGTCTTTTTGGATTTGATGGCCACACAGTACACATGCTCACTCAAAGACATCTAGCACCTCCACTGACTAGTACAGTGAAGTTGTCATTGTTCACACGTGAGAGTTCCAGTCCACTCTCCTTGGCTGTCAGGTTATATCAATGTCTTGCAAACTGTTCTCATTATATTAACAATGGTTGTACTTTTTCTGGATAGACCTTTTATTCCAGGAAAATGGCACTTTAGAGACAGTAAACAAATTATTGAATCACTGTATACCACAAGGTTGGGGAAGGTGTTGAATTTGTGATGCACAGGGGATTGTTAGCATGGTAAAATATTTAATGATACTGTATAGGTGAAAACACGATGCAAGTGTTGTTTTTTCAAATCAAAACTCAGAACTTTATGACACAAAGACTGATCCTTGATCTATGCAAATTAAAAAAAATCGTTTAAGAGGTAACAGGACCCCAAGATGTTAGGGGCAAACTTAAAACTCTGATAAACAGCATGAATTGTATTTAATAATAATGTGTCAATGTTGGTTCATCCATTAGGACAAATGTTTCATACTAATACAAGATGTTCATCAACAAGAGAGAGTATCAAGTTAACCAGAACTCACAACTGTCATCTCGATTTTTCCCTAAACTTAAAACTATTGTAAAATAGAGATATTGAGTAGGAGAGTTTATAAAATGTAAAAAAGTTTTCTAGAAACTCTTTTGACCCTAAGTACAGAGGAAAAAACATTTAAGGAATGAAAAGCTAAGTAACAGTGTCAAATACTGCAGAAAGAAGAACCTGCCGTGGGCAACATTTTAGATAAAAATTAACACTGAGTAGAAAAACCCCTTGTTACTATAAAACTTCCATGTGGCTGGAAAGCAGGTCCGTTTTCCTGGTGAGCAAACCATCCAGTGAAAGCTGCTTCAATAAATGAATAACAAATTCCCCCATTCCTTCAATTCAGCATGTTGCTTTTAACCATTTTCAACACACTGAATTATTGATTTCTTGCGACCCAGGCGAGGTTCATTTGTGTGAGCTTGTTTGGAACCCACCGGCAGAGCCAGCCTCGGCGCTCGGGGAAAAGCGGGCAGACAGCACGGCCCCGGCTTCCAGCTGGCGCAGCCCGGAGGCACGGAGGGGAGCTTCGCTGGCAGCGGGCCTGGGCAATCCCTGCCAAGCCTTGGGTTGCACGGTTGAAAACTCCATGTGCTTCCCATCACACCGCAATATTTTCACACCTCTCGTGCCATTAATTAAGTTCTCTTTATCCTCCTGCATTCGGGAAAGAGACCCACATGCCTGAGTGGTGAGGCCTGTTTTTAACGGGGGCAAGCATGGAATATATTCAGTATTGGATGGTTTTCCTAGGTCCATTTTTTGCGCGGTAGAGCTGAGTGTGGTTTGAAGCACCATATATATTTGCTATGGCAATTGATCTTGTCCCACAGCTGAACCCTTTGGGGATAATCATTCAGACCATCTGTCTGAGACTGGGTCATAAATTGCATGTTTTTCTCCATAGAATTTTATTCTGTAGCATTAGTATGCGCTGAATAGTTATTAGCGGACTGTGACTTGAATAAATGGGTTTTATGAGATGTCAGCAGCACTGGGGAATTTCAAAAATTATAGCATGAATAGGGTTACATATAACAATTTAATTTATGTCCAATATGGACATGGTTTGCAGTTATCCTTACAGTTGGTTGCCTAGTCAAAGGGATTACAGATAACAAGAAGGTTTTGTTCTTAATGTTTTTTTTGCTTTGTTATTTCTTGCTCTTCCTAAAATGAGTATTTTGTCCTTTTTTTATTTTAACTTTTCGTTTTGAAATAATTGTTGATTCATGGAGCGTTGTAAGAAAATGTACAAGAGGTCTCAGGTACGCTTTACCCAGTGGAAGTAGCTCTTAATACTGTAATAAAATATTCAACCCAGGAAATAAATATGAGTACAGTTCAGGAAATGTATTCAGAGTTCACCACGTGTGTGTGTGTGTGTGTGTGTGTGTGTGTGTGTGAGAGAGAGAGAGCGAGAATTAGCATGTGCATATGTCTGTATGATTAAATTTTTTATTTTTTTATTTTTTCATTGAGTTTATTGGGCGTCATTGATTCACAAAACCACATAACTTTATTGCATGTATTGATTCATGTAACTGCCAGTACAACCCATGTGCAGAACTATTGCCTCACCAGCAGGTCCCTTTGTACTACCCATTTATAGAAACAATCACCCTTTCCTATCCCTAACACTTGGCAATCACTAATGTGTTCTCCATCTCTATAACTTTGTTATTTCAAGAATGTTATATAAATGGAAACCTACATTTTGTAACTGTCAGAACATGGCGACAGCTGGACTGCCCCCTCCCACTTTTGACATATACAAATGAATCATATGCAAATTAACCTGGACCCAGCTTCTCCCATAGGGAATAAAAATGGACTTTGCTCATTCCCAGAAGAAATGTTGTGGACCTAACACGATATATTGAGTGGCCTGGTGGGGGGAAAGCAGGGAGATGTAAATAACCTGCTGAATGTCTTGATGGGTAAACTCACCGTAACCAAAATGTGTATTTGGCAGCGTGTGGAGACAGTGCCTGCAGCTGCATAGGCAGGCGATCCCTACGCGTCCCCATGGGTGACCGGGAGTCTCCCCTCTCCTTTTCTTCTTGCTCTGACAGCCCCCACGAGGTGGACCGGAAGTTACCTTTCCTCCTTGCCCTTGCTCCTATGGGCCCTTGAGTTGGTCCGGGAGTTTCCTCTTCCCGCCATCCCCTTTCTCCCTCTTCCTTCAATAAACCTGGTGTTTAATCCTAAAATGGTCTCCGGGTGGTTTCTCAGACCCAGGCTGCCCGACAGTAACCTCATGCAACTGACTTTTTTTACTCAACATAATCCCCCTTAGATTATATTTTAAATTAAAAGTAAAGTAACAGATCTCACCTGATTATCAGAATACTTTAGGTCCCTTTAAAATTACATAGTTCTGAGCTTTGACAGTGAAATTTTTTTGAGCTAAAGAATGTGTCTGTAGCTTCCATTGGCTAAGGATGCTCATGTAGTATCTGTCAGAAGACTAGTTTCTTAAAGAAAGGTGGAAAACCTAAGGCCTCCTGTGAAGAAAATCTATCTCAGTCTTCTTCCAGATACTTGTGTAAGGAAGCAAAATGTAAGAGCTAGGCCCTTAAAGAAAGTTGGTGATCATGGCCGATGACAAACTGCTTCTGGGTCAAAACAGAAAGGTAATGACCATAATGTCATGGTAAGATGATAACTGAGTAGCTGAACAGAATTACGTAGGCTTGCTCGTGATATGGCTCAGTCCTTTATCTCGTCTCTCCTTCCTCTCTATTTTCAGGAAGGCCAAGGTCAGCATGCTTCAAATGGACTAGTCTTGCATAGAAAGCATAGATGTCAAGTTTATTTACTGATTCTAAGTCTGTACTAGAAATTTGATCTACTTGATAAGTCAATTTTTATTATTCAATAAAAATGAGAAGGAATAGGAATCACAGAATGAAGGCATAATTTTATAAGGATTAACATATACAATATGTAATAAATTATTTCTTTGGTATCCATGAATAGAATGGGACATAAGAACTTATTTTCTATCAGGGGAGTCTTTTAGAAGAAGCAGAAAAAGTAAGGAAAGCCTATTCATGTCTAAAGTACTTGCTAGTTGCAAAGAAGCATCCTATATGTATAATCATAAGAGCATACATTTCATGAGGAAGGAAGAATATCAATTTTATAACACAAATGTATCTTAGAGACTAACATCGTGCCCGAACCATAGAAGGTGTTAATAACATGATAAATAAGCAACACTCTGAGTTAGTCATTGTCTTCATTTGGTGGTAATGGGACAAAATATTAATATATTAAAGCAAAAGGACCAATATCACATAGTTTCTAATCATGACCTAAATGTAGAGCAGAAATATTTAGAATGTTATTCTGCTGTATTCATAAACTGATTAGTAACTGTGTATCTAAGTGGTTTTCTTAGCTACTATGCAGACTTACTTGAAAGCCATAAAGGGCAAGCAGAGAATTTGGAAATGTTATTGGCAGTCATCCCAGAGATCACCAAATTTAAGACATGTCGTTTTTAGAAAAATACTGGAACTGGTTTTGAAGGCAGTGCTCTGTGCATGGCTTACTATGAGAACGTGAGTAATCTGATGGCATAAATAAAAACAAAAAAATACCTTCTTATTTTTTGGTATTTTTACTTACTCATGTGTGCATGGCCTGGCACACAGTAGGTTATAGATGAGAGTGTTATTCTGATTTGAACTGTTAATCAAAACCAATCATGAGGACCTGATAGGAATGGCTTTTAACATCACATAAATAAATTAAACAGTTTGTCTGCAGAAGAGGCACTATTTTTGTTGTTGCTGTTTTTTTTTTCCCCTTCTTCTTTTTCTTTTAGTAACATGATCAAAAGTGATAATTTCATTGACCACTCTTGCTCCTCATACTTGGACTTGATCCTGGGAGGATGGCCTTACAGATCTTTCCAGAAGACCACTTTTCCATCAGTTATGTACAAATCACTGAGTCCTGTATTAGGAATTCAAAACTAAAATCTATTTGTATGAGTATCAGTTATCTCCACTGCCGCCCCCAAAATTATAAGTTGGAAAAGTGGTGGGAGTCTGGACTTGGATTCTTGTAGTACTAGTGGCAGAAATATTTTCCTATACATCAGAGAGATAAAATATTTTATATTAGGGTGGAGCTTTAGGTGCCTTAGCCTCTGTTGTTGTCTACTTTAGGATGGTGATTGTGCTGATTTCTTTACCAAGGGACAAACTCTATTAGATTGAAACATTATTTTGAGTAATTTAATGAACTTACAGACAGTTATAAGATCAAATGGATGTCATGTGAAAGGGTGGGGACTTTGTTATAGAGAGGAATATTAATACACATGAGGAGAATGTTAGCATCAGGTAGGCTACAGAAATCTCTACTGAATGTCTCTCACAGACAGGGTATCTTAAGTTGTACCCAAAACTACCTGATCAACATTATCACAATTGTCATCGCTCTTTATGAGAATATAAGTGCATAATTTTATGAGGCCACTTCCTTGCAGCATGAACTTTTTTCCTTTTTATTAAATTTATTGGGGTGGCACTAGTAAATAAAATTATACAAGTTTTAGGTACACAATTCCACAACACATCATCTGTACACTGTAGTGTGTGTTCACCACCCCAAGTCAAGTCTCCTTCCGTCCATTTATCCATCCTATATTCTCTTCCACCTGCCCACATCACCCTCCTTGCATCATTAATTTTAATGGAACTTTGCATAGGGAAATATGTTATAAATATTATATAATGCATACATGGCCTCTGAATCCTAAGTGATAAAGCTAATGTTATTCCTCATAGAGGAATTAATAAATAATTACAACTCAAGGTTTTAGTTAGTAATTTAGTATCAATCCCTACACCCAAACAGGGATTGTACTATCAACCCCAACATATTTTTCATAAGACAGAAACAATTTTTTTTTCTTTAAAAAGCACTTTTGAAAGCAAGGCCATAATGAAAAGGATTCATTATTTAAGAGATTACAAATTAGTTCTTTATGATTAGTCATTTGTAGTATGAAGGAAAACTTATTCAGGTAATATTGAAGGGAGTAGTGATCTAATTCCTTGGAAAAGATTAGACAAGTCCACGACTCACCTTTAGTAAATAGTACTTAAGGGAAGATGAGTTTGTAGCACTAACATATGAAAGAGGACCACTGGATTGATCGTGTAAGATTCTCCAAATAAAAAGTTTGAAGCCTAATCTATGTATTCATGATATACGAGCTGCATTAACTGCACAGTGAGGTTGGGTATGGCAAGAGGACAGCTCTGGTAGGTCTGAGTCAGATGTTAACATTCTAATATCATGAGCTGGGGGCTTCCATTTAATTGAGTGCTTTGTGTTCAGAAAAGAACACTGCATATTGGCTTTTCACCATATCTGTCAAGTTCCTAGATGGAAAAATTGAAAGGTATTGGCTTTATTCATAAATAGTTTAGCACCCAGTAAATAAATGTCTCCGTTCCAGCTCTCTTTCTCCAGACTTGAAAATGAAAGGCATATTGGTCTCTGCAAAATAGTCCTTTTTTTTCTACTTTTTCATAGAAAATTCTCCTTGTGCTCCCAACACACTTGGATGGTAATTCCAAGGAATTTGTGCTCCTTCTACCTCCAGTCCATCTTTATGCTTCCAAACATCTACTCGTGTGAGCAAGAATAGGATAGATAAAAATGGCGTAAACAAGGGATTCGCAGGCGCCTGGTTCTCCTTGCCTTAACTTTTCCTCCTTCCATGAATTCTTTCCTCCTCCTCCCCAATGGACGTGGTTTTCTTGTTGTATTCCTAAAAATCAAATTATACACACACACACACACACACACACACACACGTTACAGTCATATCCAAGGGTGTAAAATAAGTTCTGTAGTCATATAAGTACATTCCCATCTCTAGCATCGGATCTTGACCATGGTATTAAAACATAAGATAACTCATGTTAAAGCAAGCATTTATGCTATGTTTTCTGATAGTGATTTAAAATTTGTGCTGTCTCTTTATATGCTTCCAGATGCCAAAACCAGAAATGTGGAAGGTTAGGACATTTAAGAGGGATTAATTATATATATGAAGACAATTCTTATCTTCTGCGTGTCTTCACTTTTCTAGCTAAAACATCTTCCATTTCTTATTAGCAACATTAGCTCAAATATAAGGATTTAATAAATGTTAACTCCAAGTCATGTCCTGTCCACAGCATCTTTTTATGCTTTATTTTGCTTAAACTTCAAAAATCTATAAAGTAGGAGTCATTATTTTTGACCTTTGTAAGTGGTAGCTTGTTTCAAATATGGTCACAATAAGTCTCCTCCCTACATCTTCCATGTATACAGCCATGTACAGTCCCTTGTCACACAGATGCTGGTCTTGGGCATGTTACTTACTTTGGTTAATGCATCATTACCTGGATGATTTTTAGGTGTGAGCCACTTCATGGTGATATTGCTCGATTCTGTGGGCCATGGGTTTAAGATCCATTTTTGCATATATATACATATATATATGCAAAGAGAGCATATTTACAAGATATTGGATATCTCTGTATCAAAATATATTTCAAGATGCATATATGTGGACATAAAACTATGCATCTTGAAATACCTTTTGACATAGAAATATCTATTTTAGTAATATAACTTGTAGATATACAATATAAATAATAACACACATAAATGTTTCTGTATTGTTGGATAGCTACCTTGCTCCTAGGTTAATATTATAAATAAAAAAATCAAGAAACATGTATATCAACTATAATTTTAAAATAAAAACATTTATAAAGTTAAAAAATGAATCAGGGAATAATTTGAGTACCTCTGGAATTATGAATACATTTTTGAACTTTGATGCTGAGATTTATATTTATAGTGCAGTAGCAAAAATCAAAGTCCCATAAGTGAACTAGGCTATTTATTAGCATTAACTGTTAACACTAACAATAGCCTTATAAGATTATTATTATTATCTATACATTATAGATGAAGAGATTGAGGCTTAAGCAATGGAAGTAATTTTTCTATATTCATGCAATTAATAAACAGTAAAATCAAGATTCAAGGTCTTTCCCTTGGACTCCAAAGCTCATGTTATCCAACATCATCTCAGACGTGTGCTGCAGTTGTTCTGACAACAAAAGTGTCTTCGTTTGGTTTGGAGATACGTCCTCCCATTGCTCGGACGAAAAGGGCTGGCTTCAGCAGCCTCTCAGGTCGCTTGGGGAAAAGAGTGCTTAGTATTTCCCAAATGCCCTTGCTGGATATGAAAAGTTCTGGGACCCACTGGGCCACCACAGAGCCTCTGCCTCAAACAGGTCACTGATCCTTTTTCTTCCCTCATCGAAAAAAATTGAAAACATCCACCTTAATAAACATTTATGAGGACACAGCTTTAAAAAGCACAGTTGTCACACCATGAGTTACAACCCTGGCTTTTCCTCTGTGAGCATTTTATAACTCCTTTCTATCATTTTGCAATCATAATTTGTAATGAGTACTTAAAATGCATAAAATAGTCCATTAATTCAAGAATATATTTTAAGCACCTGTTTTGCTGTTGCCATGTTTTAAGTTCTGAGAATTTTTTAGTGATTTTAAATATGAAGGTGTTTCTGTGCCCATAGAGGTGATATTCTAGCCCAGAGAAGTACTTAATAAATAATTGGTTTATCATTAATTGGCCATGTTATTTATACAAGTTACTTATTATCACTGACCCTTAATTTTCTTATTTATAAAATGGAAAAAAATATGCATGTCTGTTGCTGTTGGGATCTTGGGTGGCTCTTCACGCGCTGCCTGGTACAATTAATTATGTAACTAATATTTCCCTTTTTTAATCTCGTCTTAAGTGCTTTTCTCAATGCCACAGATAGCATTTTTTACTTTGCCTGAACATATGTATTAAACACTATCAGAGTGTCCCAAAAATATAGATTAAGATTCATGTTCAAAATAATTTTTGTTCAACTAAGAAAAAAGAATCAGTCCTATCCTCAGTTCCTTTCTAGCGTGCTGAAGCTCCCCTCGTAAAACGGGCTGCAGATTCCATAACCCTCTCACCACTGAGATTCTCTTCCGCTACTCAGAACGTTTCATAAGCAGATCAACCACCTCTGACTCCAAGCTGACCTTTTGCCAGGGATGCGTAGTTCACTATTTTTGTACTCTACATCTGGGTCACTCCATTTCTCAGTAATCTGTTGAAAATAATTCTCACTCTTTTTAGTAAGGAGTCACTAAATCAAGAGGTTAGTCATTCAACCAAGAGAACCTAAATGACAGCAACAATGCTGTGTTTGCTGAGTAAATTTCCATAAGTGCTGTTCAGACATAAAACTGTGGGATCGTAATGACAGACTTCAGTCTGTGGATCTCAACTCAAAGAGCCCTTGGATGTCAAAAGTTAAAATATAATTCCATTCACAACATAAAGGCATAAGAGTAATGCACCATCATGCATATGAATCTAAAGTATGATCATTTTGCATGATTTCCGGCTGTCTCATGGATTTCTTTTAGCCTTTTGATGGCTAAGCTGATACTGTAGTTCGGGTAGAATCAGAAAAACTCTGTGAATGCAGGGGACAGTCCTGAAGAGCTTTGCTTTAAAACCCAGAACACAAAGCCTAATAGGTATAGAATGTATGTTTAATAAATACATATTGAATGAATTAATAAATCACTTGTTTAGCAGCATTTCCTTAATTAGCTAAATTTGGTTGAAGCCCAATGACAAAATTAACTCATTTAGTCCTTAAAATTGCCCCATTTGATAATATGCTCACTCGACAAATGAGATAATTGTCAAATTGAAGAGGCATCACTTGAACAGTTGTTTCTGTCTCTAAAGCACATGTTACATTAACCTTCAATTCAATTCAACCAGATTATATTCATTATGCTGTACTATTCTTAGAATATGCTAATGTTTACTATATATTCATTCATTCATTCATACATTTACTCATTTATTTCTATGAATCTGTTGAGTAATCAAAATGTGCTGTGTTTTATGATAATTGCTAGATCACTTTGGTGAGTAGGAACAGACACGGTCTTTGCTCCCACAAAGCTCACCGTCTAATGGAGGAGACACTTTAATCAAGCAGTCACACACATCAATGTAAAGCTATAATTCTAATTGCTCCAAATGAGGTACACATAATGCTCAGAGGTTAATAATAAGACATCTGGAATTTTTTTTTTTATAAGTGTTTAAAGATGATTTTACTTTGAAAGGATAAAAACGGTGACTCACTGAGAATAGGGATTTCTGGCCAGAGGCAACGTTAATACAAATGCCCTATGGCCAGAAGGAGTCCTAGTGTTGTGAATGAGGGACAGAAAGACTCTGTAACCAGAAGACAGAGAGACAGAGCATGAGTGCAGAGAGGTAGGCAGGGGTTAGACTAGGCACAGCCTTTGATGGTAACTAAGCATTTTCAACTTCATCTTTCGTGCAGTGGCAAGATATTCAAAGGGTTTAAGCAAGGCAAAGGCATGAGCAGATACATGCTTTAAAAAGAATGCAACCGTTAGTCTCCTCCTCTCAGATATAAACCTACTTAGAAGAGGCAGCTAGTGAATGGTTAGGATCACTATTGGACTGTAATTATCTTGGCTCTCCTTTTTACCCATCAGAGGAGTAGAGAATTATCTTCATTGATGTGTTAATCACTAGAGAAGTGTTCCACTTGATCAATGCTCAGAGTTCTTTCAATGCCATCTACTTCACAATAACTGAAAATTGCCCCAGGGTTGTCCTTGTATTCTGGGTACAGCTTTCATAATTATTAACAAAAAAATTCCAATCCAGAGTTTGTTTACCCAACCTGAAAGGTGGCTTTAAAAATAAGTGAACAACATGGAGTTATCAATGGAATCATTCATTAAATTATCTAATGACAAAATTTAGGAATCAATTACAAAGATAATTAAAGCAATGGGGCTAACAACATTTAGAAGATTGTATAAAGAGAGTAATTCTGTGAAATGGCAATTGTCCCTGGACACAGTTAATAATTACAAACACTTAAAGGCATTATTGGTTCCAAAATGGCCCCATGTGGGGTATAGAGGAGAGGAAATATTGTAGTTATTCTCCAGATACTACTTTAAATTCCTTTCCAGAAAAAAGCTATGTATATTCATTGATAAATACATATTGATGTTGGATCATGCAGATAAAGTTATTATTTTAAAATATAAAAGACAGGTAATTTATTGATCTCTGAACTTATTCTTAAAATATACCTACTTACTAGATTGACTAAAAATTTTTCAATTTTTCAAATCATTTTTTTCCATACTAGTAAAAACGGGTATTTTTTAAACTTGAACTTACAAAGTAAGTAGGTGTAAAGTCCTTGAGCTTCGGTGTGAACCATGTTCAGTTTCAAATTTCAGCTCTGCACACTCAGGCATAAGGAGACCTTAGCTAAAATGCTTTACCTCATCTTTAAAAATGGTGATACCATTCAGATCTAGGCCATGGACCTTATTTGAGAATTAAATGGGCTAATACATGCAAAGTACCTAGACCATAAAAAATCATCATCATTAATTATTAACTTATTAATCATTTTCCAATACTCAAGAAAGGTATTTTGGAAATTCCTATGACATGTTGTTTGATGGAGTATTTTGTACACTTGATTCAGTTTTTTAATATAATTTAAAAGTTTAAAGTGACTCCATCTATTTCCTTTATTTTGTAACAAAAGCTCTGTGTACTATCATGTTTCTCTTTAGGTCCTGCTGGCCAGTGGCTTCAAGGCAGTGTCTGCTGAGTGGAAGCTACTATTCTTAGTCATTTCCCCTTTAGTGTAGGAGCCCTCCTTCTTCCAGGGCTGATAATTAATAAGCTTTATAGTTTGGTACTCATTTTGAATATACTTCTTTACTATTTCCAGAATGAATTTGGTCAGGACGAAGATGACATATGTAAGTATGAAAACAAATATAAATACAGGCATGTCGTTTGAGAGCATGTTTCTTGGCTGCTTCTTCAAGTGCTCCCCAGGTGTATCTACGCCTGCAGCCACAAAGTCTGGATAAATATATGTGATATTCTGTCAGGTCTCAACACTTCAGGTGACCAGCTCTCCTGCCAACCTACTTATAAAATGACCATATTTCTCTCTCTCTACCTTTGCACGCTTGTTATCACTGTTCCTTCCTAAAATCTAGTAACTGACTTTAATGTCTTACCTGTTTGCACATGAAATTATTTCTTGCCACTTCTCTGAACTGGGCATCTCTGTCATTGACCTGGGCTTACTGGTGGGGAGTAGGTTTACCTTAAATGAGGCTGGCATGTGCGTGGGTCAACCCCTCAATTCTGAAAGCTGAGTTCTTGAGGAGTCCCAGGTCAAGCTCAGGGCATAGCTACCTGCCCCATGGAGTAACCTGTCTTTTCAAACTCCTGCATGGCCTGGGCTCAGAACAGACACTCATGCACGTTGGTATTTCATAGACTGAGAGTTCCAAAAAGTTGAAAAATCATTTCCCATTTCTACCAACAAGCAGTGTACTCTTTTGTATTATAAACTCCTTAACTTAGAATGCTCAAATAATAGAACTCTATTCCAATAACAGACTCATTCAGTTATTAGAAAAGACAAAAGGGATGCACGTTTTAAATAAAGATGTGACAGGATTAGAAACCAGAGGAGATCATCAGAAAATTTGAGGGGGAAAATGTATTTTTTTCCTCTCTCAGAGAGCAATTAGACAGCTGTATTTTGCACAAGCTAAAATTGATACCAGGAATACAGAGCTCAAGTTGTTTGAGCTAGAAATAGAATTGAATACAAGTTTTGAGAAAGAAATTCTTCCGGAAAATCCATAAAACTCTTGCCTGTATCGGGCCTGTGTTTCCAGAGTCATGACTAACTGAATTTTTCCCCCTTTGCTTTTCTAACTTTCCTTTTTCTTCCTCCCTCACTCCCTCCCTCCCTCCTTTCCTTCCTTCCTTCCTTACTCTCACTGTTTCTTTCTTCCTTTCTTTCTTTCCTCCTTCTCTCTCTTTCTTCTTTGTTTTTTCAGTCTTCTTCCTTCTTCCCTCCCTACCTCCCTCCCTCCCTTCCTCCCTTTCTCCCTTCCTTCTTTTCTTCTTTTCTGTAACCTTATTTTTTATGAACAATACAGAATTTCAAGAAACAAACAAGCATAAAAAGAAAACCTAACGGTAAATACTAAAAGCAATAAGAATGAGAAAACAAATGAGTTGGGAAAAAGAGAGCTACACAATTAGAATCATGGATCTTCTACTACTGAGCTCTCCACCCATCTGCCTACATTTTTATCATCTATGATACATTTTCTCTAAGTAGGACATATAAGGCCTAATCTAACTGAAATAATTGCATTTGAGTAACATTCTTTTAACACATTAAAGTAGTCTACCTCATATTTTACTAACTCCATTGAAAGAACATGTTCACTTATCTTTGAAATCAATTAGTAAATACAGAACTTTTTGTGACAATCTACAATGCTCTCTGGAACTAACACTTGATGCTACACTCTGTGCAGATAAAGGTATTCAGGCTAGTTTTATTTAATAAGTATATTAAGTATTTAGAAAATTATGGATAATAATGAGTATTTATACTATGGTTTGTCTTTCACTTCATGAGAGAGTTTTTAAAAGTAATGAATGAATAGAGAAATAATAGCATCTTTGGCCTCCTGAGTCAGCTAATGTTTAGGGAAAAGCTGAGACTGTTATGGGAGAATTCAGGGCCTGTGTCATGCATGAGTACAAAACCATTCTTTACAAAACTCTGCAGAAAAAAGTACACACAGCATATTGTATGACAAAATTGCCATTAGCATTTTCTTGTACCAGTGATATAGCAATGACTCGTACATTCACAATCGTTTTGAGTCACTCCATTGTGAGCCAGATCTTAATAATATGTGTAAGAGCATTTTACCTGTATTAGTAATATTATTGATCTAACGCCATTAATGTCTGCAGCATTTTTAAGACCCATTACCTGCTTGAATAAGTAGCCCTGCCTGGCAAAAGTACATCACTTTTTCTGTTCAAGTTTGTCAGACAACAACACACAAAAAAGCAATTTCACCTGCTGCAGCGTATGTCTGACCGCTTGATAATGTCAATCAATAAGGGAATTCGCTTGCCTATGTTCCCTGGTAAACAAGATGTCTGCCCCGTTTCAGATGCAAACAAAGAGAAAGGAGCTGAAGTGCGGGCAGATCAAAGTAAAATGCTTTGGCTGCTATTTAATGGGCATTTGGAGGAAGATTGGGGCTTTGGTGGTAGAGGGACTGAAAATCATATCCCCTAAAGAAAACATTGACTGAATAACCCATGGCAAGAGCAGTGTAGTGGCCTGGAAAAAAAAAATGGTATCGAAGATTGGAGGTTTATTTCTTTCTGAATAGGGTTGTGATGGAAAACCATTTGAACTGGAGTAAATTTAAAAATATTCAGGGAAAAATACCACATGTTATTATAATCTTATCTATCGTACCACCTAATAAGTTTGTTAGCTAAATATTGTTGAGTATTTTTGTCTGAACATCTATTAGCTAAATTTCTATTTCTGCCTGGAGAATGAGGGTCATTTTGAAGACAGTTACTATTTTCAATAACCTTTAAGAGTGATTTAGAGCAACTAAACAAAGGCTCAAAGAGATGTAAGGCATTTTAATATAGTGAACCAGAGAGATATGTGAATAGTTAAACCTCACCATCCACTGGGTTGGCTTCTGAATAGACAAGAGTTTGGCTCATGATATGTCCCTGCTCAGATGCCCAATTGAAGGTGTATATGAATGAAACGGAAACTTGTGCTTGGGATCAAACTGTTGTAATAGTGCAGGTTTAGGACAGTTATCCCTGCTCATGAATCACCTGCACTGTCTGAGCTGTCTTGAGAACAACATCTCTGTCCAGTTCCTTAAAGACAAACGCTTTCCCCTGACTTCCTTCTTACTTAGTTGTATTCCCCAGATTGGGGCCTCTGTTTTTCTTTGCCTAATGATTTCATGCATCTAATGTCCCCCCTCCCAAAAGCAATCTAAAAATTAGAAAGAAAAGAAACGGGAGAGCAGATAAATAAAGGTCAGACATTTTTGGTACCAGAAGTATTGCAATTACTATAATACTGTATGCTAACAGCTTTTAGATATTAGCATGTGATTGTCACTTGGGAGTCTGACCAAGAGAAAAAGATGGAAAGGGTTTACACAGAGAGTATTTCCAATATCACCCTGGCTGGTTTGGCTCAGTGGATTGAGCGTCGGCCTGCGAGCTAAGTGTCGCTGGTTCGATCTTCCAGTCAGGGCACATCAGAGAAGGAAAACTCTGACTCCAAAAAACCTCTGCTGCCTTGCGGCATACCTCTTCAGGGGAAAGGCTAAGGGAGTAAACCCCGACAGAAAATCCGGAGCCGGAGTCCCTAAGGCGGTTTGACGTTGTAGTCAACACCGGCAACTCCTGCGGCGCACCTGAAGCCAAGCTGTATTGACTCCGTCTTTCCCTTGGACCCTTCAGCTGCGAAGAGAGGGGGGGTCTGATGCATGGGCAACAGCAGACCCTCCATATCATCCTGCCCAGGCTCTGTAGCTTCAGCTTCACTGGAGAGGACACTCCAGCGTCATCGCAAGATGTCGATTCAACACGGGAGGAGACAGATACTGTGTCACTCCCTAGTCGGACTGCACAGCCATTCTCGGCGGTGCAGATAGACTCTTAAGAAGCTACACCATCGTCTCTCGAGACGGATGGCTGCCGACGACGATTTCCAATATAAAAAGAATGTAAGGAGTTGAAGGAATCAAGAAGGGATGGTCAGATGCTAAGACTGACGGTGAGAAGCACTGAACGCCGGGAAGCCTGGGAAGCGAAGGAGGGACTGCCGGTCAGTGAGAGCAGGAGCAGTGGAAAACAAGCTCCTGGCACAAGTCTTAGCCTTGGAGGAATTCAGGCACCACCAGAAGGAAAAAAGCAAAAACAAAAAACCTGACCTCTCTTTCCTCTTGTTCTATTATCTCCTGAAAGTGGTTCTCAAGGACGTGGGGGTCCCAGACTACACATTGCATAGAGGTCACCCTGCGGGGCCTGGAGCAGTGAAGAGAAGGGCAGAGAAGAGACTCTGAGTATTTAGGAGAAATGGAGAAAATCCTGCATAATGTTTCACCTCGGTTAAATCCCACCATAGCCATAAGATTGTCCCATATTTCAGTTCAAAGAAATTCAGTGAGAGTACAACTTGGATTCAACTGGGGGTCAACTAGTGGAGCTCAGGTTCAAGTCCAGCTCTGCCTATGACCACCCCTAATACACCCACACACACACAGAGAGAATGTGTTGAACTAAAAACATTCATTAGTATGGGGCAAGTTTTGAAATACAGAACTTCATCGTTCACAAACACTTTAAACAGCATTGTAGTTCACTTTCACAGCCTTACTATTGTTAGGCCTGGGAAGGAGATTTGTCTCCATGTGCAGACAAACAACATTAAACTCAAAGAGGCAAAGGGGCTCGATTCCAGTCATAGAATCAAGGTTAGAATTGGTGCTCTAGTCCAGGCAGCCCCAGTGTCTTCCAGTGGTCCCCACCCTACTGCATCACTCGACATGGCTTGTGCATCCAAACAGATAGCATTTTAGACTCATATTATTCTTCTCCTGTAGTTGCTGGCAGACGATAAATCTGTGTAAAAATAGCACACCCAACTCACACAAGTTGCTTCCGATAACTGTAAACTCTATTTTCCTAATGTTTATGTGTTTTGATTTGTGGATAATTCCTTGGCCTACAAAGCAAATATTAATACATTATTAGCTGATTGCATAGTACAAGTGATGATGACCTTTGCAAGAACTGAGATAAGCTGATGAGAGCAACCCTATGCAAAATAATAAAGGTCACTCAGATTTTATCATTTCAGGTTCATAATGCAGATGTCAAATAAAGCCTTCTTAATAAAGGGTACAAAAGCGATGACACCACGAATTATATTAGTTTTAATGCCACTGTGAATTTTGGTAAATATTCTCTACATGATACAAAGTCTCTTCCCATAAAGAGAGTTCTAATGAGGAAGATTGACAGTCAGGGTCTCAGCTTCCAAGCAGGAAATGCCTGTGTTCCCATCCTCACTCTCATCCTTTATCAGACCCCACTGTACCCTGAGAGTGTGAACAGTTCCATTTTCTCAGTAATTTATCACTTTATAGTAAATCAAAATAATGCTGCTTTATTATTTCTCATAATTCTATAGGTTGGCTGAATTCAGCTGGATGATTCTGTTCTACTTGCACTACGATTGGGGCTCACTCATATGGATGGCTTCATCTCTCTGTGAGCTTGGCCCGGGCTGTAATGTCCAAGGCGACCTCACCCACCTGCCTGAGACACAGGTGCTGACAGCCAGCTAGGTAGCTGGCCCTGTTGTCCACATGACCTCTCCCACTCTTTCTCCACATGGCCTCTCATCGTTCAGTGCACTATGGTGACTGGTTTCCAGGAGAACAAACCCAGAGACTCCCTAACTCAGATGGGCTAAACCTGAATTTTTACAATGTAACAATGTCCACATTCTACTGGCCCAAGTTATTAAGCCAGAAATAGACTCCACTCCTTCAAGAATTTAGTGGTATGCTCATACATAGATGAGAGGATTGTTGGTGGTCATCTTTGAAAACTATCTTCTATATCTATTCTTGCCTAAATACCAAATCTGGACAAAGTATAGAGCTTCAAATAGAGATCACATTCTGAAAAAACAAAGGAGTTTGGCAAAAGAATAAGAAATCATACTGTCCAAGGCAAAGCATCCTATGATTGAAGGAAGATGGCTTAGTGAGGAGACACCAACATCAGACCTGATAGATGAGATCTGACTAAAATGTTCTGGCCTATTCGACCTTTATAACTATGAGTCAGAAAATGGATCAACCATGCCTGCCTGATCCTTTCTTCTTCATTATTACTACTTCTGACTTTCGTCTGTCATCACAAGATAGTCCAAATATTTCTACCCTATGAAGATGAAAGGAGTTTTAACATTTATTGAATAATTATTTTATGTGAGGGAACTTTATATATGTTAGCTCATTTAATCCTCATGACAATCCAGTGAAGTCATTATCAATATTTTTATACTTCATTTATTATTATTTTTAATTGAGATTTTAATATGTTTTGGACATTATTTGGGACATGAATATATGGTAGATAGCAAAGTAGTCAAACACTTTGTCCTCCTCAAGCTCATATAATAGTAAAGAATGATGTTTACTTTTGTTTGTTCATTGTTTATTGACAGTAAGTTCTGTGAAGAAAATTTAAACACAGAAAGGAGACTAGAGAATTACAATTTTATTCATGTTGATCACAAAAACCTTTTTAATAATGTGACATTTTATTATATTTTGTTTTTTAATTACTGCAGCCAAATGCCTTTATATTACCCATGTCTCCCTTCTGCCCAATGCTTGCTCTTCTTCTGAGAGATCATTAGTGTCTTTTTATTTCTCTAAAATATGTTTATATACATGTAAAAACTAATAAAATTAGTAATCCCACTTTTTTAAAGAAAAATGTTAGAACAGTGTATTATACATTTTTTTACCCTTGATTAAAAAGGAAACTTAACAGTACATGTTAGGGACCTTTCTTATTAGTACCCATATCATACAAAGATGATCCTCATTATTTTAGATAAATACTTAGTATGTCATGGTATGTCTCATAAATTATTTAATTTGTTGATAGTTACTTTTTTAGAAGAAACTTTAAGAAAGTGAGAAGACAAGCCATGTGGATGTCTGAGGGAGACTTTAGAAACTAAAGAAACAGCAACTGCAAATGCTCTGAGTCAGGATTATACTCGACAGTAATAGACTACCAAGCAAATCCATGGTGCTAATACAGGACATTGTTGGAGGGTGAATATGATATGTGGTTATAGAAGAAACAAGAAGAACTGGTGGTCAATAACTCAATTAAATAGTAACCAATCAAAAGTAAGCAACGGACTTAAATAGACAGTTCTCCAAGGAAGACATACAAATGGTCAACGGGTATATGAAAAGATACCCAACACTCGTCGTCGTCGGCAGCCGTCCGTCTCGAGAGACGATGGCGTAGCTTCCTGAGAGTCTATCTGCACCGCCGAGAATGGCTGTGCAGTCCGACTCGGGAGTGACAATCCCTGCCGCACTTGTTACAGGTGAAGGCAGATGGCCGTTGTTGCTGCTGCTGACGCTGCTTCCGCCTCGATCTTTTCTGGGCCGCCTCCTCGTTGCGCGCAACCTCCGCGCGTGACGTACCTTGCCTGACCGCGAGCCTCCAGGCTAGGCGGTCGTCTGCTTGAACTTCCCATGTGTTGAGATTGATGGAGCATTGTGTCATGTCCTTTTTGCAGATGTCTTTGAACCGCAGTTTTGGGCGCCCTGTCATCCTCTTGCCTTCTGCTAGCTCGCCGTAGAGGAGGTCTTTGGGGATACGGCCTGTATCCATTCTTTTGATATGGCCGAGCCACCTGAGGCGTCTCTCGCTAAGAACTGCATGCAAACTGCTCATGTTGGCTCGCTTCAGCACCTCGGTGTTGGGGACCTTATCCTGCCAGGCGACATGCAGGACGCGTCGCAGGCACCTCATGTGGAAGCTGTTGAGTTTCCTTTCGTGCCTTGCGTAGGTGGTCCACGTCTCGCTGCCATAGAGGAGAGTGCTGAGTACGCAGGCTTGGTAGATGCGCAGTCTGGTTTTCTCAGTGAGGCTGGAATTGTTCCATGCTCGCCGGTTCAGTCTGGCCATAACTGTGGCTGCCCTGGCGATTCTCCGGTTGACCTCCAAGTCGACTGACAGAGAGCTCGAGATGGTGGACCCGAGGTAAGTGAAGTCGTTGACAACCTCCAGGGTGTATCTGTCAATGGTGATGCATGGGGGAGTCCCCGTGCCTTGAGCCATAACGTTCGTCTTCGTCAGGCTGATGGCTAGTCCGAACTCCTTGCATGCGTGGGAAAGGCAAGTGACTAGCTGCTGGAGTCCCTCTTCGGAGTGTGATGTCAAGGCTGCGTCGTCGGCGAAGAGCATCTCACGGATGAGCACCTCTTTGACTTTGGTCTTGGCTCGTAGACGGGCCAGGTTGTAGAGCTTGCCATCGGATCTGGTGTGAATGAAGACACCCTCGCTGCAGTCCTTAAAGGCGTATTGGAGGAGCATGGAGAAGAAGATTCCGAACAGCGTAGGCGCGAGGACGCAGCCCTGCTTTACTCCGCTGCTGACTGGGAAGGCCTCAGAGATTGCGCCGTTGTAGGACACCGTGCTGTGCATGTTGTCGTGAAAGGACATGACCACAGCAAGCAGATGTGGTGGACAGCCAATCTTCCGTAGCAAGCTGAAGAGTCCGCTTCGACTGACCAGATCAAACGCCTTCGTGAGGTCGATAAAGGCGAGGTAGAGTGGTTTATGCTGCTCGTGACACTTCTCCTGCAGCTGGCGTAGGGAGAAGATCATGTCCACTGTTGATCGGCCAGCTCTGAAGCCACACTGGGACTCTGGGTAGACGCGGGAAAATGCAGATCACTCACAATGAGGTATAACTTCAAACCCCTTAGTGTGTTCATTCTCAAATAAATAAGTAACAAGTATGGGTGAAGATGTGGGGAAATTGGAACCCCTGCTTGCTCTTGGTAGGGATCTAAACCGGTGAAGCTACTAGGTAAAACAGTATGGAGATTCTTCAAAAAATTAAAAAATGAAACTACCATATGATCTAGTACAGATAAATACTTCTGAGTATTTATCCAAAATAATTGAAATCAGAATCTCAAAGAGATGTCTGCACGACTATGTTCATTGCAGCTTTATTTACAGTAGCTTAGATGTGGAAACAACCCAAATGCCCACAGATAGATGAAGGAATAAAGAAGATGTGGCATACACATACAATGGAATGTTATTCAGACATAAAAAGTAAGGGGATTCTGTCACATACAATAACAAAGCTCAGTAACATTATGCTAAGTGGAATAAGCCTGTCACAGTAGTACAAATACTACATGATTCTACTGATAGGAGGTATTTAATGTAGTCAAGTTCATAGAAACAGAAAGTAGAATGCTGGTTGCCAGGAGCTTGGGGAAGGGAGAAATGGGGAGCTGCTGTTTAATATGTATGGTGTTTGCCATGCAAAATTTTTAAAAAAATATAGAAATCTATTTGTTTTATTTTTCTTATAGTTAATACCCCTTTACTGTACACTCAAATTTTAAGTCAGTATCACGTTGTGTATTTTTATCATAACAAAAAGCAAGATATTATGACTACTATGATTACTGGTAGTTGTATTGGTGAAATGTGGTAGATTATTTTTACTTTTATATGCCTTTTTCTCTGTTAATCCTCACATCAGCACTAACTATGAAGTAGAGATGAGAAATTAATCTTAAAAAGCTTATGTACATTTTTTAAAGTTATAACCCTAGGAAAGTTAGAGGTGGAATTAGAACACAATTCATCTGCCCCAGCTCTTTATAACAGTGTTCTATTGTGTTCGTATACTCTCCCATATGGAAGTATAATATATTACTTTGTAAAAAATATTTTATTTATTTATTTTTAGAGACAGGGGAAGGGAGGGAGAAAGATAGAAACATCAGTGTGTGGTTGCTCCTCACACGCCACCAACTGGGGACCTGGCCCATAACCCAGGCTCGTGCCCTGACTGGGAATGGAACGGGCGACCCTTTGGTTTGCAGGCCAGTGCTCAACCCACTGAATCACACCAGCCAGGGCTGTATTACTTTTAAAATGAGAGAAATATCTACTTTCATCTAAAATCAAACCAAAATAAACCTGTTCTTGGAAACAACTGAGGAGACCAGTGAACGAATGAAAGCCAACGATTAAGAAGGTAAGAATTTAAAAGGATAATGGCACTTCATATTGAAAATACCGCAAGACCTTTTCCAACCTGGTAGTTGCTACATATTAAAGAGAAACTGTGCACCGTGCTATGCATACATTTACAATAAAATCACCCAATATACGTAAATAAATCCTGGTCATTAATAAATCATAATGATCAGTATGATCCTAGTAAATCTTAATAATAAAATGAATTAAGTATCCCTGATTAATAAATCTATAATTAAATAATAGAATCCTGCTTTGAAGTATTGTTTCAAAATATACTTTTAGTGAGAAACTTGTCAGACCCCTATATATGTGTTTTTTTTTTTTTTAACAGAAATTGGAGCGTCATAGTCATATTTTTCTATTTTTTCTGGTACTTTCCTTATATGCTTTCAGTCTTGGGTGTAGGAGAGTATCTTGAAATTTGTGCTTCCTGTTCTCCCTTTTCCAACTGGTTTCTAATTCTTTCTGTAAAGCAGACAATAATGGACAAGAACTGAGTCTGGGGCGTGGAAAAAGCCAGCAGAGTCCTCCTTCTCTCTATATGGCACATATGCAGAAGTGACTGCCATCTTCAGTGGTTTCCTGCCTACTCAATATTCCCTTCTTCTATTACTGCATTGAGGGCAAATGGCTTTGACTACTGAGCTCTGGTCACTCCACTTTTCCTTTTCATCCCCCAAACTGTAGGGTAATAATAGCTTCCTGTTGATACTAATCTCTCAGTTACCTCATTGGTCACTACAGTATTGTCCTATCAGCATTTCAAACACCTTTACAATGAGTCATGAATATTAAATTCCTACTATTGATCTAGCATGGATTCTCTTTCTGAACTGGTACATTATTCAAGGTCAAGACAGCTAAGCATGTGGCTGAGTCAAGTCTTTCCTCTAGAATCTAGAGCAGACTTCTAGAGCCCTTGCTCTTAATTTACTATTAGCTTGGTGACTATGATGTTTACAAATGGTCGATTTTCGTGTTCTTTTCCTCAGTTAGATGTCAAGGTCTATCAGAGCACAGCTCTAGATATTTATCTCTGTATTCCCAGCACCTAACCAAGTGTTGCTCACCAGTCAGGTCTTAAGAAACTACTTACCACTTTGTAATGCACAAGTATTCTTGGTTAGGAGATCACATGTCTGGTCTAGTCACCTGATTTCTAAATAAGTCCTGGTAAGACAAGGGCCCTTGCCAAGTACCCGGCTGCAGCAGGCGCAGACACAGAAATCCTTTCTCATAGCCTCACCTCGGTGTCTCTAGCCTTGCTATTTGGGATGAACTTTCCAGGGGCTTGATGCCCGCATGCTATATTCTCAATGTATTAAATTCCTTTATTCCCCATTGTTGCAATTCACAAACCTACTGAATCCAAGATAATTCTCAATGCTTCTCTAAAATTTAACTCGGACACGGTGTCATATCTTGAAATCTTTCATTAAGCTTAAATTGTTGAAAAGAATACCAAGATGGTCAATGGTGGAGAGAGATTAGAATGGGCAAAGCGAAAAGAGGTAGGCAATTTTAATATGCGTGGAGAGGGTTTTAAGTACCTTTGATCATGATAACATTGATTTAAACATTTGCTGTATGCTAGAGAAAATGCTTTTATATTCACCAATCTTAAAAAATGTGTTATGTATTAAAGGGAATGTTGATTCTCATGTATTTTACTAAATATTTAAACCACGATGTTTTATAAATTAGTTCATCCCTGAAGAAAATCATTATAAGTCAACTTAACTAGGGAATTGCTTGACACATAAATCATAGATAGTTTAAGGAGACTTATTTATAACAGATTCAATTCTCATTTTTTAAAATTATGTAAGTATCAAACTATTTAATTTATCCAAATGTTATTTCAGGTCCTGTAATAAATATTCTTTACCAATATTCTGAAATAATACTGTACTTGGTTCTCCTCTGAGTTTTTAAAAGAAATTGGGGTTTTATAAAATAAGCTCAGATACAGATCTTTCCTTCAGAAATAAAGATGATTTCTTCTTAAATGCAAACTAAGAGAGAGAGGATCTACTTGTCTAAATATTTTGGTTGATATCATATTGTATTTAACCAATGTTTTAATAATGATCAATATGCAATGTGACTGACAGAGTCAAAACAAGGAAAATAAATCCATTGGCATGTTTTGATAGAGAGTAGCTTTAGGATGACAACATTCTCATACTTTTAGGATTAGTTATAGATACCAAATTCAGAACAGATTAAGTCAATTTAGTAATAACTTCCATGTCTCTTGTTTGTTTCCATTTTCTGTCCCTCTCTTATTCTAATACTTCTGAAATACTGGTTTCATCTAAAAAGTAAAACTTGACTATTAACATTATCCATTACTGTATTTCCTCTATTCTCCTTGGGATAGCTAAGGTGTTCCTAAATCACAGATCAAGATGCACCCCCTAATTAAATACTAATTTACTTTGATAACTGCAAGTCAGCAAACACAGAGGCTCCTAAATTGTGACTTACTATTTTCATAAGATACTGATCACTACCTTTTAAACACGTTAGTCACAGAGCATTTTTCCTTTAATTGTGAAATATCTACAGGAAGGACTTATATTAAAACATTAGCATGGACTCTAAACTTCTCAAGGAGATGAACACTCAAAGCCATTAAAGAGAAAATGCCCTATCAATTTGAATGACAATAATAGCTTGGCACATCCATTAGTGCATTAATAGAACATGAATCCATTACATTATTTCCCCATATTTGTTAATACTCTCTATCCACATACCTATTAATGTAATTTAGTGATAATATGAAAAGCATTCAATATTTCCAAAACCTTAAAAAAAAGGAAGTTTAAAAAGGATTATATTTGAGAAATGACACGGTAGCTTTTGCTTTTTCTCCTGTCCAATGACAATAAAAAGACATTAACATGGAACTACCAGATGCATTTAATGATTTTCTGCACCATCCAGGAAATACCCTGGAAGTGGAGCTGATAAAATATCTTATACAGGACTAAGATTTTAGTTTGAGGGAATCAGCATTTGAGTTGGATTTGCATGCAGTCTTAATCACTCATTTTCGTTGTGACCAGGCTAAGTCACTGAAAACTCTTTGAGCTTTAATTTCTCAACTTATAAATAAGTATGATAACATCTGCCTCACAGAATAATTATTACAATTGTAAACACCATTTAGGATTTAGCACAATTCTTGGAACATTAGGAGCTCTTAATAAATATCAACTCTCTGTAGTATTATTGTCTCTCAAGGCCCCACAATGATCACCACTGAGATAGACTGGCCCCGGGTTGCAGCAGAAGTGAACTGCACTTGGCCCATGAATACACAAGCGGTAAGTGCTGGGGCTGGGTTTCACAAAGGGCGAGTGTCTGGGCGTTGGCCTATTGTAGCAGTTAGTTGCTCAACCTGGTGCCTGACAGCATAAACACAGAGCAACTTCGACAACAATAAAATAGCATCATATTTTCCTGTCATCAACGTGTCTTTTCCTCTTCTGACTCCTCCCCTTTGTAATGGTTTTGTCAGACCATGTACGAAGGCAGCCAACAAAGCTAGTAAAATAAAGATGTCAAAGGGGCCGGAGCGTCAGCAGACAAGGCATTTATTCCAAGAGATTAGGATGTGACAATATTTGAGACTCGCAGTTCCGTTTTAGCAGGGTGTTAAAGCTGAAGAAGCCATGCTAGATAACAGATCTAGGGGGTGATTCTGGTGCTTGGAATCTGGCTTTTTTGTCTCTTTGCGATTTGGTTTCATTAAGTGTAGAAATGTAGGACTTGCCCTCTGTGCTTGATTTTGGCTCTTGTTCTTGATTCTGGTCCCTTCTACTTACCCCACTTCAGCTCTTGAAATTGTTTTATTCTACCGCTTAGAATATTGAGAGACAAAGAGAAATTCAAGACATGTCTAAGTCTCTCCAAGGTAAAAATGCATTTTGGCTACTGTTCCTGTAGTATTATTCTAATAAGAATAACTAAGTTTGATTTTTCTGTCTTACCGCAGAGCCAGTGCACATAAGGCAGTCTTGGTCTTTATTTTTATTTATAACATATTTTGATAAATGTCTCTCAGTGTTCCATTCAAGCAGGAATTGTTTATTTTACACACACACACACACACACACACACACACACACACACAGCTTAAAATGGGCTAAAACACATCTATATGTTTTATTTCCAAATCTGAAGAAGTATAAAATAAATTAGAAAAAAAATTATTATCTGTTGCCATTGACAGTGATCTACTTGATAAGATAATTTTTTTCTCTTTTTCAAAACCATGTACATAATGTGATTCAGCAGGTAGTCTCAGGAAATTCAAGGAATCAATATAGTCAGGACATCTCCAAGTACAGTCAATATGTGGTAACTGGTGTCTCAAATCGTAACTATCTCCATGCATCCTAAGGCATATATATTAAGCTCTTCTGGCACAAGGCATAAGACAGAGCTGTGTAATATGGTTTGTTATCACTGTTGTTTACAGGCATTATTTTCTTATACTTACAATTCAAATGTATGGCTAGAAGCAGATGTTTCATGGTCGTAAAGAGGCTGTCTGGTGTCTCTCTGGCTTAGATGTGAACATGAACCCTGACCCTCACCACGCTTCTACAAAAATCCTTACTCTTTTATATGTCATCCTCTGGGGTAACAAAAGAAGAAAATTCAGAGGAAAGGTCAGATTCTGAGCAGAGAGCTTGCCTCTGTCTAAAAGGAAACATCATTTGTTTCTACTTCTACTTTATGCTGTTTTATGTGAAAAGGGGTGTTTAGATGATATTTACTTGCTTCTTGTTCTACTTGTGAGGAAAATCACATATCATAGACAGGAGTATGAGCAGAAGGTCTCAAGAATTTTGTAATAATTTCCAAGTCTGTTAGTACAAAAATTGCAAGGCATCTTGTTTTTCTTCAAGGAAGAGTTACTCACTGATGAAATTATTAAATAAGTATTTCAGAGGGATATTTATTTTATAAACCTACAACTATCCTACTTTTCCAAATTAAGCCAACTAATACGATAGGTGGAAGGTAGTTGATATTTAATATCTAGAGTTGAAGCAGATATGCTGAAATATAAATTTTTATATCTCATTACTGATAATGTATCCTTATTCAACTTGTCAGAGAACAATTGAGGAATATTTACTAAACTTTAAGTGCACACAGCCTTTGTATGAGTTAATCTTCAAATACAATTTTATCTTACAGACACCTTTGCCCATTTCTGACAGTAAATGTATAAGGACATTCATTATTTTTAACTGTTATTTATTGATGAACATTTAGATTGTCTTCAAGATTTTCTCCATTTAACAAAATATGGTACTTGAAAAAATAGTGTAATGTAGCCTATAAAAATAAAGTATGTCTGTATGCTTTGACAAAGAGGATTGCATTTACACAAAACATGAAAAGATACTCATATAGGGCAATATCTAGGAGAGTGTCCATTAAATGAAACTTTTTGTGTTTAATGTCTGGATCCATTTACTCAGTGTGTGATCATGTACAAATTACCCAATGCATTGAACATCACATTTCAGCTCTGTTAATGTAATCCTCATCATGGCCACCCGATTGGTCTAAGCATGGTAAACAAGACTAGAGAAGTACTCTTCAGTGTATACATTCTACCAAATCTAGAAGGCAAGTTCCAAGAACCACTTAAACTTGCTACTATTTTTGGCCATCTTCCAAACTGGATGAGTAAAGTCTGTTCAAGAATGACTTCTACACAGAAGAAAGAACCTCTAAGAAATATAGAAGGGGATGCCAGACCCTAAGAACATTATTAGATCACCTGGGTCCAACCGGGCCAGAAGCGAACTATCCTTCATTGGCTTATATAAGCCAATAAATCTCTCACTCTCTTCTCATTTCTATTTTATTCAATATACCTTTCTAAAATTAGTAGACTCTTTAATTCATTAGAGAAAGACATCTTTAAACTGTCTTAAGCAAAATGAGTGAAAATAATATTTAGGCTGTCCTTTGCTTTCTCTCAGATTTTCTACTAAAACCTTTTTGCAGAAATAATATATATGGAAGTAAGGTTAAAGAAATACGGTGGATATAATTTTAGATAGTATTTGGGTCATGAATGAAGAGGCAAAGGGACAAAGTAATCATGAGAATAATGATCCAGGGAGCAGAAGACATGAATTTTAATTCTGGCTCTGCCTTAAATTTATCTTGTAATATTTAGTGAAAATAAGATTTATTTACTCAAATAAGTAGAATGGCACCCAGCCATTGGTTCCAAATTAAGTTCTAGATTCCTAAAGTAGTCTATAAATATAATAACCGTATTTTTAAAAATGAGTTTTCAGAATCATGGATGTAACTGGGAAAATCCCTGCATAAGCCAAAGCATCCTCATATTTTTGTTAATATGTGTGCTCTTCTTTGAACTAAGCCTGATAACTTTGGCTTTCTTATGTAAACAAAAAAGGTTATGATTTGTGGGTTATATATGCTTTTGATTAATAATAAATTGGTAGTCAATTATTATTTAATAAACTCCATGGGTTTGGAAGAGCACAGCCAGATGATCCTGTGGTTCCTGACCTTTATTTTCCAAACAAGAGCTCTTTTATTATTTTCTTCTCTCCTTTGAAATAGTTCAAAATTATGTGAGAGAAAGTCTGTGCTCTGGTGACCCAAGCAGTTTTGCTTTTCTCTTTAGAAATAACTGGTGAGTGTTCCTTTGAACCTTAGTTTTCTCACCTTTAAAATGGGATTGCTGCTAACTACAGCATAGAATTGCCTAAAGGACAACTGATGTTATAAATGTTAGCTTTCCCTCCAGCACCAAGATTTTTTGATATTTCATTTCGGCTTTGACTGTAGTACATTACGCATCATGCGAGGCCATAGGCATTCGCGGGAATCAAAAAAGAGCGCTGATTTATTGAAAACGGTTTAATCAAAACTCAGGCAGATTTAGTAATGAAACACTAATGGA
The DNA here is from genome assembly GCF_987537825.1 of Furipterus horrens. Taxonomy (NCBI): domain Eukaryota; kingdom Metazoa; phylum Chordata; class Mammalia; order Chiroptera; family Furipteridae; genus Furipterus; species Furipterus horrens. Next base: position 10,148,860 of record NW_028327183.1, read on the forward strand.
ATTTGAAATGCTTCATAGAAATGCTAGAAGACTAAGACACATCATTCACATAACAAGTACCCTGAAAGAGAATGTCGTGGATTAAGTAGTGCAAAAAGACCCAGCTGTCACAACTGTCTAGGATGAGAACCTTAATTAAATGTCCTTTAATGAAGTGTTCACATTTGAAATTCAAGAAAGCAATAATGATCTGACCCAGTTAGAACCTTCAGCGTGTAGAGCAAATCCAGTGTGCAAATTACAGCAAGTTACAGGGAGCTACGCCAGTGGGTTTCTTCCTTCCTATGTAGCCAGCTGTGTCAAAGCAAGACTTTCAGAAAGGGACAGGGAGAAATGGGGTTTCTGAAAGGCAGATCAGAGGAATGGTTCTTCTAAGATCTTCACAAGATGAAAAATATATCACTGCTGCCCTTCACCTACTGACTTACCTTTAAACACGTCAGGGTTTGTGTGTTTCACAAATTATTCATAAAACACAAAAGCATTTGCAGCAAAATTTGGAAATGACTAAAAACTTCCAAAGATAAACATCTTTGTAGAACTAGCATATAAGCGCATAGATGCTCAAAGGAGACCCGCGTTTTCTAAATCCAGGTCCTCTTCCAAGGTTAATATAGAAATTGTATTAGTGATCCATTCAGAACGCAAGGAAACCCATGGACATTTTCCCAAGAATAATCCAGGTATGGACCCACACATGAATTTGTTGAGGGGTGTTAGGGAAGCTTTCAAGTACATAGTGTTAGATAAATAACCCCTGGTTTATTTATTACCTGATAATGTTGATAATTGTGTCAATCTATTGATAGTCTCTATCAGTAATTAACCTCTCTCGGCAATATCTGTCACCAGCACAACACCAAAGAGAACTCATTGGAGAAGTGAGGACAAGTACCTGGTTGAGGGCTCTTACATTTGATTTTGTCACTCGGACGTGGTCATGCCCGAAGTATGCAAGACCCTGAGCAATTAACTTGGTATTGGGTCCTGGTCTGGGCTCAAGGCAACCTCCCTCACTTGTCACTGCCAGCCTGATGGCTCCCGGGCACCATAGGGGATTTCTAACCTTTCCATAGAGATACTTCTAAAGCATAGAGGCCCCTGAGGCCCAAGGCGCCAAATATGGGCTCCACTTGTTAGATTCGAGGCAATAATGTGTTTGAGGAGTGATGGCTCTCTAAGAGACAAATTTACACTAAGTAACCTACCAGCATATTGACACGCAGTGTAAAACTTTAATCTAGTAGAAACAGGGAATAGAATGCTATCTGTCAGTGACGCTGGGGAGGGAAAAACCTGGTGATAAAGGTCAAAGGGTACAAATTTTCAGTTATAAGAAGAATAAGTGCTGAGGATAAAAAAACATGGAGTAGATCTTAAGGATTCTTACCTCACACACACACACACACACACACACACACACACACACACACACACACACAGATGACTATTTCAGGTGATGGATGTGTTCATTACCTTAATTTTGGTAATCTTTTCACAATGTGTGTGTGTGTGTGTGTGTGTATGTATATACACACATATGTATATATAATCATCACATTGTACACTTTAAATATAAACAATTCTATTTGTGTATTCATTGGTAAAATTATTTTTTTGTTATTGAAACTAAATATGCTGAAAAAAACATCCATGCTCTATTGTGTTGGAAATGAAAAAAAAGTCTGTTTTTTATTACTTTTATAAAATTCTTTTCCTAGAGTAAGAAACATCACCAGGCACCATGCTGGGCACTTTGTCAACATCAGTGGTTTTCAGCCAGGGATGATGTTGATGTTGTCCTCCAAATGGATATCTGTCCATGTCTGGTGACATTGCTGTTTTACAATGAAGTGGAGGGCGCTACTGATAGCCATTGGGTACCAGACAGGGAAGCTGCTAAGTACACTAAGATGCACAGGACAGCCTCTGACAACAAATTTTCTAGCTCCAAATGTTAATGATGCCATTTTGCAAAACTCTGGTCCGTGTGAATTATTTTCCAGTATTCTGTAGATTAAAGATCTCAGTGTCTCCATATGTGAGAAGTGGGCATGTTCAGTAAATGACTCAGATTTTTTTAAAAGAGAGGTTAGCATTCTCTACATTTATCTTACTGTTACAGAACCCCTGGGCTGCTCCAATTGAAAAAAAACCCACGGGCTATTTAGTTAGGGGTCTGATTGCCTGCCACCAGAATTACAACTCTTAATACTTAAGTTGAGTGAAAAGAAAATTGTTTATTTAGCAGTTACACATATCCTTGCCTCCCCCCTACCAAACCTAGCCAGTTTTAGGAAGGTCAGAAACACCGTTTCCCTACTTCCCACACACAGTTCAGCTTTACCAGCGGCTGCCAATCATTCAATCTGATCGGGGAGGTCCTTTCTGTGCTGTGGTGCCCTTCAGCTCTCAACACAAAACCGCCGGGATTCTCAGCCTCCTTGCAAACTGTCTTCTTTCTGTAAACCGCGTGGATCTCTCCTCCTTCTCCAGAGCACCCCTGCGAACACCCGCCAGCGAGGGAGACAGCCGCAGAGCGCGCCGTCCCCTAAAGTGTTCGCGGCTGCCTATATATCCCTGACCGCGTCCTCTGACGCAGTGGGAGTTGCCAACAGTTCTGACCATTCACAGAACCCCACGTAGGCTCTGTGTGCTTTCCATACCGTCCCCTGGTTCAAGACTCCTCCCACCCACCTGAGGCCTTGGAAGCATCCAAGCAATTTTGCGACGAGACACCTTAGGCTCCGGGCATGGGGGCACTGGTGGTTTCCACGCCAGCTCGCCGGCAACGCCCACTGATGGCCTCTCGCAGAGACCAGAGGCCACAGCGCCCCCGACTGCACCCCTGCTCCGGGCAGGAGACGCTGTATGTTGGACGCTCTGCAGCATCCGCACCTGCATACGGCCCCCTCCAGCCTTCAGGCTGCGGTTCCTCCCTTCGTTCTGTGTCCACTTTTCCTCCTCACCTTTCCCGGACCAGGTCGTGACCCCCACGTGTGCCCCCTCTGCCATCTGACGTCAGCGGCCTGGGAACGCCGGCAGGGGGTTCTGGCAGCACCCACGGTGCCTCCACGGGCCTGGCTGGCGCGGGCGCATCTTGGCCGCACGTGGCAGGCAGGCGCGCGCGCGCATGTCACAGTGATGGCAGCCCAGCCTGGGGCCAGGGCCAGCTCTGATGTCCCCTTTTGTAGACAAACAACTGAGGCTCAGAAACAGTTTAATGACATGGCTGGTGGGTGGCAGGGCCTCGTGGAGGGTCCAGGTCCTGAATCAGGCCGTGAGGCACACGCTGCTGAAGGGACTCAGACCCAGGAGGCCTGGAGGGCGCTTTAGGGGTGTGAGGCTCAAACCCGCGCCGTGTGCTTTGAACTCGGAGGCCATTTCAGTCCAAGGCTCAGAAGCTGTTTGGCTGTGAAGCACCAACGCCCGTGTGTCCCTAGGGACCTTACCGAGGCCAAGGTCGGACAGGAGAGGACAGGTGTAGGAGCCGTTGGCTCTCTGCAAACAGGCCAGTGCAGGCGTGTGGGTGCTATTCCTTCAAAGTCACTTCTTTAATTGGGAGCTAAAGTGTTAAAGTCATTAATTGCAAAAGCGAAAAAACGTAGGCATATGAGTATTTAATCGTGATAAACTAAGGGTATGATTTTATTTAATCTTCCGTTCAGAAACCCTTGGGGGTACTTCTGAATGTTCTTGGTCCCAGGAGGAGCCAAGGAAGGTCAAAGCCGTGATAATAGGGAAGACTTCCTGCGGAGCACCTAGAATTTCTCATTATTTTTATTTTTATTTTATTTTAAATTATTTTTACTTTTTATTTTTATTTAATTTTTAAAAATTTTTATTTTTACTTTTTATTGACTTAATAATTTTTAAATATTTTTATTTTTATTTTAAGTTTTATTTTATTAATTTTATTTATATTTTTTATTTTTATTTTTTATTTTTGTTTTTACTTTTATTTGTTTTATTTTTATCTGTTAATTTGATTTTTATGTTGTTTTATTTTTATTTGATTTATTTTTTATTTTTATTTTTTATTTACTCTTATCTATTTGTTATTTTTTAATGCGATCAGCTTCTTAAGGACAAGTAGATTATACTCAAAAAGCTTAATCGGATGATCCTCTTAAGGTATAATGAGCTTAAGTATTAGTGAGCTTGACTTAATGAGCTTGAGAGGTTTGATGAGCTTAAGGTGTTAATGAACTTAAGGCGTTAATAAGTTTAAGGAGTTAATGAGCTTAGAGGATTTAAGGCACGTGATCGGCACGTGTTTGGGGCGTGATCAGTTCGTGTCTGGCATGTGATCGGGGCGTGATCAGTGCGTGCTGGGCACGTGATCGGGGCGTGATCAGTGCGTGCTGGGCACGTGATCGGGGCGTGATCAGTGAGTGCTGGGCACGTGATCGGGGCGTGATCAGTGAGTGCTGGGCACGTGATCGGGGCGTGATCAGTGAGTGCTGGGCACGTGATCGGGGCGTGATCAGTGAGTGCTGGGCACGTGATCGGGGCGTGATCAGTGAGTGCTGGGCACGTGATCGGGGCGTGATCAGTGCGTGCTGGGCACGTGATCGGGGCGTGATCAGTGCGTGCTGGGCACGTGATCGGGGCGTGATCAGTGCGTGCTGGGGGCGTGATCAGAGCGTGCTGGGCACGTGATCGGGGCGTGATCAGTGAGTGCTGGGCACGTGATCGGGGCGTGATCAGTGCGAGCTGGGCACGTGATCGGGGCGTGATCAGTGCGTGCTGGGCACGTGATCGGGGCGTGATCAGTGCGTGCTGGGCACGTGATCGGGGCGTGATCAGAGCGTGCTGGGCGCGTGATCGGGGCGTGATCAGTGCGTGCTGGGCGCGTGATCGGGGCGTGATCAGAGCGTGATCAGAGCGTGCTGGGCACGTGACCGGGGCCTGATCAGTGCGTGCTGGGCACGTGACCGGGGCGTGATCAGTGCGTGCTGGGCACGTGATCGGGGCGTGATCAGTGCGTGCTGGGGGCCTGATCAGTGCGTGCTGGGCACATGATCGGGGCGTGAAGGGCACGTGATCCGGGCGTGATCGTGGCGAGATGGGCACGTGATCGGGGCGTGATCAGTCGTGCTGGGCACGTGATCAGGGCGTGATCAGTGCTATCTGGCACGTGATCGGGGCGTGAAGGGCACGTGATCCGGGCGTTATAGGGCGTGATTGCACTTCTTGAGCAGTGATTAGGGTGTGGTGGGCACGTGGGCGGCACCTGCATTAACTCCTTAAGCTCATTAAGCCTCTTAAGCTCATTAAGTCTAAGCTCATTTAGCCTTAAGCTCTACTTATCCTTAGGAGGATGATCTCATTAAAAATATTTTTAAAAAGATAAATAAATAAAAGTAAATAAAAAATAAATAAAACAAATAATAAAAAATAAATAAAAGTAAATAAAAACAAAAATATAAGTGTTAAAATAAAAAATTAAAATATAAATAAATAAAATAAAAATAAAACTTAAGATAAAAATAAAAATATTAAAAAATTAAAAAATAATTAAAAGTAAATATAAATAAATGAAAGTGAAATAAAAATAAAATAAAAATAATATTAAAAAGTAAAAATAGAAAATAAAAATAAAAATAAAATAATTAAAAAATAAAAATAAAAATAAATAATGAGATGATCCTCTTAGTGATAATGAGATGATCCTCTTTTTATTTTTTTTAAATTAGTTTTATTTTTTATTGTATTATTTTTATATTTTATTTATGTATTTATTTTTTATTTACTTTTCTTTTTATTTTCTATTTTTATGTTATTTTTAAATATACTTGAGATGATCCTCTGAAGGCTAATGAGATGATCTTTTTTATTTTTATTTTTTATTTATTTTTAATTTTTAATTTTATTTTTTATTTTTCTTAAATTTTTTATTTTTATTATTTTTTAATTTTTAGGAACTGTGTATCCTTGAGCAGGTCATCTGTTTCCTCTGTGCCTCAGCGCCCTCATTTGTTGAACTGAAGACAGTGCCCACCACATTGTTACAGAACCCCTGGGCTGCTCCAATTGAAAACAAACCCACGGGCTCTTTAGTTAGGGGTCCGATTGCCCGCCGCCAGAATTACAATTCTTAATACTTCAGTTGAGTGAAAAGAAAATTGTTTATTTAACAGTTACACATATCCTTGCCTCCCCGCTACCAAACCGAGCCAGTTTTAGGAAGGTCAGAAACACCGTTTCCCTACTTCTCAAACACAGTTCAGCTTTACCAGTGGCTGCCAATCATTCAATCTGATCGGGGAGGTCCTTTCTGTGCCGTGGTGCCCTTCAGCTCTCAACACAAAACCGCCGGGACTCTCAGCCTCCTTGCAAACTGTCTTCTTTCTGTAAACCGCGTGGATCTCCCCTCCTTCTCCAGAGCACCCCTGCGAACACCCACCAGCGAGGGAGACAGCCCCAGAGAGCGCCGTCCCCCTAAAGTGTTCGCGGCTGCCTATATATCCCTGACCGCGTCCTCTGACGCAGTGGGAGTTGCCAACAGTTCTGACCATTCACAGAACCCCATGCAGGCTCTGTGTGTTTTCCATACTGTCCCCTGGTTCAAGACTCCTCCCAACCACCTGAGGCCTTGGAAGCATCCAAGGAATTTTGCATAATGAAAGACACCAGCCACCAGCCTCAGGCGTGTGGAGGCATTCTGAAAGCTGCTTCCTTTTCCCTATCCCCCAGCCGCAAACTCCGGGGATTTTTGGACTCCCCTGTTTCTGTAACATTACTCTGTACACAGCCCCTAACTTTTAGCTCTTCCCATGTCTCATCTTACACTTCATAAAATGAATTTTATTAGTATAACTTCCATAGTTCTGGGATTATCTCTTTGTTCCATGTACATACCAACAATCTGTCACCATCAAATTTTGAAAACCTTCCCAACTCTGCCTACCTTCGTCCATACATTTTGTTTTATGTGTGGACTGAGGATTTAGCTTCTATTGTAGAATGGGGCCTTGCAGGCTCTTTCTGAATTGAGTGAAGAAACCTCGGCTTTAATTAAAATGATAGTATCACCATTTAAAGGCTAAAATACCTAAAAGGACACAAGTAATAACGGTCCAGTTTTACGGGGCTTAGCGGGCGTTCAATTGTAAGAATGCTTCTAGGCACTCGGTTCACTTGAAGAAAAAGGAACACAACTTTTCGAAAGATATGAATTTGGGTCTGATTGCTTCTGTGAAGAACAGTTAAACAAGGTTAGGCATCTCTGACTGAAAAAAAAAATCACTTTCTGTTAAAAGTTTCATACTATGACTGCAATGTAAGTCCCATTGACTTTTCCTAAGCGAACTCATTCAGTGCTTGCTTCCTGTTGAGGAATAACGCAGGTAGGGTCCACTGCACAGCCCATGGCATGTGGCCTGAGGGTTGGTCATCTAGGTGACCTTCCTGATCCTCACTCTCAGCTGATAATCTTGATTCCGATGTCACCCAGAGAACAGAAGAACTTGCACATGGCCAAACCATGTGTATTCACCTTTATGTATAGAGTCTGCATTGTCTCCTAATAATTTGGATCGATTGTCTTGCTGCTCATGTACACTGATGTCCTCCACCAGCATATGTGAGTCCAACCCTTCTTTCTCTAATTTTCATCACTGCTATAATTTTCCTGTTTCTTTGCTGCATCCTAAAACCTGACACCGCTCCTTCCTCTAGTGGACTTTCTCCAAGCTCACATAAAAATGCTTTTAACTTCTGCACAATACAAACTCCCATTGCACTTCCCTTCTTTGTGGCCTGTTGGGTCAAATTCCTAGGAAGAATGATCCCGTTAAAAATGTAAATGAAATCATGTAACTCCACTGTCCGATTGATCTTCCAGAGCCTTTTTTCATCTCAGAATAAAAGCAATGTGTTTATGATGATCAAATGCCCCCACATGCTGGGCCTTCAGCTGCTTTCTGACCTTACTTCCTATGCTTCCGCCTCGTTCCTTATTCACTTGTACTCATTGATACCTTTTTTTATCAGTTGCCAGAAATGCTCAGGCTTTGCCCCACCTCATGGTCTCTGTATTTGCTGTCCCCTCTGCACAAGACATTCTTCCTTCAAATGGTGAGTAAGACTACTGCCTCCCTTCTTCAGCTCACTGTTAAAATGCCCCCCACCCCACTCCCACTGGTGAAGTCGTTCTTGATGATCCCACGGAAAACAACAGCCCCTTGTCCTTCAGGATTCTTACCTCCTTGCAACATTTCATTATTCTCCATGGTGAGGGTCACAATCTCATGCTATGTATTTATTGGTGGATTGTTTGTTTCTAAGAATGCAGGTTTCATGAAAGTGGGGACTTCATGGTCTATTGAATTCATTCCTGTGTCCTCTCTACCCATGAATGTATTTGGCACATGATTGGCAGGGGAGAAGATTGAGGTAGGGTAGTGCATAGCAAACAGACAATATCTCAGCAATGACAGAATCAGCACAAAGAGGATTAGTTCAGGCACATCACTTTATGGTTGCTATGGCAGTGTGACCCAGGCGTTTTTATCTCCACTGTCAATCACTAAGGTATATGTGACTCCGTAGCCATGTGTCCTCTTCAATGTGCTCTGGGGACTCCATTTCTAGTCTCTATGCATCTCTTTCTCTATTTATCTATACCGTATGTCTTTAGATAGAATTGAGGAAAAAAGGTGATAGTTTGAGCTGTCATGATACCTAGATAATGCCCAAAACAGCCTGGATGGGAGAGAGGTATGATGGACCTGACCATCATTTAATTTGCATATAGACTCAAGCCTCTTGGAGAACTAGACCTCATCATCTGAGACCAAGAAGCCAGAGGTCAAGGTTAACCTAGAAACAAAGCCTTGGTTTTTAAACGTCACTTTATTCTCAGAGAAATCAGTCATGTTGCTCTGGATATCAAGGCTTTTAGATGTGTTGTGACAAAGTCAGGGGCACCTCTTGGTGCATTACCATCTGTTCATGGGCCGCCAACACAACAACTTCTGGGGCACACTGGCTAAACTCAGGCTCCCGGAAGCCAGAAGGACCCTGCCTGCCTCAGTGGTGTTCTCTGGTGGGGCCAGCAGAGGTCCAAGGAAGGTCCCAAAATTTCAGTTGCAGTTCAGTGGAGGTCAGGCTTACTCTCTCACACTCTTACATTGGGTCCTACAACATCCTGAAGTGCCTGTTGGCATATCTGTTTAAAGGGGGAACAAACTCTCTTCAAGAATAATGAAACCAGTGCTCCCACACAGGCCCGGGGACCCTGGGCGCCATCCTTTAGAAGTTGATCTGCATTCTGGCACCCCCGTGCCCTCCTCAGGAGGCCCCCTGCAGGTCTCCGCAGCCAGAGGGCCATCTCTGGCCTCTCCAGACACCCTCCTTCCACAGAAAATCATTTGGTGCTTTCCTCTAGAGGCCTTCAACTCTAGGGGGTCCTTGGCCATGTGCAAGAACCCCCATGCATATGAGAATCCTAGTGGATGCATCGACCAGCCCTGTAATTAAGTTGTCAGCTTACAGCAGTGAGGCCCAAGCCATTAAAGCAGAAGAAAGGGCACCCATCAAAAGCAAGCATGTTGGAAGGAGCTCCTGGGATCACCCAGAAATTCTCAGAACATGGACACCTTTCTCTTGGCCTAGCATGAAAAGAGGGGGGCGATCATTAGCAAGTCACAATTTACAAAGGCTGCCGGACACTCACTCAGAGGAGGTCTCCTTTTACCCTCAGTGGGTAACACCATCATAAACTGGAGGCCAGTGAAAAAGTGAGCGTTTACAGTGGCAGTGCCCCTCTGCAGAGAGCCCCGGTCGTTATAGTTCAATTGACTTCTATTTATGTATCTTTTAAAAAATGTATTCATCTGTCAAACTTCCTGCAATAAATAATTAAAGTAATAGGATAGATAAATTCATGCTCAAAATTTTGCTTGAGGTGGGTATTATCAGGAAACAGGGACTGGGAGGCTCCTAAGGCAGGCTTCGCCTTAGCAACGGTGAAAAACCTAAGGGGCTGTGAGGGGAGGGAAAGAGTTCGCCTCTGTGCTGGCGCGTGGCAGGAGGATTCCTGGCAACGCTACTCTCAGTAGACAGTGAATTTGGTAAAGGGAAGCTCCCTTCTCTCTCATGGTTCACTGATGAGGGCAAACTTCTTCCAGCATATTTGGTTCGGTGTCTTCTAGTCACAGTTCCTAAAAACCTGTATGTAATGTGACATTTCTCCTTGTGACACTTCTGGGAATGCCTGCTATCTATAGCATCTGATTATGAATCAACACTTTTGATTGCATCTTTCTCTTACCAAATTTTTACAAGGATAATACATGAAGGTGGAAGGTTTGCAAAATTCTGTTCTCACTGAAAGTGGAAAGTACATACCAAAATGGAAAAGTGGAATGAAGAATTGTTTTGTTTTGTTTTTTAATTTGTTTCCTTTTCTGATGTTAGAAGCCTCTGTTTCCCTTTCTGCTGGGCTGCCACCTGTCCTCAGCAGATGCCTCCTTATTAATCCTTCAACTGTGGCCACTGCCAGTTCATCCCTGAACTCTCGGGGTTCTTAGCAGGAAACTTCTTTCTTTCCTGAAGTTATTCTCTCTCTCTCTCTCTCTCTCTCTCTCTCTCTCTCTCTCTCTCTCTCTGTGTGTCCCCACCCCCCACTTCCTTTTCTGCCATTTTAGTTCCTTTGATGTGTCCATCTTTCCTTCCGCAGACTACATTAGTGGAAAGGAATAGGATTTCAAGATCCTTGGTAATCTGTCAAGTTGGCTTACCTGCTCCCCGAAAACACTGCTTCCTCTCTGTGATTGATTTTCTGACCTAGAGAAAAATTGTTTGACAAATAAGCTCCATTCTTTCTTACATTCTGGGGAAAAACAAAGAAACGTATAAGAAAGCAAAAATTGTTTATGTCACATCAATTTCATTATATTAAAATACAATAGTTTTGCATTTGTCATTACCAGCTTCCTTATTACATCAATTCCATAAAATAACCTCTGATCCCTAGTCCTCCTTTTGTCTGCCTTGGAGATGACATGATGTGATCATAAGAGTAAGTGATTCTGTGTCCAGCTTATCTGAGAAAACTCTGCCTGCATTCTCATGTCTCCAAGAAGGAACATTTATCCCCTTGATCAGCAATTTTCAACCTTTTCTCATCTCATAAACTAATTACTAAACTTCTGCAGCACACCAAAAAATATATGTTTTGCTGATCTGACCAAAAAAAAAAAAAAAGTTATAATTTTGATCCATTCATACCGGACAGCTATTGTTGTTTTGGCTGTTGTCATTTTTTTATTTGACAACCTAAGGGAAAAGAGGTCAGTGCCCCTGATTAAATAGCCAGGTGTTGCATGTTTTAAAATTTCTTGTAACAGGGCAGTTGAAAATCTCTACCCTAGGTGGAGAGCACTGTGAACCTGTGTCTGTTTCTGAATTTGAAGAGGCAAGAGATAATTACAACTCTTTAATTCCAGTTGAACTTCAATAACACATGACCCCGAGCTAGTTACTTAACTTCTCTGAGACTTACATGTCTAATCTAGAAAATGGGAATCAGTAATATTACACCTCACAGGATTGTCTGAGATTTAGAAAGATAAGTTAGGTCAAAGCCACCTTATACACTACTTTACATATAATAGGTATAGCATTCCCTCACTTATTGTGGGTATTATGTTCTAGACCCCCCCCCCCCCGGGATACATGAAAAACCGTAAAGTAGGAACCTTACATTTATTTTAGTGTTTATATATTTTTAAGGCTTTATAAACCCTTCCCACACACTTATAAACCATTCCCAGTCCCTTATTAACCTTACCCACTCCCTTATTAACCTTTTCCACACTCTTATAAACACTACTTATGTTCTTAAACATATTCTACACTCTGAAACCTACGTGACTTTAACAACATACGTATACAGTACCGCAAGATCCTGCGATAGAGTGAAAAATTCCCGATAAATAATTAAATATAAATTTTTTAAATCCCACGCTACAGCGAGGCCACGATAAGTGAACTGCGATATAGAGAGGCACTACTGTAGTTGTAACCTTTAAATCTTATTACCCCATATTTTAACACAGTCTTCTGGTGCCTTTTTGTAAAGATGGCTCCATGGTTCAAACAAACCCTTTGGACTTATTTCATTATGTCCCAGTTTGTTTTGAGAATTTACAGAAATAATGAATATAAAAGTAAATACAATCCCTGACATAAGTTAAGTTCTCAGTAAGTGATAGTTATTATTGTATGTCATTATATTATATTTCATTATAGAGCCACACCTGTCACTCTTTTCTCCTGGATAACTCTGTTTGAAGAGGCAAAGATTTCTCTTGATTGATTGAGCCATCAGCTGATGGAACTTTCTGGTGTCACAATCGGAAGTTTTGGCCCAGATCAGGCAGAAAATAGGGACTAGAAAGACCCATGTCACAAAGATCAGAAAGGTCAGTTACTGAAATCAAAATCTGTCTCAGTTTTCATTATCATCACAATCTCTACAGCTCATTGGGAACAGCTTCAAAAGCTCGATGTAAAATGAACAGATGTCCTGCATTTTAATTTAATTTCTGCTTAATTTTATGCGAGGACTAACCGTTTTTCTTAAGTCATTTTTATTACATTTCATACAAGGAAGAGCTCTTGCGAGTAATTACTTCATAAAACTTGAGGGGATAAATCAGGGAACTTCAGGATTAATGGAAAGTAAAGGTATGAATCTTCCTTACATCCCAGGAGACAACCCCCTGAAATCATAGAACGCTAAATGAGGGACCAAAGTACAATGAAATAGCTTCTTTCCTAAATGCCTTATTTTGTCTTCTGAAAAAATGAGCCCCAAACAAACTAAGCTACCAAGCCCACAGCTAATATATGTTGTAAACCCGTGCCATTCTTAGGACCAAATCTTCACCAAACCTCAATGAATATCATTAAACTCTGGGAATGGAGGTTCTATAACTTATCAGTGGAGCTCAGTAGTCACTCACTAAAAAACAACTAAAGATATAAATCTCAAGTACTAATGAGGATGATAAGGATTAAATGATAATATTTATATATACCTAATTCTTAGTTTGTGCCCAAAATCATAGTAGGCATGTTGAAAACTTTTTTTTAACCACTAATGGGCCATTTCTACCACTTTCCCCCTGGAAGCATCAAAGTACAGCATCCCCTCACTTATCGAAGGTATTATGTTCTAGAGCCCCCGTGAAAGGTGAAAATCTGCAAAGTAGGAACCTAACATTTATTTTAGTATTTATATATATTTTAAGGCTTTATAAACCCTTCTCACACACTTATAAACCGTTCCTACTCCCTTATTAACCTTTCCCACTCCCTTACTAACATTTTCCACACTTTTATAAACACTACTTATGTTCTTAAACATATTCTACACTCTTAAACCTACGTAACTTTAACAACATATGTATACAGTACCGCAAAATCCTGCAATATAGCGAAAAATCCACGATAAATAATTAAATATAATATTTTAAAAAATCCCATGATATAGTGAGGCCACGATAAGTGAACCGCGGGATAGAGAGGGACTACTGCATCCTAAAATGAAAGTTGAAAGGAAGGTAGAGTCATTGTCATCAAATCAAAGCTCAGATACTGGGATTGACCCCTTAGGGAAACCAGGAAGAAGCAGACAGTTGTTAGCTTATTCCAAGTCTGTTTAAAAATATTTGCTGCGGTTCAATATTTAGGATATAGCTCTGTCTCCTTAGAGACTACTATTTCCATTCTAAGATAATTTCCCTCAGGCACATGTAAGGGGAAAGAAGTTTTTGAAGAAGTGTATCAGCTCAGTTGTATTTACTAGAGTATAAGTATTTGTCAAAAATAACTGAGCTGCCAATACCAAAGGACTATTAGGAATTAAAATATAAAATTACATAAGATTGTCAAATGCACAATAAATATGATCAGAATTTACTTTTTCCCCAATTTCGAGAGCTTAGCTTCTCTAGGTTAGAAAGGCAGAAAAAATTAAACTATTTAGCCAAATCAGCCCTTCAAGTTAACCTAATTCAACACTAAGTTCTTTATTTGCGAAGACCAGAGAAGTGATTCCCAAAGTTCTTATTTACCGGCTCAGGAAGAATTAGGACACACATTTTATCAGCGCAAATTTAATGGTACTTCCACTAAGCTGTACTGTCTCCCCATATATTAGCTATAAGTAGATAGACAAATAGGTACAGTTTTCCAAAAATGAAACTTAAAAGAATATCAATATTTAAGGATCTACTACTGGGACAGAAGAATAAAAAAACTAAACAGAAGCAATTTCAGTGATATATGGAAATTTAGGAAGAAAAGATGAAGTCAAGAGATCTAAGGGTAGTCAATTTAAGAAGGACCAATTAACAATATTGAATTTAATAGTGGAGGAAGTGATAGAATAATAAACTGAAAAGGATATATTGATTAAAAGTTGCCTTCTGCTCCTTACCAGTTTATTAAAAGTTTGGAGAAGATGGTGAGGAACAGGATGGAAGCATACATAGGTAAGGAGGTGAATCTGTGTGCCATTATTTTAGGAGTTCACTGGCCCAAAGGTAGTCACTCAGTCATAGCCAGTGGAGATGTACAGAGATGCTGGCCGAGTTGTCAGGTTGTTTGATTTTTTTTTTTTTTTTTTTTGAGAAAGAGAAAATATGGATTGTTTTATGATATATTCCATTTTTTCTAGAAGCATATATGGATTTAAAAAACATGTTTCTTTGTGGATTCCGCTTGCAAGTGACTAGTTCAAACACTTTTGACATTGTTGTCAGCATGTGGCAGTTTAAAATGAAATCTCTAAATAGTCTGTTGACAAGATGATCTCTTCTTTCCCCATGTCTTCTAGAAAAGGACTTCCAGAGAAGTACAGAGGGTCAAGGATGAAAGCTTGGCCAAGACTACTAGTAGGCAAAAGAGAGAAGTCAAAAAAAAAAACAAAGGGGTGAGATAGAAATAAAAAGACTAATGTAGCGTGGAGACTAGAACATTTAAAGAAAAAGGTACAGCCAACTGCATCAGTTTCAACCAGTTATTCACAAAAAAAGAAATTGAAAATAGCCATCGGATGTGTCCATCATTAGGATATTGATAGGCACTATGCTTGTAGTTTGATATTAGCAAAATAACATTCCTAAGTGTTTGAAATAAAGATGAGGTTAGAGATGGACAGAAATTATGAGCATCACTTTAGGAACTGGAACTGCTGGCAACTGTCTCGTCTCTCTTCTACGATGGAGCCAGGGAGATCCAGAGCTTTTTGATCAGGGAGACACTTGACTCATAAATATTGTCAAGGAAAAAGACTGTGGCCTTTTAATAGATGAGTCTGGTTAGAACAAAGATGACATTAAGGAGACTAGGAGGAGATGAGGGAGTAAAAGCAACTGATATTAGCCAGCAGAGGAATTTAAATGCCAGGCTGCAAACTCCAAACATACCATGTTAACAAGTTTTTCCTGAGCAGCCTTCATGTACTATTCATTCTATGAACCCTTGACACAAATTACTTCTAATTTTTACAGTGATGCTTATTACCCTTATAATGGCTATAATATTAACATACATTGTAACACCACATTTGATGATCTGTGTCACATCTCTGAGACCAACCTTAACATACATTGTAGCAGCCACACTTGATGATCTATGTCACATTCAGACCAACCTCTGAGTCCAAGTGACAGCTATGGCTGACAATCCCATGGACTACAAGAAAGTTGCACCTAAAGTTTCTGTCACCTCTCTGGCTTCCTACTTTGGGAATATTTGCCTAATTCTTGAGAGCTTGCTCAGCTGCTGTATTGGACAACCTAAACATATAAGGGGATTGGCATGCTGAGCGGTCAGCCTCTACCAGTCGAGAATGGGAATCACGGTGAAACACCTCTATCACATCCTTCAAAGTGACATAGTCCACATGGTACCTCAGAAGCAGCCAGTAGAGTGGTGCCCCAGTCATCTGCAATGGGAGCTAAGTCCTTGGTTTAGACTCTACTTTCAGAAGAGGTCTAGGACACCCAAAGCATCTGAGTAATTCTTTTCTTTTTTTTTTTTTTTTTACTGTTATTTTACTACAGATGTCCCAATTTTGCCTCCTTTGTCTTACTCCACACAGCTTCCTACCCCAATTCCCACAGTCAATCCCCACCCCGCTGTCCATGTCCGTGGGTCATTCCTACATGTTCTTGGACTAGTCCCTTCCCCTTCTTTCCACCATTATACCCCTCCCCATCCTCTCTGGCCACTGTCAGTCTGTTTCATGTTTTCATGCGTATGGTTCTATTTTGCCTGTTAGTTTATTTTGTTCATTAGATTCCTTTTATAGGTGAGACCCTATGGTATTTGTCTTTCACCTACTGGTTTATTTCACTTAGCATAACAGTCTTCAGTTCCATCCATGCTGTCACAGTAGGTAGGAGTCCCTTTTCTCTTTCTGCTGCATAATATTGCATCGTGTCAGTGTACCAGTTCTTCTGACCCACTCACCTACTCATGGACACTTAGGCTGTTTCCAGCACTTGGCTATTGTAAATAGTGCTGCTGTGAACATAGGGGCGCATAGGTTCTTTTGAATTTGGGTTTCAGGATTCTTAGGGTATGTTCCCAGTAGTGGAATTACTGGGTCAAAAGGCAGTTCCATTTTTAGTCTTTTGAGGAAATTCCATTGTTTTCCACAGTGGCTGCCCCAGTCTGCATTCCCACCAACAGTGCACTAGGGTGCCCTTTTCTCCACATCCTTGCCAGTACCATAATTATTTTCTTATGTGCATTAGATAAAATTAACATTCAGCCTTCCAAACTTACTGTTTATGTCACTCAAATGCCTATCTTCTTTGCACCGTACCAGGGCACCTCTCCACCCAAAGGCTATTGAAGATTTTTAGGAAAGAGAAGCTGAGGCTTTCTGGTTTTTTAGGGACAATATCACTGGCAGAGGTGGGCAGAATACACTAGAGACAGGGGTCCCCTAAAGCAGGGGACAACATGACAAGACAACTGTGTACTGGTAGTGTATTGTTTCTTGCCACAACTGTAGAATCTATAAACTTCCCCCGGAGGAAGTGGCTCTCCTGCTTCACTCTTTCAAAAATCTACATTCCTTCCTACAGGAAAAGAAGACTCCTGATTCCTACAGCTTATTGTGTTTTCCCAAGATAGTCATTGTTCCCTTTGCAATTTCAGCAGTATTTTTGATGGCTTTGACAGTCGAACATGCCTGACATTTCCAAGGCAGTATACAATGAGGAAACAGCTGAGTGCTTGATTTTATAAGTGTTTTCAAAGAAAAGAAAGACATTCTCTTTCAGCTTTGTCATTCCTTATCTTAATGAACCTTAAATTTATAGAGTAAACCAAGACAAACTTATGAGATTTTGCTGTTAAACTTAATAAAGGTTTTACAAATGGATTTGACATAGCATTTGAATGCTCATTTAAAATACTGAATCATTTGAGATCAGGGAACAGGGTTATTAAAAAATAACATTGGGGCACTGAAGGGAAAAATACCTGTGGTAAACTATTTGAAACAAACATTTAAATAATGAGCAGCACAAAATTATACATGCTAGAAACATGACCATATAAAATAATACCCATACAACTGATGTGGATAATTCTCATCATGTATCGGTATTCCTTAAAGAACTCAGGATAAAAAGTACATAAAATAAAAGCAACCATAGTGCTTTGTAGGAGAGTAGATCCTATTAAATGGAAATTCTCCTTTTCTGCTAAGTTTGGGTGCATGAAGGTGGGCCTGGAGCAGATTGTAGCTGAAAGAGTGTAAGTGAATGGAATGATTATTCATTGTTGAGTAAGGAGACTCTACTAACTCTCTAGTAATCCATGTGGGAGTGAGAAAGGAAGAGAAATGGAAAAAGAGATTGAGGACATCTTCAGCAGGCAATTATGACTGAAATATAGTTTTTTTTTTTTTCATGGTAAGATTACTGAAGTCTATTTTAAAGGCAATATACTTAATGTGCATTTCAAGGTGGTTGTGGTTGTGATATAAACCTATTGTCTATGGTCCAAACCCACAATTCCACCAGAAGTCCATTCTTCTACATTCTCTAAAATATATTTCACTACACAGTGCCCTCTAAGTTTTTGAAGGGGTCTGAGGAAAGGATTGCATTTGATACTTTTCAGAACAGAAACAGTACATATGGGCTGGTACAGAAGCACGGGGATCAGGGAAGACAGCTCTCTACTCTTTCCCATTCTCTACCCAACATTTGTTTGCTAAAATCTAGCTACTGAAGAGCTTTGGGTTCCACAGGGATTAAAAGAGGCAATTTAGCAGATATGCCAACAAAAAGAGCCAAGAAGACCCAGATGACATGTAGGTTACACAAGTAATAGTAGCATGAAAATATGTATGAACAGTTAGAAAGAAAGAAAAGAGTAACCAGAAGGTCGTCTTTTCTTGATTTCCTATAACTATTATGAACATTAGTAGCTAAATGTAATGAGGTGTGAGAGGAAAAGGATAGAGCCATAGACCCGGAGTGAGAAAGATATCTAGTCTAGTAGTTTCCAAGTGCATTGTTATTTTTTATGAGAGTTTTATAGTTTGGGGTATCTTACATATATTATCTCTTGACCCTGAAAAAAATCTAATGACTTACTCTACTGCAAAACCCTTTGTGACCTGAGTGAACTCAGCAGGGTAATTATGAGTGCACCTCAATACTCATATTTTACAGATGGAGAAATAAATGTTCACAAGATAAAATGGTTTTCCCCAAAAACAGGCAATCTGGGAGGGAAGGAATAGGAAGTGAACTTAGAAACTAACATACATTAGATGCAATGCATCCTTTCTCTAGCTTATTGTTATATCTGTCTTACCTAAGATCTATGTGTAGATTGTAAGCAATCAGCTCCAAGCCTTTGACTTTTCTATTTACTGGTGCACCTTAAGTCACCAGCTTCAAATAAAGTTTCTTATATTTGCATACAGAAAATCTTAAAGTAGCTTTAGTTACATTTACTGTTTAAAAATATTTTTCAACCATATAATCATTATCATTTCCCTACTGCCACTGCAAATATTACCACCAACACCACTATGAATACCACCACCACCACCACCATTTTCATCATCTCCATTTTATAAATAATTTACAATGCCTATTCCTCTTCACAAAGACATGTTGTCTTATTGGCACCAAGTGGTGGATGATGATACAGAACAAAGCCAAGAAAGGATTGAATTGCTTTGCGTGAGACCACAGAACAATATGATCAGAAGGAGAGTGAAAGGTGAAGGAGAGAAGAACAAGGAACAGATAATCAATGGTAGCCAGAGACGTGAGCTGAAGAAATAAGAAACTTGAAAAATAGACCTGGGCAAAGAGAGACTGAGATAACAAGAAAACTATCTAAATAAAACAATGGATATGATGGAGAAGTCAAACGTAGCAAAGGCTGTGACCATGGTCAGTGTCATGGACACTATTGTGATTATCTGTCTCTTCCTCGTCTGTTCTTTTTTTTTATGAATTAGATGCTTTGTCCAGAGAACAATTCCTGACCAACCATTGCTTTAACCAGTCCAGTTCATGGTTTCCTAGCTGGATCATATAATTATCATAAAACAATGCAAATAAAGAATAAACTTATTTGTTCTTACCACACTTTAAAAAGAGAGAGGAGAGATGAAAAGAGAGTTTATCGGAGCAAGAAAGAACAGTGTCTCTCCTGCACATCTTCCAATGCTCCTCCATGGTTTTTTTTTACTGTATGTTGCAAGGAAAGAAGACCTGGTTATTTCATTAATATTAGTGGTTTCACTGAGAGCTCAAAAAAATTCGATAACACCAATGTTTATAAAGTCCGAAAGTCATTAATAATTTGAATTTAACATTATCTATGTTTAAAAGCATGCACTGACTGGGAGGTGAAAGAAATAAACTCGACACATTTGAGAGATCAAAAGGTAAAAGCATCTAGCTCGGGGCATTTTTCACTTTGACAGATGGAAACACTGAGGCTTAGGTTTGTGAAGCAACACTTCTGCAGAAAATCCCAGCTAGTATTTGCAGAGTTTCCATAAGTGACTTGAGCTCTTCATTGCATTGGCGGAAGACCCGCTGCTTCAGAAGGCATTATGAAAATCGAAAGAAGAGGGAGATAGCCGTGA
Source organism: Furipterus horrens (assembly GCF_987537825.1). NCBI lineage: Eukaryota > Metazoa > Chordata > Mammalia > Chiroptera > Furipteridae > Furipterus > Furipterus horrens. The sequence goes on from NW_028327183.1 coordinate 10,169,018, forward strand.
GTTATTTTTATAGACATTATGAGATAGGTTATATTGTAATATCACTGCCTTGTCCAGGGCTGGTTTTTAATTCCTCTCTTCATGCCACAGGGAAATCTAGAACAGTATTTGGAAGTGTGTTATGGACACAAAAGTTCAAATGCTAAGCTGCTGAAGAAAATTAATCAATAATACTCAGATTCTCTGTAATTTCTCCCAACTGCATCAGAATCAATCTCTCTCTGGCTTTCCCCTGGTTCAGAACTAGAGAGACCGCATGATTGTTTCAGAAGATATCAATCATTACTGTCTCCAGCTGAGGGAGGGGCTGAATCCTGGTATTTTCTTTAGAGATGGTGTCTAAGTAATTGTGACAAGCACAGAACAGATTGATGTGTGGATTTCAGCTCTTGGGCAGTCTCTCAGCACCACATTGTCCTCATTTTCAGAGTTAATAAAGCCAATTTACAGAGGACAAAATGCATCCTCCTGAGTCAGGGTAAGTTATTAGGCCATTTAGTCACCTCTCAAATTAGTACCCGTTTATTTTTATTTTTTTCTCATTTGTCACATAACACCCTTACTACTTTGTCCTTACACAGTAGTATTTATTTCATTTACTCCCTGCTCATGGGAGTGTAAATTGATGCATCACTTCTCGAAAGCTGTTGGAAACATGAATCAAATGACTATAAGATGTTCCTACACCTTGATCTGGCATTGTAATTCTTTTAGGAATTTTTTTCCTGATGGGAAGAACAGAATTATCAATCAATATTTGCATGCAATGGTAGCATTTCATCACTAAGTTTAACAAGGGAAAATTATAAACAACCTACATTTACCAATATTAGACATAGAATATTAAGACATTATTTAAAAAGACTTGAATAAACATTTCTCCAAAGAAGATATACAAATAAATGGGCAGAAAACATATTGAAAGGTTTTCAATATCACTAATCACTAGGGGAAAAACTATTCAGAATCCTAATGAGATTTCACTTCACGCCTGCTAGAATGGCTGCTGTCACAAAAATAGAAAATAATAAGTGTTGGTGAGGATGTAAAGAAATGGGAAGCCTTGTGCACTGTTGGAGGGAATGTCAAGTGGCCAGTGACTGTGGGAGACAGCATGACAGCTTGTGAAAAAATTAGAACTACCTCATGATCCAACAACTCACTTCTTGGTTTAGAGAAACTGAAAGCAAGTTTTCCAATAGACCCATGTTCATAGCAGTGTTGTTCCCAGTAGCCCAAAGTTGGAATAAGCCAAATGTTCATTGACAGATGAATGGATACGCACATTGTGGTATGTACCTACAATAAAATGTTCAGCCTTCTAAAGGAAGGAACTTCTGGCACACGCCACAAGGATGAACCTTGAGGATAAATGCTAAGTGGAATAAGCCAGTCCGAAAAAGCCAAGTGACTCTATGGTTCCATTTACCTAAGATACTTAAAGCAGTCAAACTCATGGAAACAGAGAGTAGAGTGATGGTTGCCGTGGGGCTGAAGAGAGAGGGGAATGGGGAGTTGTTGTTTCTTGGGTGTAGAGGTTCAGTTTTGCAAGATGAAAAACTTCTGGAGATTGTTTCCACAACAGTGTGAATCTACTTGACACTACCTAACTATGTCTAGGATGGCTTTTATAATATTCTGTGTACTTGGCTACATTTTCTTAATGGGAGGATGCCAGGTGGACAGGAATGTACTGCCTGAGGCAGGAACGGAGACTGAACATCAGGAACCAGTGACGGAGAGACCTGGAAAGACTTTCCTGGGAGGGAGAACAGCAGATGGAGGTCTCCCGGACAGGGCCAAGTTGGTGTGCTGAATAAGAGAGAGGGTCAGTGTGCCGGGGCATAGGTAAGCAGGTGGGACCCTAGAGAAGAGGTCAAGGAAGAGTTCAAGGGCCAAGTCATCACACATTGTAGACCTTGCTAGAGTATGGCTTTACTTCTTGATGTGACAAACAATCTGCTTTATTATTTTTTTCAGTTAGTCTCCATTCAGTATTAATTTTGTATTAGTTTCAGGTGTACAGCATAGTGGTTAGGCAATCATGTACTTCACAGAGCGGTCCCCCTACTATTGCAAGTAGCCACCTGGCCCCAAACAGACTTGTTACGATATTATTGGCTGTTCCGTATGCTGTGCTTTACGTCTCTGGAGGGTTTTAAGAAGGATGAGAGGATTCAATAGACATTTTTAAGCTTCTGCTTCTGTGGAAAGAGTTTTCTGAGGGCAAGAGCAGAACCAGGGACTTCAGTCAGGTTCTGTTTTATCATCCAGACCTAGAGAAACATGGGTTCTTATATGACTTGGGTCAGTCACCCCACCCCCCTTGCAGGGCCTGCGAGATCACAGGGTTTGACTTTCCTTCTCCTTGGGAGTTAGGAAATTAACATTCATGCATCAAGTAATTCTATGATTCTGTTCAGAAGGAGACGGGACTGACAGTTGTAGAACACTTGCAGAGTGAGACTTAGGAAAATATTTGTCTTAATTGACTTTCCTGTCTTATTCCTGCTCCTGGCATACTTGTTTTGCATAGAAATTCATATCTGACCATTTTCATTTGGAAAAAATCTGGAATCAGTACTCTGAGGTATATTGTCCTTTTTCCTCTTCTTCTACCATGAATTCCATGCAGTTGTAGGGGGGGGATGGGGGCCACAGCTGAGGAACAACTGGGGAGAAAAACTGAATTAGAGAACCCCCCCAAAACAACATGTATATGGAGCTGCTGCTTTTTGTCGGTTTTTTTTTTTTCCCCCCAAGCTCAGGGCAGATATTGTTTAATAAAAACAGTGTATGATTTCGATTTGGACAAAACTAATTCTAAAGTTGAGCTCTAACACTCAGGAGTCAGTTAGCTTTGTGGGACCTTCAAGTGAAGAGTGTCAGGGCTTTCAGGATTTTAAATCTCAGTTTCAATAGTCTTTTATTTCTTTAAGCAATGTGTGCAGCAAGCCATGTCCCTCATTAGGAGCTGCACAATGTTGACAAGGCAGCATGGACATTGTGGGCATCCTGATTATTTGTAATCCTCGCTGTAATTCTTGAGCTTGGTGAATTTAGATACTCTTCTTAAACTGATGGAGCCTTACTTTGCTTGCCTAAAAAGTAATGAATGATGTCTCTACCTCACATAGTAGATATTAACACTCCCTGCCTTCACCTTCTATTTACAGATGTGTAAAAAAATGGATCTCAGTTTGTGCTGATGAGATATGCATGGGACAGGTGCAAAGAGGTTTTCAAATGTTCCGTCTTTGGTGGCCACTCAGAAAAGGAACCAGAGAAATATCTCCAGGGACCACACCATGCATGTGCCCCATGGAATGAATTTGAGATAGTCGTCCAGAGACAGGGTTGTGATGTTGACTCTGCCTTCACTTGGCCTCTGTCACTGTGACCGCAAAGGTGCCAGTTCTCTTAGTTGGACCTAAGTTCCTCCAGCTGTGAAGTTGACCCTGGGCACCACTGACCCAACTGAGAGGTTTATACAAAAATGAATGTGTATCTTATTCTCTGAGCCTGTCTGCCATCCACTGTCTCCTCCTTCTGCAAATTCAATTGCTTTGGAAAGAAGCCAGGAAATCCATTTCTCTCTTTCTCTTCTCTCATTTCCCCCTCCCTTCCTAAAATACTCATTACTGTGGTAAAAGACATGTAACACTTTTCTCTAAAAACTCAGGTACTAAGGTACTATTCATTAAAGACGGAAGAATGAATACTTTAGTAGTCTCCACTACGGATAAGATGGGCAAGAAGTTTGGGGGGATGATTGCAATCTGTGCCCAAAAGAAATTTAAAATGATTAAGATACAGTGTGATACGTTGAAAAGAAATATAAGATGTAGAGTTAGCTGGGCATGAGTTAAAGTTTAGAAGTATGGAACTAGATGATATAATTTGTGTCTTTTTTTTTTTCTATTGACAAGACTCAAAGTAAATAGAATTTATCCCCAGTTAGCAAGGGGGAAAATCTATAGCTTAGAGAAATTAATTAATGTTCCTGCATTGCTCCTCCATTGTCTCCACTTTGAGAGGAAGGTTTAAGGATACTCAGCGAGTATTATTATCTTTTGGTTATATTTCAAGTTTGAAACTTCTCTAGTACTTTGTCCCCAATAGTCCTCAGAATGTGTTCCCTGATGACAAACTGTACATATATGTGGATAATTAGTCATTAATCAATCAGGATGGCAGAAGACGAGGGATGCTTCCCCAGTCCCCATCCTACTGAGCAATGGCAATGCTGTTCACTAGCAGCTTAAATCCCTTATTTATAACTATCAAAATGCTCACTGGCCTGCTGTGTGGATTTGGGGGAAGGAAAGATGCATCAGAATTATTCTCTGTCCCTATAAGAAGCGACGAGATGAAGACTTAGGCTGAGAAAGTTTTAACAGCCTTTTTTGTCTTTTCAACATTTGTTGTTTACAGTTGCTTCATAGACCAAATTGATGGGGAAAAATAAGAAACTAAAAACAACGAGGCCTTTCATTCGAAAGGGTAATGCACTTACATAAGTCAAAGTGGCAGGTCATATAAAGCCTTCTGTGATTCCTTGGGGTTTCTGCCTTATTTCACTGGCTAGCAAACAGCGAAACAGCAGGATATATATTTTTCAATTTGGTTGTCAATATTTTGATCAAACAACCTATTTATAACATTCAGGATTACTGTTCTGTTCGCAAGAACCACTAGAAGCTGTCGCGTGCTGAGAGTCAGCCTGGGGACTTGAAACGGCGTGACGGAGTCAGGTGTGCTCACTTGCTTCCCGGGTCTCACCTGCCATGGAGGCATAAAACACTCCTCGTCGCATCTGACTATTGTGAGCAAACACCCACCTTTTAATATGGTACCCACTTATAAAAAATAATAATACTCTAATAGCACTAGTAACAAGAATAGATGAGATAAAAATTAGAGTCCTGAGTCTGTTTGAAAAAAAAAAGGATTTATTGATGGTACAGTCAAATCAGAGTCCTTCAAAGACAATGGAGGGAGAGGAATTGGTTCATTGAGCACTCTTTTCTCTTTCCAAAAGTTATTTAGCCTCATAGGATCGTAATTTTTCCAACCTAGGATTCTTGGGAAAGGAGTGTGGACTTTGAGATCCTGCAGACAGAGCATCAAATCCCTGCTCTTTCATTTGCTGATCACATGAACGCAGGCTAGTTCTTTAACTCCTGAGCCTTATTTTCTGTACCTGTAAAATGCACACATTGATATTTAACACAGATTGTAGCACACAATCAGCTGAGTGAAGAGACGTGAATGCACATTGTTAACCAAAGAACCCTATACAAATGTTAGTTGTTCTTACTGATGTTGAAGGTCAGTAATCTGCTGTGTTATGAAGAGTGGCATGCATATAAAAGGGAGTATATCGAAGTGAATTTTTAAAACAATATTAATAGCTTGAGCATGGTTAAACCACTACTGGGCCACACTTAAACACTGAATAAGAATATAGGAGGGGTAAATAAAAAGCAGAAGGAAAATCATTGTGTATTTTTCTATTAAAAAGCATCTTAATTAATAGAAGGCTAGCCTTAGCTATTTAATATTTCTGTTACTTTGTTTTTATATGATCCCAATGGGGACAATTATATCTAAAAGTGTAATTATCTAGTGTAATGAAACTGCCTTTGTTCTAACTGGGCTCCGCTCATATCAGATTCCCATTGGAGGAACGGAGGTATTGAATGTCAATAATCAATTGACCCAGATCATAGAGGCTCCTGGGAAACACACACATATCAAGGAGAAGAACAGAAGCTTGAGTTACCTTCCAAGGAATCTCATTTTGATTATGGAGCATACATTTTTAGAGATGCAATGTAGAGATCATTGCATATTGTGGCTATTTAAAATGTGAGTAGAATACCTTGGGAGGAATTTTCTCAGAGAAACATCAGAGTGAAAAAAAAATCACAAGAACATTCAAAAAAGATTTTCCTCTTTCCCATGCTGAAGTGGCTCAGAGGATTGAACACCAGCCTGCTAACCAAAGGGTTGCCGGTTCAATTCCCAGTCGGGGCACAAGCCTGGGTTGCAGGCCAGGTCCCCAGTTGGGGACGCCTGAGAGGCTACCACCCATTGATATTTCTCTCCCTCTCTTTCTCCTTCCCTTTCCCGCTCTCTAAAAATAAATAAACAAAACCTTTTCAAAAAAGATTTACTTCTTTATATTTTTATCTCTATTTTCCTTTTTTTTAAAAAAGGAAAATAGTGCATCTGGCACAGTGACCAGAGGCAGCTGCCGCTCCTTCCACTGCGCATCACTTACTCGCCTTTAAATAAGCTTTGCCCACAAATGCACAGATCCTACTTCCATCCCCTAGAGTCTACAGAACACCACCGACAACATTCCAACAGTTCACCTGTTACTCCAGCCCCGCGGTCCTGGTGTTTCCATTGCTCTGCTTCACCTAAAGCCCTGCTGTCGTGTCCCTCCCGTATTTACAGCAGTCTTTCCGTTCTTAGCCGTGGAAACAACCCTGTTAAGCTTCTGCAGGAAAAAGCCGTGCATTGAAGAGTTCGGGCATCTGAAAGAAGATACTCGCTAGCCCGCAAGTTTCTGCAGCTTTCGCTGCCATCGCACGGTGGTTTTAAACCGCGTTCTGTAACCGTGTGTCTCCAGCCAGATCTGTATTCCTAGGAGGAAAAGTATAATTAAACTAACTGGTATTTCAGGCCCCTGGAGAGCCATGTAAACTGGCCAAAGCAATAGTATCTTCCACTCCCTCAAAGGCATGTTAGACATATGCAGCCAACACTCCCCAATGTCATTACCACTAGCCATTCATCTGGTCCTCTTCACTGGTGATACATCACATGGGCATACCCTCTAGGATGCACTTCACAGTCACACTGCAGTCATTTTCTTAATATTTGAATATTTAGTATTTGCCATGCATGATGAACCCTTGAACTCCCAGTGCTTAGGAGAAGATAGTCCCATTTTCAGTTTTCAAGGGAATACTTGCTAGTGAAATGAAATTTCACTCTCAAAAATAATCCTATTTGCTTAGTGAATAAAACATTTCTGATAGGAATAAGATTAATTGAGCAAAGGGATAGAGACTCTAGAAAGGGTTGTCAGAGAGCACCTGGCTGGTGAGGTGAGACACGCCCTACGTCCCAGATGGTAAGAGGGACCTAGTCCAGTGGGGACTTGGCAGGAGGCTATTTCCAGGCCAGCAGCAGGGTCAGGCATTCAGAGAGGAGGAGGTAGCTTTGGTTCTGTTTGAGGAATTAGCATGGCTGGAACATTGTGAAAAAGGCAACCGTGTAAGGTATGAAGTTGAAGAGGAAAGAGGGTGCTCGTGCCAGCTTTTAGAGCTTGAATTCATGCCAGGTGCAAATGGAATCCACGAGGGCCTTTTGAAGAGGTGGCTTCACCTGCTTATGCTTTTAAAGATTCACTCCGGGTACTGTGCTGAGCAGAGGTTGCTGAAGAGTAAGAGTAGACATAGAGGCTTAAGAAATGATGATGATGTGAAAGGGATGAGATATAGTTGAATTTAAAACACATTTTAGGGGGAAAAAAATAAGCCATATTTTAAGAGTATCATCGTCTGTGTTTTCCTTCAAATGTTGGGGGTTGGGAGATAAAAAGAACTGAGCTTATAATGTCGCTTTCCTGTCCGTATCATCAGCAGATGGAACCTTGAATTTTAGGCTGCCCAGAATTTTCCCTTTAATTACCAAACCTAAAATGACAGCTGTCTCTCTCTCTCTCTTTTTTTTTTTTTTTTTTCCATCCAGAGATGAGCCCACACTGTTGACTGGGTCTGCCTTGTACCTCCATGGACTGAGGCCAAGAAGATCTACTTTGTTCACGGAGTGGTATGCAAGGTACTTATGTTTGCAAATTTGCTCTCCTTACAAATGGTGGTGGCTCAGGCGTCATCATCAACATGTTTTAATCTATAAAGCTGAGGATATAATATATATGACACAGTGTTATTACAAGAGGGATAGATCATGCTCACATAGCTATTTATTAAATCTCTAAAGTGTTTTTTTTTTAATTATCTTGTCTCCTCTCCAGTCTACATGAGAAAAAAATGTATTCTTCGCCTTCTCTGAAGCTTCCATGATGCTTGAGTTTATATTTGGTGTGGAGCTAAGATGAACAGCTGTCCTGATTTGCCCCCAAACTGAGGGTATTCTCGGGACATGGGACATTCAGTTCCAAACTGGAAAAATCCCAGCAAACCAGGGCAATGTGCTCACCCTACGTGGAGCTTAATGACATGACAGCTATATAGATAGTCCAATTCCTATGATGTTAAACTTTTAATCTAGGAATCCCTAGCTCCTTTATGACACCTGCAGACTCTTTGCTTGTCTTATCAGAACATGTCGGGAAGCATCATTCAGGGTCATTTCCCCTCGCCGTCTGACATGAAACCTTCTTATCTGGTCCTTATTGTGGGGAAATCTGAGTGAAATTCACTGATTCTTCCATCACCAGCACTCTTAGAAGTGGTGAAAAGGAGTTGGTCTCTTCTGTCAACATTTCCAAATGAATTTTGACAGACTATCTGAACACTGTACATTTTAAAGCATGTGAAATAGTTGTTTTCTTTCCCAAGAAAATGGAAAAAGAAACTTGAGGAGAAACCACAGCTAAAATCATAAACCGAATACTGAAGAAGCCTTCACATCATGTACCAGGTATTGACAGATATCAGTGGAAAAGCTGAATTTCTTTGACAATCAACAAAAGATAAGCATTTGAAATTCCCAGGCTGCTGAAGAGCTCATGAATTCATGTTAGATCTGAATAATAATCAAGATCATACAATATTTTTTATAAAACCCTAATTTTCCATTTTCACTTGACAATTTTACCAAGTTATACTATTCTGCATTATTAAATTGTCAAGAGACAACTTCTGCTTATTATATTTGAGACACTTTAGAAATTAGTAAATGTGTTTCCATTATATTCCTCAATGACACATCAGATCTTTTTTTTCCCTCCTTTCCTTAACTCAGTTCTTAGTTCAAAAAATATGCAATACCTGGAATCTAGTCCACATCTAAAGTACAAATAGATACATCATTTTAGTTTCCAGAAATCCTAAAATGGAAGAGAAATTGATGTTTTAGGACAGACATTTTACAACAGAAAATCTACCTTGGAGCATTTAATCATCAATTGTCAAACAGCAGGGTCGCCAGGAAGAGAAGAGAAACAAGAGTGAAATGTCTTTTAAGAACAGGGATGGATATCTTTATGCCACCACCACACAGCGTTAATTAATGCAATTGTTTTTCTAACTGCCCATTGATGGATGAGTGGATAAAGAAAATGTTATAGCATTGGCCAGCTAGCTCAGTTGGTGAGAGCATTGTCCCGATATGCCAAGGCTGCAGGTTTAATTCCTGGTCAGGGCATATACAAAAGACAACAAATGAATGCATAAATAAGTGAAAAAAAAAACAATGGATCTCTCTCTCTCTCTCTCAAATCAATAAATTAATAAATGTTATATACACACAATGGGGCATTTTTCATCTTTAAGAAATCCTGACACATGCTACAACCTGGGTGAAACTTGAGGACACCATGCTAAGTGATCTAAGCTAGTCACATATGCATGGCTTCACTCATACGAGGTATCTTAAATAGTCCACATCACAGAAGCAGAGAGTTGAAACGTGGTTGTCTGAGCAGTTGCTGTTCAATAGCGGAAAGTTTCAATTATACAAAATGAGTAGGTTCTACAGATCTGCTCCGCAGTGCTGTGCCCACGCTTAACAATATTGTACACACACTTACAAGTTTTTTAAGAGGGTAGATCTCATATTAGGTTTCTTACTACAATAAAAAGAGCAGAAACTATTTTTTAAGACTGTCAAAAAATAATATGACAAGAAAACAGCTGGAGAAGTGGCATGTCCAGAAGAGTAGGGAAGAGGGAGGGTTGGGGGCTGCAGGTGTGAGAAATGGCAATTGAAAGAAGTAGCATCAAAGTGACCCTCACCTGCATTAGAGCCCCATATTGCCATCCACTCAAGTCCAAGTACATTTACTGTCTGGGGCAGGTGATAGAATACAAGGAGAATGGAATTAGGAGGCAAATTTCCAAAGGTAAGTTCCAGCCTCACAACTGCATTGTTGTTGAATCCTGAAGAAGTTCTTCGATTATTTTGATCTTAGTGTTCTAATTCCTAAAATGGGAATATATGGAATTATATGTATATGTAGATAGATAGATAAATAGATAGATAGATATGGAATATATAAGAAATAAGCATTCCCCTTCATAGGACTAGGGTTGGGTCCCAGTTTTATCTCAAATGATTTGTATTGAAAAATGAAAAACAGAAGTGAGAGAGTTTTAACGAAAAAATTATGCATAAAATATCAATTCTTCAAAAAAAAAGTTTCACTCTGTCTCCTCAGAGAGTGATATTAAAATAAATTAAGATGCTGGTATTAAAATAAACCCAAGGTCTAGGATATTGTATGCTAATCCTATTCCCACTTATTCGTAAATTGAATAATGTACACTTCTCTTTATAATTCCTTCCCTCTTCTACTCATTGCTTCACGCTTCTTTTTATTATTTTTTTATTATTTTATTTTTTATTAAAGGTGGTGCCATCCAGGATGGCTCTAAAAATCTGATGAAAGCCTTCGAGCCACTTAAACAAAAGTGCAGCCGTGGCCATACAACGTTCACTGTAGTTTTAGAGGCGACACGTCTTCTTCCCCCGCAGAAACCCCTGCTCGGTGTTGTCTGCCTTTGTGCCTTTGCGCAGATTTCTCCGCCCTGCACGCCCCGTCTTCCATTCCTTCCTCGAGGCCCAGCTGAAGTGCCACGACTTCTTGAAGCTTTTCCTATTTTCTTTCTGGCTGCTAAACTTGCATGACTATGGCCCTCTCTGTTCTGTCCTTTACCACAGTTCACATTATCATAGTTACTTGGACATGTCTTTTTTTTTTTTTTTCCTACCAGTTACATACTCATGGGAGACAGAGACGGCACACATTTCCTGTCCGTCTGGCTATTGCTGAGTCACGTCCGTAAGTGATCCTCAACTACTTTTGATGAATAATCACACACACACACACACACACACACACACACACACACACACAAATGTGGTTAACTAAACCCCAACTATGTACAAGGATGAGCCTTTTTAAGATAGACCTGCCCATCAGGCCCACTATGCGAAACTCCAGTTTAACAGATAAGTGGATGATGTATCACTATCAATTAATAAAAGTTAATAGGAATGGTAACACTAAGTGCAAATGAAGATATTCTAAAACATATCTTCTTTTTGGAGAGCAGTTTCATTCTTTTCATGAAATTGGGGGGTCAGGGTAATTTCTATATGTTCACCATATAATCCAGATGAGCTGCTGGGGAATTCTTAGAAACATCCTAATTGCTCAGCATGAGTAACACTGTAATGAGCATCTTCATCTAAAAATACAGGGAACAACTAAGCAAGGGTTCCTTAAAACGTCCTTATTAGCAGTAAATGTGTAACATGTTAACTATACTGATAAAAACTCTAGTAAAGCAGATTACAAATCAAATAGAAATGTTATTGTATATTAGAGGACAACTTAGAATTGAAAATTATATTGCTCGATGACCACACTTAGAACAGGAATAATAAAATGAAGTGGAAATGTAGAAACATCATTTATTAGAATGGTGTGCTTAAGAATGAATATTTATTTTTGATTTTCATTATCATATTTTCAGAGTCACATTCAATTTAAAATTGTTTTATTGCTAGAAAATTTCAATAACCAATATTAAATTTAAAGAAAAACTTCCTTGCTTCTTCCTCTGGCATCCGTTACAAAGATCTGACTCTGTGAGAAGCAACTTGATCAAAAAATAATATCTTAAATTTGGAGTGCCCTGTTCCTCAAGGGGCCCATGTCTGACATCACCACGAAGGTCCCTGTCCGTGAGTTTTCTCAGTCGACTGCAAGGTATGAACCTCGCACCTCATTCAGTCATCAATCAAAATAACTGAAAAGATGCGTTGTGGATATAGAACCCGCAATGGCAGAGCTTCCACACCCTCCGTGTTGTTAACAACATCTTAGGTGCAGGACCTCTTTGTTGTACAGGACCATCCTGTAAACGGTAGGAAGGTTAGCAGCATCCCTGGCTTTTACCCGCTACGTCCCAGGTGCACTCCTCCACCCAGTTACAGGAACAAAAACGTGTGTTCACAACTTGGCAGATGTTCCCTAGTGGGCAACTCTGAGTCCCCTACAGAGAATTCCATGGGCAGAGTGAGCACACATTGGTGGTGTCTATTTGGATACTCATCCTTTAATCCCTGTGTGATGCACAGAGAAAGAAAAACCTGCATTTTTTAAAAAATAAGAGCTAATATACATTTGTAAGTATGAGGTTTATGAATTAGCCATGGTACCAATGGGGAATTTCACAGTTCTCTGGTTATGAAACATGAAAAGTTTATGTTGCTATCCTGTAGTACATTTTGCACAGTTTTTTAAAGTCTATTTTCTAATCAGTGTAATTAAAACCAAGTTTTATACTTGGGCAAGGTGATAGATTATGTCAACTGCTCTTTCTTCATCTCGGTTTGAATGTTTCAATTGCACGTTCATGATGCATTTACGCCCCGTGAAGTAAGGAGTGTGAGGCATTTGATGAAATGACATAGAGCACATGTTATAATTTTGTAAAGTAGCATTTCGAGAGAAATAAACCTTATCTTATCAAGCTCCAGAATCTAATCTTACCTACTTACATAAAATTTTTATAGTCTAGATGTTTGCTTATTATACAAATTGAAATTTTTTTCTACCTAACATTCTTATAAAGGATGAGAAAGCATTATTGAGAAAACCTTATCCTATTCCACAAAATAAATAATAACACAGTTTATAAAATACTATGTTACTTGAATTAATTGCATTTGCTGAGGTGTTTTGGATATTTTTTCCTTAAGTTATAGAAACCAACTAGACTTGGTTATTTTTTTAAAAATCCATATGTTATTATTAAGATATCTTATGGAATTGAGGAGCAGGAATGTAGACAGGATAAGAGACAGAAGCTAGAAATCCTATGACATTTTTCCCAACTCTCTGCCATTCAGCCCATAAGAAAGAATATCCCCAAAAGCAAACCTGAGTTTTGACTGTCCAGGAGAAGCCAGATTGTAACATTTAATAGCCCAAGTTCTTAATTCCTAGCGAGAAAAATATATTGGATCAGAGTGAAGATATAAATTGTGTCTAGAGCTTGTGTGTGAGATTTAATATACAGTATAGCTAAGAAGACTCACCCAAGGAGATGAAGGAACCTGGTAAGAGAGAATGGAGAATTTCTGCAGTCTGGAAAGATTCCTACCAATACTTATTACATAAAGTATCACTGAAAGACTGACCTGTCATTTAGAACAATTAGCTGCTGAGACTGCTACTAATAATAGTACTATCACTACTCTCACTGTTACCATCATCACCACCAACAACAATGTTGCTACCACTGTTGATTCCAATGACCTGAAAACCGCTCTGATTATGGACTTTGATTGCCCCACTGGATTTTGATGGCCTTGAGATATTCTGTGTAAGTCCCTCGGATATTGCTGGTTAAATCCACAGGGTTCTCCACCCTCTGTTCTGATATTTGGGAGGTGGGGAAGATACATTTAGCAAACACTAAAGTAAATGTCTCATTTCAAGTTCTTTTTCAAGCAGAACATCTTTGCGATCAGTGTGCCGCAGGTAGGATGGAACTATTGCGGGGTCTTCAGTGCTTGGACTCACCCTCTTCTGCAGGTGCTGCCCTTTGTTGGCTCTGCCTGGCTGCAGTTACAGGAAGGAGGACAGCTTTACTCTAGTCCCCTTATCAGGAAGGACATTAGTGCCCTCTGTATGAGGAGTGGCAGAAGCCTGGGGTCCTAGTACTTCATGACGCTTTTGAAAGTCAGGCGCTTTGGAAAAACAAAGAAGGAAATCACCTGCCTATTCCATGCTCTTGAAAGTGACAATGGCATGCCAATAACCCCTCAGTTTAATGATAGAGGAGATATTTCATGCACATAATTACATCCTGTCTTTTCCAAACCTCTGGTTTAATTGGAAATATATATATCAGTACCAGGGACTGTAATGTTTGTTTGTTTTTTTCTCTCCCAAGCCAGGGCTATTTCTATTACAGCATGCTAAAAGATAACAGTCAAATTTTCACTTTACCTGTGAGCCAAGTGTTGCTGGTTTGATTCCTAGTCAGGGCACATGACTAGGTTGCACGTCAGGTCCCCAGTTGGGGGCACGAGTGAGAGGCAACCACACAGTGATCTTTCTGTCCCTCTCTTTCTCCTTTCCCCTCTCTCTAAAAATAAATAAACAAACAAACAAATGCATAATATTTTTTAAAGGTTCACTTTAAGCAGTTTATAAGCAGACATTTAGTTTCATCATTTAAAATTTTATTGAATATCTGAACAATAATAGTGTGTGTGTATATATATATATCGTCGTCGTCGGCAGCCGTCCGTCTCGAGAGACGATGGTGTAGCTTCTTAAGAGTCTATCTGCACCGCCGAGAATGGCTGTGCAGTCCGACTCGGGAGTGACACGGTATCTGTCTCCTCCCGTGTTGAATCGACATCTTGCGATGACGCTGGAGTGTCCTCTCCAGTGAAGCTGAAGCTACAGAGCCTGGGCAGGGTGATATGGAGGGTCTGCTGTTGCCCATGCAGCAGACCCCTCCTCTCTTCGCAGCTGAAGGGTCCAAGGGAAAGACGAAGTCAATACAGCTTGGCTTCAGGTGCGCCGCAGGAGTTGCCGGTGTTGACTACAACGCCAAACCGCCTTAGGGACTCCGGCTCCGGATTTTCTGTTGGGGTTTACTCCCTTAGCCTTTCCCCTGAAGAGGTATGCCGCAAGGCAGCGGAGGTTTTTTGGAGTCAGAGTTTTCCTTCTCTGATGTGCCCTGACTGGAAGATCGAACCAGCGACACTTAGCTCGCAGGCCGACGCTCAATCCACTGAGCTAAACCAGCCAGGGCATATATATATATATATAAGGTGCTAGACAAAACCTGACAATTAACATTCAGTTAGCATTATACTCAAACATTGCTTTTTAAATGTGTTACATATACAAATGGGGGGACCGATGATACCGCCCTCTGTGCAAACAGAAGCCAGTTGAATATTTTGTTTTGAGGAAAATGGAGGGCATTGCAGGTAGTGCAGCATAAATAATCTGAATCTGTTGCCTACTTCAGTCTTTGTTTTAATTAGCATTACAAAGGAGAGACATTGCATATATTAAGCATAATTTCTAACCTCAGAAAGAGAATGTTACCTTAAGTCCCACAGTTAGCATAAGTTGAATTACTGTTCCAGCTCAAGGGAGGATATATTTAGGCTTGTTTGTAAAATGTAAATTAGAGTAAGTATTATGGTGTCATAAGTTAGGTTGATTAGTTGCTTTGGAAACCTGAAGCATCTCCTTCTGAATAATTAAGAAATCTCATTAAAAACTATGTGTCCATGGCTGCAACCATGTGTGAGTGTGAATCTCTCATTCTGTGTACATAAGCATAAATGTATGTGTATAGATGTACATGTTTAATAAGTTCTAGCGTTAACTTCCAGACATGAAGTCCTCTTGAGAATATTTGATCTCTCAGTCTCTTCTAGTTGTGATAAAATAATAACAATAATAATAAGGAACTCTCTTTAACCTTGTGAGCCTAGGGGAAGGTGATTACCACTAATTACAGTTATTTTTAAAGAGACCTATTCCTACTAATTAGCATTGTTTCAGAAGGAACTCATTTTTATGATGCAGAAGAATAGAGTTGGGGTACCTGAAGATGAACAGTGAAGGAAGGGAGTGTCCTGGTTCAACTTCTAAAACCCGATGGTGCTGAGGTTGGAGTTATTTTTTCTTAATAAGTTTTATAGAAATTCCAAACCCTAGGTCACAAGACTTCTGATATGTGTTGCACGAACAGTCATGCCTCTTACTGTGCCTCTCTTAAGTAAAAGTGTGGATTTGCAAGTTGTTAGCAAAAAAGTCCTTATTTTCATGTCATATACAATGTCTCATACCTTTTATATTAATGTGTTCTTACTTCCATCTCTCACTGATCATAAGCATCCCAGAGTTCTGATCATTAATGCCTACAGCTTTTCCAGTGGATTGAGATTCAAGTGTTCAACTTTGGCTGTGGCAACAACCCATATAAATTGATAAAGATACAAATTGCCACCATGTGGTACTTTTAATAGAGTCCTCATCACCCTTGAGGAATAATTTGATTTATTCAGTATGCATAGGCCAAAGTTTCAAAATGTTACTTATAGTGGATGAGCATCACTTGCAAATGAAATAAGGACCTAAGGGATGTTCCAGCCATTTTTATAGGAACATGTTGCAAAAATCTTTTCTTCCTTTTCCCACTGGGCCCGCTTTTTGGCACACATACCACTGGTGTGCCCTCCAGCTCCCCCATCGCATTCCCATTCAGAAGGTGAACTGCACCAGTGCCTTCACTGCGAATAGTGCCAGATGCGGCAGATGTTCCAGCTGCTCGTGGGCAAGCATGAATTAACATTTTAAGTACTCGGTAGTGGAAATGTTTAAATATCTGTAATGTCTGCTGTGTAGAAAGACAATTCAATGGCTATCCGACACTTACAATGCACCGCAAAGCTAGGGAGGAAGTAGACTGCCAAAATTCTTCCAGCGACAAGAATTCATGTCCGCCTGAGGACAACGCCGAAGTGAACGGTTTGATGTTGTTGTTTTTCTAAGTCTTGCATATTGTATTGGTTGTAGCTGCCTGAAAGCAGCCTGGAGGGTTGCCTCTCTGAGTTCACTAGGACTTGGCAACATCTTCTACAGTGGAGGACCCATCATCTAGCTGAGACGTGTCTTGACTTTTATGTGACTTGAGTGCCCAGCTCTGTTTGATAAAGTTATACTGAGTTCACCACCCAACTGAAACTTTGTTGCATGAACTACCTTTTAAGCGTAATAGCTGAGAATCCAAAGTCAATTAAAATGGTATTTTATGAAAGTGGATGGAAATTTAGAGCAAAATTAGATCATTAATGGTATGTCATATATATACAATAATTGCACTTTTTAAATCATGGACAAATAAACCAGGATCGTTTTTGCTTCTAGCCTTTTGGTACTTCTTGTATATGGTCACTGCATCCATTTTGTTAAAATTCAAATTCATCATACATTTTCTTATCAAGCCATTGAACTAAGGATTTGAAACTGCTATCTTATATTATCACATTTTTCTTCCTGAAAGAAAAGGATTCCAAGATGGAGGCAAAGGAAACCATGGGGAAATGTTGTCATGGCTGTTGCTCAGTGGTGAAATTGTTAAAAAAAGCAAGTTTGACTCTGGGAAATGCGTTATATGTTTTATGGAAATCACTGCACCTGTGCGTGTGAGTGTGTACTGAAAATATAGAAAGTGACATTCAAGCTTTTCTGAGCCATGCCCACAGCCAAAGTCCTACCTTTGCGTCCTACCTTACAGTCCAGTGTAAGTAAATGCATTCCTTCCTTGTTCTGTTTATGTTGGTTTCAGTAGCAAGGCGTCTGCTTTACAAACATATCTGGAACATCAGTACTTACATGGCGCCCCACAGATAGTAAATACTCAAGCTAGAATACAGTCTTCCAGCTCCAAATTTAGCTAGCTTCCTATATGATCATCCACTTTGAAATTTAAAATAATGATAATTTTATTACCTATTAAATAACTTTTTAGAATTATTGAAGTAACATTGGTTAACAAAATTATACAGGTTTCAGGTGCACAGTTCATCACCTGTACGCTGTCGTGTATGTTCACCACTCCAAGTTAAGTCTCTGTCCTTACCTCCCTTACCTCCTCCCCTCACCAGACCTCCCCCCAGGTAATTACCAAGTGTGACCTTAAGGTACATTTAAGCCATTTACACGTGTGTCAATTTTTTTTTTCAATCAACATAATATTAAGAAAATGGAATTTGGAATTGCTAACTCATTTGTACAATATATTGTCATATTAAGACTAAAAATTGAAAGGAGTCATTGAAAGACAACACCTAGAATTTGTGAGCTATCGATTTATGTGTCTCTGTCTCTCACGAATCTATGATTTTATTGGTTTCCCTGCTTTAAATTAAACTGGAGGAACAGCAGGCAAAGTGACTTATTAAAGCAATAAACATTTGCCCTTATATTTCTGAAATGAAGACCAGAGGCCACTGGTTATCCGGAGCCAACCTTAGAAGTACTAGTTCTAGTGATGTTTTCAAACTGGAACTTCTAATTGATATATTAAGGTATATTTTCATTTTTGAAAGATTAAAGAAAAATTTAAGTACTAAATAGAAACATATGTTCAGACTGAAAGAGTGTTATCATTAGATAAAATTTAATTCCAGATCTGTTTTGACAAGTGTCAAAACCTGAAATCTTAAAAATTACTGACAATACATAAAATTCATTTCAATCAAAAATCTTAATATTCTCTTCCACCAAACATTTGATAATTGCCATAGGATTGCAAAACAGAACAAAAGAAAAGAATTAGTTTCATTTCTTTTACCTGTTTTCTATATTTATTTATGTGCACTACTCATATTAGGTACTTGGAAATGCGGATATGGGCAAAGTAGATATTCAAAAATACTTGCTAATGTATAGTTTCTTCCTCATTAGAGTTTAATAAGTCACATACAACTAGCAATAACACAATGTGATATGTGATTATTTATGAGGAAATACAGAACACTATAGAAATCCATAGAATACATGATTTTTACTAAATAAAAGAGCTTGAGGTACTTTAGGGAGGGGTTGGTATTAGATGAGTATTTATTCTAAATGTGGAGGTAGACACATCATGAGCAAACAAGGAGCAAAAAACTAGAACTCCCTTTTAGGAAGCTGAGTTCAGCAACAGTGGCTGGACTCAAGGACAGTGAGAGATAAGGTTGCAGAGCATCGGAGGTGTTGAATGCTGGGAGGACAGGGTCATAACTGTGCTGGAGAGAGAAGAGACCCTGGAGGGAACATGACTTAACCTGTGCTCTTAGAAAAATGCACTCAAGTAGCACCTGAAGGAGACTTGAGACAAGGAAGCTTAGGAAGCCAGGGCACCAGCCAGGTGAGAGATCAGGAAAGCTCGAACCAAGGCAATGGCAGTGAGAACTTAGAGGAGGAGACAGCTCCGAAAGGTGCCATAGAAGTGTAATTGACAGGATACTGAAACTGATGCTCTGTCCTGGGAGAGAAAGAAATTGATTATGGCCCTTACGTTTTGAAATGGTATGGCAGAATGATAGTACAATTAACAGACAGGGAAAGAACTAAATAACTGTTTTTCAATAGATAGGTCAACTCCAATGATAAGGTAGTAGCTTTCTGAACCATTCCGATGAGGGTTGTATGGTCAGATCTAAACTCCTTGGGAAAGAGCATGACGATGGATTCGTTTTGTCTGCAATGGGCACAGGATGAGATTACATTTATTTGGATATCAGATGCTTTCCATCCTTGATATCTTACATAGAAAAAGTAAAAGAGAAAGAAATAAGAAAAAAGAGAAAGAAATAAGAAATAAACTAGTTTATTTGATTTATTTCTATTAGATTTATCTCTTATTTTATCTTCTTAAGTTGTTTTATCAGAATAGAGTGCAGGAACAAAGATATTGAAGTCATAATATACTCATTGGATACAATAAGGTTGCTAATTAAGGTGGAGGCTATAATGGAAGGATCATTCTATTCCAAAAAAAACAAAAAACAAAAATCATGTTCTTTGAGTAAAACAAAGTCTATGTATGTGGCTGCAGAGTTTCCCATATTGACTCTGCTTCATGAATCACATTTTCATTTAACAGGACAATAGGCAGATCTAAGCAGATAATATAGTGATAGCTAACACATATGTAAAAGAAGAGAGGTCATTTTCTGGCAAATGTATTCTTTATTAACTCAATGAACACTTGCAATAGTAGTATTACCAACCCCATTTTGTAGATGAGAAAACCGAGACAAGGGTTGTTAAAATCTTTGCCCACACTCACACAGCAAGGAAATGACAAAACCAGAATTAAGCAGCCTGATTCCACAGCCCACACTCTCAGCCACTGACGTGCTGTATAATATGGGATACTGTACGCATAAGCATTCTGTACAGAAAGGCAAAGTGAGTCTTTTCAAAGCAACCCCCATGTAACACGGAACTGTAAATATGAAACCTGAGAGGGTATCAAATGTCAATGCCAGGCAGGTAAGTGAAATGGATGAAGCAGGCTGGGAGCAGAAGGGAACTAGATCATGCATTTCCTGTCTGAAGAAGAGCGGCTACACCTCAAAGCCAACAATGCTGGCCCACGGTGACAGCGTGCATTCATCTTCGTGAGGCCACAAACCCAGAATTTTATGGGCAATCCATCTATTTTTCAGTAATGGGACCGAGTAAAAATAGTTCAGTGACGACATGGGGGAAAAAAAGGCAAGCAGAAACAAAAACACAAATATGTCGTTGGATATATTTCAGTCACAGACTTCTGAGCGACTTCTGCTCAGGGCATGGAGCCGCTGACTGATGGATCTAAACACTTGAGTCAGGTGACACCTTTGCTGGATGGACATCAGGCTTGGTCGAGGCCTCTGTGTGTTTTCTTATAATCACACCATAAAACCAGGTACTAGGGACCTGGGAAATTGCCTTTCATTCTCTCAGCCTTTGACCATTAGTGAAACTTTTAAGGGACACAGAAGATGTTTGAAAAAGTATCTTAAGAATCCATAGGACCCTGGCTGCTGTGGCTCAGTGGACTGAGCGTCGGCCTTCGAGCCAAGTGTTGCTGGTTCGATTCCCAGTCAGGGCACATGACTAGGTTGCATGTCAGGTCCCCAGCTGGGGGCACATGAGAGACAACCACACAGTGATGTTTCTCTCCCTCTCTTTCTCCTTTCCCCTCTCTCTAAAAATAAAATAAACAAAGAAGTAAATAAAAAAAGAATCCATAGGGTCTTGTCAAGGCTAGTATTCTTTTTTCCCCACTTTTCTTTCACTTATTTTCATATTTTTCAATTTTTGCATTTTTAATAGAAAATGAGATTGTAAGAGTGTTTTAGACTTTAGGAAACCACCATCTTATCTATGGGTATAGACCCGGGGAAGAGTCAAAGGACCTAGAATTTGAAACCTTTACGTGATAGCAGATGAATAGTCAAGATTTTCCCGAACTTTAATATTTCTTAGAACCTGGCTGCACTGAATAGCGGAGCTCCTAGCAGCTTGGTTCTCTGATTGCTTTTGAGAATTTGTCTAAGCTCATGAACATTCATGGAGATCACAGGACATTAGACAACATGAAGGGCTTTTGAATCTATAATAATACTCCTACAAAGGGTCTGTATTCAGAAGTTTTGTTAGGACAGGACACTGCAACAGTGGGGAGAAACAATATGACAATATATAAAATAAACAAACACATGAGTTCTTTAAGCTTTAGAAGCACTTTCGGTCAATGGACCAAAATTCACAGAAGGGAAACTCTGGGTCCGATATTTCATTAATGGAAGTCACTTCTGCTTTGTGTGGAAGTGTCTACAATATGTGTTTTTCTGGGGTTTCTATCACATACTCTATAGCTCTCCAAAAATTCCAGACGTGTTTATAGGTGCGACGTTAAATTTGGTGTAACCGTAACTTGGGGTATGAGGAAAATGTCAGATGGAACCACAGAGAACATCTGTATCAGTCAACTCTATTTTAATACCAAAACTACAGACTCACAGAAGCTTACTTAATGATAGATGTGAGAAAGTGGTTTCAGGACAAAGTGTGTTCTGTAGGAACAGAAGTTCAACCAGGATTCAGAGGGACCGGAACCACAAAACATCTCTAAGCTCCCTCCTCTGTCTCAGGTTTCATTTTTCCAATACGTGGCTCTCCTTAACTATAATTCACTTCTCTCTCACTCCTGAGCTGGTTTCTCTCTGTTCACATTTTCCACCCCATAGCCCAGTGCAATAGACATCTTTTGGCCTATTTCAATGCTTTTAATTTAGTTCCCGATCCTGGGAAAAGCTTCATAAAGTTCAGTATTTATTCTCAAATAAAAGAGTCATATTTTCTTAACCAAACCTCCTGAATTCTCTCACATGTAAAATGGTGGTGGCTGGGGGTAACTGGAAGTCCTTCCAGCTCTAGGAATTCATTAGTTTGTTGTTAATATCCAACTGGATGAAGTCCATGTCACATGCTATTTGCTTGTGCTTATTTCTAATGAAGTTAATATGTTGTTATTCTGCTTTATGATGTGATCTGTTTATTTTTAACATAGTAAACCACACATAAACATATGCACACATGTATGGGTGTGTGTATATATATATATGAAAACATTCATGCATATATATGTACCTTTTTAAGTTAAAGCATCTTTATTAAACATTTTCGTGGCAACCCAACATTCCATCCAAGAAATAAAGTATTGGTGGAACACTAGCCTAACACAGTAGTGTAAAACATTTCCACATATTTTTTTAGATGTTACCACTGCATCTATCTAAAATAGCCATAGATAGCCCCGAAAAGAGTATTCTGAAGGACTAACCACAGAAGGAAGGTTTCCTTATAAAAGTGTGAATTCCTTCATGGGTCTTATTAGACACTCCATGCATAAGTGAGGAGAGAGCGGAGGGCTGGGAAAGACCACCATCCTGTATTTAGAACCAAGAACTTTCCCCTACTAGATCTACATTTTTACAAGTCTCTGTTTTAGGTTGACACGTCCCCATTCAAAGTGTTCGAAGGGCGTATCTCTCAGGGTATTTAAAGATCAATGAAATCTCTGCTCCTGTTTTTAACAATATTGCCTTCCACCATATCCAACGTGAAACTTCTTATCCATTTAGGACTGTATATTCTTTCCATAGTACATCATTAATATTGTGGGTGGAATAAAAATGAGAACTTGAATATACAAATTTATGAATATACAATGTATTGTATTTTTCCCCCTCCAAGCCCACTCTAAGCTTTCCTAATCTTGTTGAGTGCTTCAGAAAGCTAATTTCTATAGACTGTATCCACTGGGCTCCCTTGCCTTTTATTTTCAGTTGAGTTTTGGACTATGGAGATTGTTTAGTGCAAGAAGAGTTGAATTCAGGATTCACTTTTTTTTCCATTTGTTTGTTTTATTTTAACTTTCTTATATAATTTATATATTATTGTGTTTATTGAACTTATTGGAGTGACATTGGTTAATAAAGTTATATAGACCCTTCTCCAAAGAGGACATACAGATGGCAGAACACATATGAAAAGATGCTCAATATCACTGATCAGCAGAGAAAATGCAAATTAACATCAGAGTGAGATATCACTTTATAACTCTCAGAATGGCTATCATCGATAAATCAACAAACAACAAGTGCTGGTTAAGATGTGGAAAAAAGGGAGCGCTTTTGCACTGTTGGTGGGAATGCAGACCGGTGTAGCCACTGTGGGAAGCAGTATGGAGATACCTTAAAAAAACTAAGAATGGAACTGCCTTTTGACCAGCGATCCCACTTCCGGGAATATATCAGAAGGAACCCAAAATGCTAATTCAAAAGCACATCAGCATGCCTATGTTTATTGCAGCATTATTTACAATAGCCAAGATATGGAAGCAGCCCAAGTGTCCACTAGCAGATGAGTGGATAAAACAACTACAGTCTGGCCATAAAAAAGAAGAAAATTTTGGCTGGTGTGGCTCAGTGGATTGAGTGCCAGCCTATGAACTGAAAGGTCATTGGTTCAATTCCCAGTCAGGGCATGCCTGGGTTGTGGGCAAGGTCCCCAGTTGGGGGAATGTGAGAGGCAAGCAATGAATGTTTCTCTTGAACATCAATATTTCTCTCCCTCTCTGTCTCCCTCCCTTCCCCTCTCTCTAAAATTAAATAAATACAATCTAAAAGAAATATTTTAAAAAAAGAAAGTTTTATCTCTTGCGACCATATGGATGGACCTGGAGAACATTATGCTAAGTGAAATAAGCCATGTAGAAAAAGACAAATATCAAGATTTAAATGCAGGATGTGGTGGGTATGCACAAGAAACAAGTCTTACTCAGAAACTACAGATAAAGGTGTAAATCAGGGCTCTGGCAGAAAAGCTGGTGCCTTACAAAGAGAGGATTAAAGAGAGTTTAGTAAAGCATCAGCTTCTTCCAGGACCAAGATCTTGTTCCTCTTGTTTCTTGTTCCTGCCTATATATCCTGAATTTCAACCTCGGTTACAGTTGGTGGGATGAACCAGCTGGCAAGTGTGTGGGGAAGGAAACTCTACAGGTAGAACAATACATTTGTTCGATTTCCTCTGAGGTAACTTTTACAATATCTATCCAAAATAAAAATGCACATGCTGTTTTGTGAGAACAAATACTTGAGTTTATTCTACAGATGCATATACACGGGTTATATACCTTTACACATATTTGCAAGTAAAGGAAGGTTTGTAGCACATGGTGGGTAAAAACCAGGCTGGAATAAGCTAAATATCTCTCATTAGAAGCATGCTTAAATAAAGTAGGAAAGGCTAATATGGTAGAATGCATTTTATTTATAAAAAAGGAAATGTACCCATCATGTGTAAAGAGGGGACAAAAAATAAAGTTTTCTATGTATGGAAGAGGAACGTAAAATAACAGTTATATTTAAAAAGAAATACTGAAGTTCTATCCTTGGAAATAGAATTTTTCATTGAATGCACTTTTGTACTTCTTTTAATGTTTGTTTTGTGCATGTTTTACTTCTGTTATTTTTTAAAGCTTCCACCAAATTTACTGAAATAAACTAGAAAGCAATTTATACGTGGAAGGTGTAGTATGTACTGTGACTATTTAATACAAAGGAACGATACTAGCTTGAGATGAAGATGTTGGGTATTTAGTTCGGCCGCCAAAAGTAGCAAAGTGAATTATTCTCATCAACCATGTAGCAATTTACAATTTTATAGGTAGGGCATTGACTTTTCTCAAACTGGTTTTATATTATTCATCTTTCAAGTCCCATCTCAGGGCAGGAATGGTGACTGTTAAGTGGATGCATGTTAAAGGTTTGCTATTTTCCTCTGAGTAAGCATTTATTGGGCACTGCAGGCACACCCAGTACCCTCATTTCTATCAGGAATTTGGCAATCTTGAGTCTTCAGTGCAAGGTTCTTCTCGAGAGCCCGTGGAAATGCTAACATACTGTGCCTCAAGCACCAAGCACTAGTTGAAATTTAATCTCTCTTTAGTCTGCAGTGAACATTAATTATAGCTACTGCCCACTAAATCCATACTGTGTGTTCCAACAATTTCTTCTAGAGCAAGTGATGTGTCTGATTTTTTTACAGTAGTTATGAATGGTCATACTCATTCTGTTGTCAATTTATTCATTACCTAGTTTTATGAAACTGTTAATATACGTTACTCCAATTCTACCCAAAACTTTTGAGCACCGTTATTTATAAAATAATGTGCTAGACACTATGACAATATAAAGACAAATAAGATACATTCCGCTGTCATACAATTTATGGCTAGTATTGAGAGGATGTGAGAGATTGTAAAATCAAATTGTCCAATGTTAGAGAGTTCCTGGACTTGTTTAGTGCCTAGCATTGGGTTATGCTTATTAAATTAAAATATATATGTTCCTGAGCAATCTTCTATAGTTCTTTAAGTAAATTTTTATAACAGTTTTAAATTTCAGCAAAGTTGAAGTTATAATAGAGAATTTCATATACTTATATCCTTTTCACTCTTATTAACATCTTATATTACTATGGCAAATTTCTTACAATTAATCAACATAGTTATTATCAACCAAAGTCCACAATTTATTCATGTTCCAACAATTTTTACCTGTTTTTTTTTTTTTTTTTCTTTCCTTTTCCTGAATCCTATCCAAGATGCCACATTACATTTAGTTATCAGGTCTGTAAGCTCTCCTTGGCTGGAGGTTTCTGAGATTTTTCTTATTTTTTATAACTTTGAAAGTTGTGAGGAGAACTAATCAGATATTTTGTAAAATGTTCTTAAGCCAGGATTTTTCTGTTATTTCTCACCAATTAACTGGAGACTGATTTGGGGGAAGAAAATTGCAGTGGTAAAGTGTGATTCTCATCATATCATATCAAGTCCCCATGCTATTAACATGACATCAATGTTGATGCTCACATTGGTCCTGGTTGGAGTTACATTTCACTTCCTTGAGAGGCCATTCTCTCCTCTCCCATTTATTAATATTTTATTCTACTATTTAGTTATGGACTCGTGGATACTTATTTTATACTTTGTGTTATAATCCAAAGCGTTCTTTACTTTGTTCAAAGTATTCTAATGTTGCCATTGGGGGCTCTTCCAGCTGGCTCCTGTGTCCCTGTGACACCCGCCTGTCACCATATGCGTCTGTGTTGAACACTTCCTTTCTGGCACTGCCAGGTTCTTCAAGTTCATCTCGTGTGTTTCCCTTCCTAGACTTTGAATCAGCCATTTCTCCAAGGATAGTCCAGGTCCCCTTTTGGAAAAACAGTATCAGAAACAAAGTTCTGTACACTAGATTTGCTCACTGTTACTGGGATGCTGTTGCCTTTAAAATATATCAATAAATACATCTATGTCTACATTCAGCTAAACAAGAGTTTATGCTGATGTCTCCAACTGGAACCTTTTCCTACCTGGGTCATTGTAGCCTGCTTTCCTTGCTTATGGAAATTTTCAAGACCAGTAGTCTTCAAGTCCAGTAGTCAGAAACCTGGATCTCGCCATCCACCAGCCATTCACTTAACTGTTCAATTCCAGTACATGTATGGTGTACCGTGTTTTCAGAAATGTTAACCCATACTACTGGAGGGCAGGAGGAAAACTTGATCAACCAGGGTACAGTGGTCACGTACAATAAAGACTGCCTGCCTTTTAGTCTTACAGACTCTGCTTCCCTCCAGAGTTACTTAGGCCAGAATCCTTTTCTCCACCCCTTTAATGAGGTTGTTCAAATACATTTCTACTACAGTTTGAGTCCTTGGTCACAGTCTGCATTCCTGTCCCCCAACCTCCTAAATAATGTTGTTTTGATTTGCATTCTTTTGCTGTAAATGTCTACAGATTTTACAAGTATCATGTCATATATCACAATACAGCATCACATAAAATAGTTTCTCCTCCCTTAAAAAATCTTGTTCCACTTATTTAACCTCCTCCCCTTCCTGACCTCTACAATGTTGCCTTTTTCAGAATGCCTTATCGAAGGCACCATACAATATGTAGCCTTTTCAGGCTGGCCTTTTCCGCTAAGTATTATGCAGTTAAGATTGAGCCATGTTTTTGTGTCATCGTGGCTCATTTCCTTTTATCACTGAATAGGATTCTGCTGAATGGATGGGTCAACATTTGTTTTATCCATTTACCTATGAAAGACATCTTCCTTGCTTCCATATCTTGGCGATGATAAATAAAGCTTCTAACAATACTTGCGCAGATATTTTGCATGTGGACCTTGTTTTACTACTTTTGGTTCTTTTTATGCTTAAGAAAAACCTTGAACTTTAAGAAATTTTCTTGGTGTTTCACTGTATTTTACATTCTAATACAAGTGAAGTACATCAAGAGTGCTTCTTAAATGCGTACTTGTCTGGCTACAAATGCATTTTAAATTCTAGATTCTGCCCTCACGGGTGCTGTTCTAATCTGGTTCTTTAATCTTATCCCCCATCTGACAGCGTGCTGATGGTAATTACCTATTTTATTGTCTGTCAGTCAGTTTTATGTAGATGGACGCTCGCAATTTCAATCAGATAGGATGCTTCTAATTTCTCTATTAGATTTCCTGGCCCAACTCTTTGCATGGTTTACTAAACTCTAAATTAACTGCACCTTCTGAATCAGTTTCCAGCCATACCAAGAGTCAAGGAGGGCTATCAGTTGTGTCTGACATCCTTGAGTTTTATTATCAAACTCTACGTAGGCAGTTTTCTTTGCACTGACCCTGGCTGGTTTGGCTCAGTGGATTGAGGGTCGGCCTGCGAGCTAAGTGTCGCTGGTTCGATCTTCCAGTCAGGGTACATCAGAGAAGGGAAACTCTGACTCCAAAAAACCTCCGCTGCCTTGCAGCATACCTCTTCAGGGGAAAGGCTAAGGGAGTAAACCCCGACAGAAAATCCGGAGTCGGAGTCCCTAAGGCGGTTTGACGTTGTAGTCAACACCGGCAACTCCTGCGGCGCACCTGAAGTCAAGCTGTATTGACTCCGTCTTTCCCTTGGACCCTTCAGCTGCGAAGAGAGGGGGGGTCTGCTGCATGGGCAACAGCAGACCCTCCATATCACCCTGCCCAGGCTCTGTAGCTTCAGCTCCACTGGAGAGGACACTCCAGCGTCATCGCAAGATGTCGATTCAACACGGGAGGAGAGAGATACCGTGTCACTCCCGAGTCGGACTGCACAGCCATTCTCGGCGGTGCAGATAGACTCTTAAGAAGCTACACCATCGTCTCTCGAGACGGACGGCTGCCAAGATAAGATAAGACGTATGCCTCAGCCAGCAGACAGTTTGTCTCGGAAAAGAGGTCTTGGATACATTCATTGGAACAGCTATGAACGTTGATGTATTCTCAGGAAAAGGATAATTTTTTTAATGAGTCTGGACAAACATCATTTGAGTATGAGTAATGCTGACCTTTATCTTCTCTCTTCCATAAAAAAAGATTCTGGCTTTAACAACCTACACTGTCTTCCCATCGCCATTCTGTACAGTACTTGGCCAGTTGTTTCTTGTTGGTATTTTGATGCAGAATCTGGAGACAGAGCAGAGGTAAGAGAAGCAATGTCATCACGGTGATCATTGGAGGGGGCACGTGGATGTAGGAGTTGCCATCGATGGTAGGAACATGATGAGGAAAAAAAAAAAACAAAAAACGGTGATTTTTAAAGAGTCTCTACATCCTGCTCAAGAAATGGCAGTAAAACACTTGAGCTAACTTGAAATTATTTCGGCCTTCCTGGTTGTGTTTTCTAGAATGGGACTGTGCTGAGAGTGGATCAAGTATTCTACAGCTTCAAGGAGGCTACATAAGTGTGCCCATACAGCATTCAGTCACAGCACGCGTGCACACACACACACACACACACACACACACGAATAGCCACAATAAATACAAACACAACAAGGACAACCTGGGTTGGTATAAAACTCAGGTATTAAATGAAATAAAAGACCAAGATCATTTTCTGAGTGACTTTATTTAAAAAAAACAAAACAAAACAAAACAGACTATCAGACTTAGGAACTTCAGAGCTAGGATTGCCCTTGTTGGGAACCTAGAGCAGAAAACAGTTATCTTCATGTTTCTTCCTTTACAAAATATGTGTTTGGGGGCATTGTAGGGTTGCAATATACATTTGATGGCTGACGGAATAATATTCTTATGTACTCATGTTTATTTTTCTAGAAATTTAATGTTTCCCCCTTCGTGAGATAACTCTTCATTTTCCCCCAAAATATTTAAAGCAGTGACGTTCCGAGCTGAGCTATTTGAGCACTTTAAGTAATTGTTCAGCTTCCTGCTTCATATTGTCTTTTATGACAGTCTTCGGATTTCCTAATTATTGCATTTTGTCTTTCTCTGTAGCTCAGATAATAAAACTATCGTCTGGCTCACCATTCCTCAGACAGACGGGAAAATAAAAAAGCTTGCTGTGTGATTTTGTCACATGGCTACATCGCCATTTCTCCCTGTCTTTGGAAATAAATTGATGGCAGATCTGCAAGTTCTTCTGTCTGCTCCCCAGAACCTGTGGCAACATGTCACCTGTTCCAGCAGATTTTTCTATTCAGGGCACAGTTCAGAGCTCAGGAAAGATTCTTCACTGATCTCGTCCAGTCTTTAACTGTTGCCTACTGCCACACTGTTAGGTGGGCGGCTCAGTCTACGCGTGTGCTTTCAATTAAGAGTTGATTGGTTAGCTGTTGCGTTTTGGTTTTAATTTTTTCCTCTGCATTTCTCCCCAGTCCTTAATTCCTAATGCATTTCTTCATGGGCTTTTGTCATGGACAGGAGACTGGAAAATGGAAAAGATAAAAATAAAATTAGCCTTTAGATCTGTTAGTAAATCAACTAAAAATGTTAGAAATAATCCAATTGTTTGGGAATGAATAGATTATATGATCCTTGTGTTTTCTTCTGTTCTTTCTGCTGTTAATTCAACCTAATTTTTGTAATATTTGTTATATGAATAACTATAAACCTCCTTTTGCCCCACCCTGTATACAAGTATACACATTTTTGTTATGGGCATAATTAAGGGAAGAATTCCTGGCTTACAAGGTATGCATATGTTTAGCATAAGTAGTTGATAACACTGTTTTCTAATGTTACACCCCTCCTTCTGTACATCTTTGCCCAACTTTTCTGCGAGTCCACTAAATATCCTTTAGTTGTGTCTGATCTACTGCTATATCTCTTCATCCTGCAAATGTCTGCTTTTATTAGGATTTTGTTCAGCTTGGTTTTGGTGGTTCTTGTATTCTGTCATGTGGTCTGGTTTTCTTTAAAAAATTTTTTCCTATTGCAAATATGATGCTGGACAAATATAGTCAAATACTGTAAAAGGAGTTTGATAACAGTGAGTGGCAACATTTTTTTTTCTAGAGGGAATTGACCTTTGTTTCTGGCTAGCAATTGGTCTGTGGGCTCGAGGAAGTCCATGGTATTCTTATCCAATGAAGATTTTAGGTGTTTTCCAAACTGGTTTATTCCTATTGTCTTTTACTGACGGGTCCCATTTGTTGACACAAGGGTGCAACCAGGGTCTCTCTTCTTCAGGGCGCGGAGCTCCATTGTTCCCCATTCACGCGAAGCTGTGGAGAGCTCATCCCAACCTTGTTTTCCAGCTGATGTTTGGAAATCACCAGCACCTCTATGAACACGCAGTGCAAAATGCTAGACTCACTTGCAAGACCTGCTCTCCCATCTCAAAGTGGATCCCTGAATTCCTTCCTGTTCGGACTTGGTGTTTTCCTGATAACTTCAATGTTTTAATTCAGTTTTTCTAGTTACTAACTGAAAGGGTTAGTCCAAATCACCTAGCCTCCACTGCCTGAAGCCTTTAAACACTACCTCAATTTACAAAATGTTTTAAAAAATAATAATATTTTCTAGTTCCCCTCACACCACCACCCCATTTTGCTGAAGGATGTTAAGTAATAGAGTCGGTTAGACTTAATAGCAAACAAATTAAGTGAGTTATTTGTTCTTAGCCCAGGAGATAATGCTGGTAGATTTTTCAAGGCTTGTAATCCTGTTTAAAGATTTAGGGTTTTAATTATTACTTTAATTTGGTCTTTCAAAAAAAAAAAAACAACTATAAGCTTTCACATTACTTTTTGCCTTTAGACCCAGATGGACATTATCGATCTAAAAATGGAGGATGGGTGGTATCATTTATTCAATGACAGGAGCTATGTCATTGCTATAAAAAGTGTAAACAAGTAAACAATTTGGCTGTATATCTCTTTTCTTTTTGCATCTGATACATAGGCGGTAAAATTACACTTTTGATACTGATATCCAAGGGGATAGAACCCTATTAGTGGGGAGGGATTTTACCTTTGGGTTTAGGGAAATGTAAATATTGCCTTGCTTCCCAGCAACACGGTTCCTGGTTCACGTTTCATTCAGCACTCCACCTTGGTATGTTTCGGTATGTTTCTCCTTTTTACTCCCCTCATCAAACAGTGTGAAACAACATATACTTCATGCTCCATTGGTATGAAAATCACTCCATTATTTTTCTCTCCACCTTCACACACACACACACACACACACACACACACACACACACACTCCATATTACAATTACTGCATTTTCCATTCCGCCTCTGAAAAGTTTTCATTGGCCTTGCCCATAAATGCTTCACAGATTTTGGTGTAAAATTTAAAAGAAGAAGAAGAAAGGAGAGAGAATAAGTTAATGCTTTCTTCTCTCCCTTCATTAGCAAATTTTCCTTTTAGCTACAATTCCAACATTTATTAATTTAAAGTCAGTGTATTCCTTTGTGCCTGTATACAGTTTCATTTTTTAAGATATATAATTCTGAATGCAACAGAAAGAAAGAGATAAGAGAAACTTTAAGTAAAGGACCCTACATTGTTATCACTCAGTTCAACACTCTTTTTTCTCTTCTGAGAAAAAGGGCACATGGAAAAGGACTAAATGTTATCACTGTAGGTTGAATATACCCCCCCCCATCCATATGGTTTATTGACATTCTAACCCCCAAAGTGTTATTATTGGGAGGCGGGAACTTTGGGAGGTGAATGAGCCATGAGAGTGGGGGCCGTCATGAATGTGATTAGTGCCCTTATTAGAAAGGCTCAAGAAATGTCCTTTGTCCCTTCTGCAATGTGAGGTAACAGCAACAAGACAGTCATCTATGAAGGAGTAGGCCCTGAGCAGACATTAAATCTACCAGACTCTTGGTATTGTACTCCCCGGCCTCTGGGACTGTGAGAAATAAATTTATTTTGTAAGCCACCCTGTCTATCATATTTTAGCTATATAACCACCTGAACGAGCTAAGAGAACCTATGTTCAAGTAACTTAAAGGTAATAAAATGTAGTTTAATGGACACTGGATTTGTATCTCCATGTGTGAGGACATTGCAAAGTCAAGGGGGAAAAATTAGCAAACTGTGACCAATATCTTAACCATTCATTAAAGTGAGGCTTATGAGCTTAAATGCAAGGTTTTCAAAATCTTTCTTAGGTTATTTATTCTTACAGAAAATTGGTTTCAATGTTGCCAGGATGTTTTCCTATAATTATTAACCTGGTAAAAGGAGAACAGAGAAGAAAACAAAACATCTACAAATATGAACCAACACTGAGTATTATTACCTTCTTTGATATTTTCTGGTGGAAATCATTGACTTGTCACCTACGGAGAAATTTTTACCCAATAACAAAGACCCTAAGACGATTAAATTTGATGTGGAACCTGAAAAGTAACTTTTCTATAAATATCGTGCTTGTATAAAAGCTGGTTGCTAATGAGGTGATTGACTTAAATGTCATCTCACTCGCTCCCTACTGTTTGCTTAAGCATATTGTTTTTTAAGAGATATTTATCCATGAATTACGATTCTACATGGTATGTTGACATAAATTTCAGGTGGACGTATGAACATGAACATGTGCGACCCAGTTTTTCAGATAGTGTGGGTTTTCCTGAGACTGCTATGTAAGAGGAACACCACGAAGGTCACTCACTTTCGATTACTGCCTGGTACCCTATTGCAGTCAAAAGACCAACAGGTGAATAATTAATGGTTTGGTGTACTTTTAAGGGAAACTTTAAATAACATGCCAGGATATTATTATGATAATGCAATTTTACATTTTTTCTTATAATACCAATTATTGAGGGTTCACAGATTGTGTTACAAGTAGAACACCTAGCAGAGTAGGAGAAAAAGAGGAAAAGTTATGAGATTTTTGAAGAGAACATTATGAAAGCTTTCAAATATATTCATTTTTACTTGATTATTTAGCTATTTCTTTTATATATGTGTATTGAGTTTCCACATATCACATATCAAAGGGGAACCCCCCCCCAAAAAAAACAGAATTATCTACTGGAGGGTGGGCCCCTTGTAGCACAGGCTTCCCCTGCTAGGTGATTTTTCTAGGAACCCATCTGTATCAGTGTGCCAGCTGGTGTTGTTGTGAGAGGCTGCATTCAGCCTCAGTGAATTTTTTTTAAGATTCAATGCGTTTGCCCATTTCATGATGAGTGACTTCCAAGTGCACCTGCCCACACTGTGCTGAGTGTTCAGCAGTTTTTGACCAAAAATGACATGAGCCTCATGCTCAACCCTCCCTATTCACCCAGCCTCACCCCAGGTGACTATTTTGTTTCCCTGGATTCAAAAAGTCCTCAAAGGGAAACATTTTGCCAATATGGAAGAGGTGAAACAAACAAACAAAAAATGCAGAAGCACTACAATGCATCGAAGTCAATGAGTTCAAAAACTGTTTTGAGCAGTGGAAAAAATATCTTGATAGGTATGTAGCACCAAATGGAGAGTACACTGAAGGTAACTGAAGTTCAAACATGTAAGAATAAATACACAATTTTTAAATAAAATTACAGTATTAGGTGCATGAAATACTGAAATGAAACTGGCAGTTGCTGCCTATCAGAGTTGTTAGTCTCACTCAAGGACAAATTAACTGTACAAAATGACAGCCCACAAGTGCCCTGCATTTTTATGTGGTGGCAGTGTTGACTTATGGATAGCGGATGAGTTCTTTGGTACGAGACTTCATGTTAGAATAGTTTTTGTCTATAGAATAATGTCCACCTCAGGATGTAAACAACATATATCATGGTTGCATAGTATTATAAAAGCAGGTATATGAGTACTGCTGAAGTATAATTTGCAAAATAGAGACATGCAGAAGGGTAAGACTGTGCAAAAAAATTAAGAACTCTGAAAATAAAAAGCCATTGAAATTTTGACATGATAATGTCAGAATCAAATCTAATTGTTATACTAATGACTATGCAAACCTGTATAAAATGGGTTAGAGAGTGTACCAGTGAGTTGTCTATGTACTTTCTATTGATCTGTTCTCTTATTCAAGTTAACAATATTTTCCAGAATCCCCCTTTTTTTCTGGATTACTAGTCCATAAGACTCCTTAGTAGAAGTTATGTATTTCTTACTTTCCCTTTGGCTTCCTAGGTTGCTTCTGAGGGATGTGCTGCCACCAGGTAGCCCTTTCTTCCAAAATTGCCCTTCACACTGAAATACCCCGCCAATGCTCTGGCTCCTTCTGGCTCATTCTGCATTATGCCATCTGATATTCCTACCCCTATCGAACACCCAGTTCCAGGGGTGGTCGTTTCTTTCTAATGTTAACTTCTGGGTTTTCAGTTTTTCTTCATTACTAATGTGAGAAGGTATCTATCTGTCTATCATATACACAGGGTTGGGCAAAGTAGATCTGCAATTGTTTGTATAGAAAATAATACAATAATTAGTAAATAATACAAGAATAAACTGGGTTTCACGTACTCAGGACTGTAAACTTACTTTTGCTCCACCCTGTATAATTCAAGTATGTGTATATAATGAAAGGTCTAGAGTTGTTAGTTTTTTATACCTGAAATTTTACTGACATCTCTGAATCAGAGTCGATAGCAGCATGCATACACAACATCTCCTCTTCCATACTCAAAGCCAATAAAATGCAGAGGCTTCAATTATAGCTACAATGAATCCAAATAGCTAACTTTGTTTTCAAATTGTCAGATCTTCACATCTTAGAATGGACATTTAAAAAATTATTGACTGTAGGCATATTAGTGAGATATCAATAGTCAATAGTTCTGCTTGTTTTTTTTTTTTTTTTTTAAATCAGTGATATAGTCTTTTGAAAGCTAAGACAAGTATTTCATGAATCTCTATACTACTACCATGATTCTGATTCTCTAGAGTGGTGAGAAGACTATTTGCTTAGGTTTCCTCTTCTCATTACATCATCATGATCCATCCTCTGTGGACACAGAGGTCTCAAAAGTGACTCATCTGCCAAATTTCAGCTGCAGTTTTCTTTCTAAGTGCCTGCAGTTTAACTCAGAAATAATCCCATTACATACAAATATACACCTGCTATTTTGGAGGGCAAAGACCTCTCTTGACACATCTGTAGTCAGGGTCATTGGAGCCATGGTCCTTTGTTAATACTTAGAGGGGATTAATTATAGTAATTATAGAGCACAAAATGAATGGTGTTTTCATCTTATTTTCATAATGTTAAAATGAAGAGCTTTTGTAGTTATTCTAAATATGGCCCATCTATTTCACATTAGCCAGAAAATAACAACACAAATAAAGAGGAACAGCATTAATTAAGCACATACAGTATGGCAGATGCTGTGAAACATGTTAAATACAATATCTCTAATTCTTCTTGCTTAATCTAAGGAACTGATGCTCAAGGAATTAAATCCATTTCCTGAGGTAAAAGCAACATATGAATTCAGCTACTCTACATTTTAAGTCCTGTACTTTATCCTCTGAATGCATATGGATTCCCTCTCATATTAAAATTGCTCAAATATATTTGCTAAAGATATAAGTGAATTAATGAGGAAGTGAATAAATTATGATATAGCCTAAAGCTTAGACCCTTAAACTCTATATAATATACTTTATAAGCCCTTAGTATCATCAAACCAGTTATATGATATAAATTTTCTTGATAACAAAGACTATGACTGACCTATGACCTATATAAGAAGATAATACTTAATTGGGAATATAAAGAAAAAAAGAAGGACAATTCCTGGAAGAAATGGTCACATGGGCAATCATATTGAAAGCATAAACTCATTTCTTCATTCAGGAACAAAAGAGTAGGTTATTAAACCATTTAGGGAGTTAAAATTGTGTAGATTGGCTTCCAGCTATGGTTCTAACTACAGTTGCATAATAACAATTACAAGACATACTTGAGATTAAATACAGAGGAAATAGAGTAAAGGTAGAGGAAATTAATGTAAATTGGGAGTTTAGAAAAGTAGGATTATAGTATAAAAAATAAAAATAATAATTAGCAAAGGCATGCTAGATTTCATTCTTTCCCAGGACTGAAATTATGAATTAGTGGTCTACTGATCTAAGAAAGTTTTGATGTGAATGGCTAAGAAGAGAATGGCATGGTGAGGGGACGTGCCGGCTGTAGGAGGAAGGGGTGGTAGGCCATAACTTTGATGGGAGAAAACAGTATCAGAAGCAGAATATCTTGGATACATCTCCCTGTCTACCTCCTCTAAATCCAAGACTACCACAAGCTGAAAAACCAAGAGAATAGCTTCAATACTAACAAAAATAAATACCAATAATTGAGCCTACTAGTACCATATTTGGCTATATCTTGCTAAGTCAATGATTGCGTTCAAAGGGGCTAATTTTTGCATGTTTGATCATTATCCCCAAGGTTTGTGGTTACCATGAGTCCATCTTAACAAATCCCAGAAATAGTAAAGAGTCCAAATCACTGATACTGCAGTGCTGAAGTTCATCCTCTGAAGGATGATAAATAAATGTATGCCATCCAGAGGAATTTTGTCTTGGTAGCTTTTAGAAGACCCTTAAATGGGGCCTGAGAAACCCCATTGTTGCATTTTATATTTTTTATCTTGTCATCAAAACA
Source organism: Furipterus horrens (assembly GCF_987537825.1). NCBI lineage: Eukaryota > Metazoa > Chordata > Mammalia > Chiroptera > Furipteridae > Furipterus > Furipterus horrens. The sequence goes on from NW_028327183.1 coordinate 10,206,291, forward strand.
GATGATATTAATAGATGTTCCTGACATTCTTAACTTCCAGGTCATGATACATTTTTCATAACCTAACCTTCATCTCCCCAATGTGACTTGTATCTCATTTGATCAATAGTACCAAATCCCAGAAAGGACTTTGGGTATAGAAAGGATATACCCTCTATTATGGGAACTCCCCCTAGGTGCATTAGCCAAGATCCAATCAAGAGAAATAGCACTACTCTGAATTTCTAAAACAGAAATAATGGAGGAAACTATTCTGTTGATGATCACTTGGAAAACCAAATAGCTAGCCATAAGGCATGCCAGATATTAGCAATAGAAGGAAGTTTCTACCATCACTAGCTTAAAAGAAAAAGAATATTGGGAGGCCATGTTAACACATTTCAGAGGGAATTGGAGACAAGCCCATCACTGAGGGGAGGGGCACTAGGACCCTGTTTGGGAGGCCTACTGATGAGGGGAGAAGATAAACATCGTGATTTTTTTATTTACTAATTTTTAATTTTTGAATAATTTTAGACTTACCTAAAAAAGATAGTACATAAGGATTCCACATAAACTTCACCAAGTTTCCCCTAATGCGAACAAATAGAACCGTGGTAGGTTACCACTGACTTAATCTTCAGATTTGATTCGGACGTCACCAGTTCAGCACTAATGTCCTTTTGCTGTTCCAGAATCCAAGGGAGGATACCATATGGCACTGAGTTTTTACTTCTTCTTGGTTTCACTTCTTTTTATAGAGGTTTCCAAAGACCGAGAATAGGCAGAGACCAGCCTGGAAGGGAGAAAGGTGGCCTGTTAGGAGTAAGTCCACCTGCAATGCACACACAATAGAGCAGGAAAGACAGGTTCTAGCTGGGAGGTCAAACAGTCACACTGAATGATACCTTCTCTCTTTATTCACAAAGTCTTTTACACTTTGGATATACTGCACTCTTATCATGATATTAAATTTATACTTACATTATTAATTATCTGCACAACAGCTGCAAAAGTTAGGTATTGTGCTGTTATCAGGTCAAAGAACCACTAATAAATATAGTAATGAGAATGCAAACTGAAGTTTATTTGGCACTTCCCACTTGCTGCATTGAAGTTCCGAGATCAGTACAGTCATTTCTTAACACTCTACCAGATACTGAAAGTCCGTAGGCCATGCTAAATGCGTCACTGTTTTATAACTGTAATAAAACTGGGTGATTCTCTTCAGTTCTAAATTCTAGAATGTCTAAATGTAGATATTTATCTACCAAATGGAAGGAATTTCATTTGATCTTAAAGTTCTCAATCTAAACAGAGGTAAGCCCGATCTTAATTGCGTTTGCCTCTTGACACCAGGTGAAGTCCAACTAGGTAGGAATTGGCTTTATCACCTTCATTCATTCCTGCTGACAACTGATCATGTCAGACTGAGAGTTAGTTTTGAACGGCACGCTTTGGTTGTTCAAGGTGTATATAACAAAGCTCAAGCTTTCATCCTCCCCAAAAGAAGGACAAACTATAAACCCATTAGAGGTTAATGAAGCTTGATATCTGTGGAAACTCATCAAAAAAAAAAAAAAAAAAAAGAAAGAAAGAAAGAAATGCTAGCCTCACATTGATTCTCTTCATTCCAGTGGTCAGGTACCGAACTAGAACTAACAGAGCAACAATGGCCCAGAAAGTTTCAGATGACATCAGAGCTAAGCACAGGGACTGTATTGTGTGTGGTTAACCACATATTGTATTTTGGCTGCTTTGTATCTATTTTTGAGGAATCCAATAAAGTTTTCATTTTTAGTGAACAAGCTTTGGACTTGTTATGTTTGTTTGCAGCAAACCACGAAGAATTGAAGTCAATTCAACAGCCTGAGAGGCATGAAATTTTCATGTACAGACTTCTCAAATGTTTAGTGGGCCGAGGTGGTGATTTAGAATTTTGTAATCACATGCTCTCCCCCGCTTGTCCTGCAAACTCTTGCTTGTAACCATCATGTGGAATCAAGAAACACCGCTGAGGAGAATATAATACATAAGAAGACTAAATTAAATGTGTGCAACTTCTATCTCTGCTTCTGAAGTTTCATATATTGTAAGAGTCATTAGATGCTCCATATCATGAGAGTTAAAAGAATCACTGATTCTAGGATACATTCATTGTCTGCTGCCTTCCCCCTTATAAAATCCCAATTTTTTCCAGGTATCTTTTCTTCCATAAGCAGTCTGGTCTTTCTCTAAGGACGTTAGCCTTTACTTGTTGAAGTCAACTATGATGTTCTGATTTGTTTTGTCAAAGATTGGTTTAGTAACATGCTTGTCACATAATCTCTCCAATGAGAAAAGATGCCGGAGGCTCCTGAGAAAGGATTTTATTCAGAACAATGCTGCTTTTTCTGCTTGAATCTGTCATGTTTGGATGTGACACATAAAACCATTGCATTCACCCAGGCCCAGTAGCTCAGCTGGTTAGAGTGTCATCCCAATACACCAAGGTTGTGGGTGCGATCCCTGCTTAGTTAGCAAAAGGTGGGGCACATAAGAATTGAATAAATGAGAACATTAATATTTTAATTTCTTGTTTTATTCTTTACATTTACATTAAGTCTAAATTCTAGGAATTGGAATTTCTTGTTGGTTGTGATTGATAATAGATGATGCAATGAGAGATATCTAATTCAGTGTCTGTGCATGATGGGATTTTTGGAAGTCTTGGTTCTCTCTTCTGTTTTCCCCACAGAACATCAGGCAACTCAAAAGCAAATTGTATCATCACAGGACCTAACCAAAGAACCCTAAAGGGTGTGTTTGAATAAATTAACTGGGGGTGTATATTGCAGATACAAAAGAAATGAAACATATATATTTTTAAGGAGTTTTGTTTTTCTTCCTGCCAGGGGAAGGGAGACTTCAGTTTCCAGGAGTGACTTTTATTATCTGTGAGTCTTCAATATCAATATAGAGTTCAAGGACAAGAGGGAAAATAAGACAAATCTCAAAAATCTCCAAAGGAAGCAATAAAAAATGTAACGGGCACAACAGCCCCAAAAGAATGACAATTCCAGGGCATTTATTATATACAATTACCTGTCCCCTGCTTACAAACACAGCTCTGAGAGCATTCCATTTATTTCCACTTTACTAATGTCAAAACTGTAATTTTCACTTGTCCTCTTCTCTTCTTTCATGAATGACCCCTCTTGCCTGGCTGTTGACTTCCTTCTCCCTGTTGTTTCATTAATGGCTTTCTATAGAATTTCTTGACAAGGATACCTGGAATGACTCAAAAGCCCGTAGATTCACTGTGACTCCCAGTCTCTTTTATCAATTTGCTCCTCAGCTTCTGGTCACATGACCAACCAGGGTCAACGCTTATTGCCTTGCTGTGAGGAGAAGCACGTAAAATTCTATTTATTTGCCCATGGTCATTATTGGAACAGGGTGTCTAATCCAATGAAGAATCACAGTTATCTGCCATAAATGGTGACCCTCTTGTTTGGGAGACCCTATTTTGTTGATAATTTACTGTACTAACTTGAGAACAGGATTTCCAACTGTGTTCCAAAGTATGGGCAGAGCTTGTGAAAATAGTATCACAATGTTGCCCAAACAGAACTGCAATAAACAGAATTTGACTGTTTTCAAAGCAACAGCAGTATTTGTTACATCTTTTAGAGTTTTGTGTAGCGGTATGTGAGCAAATAGTTTAACTTCACCATACTTCATTTTGAAAAGTTGATAAATTTAGCTAATGAGACTATAGAACAGTACAGGTTGCCTTGCAAAAAACATAAGCTATGATATGAGAGGGACAAAACAGTTTTTTCAGGCCAATATCCCCAATATTTTCTGCTGGAAGCATTTTGAGGGTTCTGATGTAAAATCCCAGAAAACAATACCTTGGTGAGCATGGCTTCCAGTGTTCAATTACCTTTATGGGCATCCTAAACTTGTAGGCAATGTTTTTGTCTTATCTTGAGAAAGTTTTCTAGGAGATTGTCTCAACCCGTTCCACCAACTGAGGAACTCAGAAGTCCAAGTATCTGTGGGTCCAACTTAGAACAGGTTCCTGGAAGTCTTCAAAGAAACATATTTTGGGATCTGTAGTTAAAAATATTTGGGTAAAAATCCTGGGCCATTAGAATATTAGCTAAGAAATCTGGAGCAGGATTCAACATTTCAGCATCTGTATATGTGAGTAATTGCTTCATACACAATAATAGCCTCCACTTGAAACTCACAAGCTGATTTGAGCACTGTATTGTGTTGTTATTTGTTTAATAAGTTGTATTTGCTGTTACAGTGTAGGATCTTACATCATTAATATCCTTATTATGCTTCTTAATCCCTACGTCATTTCCCCATTTCTTTGCCTCCCCCCCCCCCCAGCTGATAACCCTCCAAATGATCCCCATATCTATGACTCTGTTCTGATTCTGGATTGTTTAGTTGGATTTTGTTTTTATTTTTTAGATTCAGTTGTTAAAATTGTGAGTTTGTTGTCATTTTAATCTTCATAGTTTTGACCTTCTTTTTCTTAAATAAGTCCCTTTAACATTTTGTATAATAATGGCTCGGTGATGATGAACTCCTTTAGCTTTACCTTGTCTGGGGAGCACTTCATCTGCTCTTCCATTCTAAATGATAATTTGCTGGATAGAGTAACCTTGGTTGTAGATCCTCGCTTTTCATCACATTGAATACTTTTTGCCTGTCCCTTCTTGCCTGCAGAGTTTCTTTTGAGAAATTAGCTTATAGTCTTATAGGCACCGCTTTGTAGGTAACTCTCTGCTTTTCTCTTGCTGCTTTTAAGATTCTCTCTTTATCTTGAACCTTTGGCATTTTAATTATGATGTGTCTTGGTGTGGTCCTCTTTGGGTCTAGCTTGTTTGGGATTCTCTCTGATTCCTGGACTTGTATGTCTATTTCCTTTGCCAATTTGCGAAGTTTTCCTTCATTATTTTTTCACATAAGCTTTCAATTTCTTGCTCTTCCTCTTCTCCTTCTGGAACTCCTATGAGTCAGATGTTGGCATGTTTAAAGTTGTCCCAGAGGTTTCTAAGCCTTTCTTCATTTTTTTCAATTCTTATTTCCTCATTCTGTACTGGTTGACTGTGTTCCAAATTATTGATTTGAATCCCAGTGTCCTTCCCTTCACAATCGTTTTTGTGTGGATTGTCCTTTGTTTCATTTAGCATAGCCTTCACTTCTTTCCTTATGCATATTCCATATTTAAGCATATCTGTCAAACCTGTGAGCATCTTTATCACCAGTGTTTTGAACTCTGCATCCCTTAGGTTGTCTATCTCCTCATCTGTTAGGTTGGCTATCTCCTTGTCGCTTAGTTCTCCCACTGAAACCTTGATCCATTCCCCCTTTTGGGCCATACTTCTCTGTCTTCTCAACTTGAGAGGCTCCTGTGTTTGTTTGCCTCTACATCTTAGGTAGAGCTGTCGTACCTGTTATGTTGTAAGGGGCAGGGCCTTAGGTATTCGTCAGTATGGGTGACCCGTTTCACCACACTGTGGCACTGTATGTGGGAGAGGGGTCTGAGAGGAAACAATGCCACTTGCTCAGCACTTGCCCCTTTTCTAGGCACTTCTCCCACATCTGTATGGGACTGGCACCTCTCTAGCTATTGCCCTGGCTGTTGATCCCAGAATGGGTGGCTCTGCGGACATTCTAGGACTGTGGGGACCCTTTAAACAAGTGGACTCTGCTGAAAGACCAGCAATTTCTTCCTCCACCCCAACCCTGACTGGTTTGCACAGTCAGAAGCAATGAGGCTTTATTTTCCCCGGCACTAGAACAGTGAGCTGTGCAGTCTGGTCTGGTGCTGGGAGTGCTCCCCAGGTGTCCCTTCCCACTTTTTAAAATGTGTGACTGCACTTTCTGCTGGTTCACTGCTGCCGCCACCACACCGTGTCCTCTCCACCCTAGCTCCACGCCTCCTACCTGTCTGGATGAGTATTTCTTCTTTATATCTTAGTTTGTTGGATTTCCATGAAGCTCAATTTTCTGGAACTTCTGGTTGTCTCTAGTTTTGAGGTAACTGTATTCCCTGTTAGTTGTGGAGGGAGATGCAGCATGTCTGTCTAGGCCTCCATATGGATCAAAAGTCCTACAGATACTTATACACTCACATCCTATTGGTTCTGTTTCTCTGAAGAACCATGACTGATAGAGTTCTGCACTACTAGGTATTCCCATTTGTGATGTATGGCTGTATGGTTTATTACAAGTCACTCAAAACTTTTCTTATGGAGTAAACAACCCTGTTAGTAGGTAGAATAATTATTCCTGTCTTATCCATGAGTACATAGGTATTCATAGATTTCATGTCCCTCACCAAAACCAATAGAATATAGAATCAGAATTCAAATCTTCATCTTCTTCTCTCCTAAGACTGCAGCTTGCATGCCTGTTGCTAAATCAAACTGTGTTTTAACATTTTTAAAGGAAATCACATCATTTGTCAGTTTCTCTATGAGAACACTGAGGTCTAGAAAGGCTTACTTTAAAACAAATGTAGTCAGTTTTTTCTTCAATGGTTAAGAATGGTGCACAATGTGGAAATGATTTCCAAGGGAGTAAGCAAGTGGCTGAGGCAAGTTTAAATTTCAAAGTCATAAAGATCCTTTTCCAAAAGACAGAAGACTAAAGGAGGATAGGAAACTCGGGTCTCTCTCCACAATATCATTGGCAGCCGTCTGTCTCGAGAGACGATGGTGTAGCTTCTTAAGAGTCTATCTGCACCGCCGAGAATGGCTGTGCAGTCCGACTCGGGAGTGACACGGTATCTGTCTCCTCCCGTGTTGAATCGACATCTTGCGATGACGCTGGAGTGTCCTCTCCAGTGAAGCTGAAGCTACAGAGCCTGGGCAGGGTGATATGGAGGGTCTGCTGTTGCCCATGCAGCAGACCCCCCCTCTCTTCGCAGCTGAAGGGTCCAAGGGAAAGACGGAGTCAATACAGCTTGGCTTCAGGTGCGCCGCAGGAGTTGCCGGTGTTGGCTACAACGTCAAACCGCCTTAGGGACTCCGGCTCCGGATTTTCTGTCGGGGTTTACTCCCTTAGCCTTTCCCCTGAAGAGGTATGCCGCAAGGCAGCGGAGTTTTTTTTTTGGAGTCAGAGTTTTCCTTCTCTGATGTGCCCTGACTGGAAGATCGAACCAGCGACACTTAGCTCGCAGGCCGACGCTCAATCCACTGAGCCAAACCAGCCAGGGCTCTGAATACTAGGTTGACTGGATAATAGAAGCACTGAATGATTCCATTTAAATTAATGCAGCTTTAAGGACCCAGCTCTAATTCACTTGTTGAGAAGAGTCCTATTTGTCAATTTTATCAAAAATGAAGTGTTCATAGTCTGATTCTCTTTTACAAATTAAAACACTGAAAATTGGCTAAAATTAAGGGCCATTTTTTATTGGGAACTGAAAAGGTCATCTCCCCTGAGGAGTCTAAGGAAGAACCAACATGACTCACTATGAGATTTGGTTTCTCTAACATCTTGACACAGGCAATGACATGGCACATAGAAGCTTCTGTGCTCTGGCTATTCTACAGAAAATGATATCTGAGGTCAGTGAGATGGACAACCACTATTCTCAAAGTATATGTCAATGGTTCTGAAATCCCTGGGATTCATCAGCTCACAGATCCAGCATTTTAAAAGCTGGACAATATTACTCTTGCTCTCTTCTTTTGGAAAATTTGACAACTTCTTCCAAAGATGGCAAATATTTCATTAATCACTCTTAATCAAAAACCTGGAATGAAGTATTCAAATCTTTCTCATAAATTGTTTATGCTTTAATGTAGATCAAGGTTTATCAACCTTGGCATTATTGAAATTTTGGGCCAGGGAATCATTTGTTTGGGGAGGCCTCCTATACATGGTAGGATGTTTAATATCTTCCTTATTCTTCCCTATTATCTTTAATTTATTTCAAAAACTGTTTACTGATCACCTACTATGTGGCTAGATTTGTGCTCCATTCTGGGGATAAGGCAAGTAAAATATTTTCTCATTTCTCAGAGAGCTCTTGAGTTCATTACTTAGAAAAAGACAGAAAAAAAATGTAGTGTTTTAATTTGCTGCCTACCTTATATAATTTCTCAGTATAAAAGTGTTGAGTGTGATCGAATGCCAGTGACTAGCTTTGCCAATGTGTGGTTATCTTATGCCATAGCTAAATAGAGAAACAGATAGGTAGGTAGATAAACATTCAGTTAAATAATATTTCATAAACTTCCACTTTAAAAAGTCCTATCTTTCAATATCCCACCTGGACACTTGCTCATTTATTATTTCTTTATTAAATATTTAACATTGTATCTTTTAGAAAGATAACTGAAATTATATGTACATATAAACAATAGGTTTCATTGCATACTGAAAAAAAAATGAATGGTGCTAATTTTCCATTATCCCAGACCCAATAAGCAGTGCATGACCTTACTGAACTGAAGAAGCCCCTCCATATATTGTGTAGAATGAATAGCTTACCAAGTTGATAATCCTGCCAGAAAGAGCTGCATCTGTGGATGACTTCTGCAACCCCGCTGTCCTGAGCTTTTTTAAGGACCTCAAGGTATGAGCAATACATACTTACTATCGTCTGAAGGATATATAAAAACTGAAGCAAGTAGGTCTTCCCCATGGGATGCTTAGGTAAGGAGGCTTCTGATAATCATGTGTTTGCATGATTGTATCAAAGTTGTTCTGAAAATGTACATATAAAGGAATAATTTATTGCTTGAAGGTTGGGGGAAAAAAAGAGATGATATAGGAATATACAGACAAATAATACATTAACCTGATAAATCACACTAAAGTCACTTTGGTGGGATCTAATTATTAACCAGCGCAATTTGGGAAGCAGATAAGATCATCCCAAGCATGCTTCCTCTTAGAAATTTCAACTGCATTACTTAGCACAGACACAGAAATACATGGTAAATTCTATATGAAATGTGGTGAAAATTTGTAAAACTTCCATTATAACAATATAAAATAATGTATGAAGAATCCTAAAATGTCATAGTCTTAAAGCTAATAAATCATTTTTGAAACATGCATTTCAATAAAACACCATCTAATACACACACACACACACACCAAGAAAAGTTCATGGATAGTAATATATTCATAACAAAAACCTATGGAACAATCACCTATTATTTGACTTCTACATTAAGTAAGTCTTGGTAAATATAGCTTATGACTTATAGTATACAGATTTTATTTAGGTTACAATATTATAAAGCCATCTCAAACATTATTTCTGTAATAGTTGAAATGCATCATGGTATGTATTATATACATGTATGTGTATGTACAGTATATAAATACTCACCTATGTTAGAACTATGCCTAACATTATGGGAAGAAAACACTGATTATTGTGGGGTATTACGACTGATCAATCTCTTATCTTTCCCTTTCTGGATCCTAAAAAGTGGTACGTAATTGTCATCTGTGTCTGCTACAGTGAAGAAAAATAATGCAATCAGCTAGACAATAATAAGGAGAATGATTCTGGGGAAAGACCTATGAAAAAGTGTCCTGGACTCCGTTGTAGCCAATGTAAATAAATGTAATTACTGACTGTCTGGAGAGCGGCAGCAATGTGTTGGGTGATTTCTAGTCTTTTTTATCTTCCAAAATTAGGAGAGAAGGGGGAGGAAGCATGTAGGAAAATGATGAAGGAGTGCGAGGGGGAGAAAGGTGAGGGCTTGGCCGAGGAAGCCTGCCCCAGAGGACGTGGCGGCCTAACAGCCCTATTCCTGTCTTCATTCATGATCAAGAAGGAAAAATAAAAAATCCTCCTTATTTTTCCCTGACAAGTTTTATGGTTAATGGGGCTTTGGTGATGATTATTACTTCGTTTGGAAGTAGGACATCTCTTGAAATCAGCTTGCGAGCCAAGCGAGAACCTTGGGTTAAAAACAGGATTTCTGCTTTTAGGCCATTCCTTATCTCTCAGTAATCTCCTAGAGCACAAGCAGCAAATTGCTTTGTAACTCATTCTTCATGTTGTTTTGCAGAGAGAATTAAATTATGGACGTGCATTTCCAAATGGTCAAGTGTTCCTGAGACTCTTTTTTTTTTCTTCGGGACACCCCAATGCACAGTCCATCATTAGGTGATAGCAATGCTCCATTGTTTCAACCAAGAGTTAACAGAAACGTTCCTTTGTTCATAAGCTGGCCTTGAGTACCCCAGAAAGGTTTTCAGTGGAGTTTGAAGTTGCTCAATTACAGCCTCTCAAATGAATCAAAGACAAGGTCTGGTAGTCTTCGGGCATGGTCTGAGGCTCTTCTGCAGGAAGAACAGAACAAAGGGCAATGGTTTCTCTATATGGATTATTAACTGAGAAAAGGCACCACTACATCACAGGCATTGAGTAAACAAGCTCTGCTCGCCTTTTGTCTTGATTCCGCTTTTTTGTTTTGTTTTTCCAATTCCAGAAAATACACAAAGGTTTTTACTTCAAGGGAGTTGATAGAATGTCCTTTTCCTCTTTGTTGTTCTTGGCCTTTGTTCGGGGAACAAAGAAACCAAGATTTTTTTTTTTTTTTTGAGTGTTAGATTTTATATCTTAAATTAACTACTAAAATGTAAATATCTGAAGATATGTCTAAGGCAGCTCACTTTTTGTTTTGTGAATGTGATTATAGATCCGAAGTATCTGGTTTAATTGCTTAAAGATATGGGCAAGCTCTCCCCAACTCCACACACACACACACACACACACACACACACACAAAAAGGTCTGCTTGTTGGTCATCCCTCCAGTTTGGTAACTTTCTGCTGAATTAAGACACTGCCAAGTAACCAACATACAGGGATTGGCTATATGCTAATTCCCAGCCAAACCTGCCTCCCAAAAAGGGTAACAATTCCAGCTGGAGTGGCCTCACCTTCTTCTGAACTTCCCCATGATCTTATCTGTCTCCCAAAAAACCTCTCATCTTTTATTTGACCCAGAACACAAATAACTCTGATTTAACAGCCATTTCTGAGATTCGTAAGAAAAGTAAGGGTAAATAAAGCACATTACTTTAATACATATTCTTCTTTTAATTCTCTTAATTAAACATATATATTCTCTTAATTGTAATAACAACCCCTGAGAGTTTTATCACCCCCTTTTTATCCATCACAGAGTCTCCAGATCACAGAGTTTCACTCATACAAGATCACATAACCCACAGGTGTCAAAGCTGGGATTTGGACCTAATGCTACCTTCATACCTAACAATCATTTCACTTTCCTCTACTAAAAATGGAGACCATGTCTTACATTCACAGAACATATATCTACATACCAGCTCTGCCAGGATCTTTACTTCAGAATAATAGTGGTACCAGAGAATGAGATTTCCACACACTAAAAACCACTAAATAAGAGAACACTGAAAGGCATACACATATACACATCAGGGCAGCAGCATCCTACTTAATGGAGCTAAAATAAAGCTGCTTTCAGCCAATATTTCATTAAATCACTTGGGAAAAGATTTTTGTCATTTGCTTATTTTTCTTTCTTTTCCCTTCCTTCCTTTCTTCCTTCTTCCTTCCCTCCCTCCCTCCCTCCCTTCCTTCCTTCCTTTCTTCTTTCTTTTTGAATGATTTTTTGTTCTACTCAGCAAAACTCTGTGGCATAGTACAATGACCTCAGGATTTGAAGCACAGTTGATTTAGGTTGCAGTAAGTCGGTCATATACTATGTGACTGATTTTTGCAAAAGTTATTATATCTTTCAGGTTCTTCACCTAATCTTCAAATGATAATGGTAATTGCTTCACAGGGTTGTAATGAGAATTGAATGCAATGATGTACAGGGCATGCCAAAAGTGGGTTTATAGTTGTGAGTATGTGGAATGCAAAGGTCATTACTGTATTATTATTTATTAATTATTGTATTATATTCCATACAAATGACTGCAAATTTACTTTTGCCCCACCCTGTATAGTAAGTAAATTGTGTTCAATAAATGCTTGTTTTTTTACACTTTATAAATTATAAGGACAATATTTGTTAATTTTTAAGTACAATATAAAATTCTAGTCTATTTATTGTCGAATAGCGTGTTTCCTTTTGCAGTTTCAAAAATTATGTCTTATATGCTCCCATTGCCTATTACAATAAATATCACAGGAGAGTTATTCAATTAATGCTAAATGCATCTAATAACATAATGGTTAGAAAAGAGAAAGTTTTGAGATAATGCCTGTATTGTTACCAAAATAATTGTCTCCATTCTATAATCATTGTCTCTCATCAACTTAGACAAATCCATGCTGGGGCTCATATCTATCTAAGCTTCCCCCAAATTAAGGGGATTTGTCTTAGATATGATTTCCCTGAAGCAGTCCCAGAAATGAGGAACATTTATTAAGAAAGTACTCCTAAGAGAAACAGGTAGAACAGTGGGGGAACAGGACAAGAGAAAGTGGGCGGAATTTGGCATGAAGAAGTCAAAGGGTAAAAAGAAGAAACAAGGGTAACAATTTAGACCCAGTCCAAACCTCAGCCCAGTGACCAGGGGAGTTCTGGAATCCAAACTCGAATAAATGAAGTTGGGTTTTCATATTCCTGAGCCAGTCTGTCACTGGGTTTGAGCTATCCTTGGTTGGAGGTAGGGGGATTATAAACCATCAGACAATTCTATTTCTGTGCTTTCAGGCAAAAGTCGCTCCAATATCCCAAGGCTTTCCTGTAAGAAGGATGCAGGTATTAACACAAGACGGGACACATGGATTGCAGATGGTCACACAGAACAGGTAAAAAGGCTGTGGAGTAGAGGGCTGGACAGAGCATTGCCAATACCTACTACTAATCCCAAAACAGAACCAAGCTTGTTCTCATGTCAGTCCCATGTTTATCTATGAAAAACTACCACCAAAGAGTCCTACACAAAATTTAACAATACAATTTTTTTTTCTAAAAATTCATCCATTCAGGGAAGGAAAAAATCAAACCTTTAGAACAAGAGAATCTTTGGTGTGGAAATGCAGGGATATTTCAAAGAAGTCCAGAAACATCCATCTATTTAGTCACTTATGTTTATACTAAGTCTTAACCTGCGCACCCCCAGATTTCCTAGGCTGGATCACATAGCAACAGTACTAATATCAAAATGCACATATGCACATAGCTCCTGATGACTTATAAAGTATTGTTCCCCTTTACTGCCATAATTGAGCCTTTCTCAGCCCTTTGATCTGTCAGGTTAAGCACTAGTGTTCAAATTTTGCAAGCCAGGGAAACTCAAGTTTAAAGAGTTGATGTGATTTATTCAAGGTTACTCAATGGTATGGTGGCAGAACTGGGTCTTATATTTATCATTTTGTCTTCAAATCTAGTCTTCTTTCCTTTCATATGGAAGCAAGCAAGAACCTCAGTTCCAAACGCTAGGTCTCCACACACAGAAAAATACTTTCCATATGTTAGAGCACTTTTTCCAGTTCTGAAGCCATTCCTTACGGGCCAGTGGAATAACCCCAACAAAGAGGAAATAACCTCAGTCTTGCACACTCCTCCACGTCTCCAGGGTTTCCCTTCTCAAAGCCTTTGTCAGCTTCAGCGTGTGGATGAGTAATTACCTGTCTTCCAGCTGGCCAGCAGGCTCTGTGACGGCCATGTCTTGATCGGATGTGTTCTTCTGACCTTTGAAACCCCACAACCTACCTCCATGCCAGGCACAGGATAAGTGCTCACTAGGAAGCTGCTGTTGAATGAAGCATGAGGTCGACAAACATTAGCCCTTATTTCCAAGACTCAAGCTTGGTCCAGTGCCTGTCTTCTATTGACCAATGGAAATTTCACCATCAAAGATCTGTCTCAGGTATGAATCCTCCACTCTTCATGTCACTCCCAAAAGTCACTTTTTAGTGTTTGGTGAGGGACTCATTGGCCTTGCCTTGACAGTTTCCCCATACTGGCAGAGGGTAGGGTCAGGATTAAAAAGGAAAACAGCAACCCAAGATGGGATTGGCCATGATAGAAACATGGCTCTCAGCTAGGCACATAAAAAGGCTCAGGTCTGCTACATGCATGATAATAGATTATGTATTATGTACAGTAGTCCCTCGCTATATTGTGGTTCACTTATTGCAACCTCACTGTACTGCAGGATTTTTAAGTATATTATATTTAATTATTTCTCGCGGATTTTTCGCTATATCGTGGGATTTTGTGGTGCTGTATACGTATGTTGTTAAAGTTACGTAGGTTTAAAAGTGTAGAATAAATGTAAGGTTCCTACTTTGCGGAGGGTTCTGGAATGCAATACCTGCAATAAGTGAGGGAATACTGTATTACAATGATCTAGCATAAGGTTGGCTCAGAAACAAGCTTTCTCCTTGATAGGAGATATATATTTTTTAAGTAGTCATATATACACACATACACATACATAATCTTAACAAAATTTGATGGTAAGTAATGGGATGCAGAGCAAGGGTCCCCTGAAAATAGGAGAAAACCCCCAACAGCCCTTGATTGGGGGAAGGGAGATGTGGATGATACTGGATTCTAGATATTTTGCATAACACTGGCAAGTTAATAGCTGAGTCTTTCTTGAAGGAAGAGGTCTGCTGCCCAGGGAGAAAGGCATACCTAACTCTGAGAGCTTTCAGGGACTTGTGACACAGCCAGGGGAGCTTATACAGTGCCTGGGCCAGAGGAAAGGGGCAGATGCCTATGCCAGTAGTCACTGGGAACTCTCGCCCTCACTAAAGATGGCAGCCAAAAGAAGGTACAAGATATGGGGGAACTGGCAAAAGTGGCACACCAGGGGCGGGGCTGGATATGAGGTTGCACAGGAAGTTCTGGGCTGAGCATTTAAAATGAGCATGGGCTGAGAGGGAGGAGAAGAAGCCACATGGTCTGAAAGGGTGGAGATGGGAGTTGGCTATGAGTTCAGGTATGTAAAGGGGAAGCCACGTGGTTTGGAGTAGGAGCACGCCACGAGGTCTGGAGCAAGAAGGAGGAGACCACAGCAGGGCTGATGGAGCTGGGCAGGGACCAGTCTGACCAAGCACACATTCGTGAGTGATGCTTGGAACTGAACTGTGACCGGGAGTGCTGAGCTGCAGACTCCTGCTTCTCAGAAGGATGTATGGAGAAACCATTCTTTTGGGATATGTGCTTCCCTGGACTCCACCACGATCCAGTGTAACATGGCACATGTTTCCCTGAACCACTACATGGAGGTTGAAAAGAGCGTACCCCAGATCCTGAAGGAGAGAGCTTCCGTGAGAGGATGGCGACTCTGAAACCCACAAGTGCACATCCCAGAGAGGATGGAGATCTGTGCCTGCAGCCAGCTTAAGAATAGATGAGGATAGAGGGAGCTTCTGGGCGAGGTTTTGGCTTAAAGTCCTTTGGGGAGCAAAGGAAGTGCTGGGTTTCAGGGGAAAGGAGGGCTCTGAGCAAGGAATGCCTTCAGCATGCCTCCCCCTACGCCCCAGAGGTTGGAATCCTGTTAATAAAAGCCTGTTCCCTTCAACACTAATTGTTGGGCCATATGTCAAATCACCACATGGCTGAACCCCAGTTTGCTTGGTTACAAACACATCCAATAAGGGTTTCACACCCTTTTCCAATTTAAGCTGCATCTCAAAAATGCAGTAACTGTTAGGCGGTAAGAAAAATATGGAATGTCTGCAAGAGGGAACTGGCTGAACAAAGATATTGGGAGCCTTTGAAAGGTGATGACGGAGCTGAGTAAAATGATAAGTGGTGGTCAGCTGGTAAGTAAAGGTAAGAAGGAGGAAAGAGGAAGTGTAATTGTGTAGTGGTGTGAAAGGCAAGGTGTGGAGTTAATCAGTAACAAAGGTTAAATTGGGAGGACCAGCTACGACTGGGGTTGGAACTAGGGAGGAACTGAGGTGCCAGGGCTGGCAGTGTTTGCCTGCCATGCTAACAAGCGTCTTCTTCATCTTGGATGGTGCAGAACATTGTGCTTAAACAGACCTTCAAAAGGCGTGGCAAAGAGTCTCTACAGCTATGTTGGCGATTTGGAAAAGTGAATGTACCAGATTGAAAGCAGACACATACACCCAATCATTGCCCAATACATTAAGGATCTTCTAGTCTTACTGCAGTGCAAATCATTTCAATATTGACTCATTTTTATTGAATGTACTGGGGTGACATCAGTTAATAAAAGTGTGTAGGTTTGGGGCACACAATTCTATAATACATTCACCTGCATATCGTATTGTGTGTTCACCACCCCAGGTCAAGTCTCCATCCATCACCACTTACCCTTCCTTTACCCTCTCCTACCTCCCCTCCCCCACCTCTTTCCCTCTTGTAATCACCATACTATTGTCTGTGCTGGTTTGGCTCAGTGGATTGAGCGTCGGCCTGCGAGCTAAGTGTCTGTCGCTGGTTCGATCTTCCAGTCAGGGCACATCAGAGAAGGAAAACTCTGACTCCAAAAAACCTCCGCTGCCTTGCGGCATACCTCTTCAGGGGAAAGGCTAAGGGAGTAAACCCCGACAGAAAATCCGGAGCCGGAGTCCCTAAGGCGGTTTGACGTTGTAGTCAACACCGGCAACTCCTGCGGCGCACCTGAAGCCAAGCTGTATTGACTCCGTCTTTCCCTTGGACCCTTCAGCTGCGAAGAGAGGGGGGGTCTGCTGCATGGGCAACAGCAGACCCTCCATATCACCCTGCCCAGGCTCTGTAGCTTCAGCTTCACTGGAGAGGACACTCCAGCGTCATCACAAGATGTCGATTCAACACGGGAGGAGACAGATACCGTGTCACTCCCGAGTCGGACTGCACAGCCATTCTCGGCGGTGCAGATAGACTCTTAAGAAGCTACACCATCGTCTCTCAAGACGGACGGCTGCCGACGATTGTCTGTGCTTAATCCTTCACCTTTTACACCTGACCCCCACAACAGCACCCCCACCCCCACAGCTGTCAGTCTGTTCTCTGTATCTATGAATCTGTTTCTCTTTTCTTTGTTAGTTTATATTGTCCCTTAAGAAACAGTTTCATAGTGTATTAAAGAACTTGAGCTAATGCAAATCATGAGGTTCAGAATGTAAGTATTTTGGGTGTTCAGAGGAACACGATGAAAGGAAGACTGTGCAAAAGTGGACAGGTATGAAAAGTGAAGCACGGCTGAGGTGCAATCAAAATTTTGCTCTCACTGGCACACAGCAAGCGTTGACCGGACACAGTGCATAGGACCGTGTGGATCCTAATGAGAAATATTATCACTTTCTTGAAGAAGGATGTGTGTCAGTACTAGGAGAGAGGAGGTATCCAGCAAAGTAAATAGAATTAACCTCAGTCTTGTACATTCTTCTGTGTAATAGAAGTTCATATGTGAATTACAGAAAGCCCCCCTCCCAAGCAATCTGGAGAATGGGTAGCCTGGTCATTGACAAGAGGCAAAGATTCCTGTAAGTATGCCCTTAATATAGTCCAGATGAGAAATAGTCAATTATGAATTTACAAAGGTGTGAGCAGGGATGGAGAAGAGGCAGAAGATCTCATTACACTGAAGAAAAATTATCTATATGTGAGAATTGAATATGGGGCCATTGAAATAGAACATGAAATGAGACTCAAATACGCTCTTGGACTATGTCAATGTAAGAAATGTCCAAACCTGAAAGAATTTTTATGAGTTTATTTGGGCCAAACTGATGACAATTGCTGGGAAGTAAAACTTCAAAGGATTGAGAAAATGCTTTGGAAAATGGCAGTTTTGCACCTTATTTTATGCATTGCAATCAAAAGAGGAGGCATAAAGGGGTTACATGAAATCCGCTGGTGATAGATTAGGGCGGTGGGGGAAAGCAAAGGGGGGAAACCTTGGGGCTGGATAAAAAGTAAGATGATAGACACATACTTCTTTTACACAGATGGGTACAGGGGAGGTAACAGTGAACAATGAACGTGGTAACAGTAACAACCAAGGGATTTGTGGTCTCTGCTCTGGTGTAGTGGTTGCCAGCCAGGGGTTTGGCAAAAAGGGAAGTTACCTGACATTCCGAAGGTCTGTTATCGTAGATGCAAAGAGACAACAGACAGGCTCAACTACCGTAAAGATTGACTTTTTGTCATGGAAGATTCTGGCTTCAGGCAATGACTGCCCACCTTGACCTGCTTTTAAGTAAGTTTAAATTCCAGACGATCTTTTTACCAAATAAACAAACCAGGGCCTGTTCACATGGCACCTTGGTGTAAGACCCGATTATTAGAATTGAGAAAAACAGGTCTTTATTGACAATATTCCAACCTTGGGGGTGCTGGGAGCACTTCAGCTCAGAGCCCCATTCTCCCACAAGACCCAGTACTTCTCTTGCTCCCCAAAAGGCTATAAGCCAAAACCAAGCCCAGTCATTCCCCATTCCTTATCGGTCAGCTCTCTCCTTCAGGATCTGGGGTACATTGTCATTAGCCTTTGGATAATAGTCCTGAAAACATGTGCCGTGTTATACTTCACCATGTTACATGTTACATGGTGAAGTCCAGAAAAGGCACAAGTCCTAAGAGAGTGTCCTCTCCATATGTCCTGAGTTCCAAGAGTCTAGGTAGAGTCTGGGTCTGCCAGGCAGAGTCCATGGTGGCTTCAGGGTCAGCTGGAGCGGGCACGATCAAAGCAGCAGCGGGCCTGCTTTCCTACTAGCCCAGGCCCCGTGGCCAGATCCTGACTACAAACTGCATAGCTGCTCCTTCCTTCTCACTGTGGACCAGCTTCACTACAAACTGCCTAACTGCTACTTCACTACAGGCATCATGGCCGAATCCCCTTTTTGGTAGATTGCATGATTTCTCTCCTTGTATCCTCATGGTTCTCCCTAATTTTAAATGCTGACCTGGAGCGCCATACATCTTTGTTATGAAAAGTATAATAAGCCTATCATCTGCCCTTTTGCCCTGGGCTGCAGCATAGCTATTATCTAGTTGTCTAATGAAGATGAAGGATGTCTTATCCATGCATCTGTAAGCCCTTCAGCACATATATCTAAGCGATAACACCCTACCCCTAAGTAAGATTTCCACCTCTTGGAATTCTGATCCAAACAGATTAGCCTGGTTCTTCTCTTTGGACAAGGGTGGGACCTAGGGGTAACTTTTTCCTTCTCTCACCTACAGAGACACAAGAAAGACATCAAGTAGCACATTTTCCATGAGTCTTGGTACTTCAGCTTCACCTGAAAGAATTTTAAATCAGTATCAAAGCCTCACATTCAAACTCTAATGCTGAAAAAAAAAATAAGTGGAATTTCTTTTCAGAATAATTTATAAGGTTTTACAGAGCAATATTTTTCAGAAGTGAAAAATTAACCACAGTATATTGCCTTAAAATTCAAAACAAAACAAATTTTCAGTTCTCAGGCCTGTTAGATTTTCTTTAGTCCAATATCACAAGCAGGATATTGTCTTTTTCACAGATAGAGAATTAAAGTGGGTGAGGAGGTGGGGCCCGTGGGGAAACTGGCGGTAAAGAAGTACAGCTCAGAATCATTGAATCTCAGATAATTGGCTCTTATTTTATTGATGACATAGCAGATTTAGACAGAGGGCCGCCCCAAGTCACACTGAACAATGTAATATTTCTGCATACCTATGATATGTCTATTTATGAACAATCGAAACAGTTCTGAGAAATAAGAGATTATGTTGGTAATTCTCATAATCATTATTATAGGGAAAACACTAACATTTTCCACAGATTTATAAAACCTTATAGTGGTTTTTTTCCCTGTATTTTAAAATACATTATTCATGACAAATTTAATAATGACCAAGTGAATAGCTGCTGCCTTATTACAAAGTTGGAATTTTCAACGTTCTGTACATGGCCTGGTTGTACTTTAGTAATATGTGTCTCTTCAGGACTTTAAGGTTGATGTAAGACTAACCTATTAACCTTCTTAAGTAGAACACTATTATTGAGAACTTTGTATGGGCACCATCATGTTATAGAACAGCAACGCAGTCCTGCTGCCCACTGCCACCCTCTAGGAAAAATTCTAGAGGCAAAGGTTTGGTGATCAAGGAAAGGAGTCTTTATTCAAAAGCTACATAATTTTGGAACAACAGCTTTCCACATGCCTTAGTCACTTAAGCCTTTCAGTTAAGGTCAAACTCATTAAGTCTTTAGTTACAGCTTTAATCACTTAAGCCTATCAATTAAGGCTAAACTCTTTAGCACTGAGTTCTCCTAGCATTCCCCCTGTTAGTTTCCAATTAGCTTATTTATATAGGGTTAGTTTACAAACTGAAACAACAGAAGATACAAAAGCTGCACAATGTGGAAGAATGGCAGGTTTCTGACTCAGAGCTTGTTCCCTTTAGAACATGCAAGGAAAAATAACACTGCCACTCTCTCTGTCAGGCAAGCCCAATCTTAGGCAGTGCCCAGAGTTTCTTCTTCCATCCAAAATACCATTTGAGAAATGCAGGCAGCTGCATCACAATCATCAAGGCGTCTTCAAGGAAGAGAGAGCCTAAGAGACCTCTTTTTATTTTAAATATTCTAGCCCATAATTCCATGCGATCTGGAGGCCTTCAGCTTCTCAGTTAATCCCATCCTAGACTGTTTACCATTGCCTCAGGCAACCTCCTCCTACGCCCCCTCCTTTCTCCTCCGGAGCTATCTGATCAGATATCTCTATCAATCACACTTAACTCCCATTCATCCCCATGAAGTGAACTTTAATTGTAAAGGTGAAAGCACTGGCCAAGGTGCATAATATTGTATTCCCTAGTGAGTCCTGCCTTCACATCTCAGCTGATCTTACTCTCTTGCTCTAAATCTGGTGTTTCCTTTTGTACTTCAGCGTCTTCATGTTGTTCTTTCTAGGAGAATAATCCCCTTTCTTTGCTTTAAAGAGCCTATTCCTCCTTCAGATAGATTAACTTTCATATTTCTTATTTTGGGAACACTTCCTGGCTTCCCTTCCCCAGGCTGTCAGGTACACACTTTCATGCTTTCATATTCTTAGTAATTTTATTTATAAATGTTCACAGAAATAGTAAAACTCTTATAATCCTCTTATAGTTAACCAAAATATTGGCTTAATCAACACTGTACATTTCCTGGAGTAAAATGTAGACGCACAGCCAATAGACTTTTTTAGGACACCTTGACACTTCAGTGCTACTGTTTGTGCTGTTTGTTTATTCCAAAGTGTTTGTTTCCAACCTTATTTTTTCCATTTGTACTTTACACTGCAATTGTTTGTGTAGTTTTTTGTTTATGTAATATTTAATTAGAGCACAGAAACAAAGAATTGCTACCTTCATGAAAACAAAATAAAATATTTTATAAAGACACAATAAAGAGCATTGCAAAAAAAAAAAAAGAAGCATTTCTACTTTAGGTGAGCAAGAGGCAATATGAAAGGGTGGGAGAAATTTCAAATGGATGCTGCACTTATGTCCCAAGTGCAAGTCCTCAGCTCCCTTTCCGGAAATTGGACAGGATGCATTCATTATATGTGAGAATCATGCAGTAAAGGGAAGTTTGACTTCTAATCAATGAGCACATATCCCAAGAAATATATTTTCCTTCAACTGAAAGACTCATGAGTGTAAATTTATAAGTTTAAATTAAAATTTTTTGTTGAAGCTCGGATACTCATTTTGATTCCTAGTTTAAGCACATTGGTTTTGCTAACTATATCATCAGGTTTCAACAGATGGAACAAGGAGACGATGTCATTCATTAGAGTTTAATGAAAGAACATATGCAGAGGTACAAGCCAGTTTAAAGAAATGGACAATGGATAATAAAACAGCTCACTTCTGGCAGCCAGGTGGAATCCCCGACGTCAGACCTAAACAGGAAAAGGGAGAAGTGACGTCATTAGAGCCAGGCACAGTCTGGAACCTTGAAAGAGAATTTGCTTCAGAGGAACTATGGCAGGAAGTAAAAGAAGCCAGCACTTGCCAGAACCCCAGATATGCAAGAAAACAGATGAGAAAGAAATACCCTGATTTCTGCTCCTCAGGTTCTCCAATCTCTGGCTGGTGCCACTCAGTGGTATCCAAAGCTGCTTGGATACTACGGTCCAACAGTTATCACTCCATACCCCAACCCAGGTCCACAACAAGACAGGAAAGGATGAAAATGGTTGTGGCTGGTAGAATAACCAACCCACTAACCAAGTACCAGTTCCTTTGATGATGATCAGGTAATGTTACAGAGTGGGGGGCTCCCAAAATCCCCTGAGCCTGCAGGTTGGGGGATGGGGAAAAGGGAACAGCTTTTAAGACGCCTTTGCATAACTATGGCTAATAGTTAGTGTGTTAGTTATGCAAATGGCTTTGGTTCTTCCAAGGCCCCAAGGAGATGGGAGGGAATTTGACTATGAAATAGTGAGGAAAGAGCATACAAAGCCTGAGCAAGGTTCTGTGAGTGGTCAGAACTGGTTACCATGCTCACTGTGTCACGGGACACAGGGATTTAAAAATAAGGTGGCGACCATTTTAGAGAAGAGGAGAGGAGATCCATGCAGTTTCCAAGGAAAGGGAGAACTCCACGCTGCATTGAAAGGGAGGATACCATGTGGCTTTGAAAAGAACAAAGAGAGAACCTGTGTGATCCAGTGCAACACAGCACATGTTTTCCTGGACTGCTATACGGAGGCCGATGACATCATACCCCAGACCCTGAAGGAGAGAGCTGACTGATAAGGGATGGGGAACTTCCGGGCATGTTTTTGGCTTCTAGCCTTTTGGGGAGCAAGGAAGTGCTGGGTCCCGTGGGAGAACAGGGCTCTGAGCTGAAGTGCTCACTGCCCTCCCCGGGTTGGAATATTGTAAATAAAGACCTGTTTTCCTCAACATTAGTTGTTGGGTTTTACACCAAATGGTCACATGAGAGAACCCCCTTTCTCTTTGTAACAGTTTTGGTGACCCTGGGTGGGCCTAATGGAATCTGTAGCCAGGTTCTCTCTGTAACAGTATGTTTCCTCTTAATTCATTTACCATTTACTTTCCCTATTAGATTGTAAGTTCGGTAAAAGGAACAGTATGGCCCTTTAGTTATGTGTGATGGTAATTGATAAATACCCGCAAGGTGTAGCCAATCAGTCAATGTTAGATACCTTACTGATGATTTAGAACAAAGAAAAGTTTGGCTTTAAGATCGAATTGACTTAACTTTCCTTTTTGATGTGTGTGTATGTGTGTGTATGTGAGACCTGTCTTAAGAGATTGACATTTTGGCCATCTATTTAGTTTTTGTAGACACTGAATGAGTGACCGGCTACATTGGGTTTTGGTTGCTAACAGCATGTGTTGAATTTGAACCAGTTATCCAGGTGGAAGAAGAGCAATAGCCAAGGAGCTCAGCTGCATGGTCCCTTAGGAGGAAAGTTAACTTAATTAGTTTTCAAAGCAACACTTCATGTTTTATTATTGTTCTTTTTTTTCTTTCCTCTTCTATAACCTTATGCTAATTTTTCTCCACATTCACAAAATAGCTTCAAAAAGTAAATTGTATACTCTTACTATGCACTTGATTTACAATGTTTTTCTAGAAGAAAACTTGTAAAACTGATAATCAGGTATTTCTGGGTTGCCTCTCTCCACTTGTTTGATTTTCTTCCCTTTGCAGTAGTACTATGCTCATTTACAAACATATCTCAGTGAGCATTAAGGCCTGGAAGAGTATTTTTATGCCATAAATTGGGTAGAAAGTTAACACACCTGATAAACATGTTGAAAAAAGAACAGGTTGGGGGACACATTTTAGTGGACATAGACTGTTAGACCTCAAAGGTATCTTAGGTACTTCTTGCCCAAACTCATTGTTTTTTAAGTGAAGTTTGTTGATTTGATCCCTGGTTTTCTTTCCCTCACCACTAGTTTCGTATGTGTTTTTGTTCATTTCAGCAGAACTAGCCTTCCTTCCTTCCCCATCTTGTTTAAGATCTGCTGTTAGGTCTCTAAGCATTTTTATAACCAAAGCTCTAAACTGAGCCTCAGAAATATTTTCTGTCTGCTGAGCCATTTGATTAGATATTTACTGTCTGGTCAGTTGCATGATTGGTATCTCTATCATGATCTGTGCCATCCTGACAGTTTTATGTTTACCTTTGCTTCCTGGGCGGGGCTGTCACACCTCCTATGCATAGGGGGCAGAGCCCCATGCACTTGTCACAACTGGGTGACCCTTATCACCACACTGTGGTGTTTTGCATTAGGGCGGGGTTCCAAGATGGATTCTTGGACCAGGAGCCTCCTCCTCTGTCCCCATGCCCTCCGGGCCTCATAGTCCGAGACAATGAGAGTATGCCTTCCCAGGCATTGGAATCGCAAGCTGACAGGTTTGGTCTGCAGCCAGAGGTGTTCCCCAGGCTCTTCTCGCCTCCCCTTAAATACGGGTGTCGGTGCTTACCACTGCCCTGCCGCCGTTGCTGTAGCTGCCACCACCAGCACAGCTTGACCCCTCTGCCCTGGCTTTGCCCTTCCTACCCATCCAGAAGAGCACCACTTCTTTATAACTTCATATATTGGACTTCCATGTAGCTTTATTTTCTGGAACTTCTGGTTATTTCTGGTTTTGTGGTAGCTGTAGTCCTTCTTAGTTGTGGTGGGAGATGGAGCGTGTCAGTCTAGGCCTCCATCTTGGCTGGACGTTGTCTCCTCTACAAATTAAATGATGGTTTACATTACATATTTTGAAGGAAAATATCTAATACCAATATGAAATAATAGTGCTCCTATTAACTTAGTCTGTGCATTACGAAATGAGGAAGATGTTTTTTAAAAAATTAACTCATGGAAACCTAAACCTAGTCACATTACACCCAAGTGTTATTTCCACAAAATTAAATAAGGTAGAATAGTTATGACTTCTTTACAATTTCAAAGATTAGATAGGGGAGTTCTGACTCCCTTCATTCCCCCGCATTGTATTCAGAGCTGGAGAAACACATGTTTACAAATTGTTCTTTTGTATTTTCTACTTATCTAAACCCCCCAGATGGGAGTGCCAGCAAAGGAATTACAGAAACCAATGTACTCTGACAGCTGAGCCTGAAGATGAGTGGGGGAAGGGTTGGGAGTGCTCCAGAGGCAGATTTAACAGCGGGTGCACCAGGCATGCGCCCTGAGCCCCAACTTCTGAAGGGCCCGCAAAACCCCAACTTTACACTTTTTTCTAATGACACTTAGTTTGGTTTCATTACTATGCTGCATAGAATATGGTTAACATGTATTTTTATTTTCCCTGTCTCTTTTTTTTTAAGGTACCTAATATTTTCTTCTGCACCTGGGGCCTCAACCGACCTAAATCTGCCTCTGGGGTGCTCGGTAGCTTGGAAAGGAAGACCTTTGAATGCAGTAAAGGAAGAAGAGGCTATTGGTATCACTGGTAATAGCCCTGAATAAGCAGTTTATACAGCAGAGAAATCTCAAGCAGACACCATCACCATAGGCTAAGGCTAGTTATGGGTGTGGGAAATCAGGAGCAGTGGTAACCCTAAATAAGAAATACCTGAATCCAGACAGGCAATGTTTGTTATTAGGAGAAGAGATGGGGTGGGGGTGGTGAGTGGGGGTTGGAAAGGTTCATTAGAGAGCAAACTTCTCTATCTGAAGCAGTAAAAAAATAAAATAAAATAAATAAATAAATAAAAAGCAAGGTTCTCACCTCTGGCAATTGATTCTGGATAATAACCTCTTTGGAGAGTTCATAATGGTCTTAAATTGTTACTACATAAGAAACCATTTGCCACAGTATAGATGGACCTAGAGGGTGTTATGCTAAGTGAAATAAGTCAGTCAGAGAAAGACAAATACCATATGAGTCCAGTCCTAGTATCTCCTCCTCTGTATTTGCAAAGTGACGTGTTACCCCTCAAAGTGTGCAGAAAATGTAAGAGTCTTTTGCGATTGTCTATATACATGTCTGAGACAATATAAGTACTTAAGAAGTGTGGATTAGGGAACAAAGTCAACGAGGAAGGTAGTCATCTCCTGAGACTACACACACGTACACATGCGCATACACATGTGCACACATGTATATTCTTCAGACTCGACACAATGTCCCAGTTGGACCACTCCTTCCCCCAATCCACACACAGCTAGATACTATGTACCGTTAATGCTTCAGAAAATATTTGCTTTGGACATGTTTAAATTGTTCAGCGAGCCCATGGATCTTCCTTTACTGGGAGGCTACCATAACTAATTTTGTTAGTGTGAGAAACGCTCACAATAAAAACTGGGACACAGGACCTGAGCAGTAAAGCGAGGCTTTTATTCACGAGTGTGCAGAGCCGGGCGCACCCTCACAGCCAGGAGAATGTGCGTGCCAAGTAGACAAAGGAACCTGGTTGTGTAGTTTTGGCTTCCCCACCCTGAAATTGCCACCCTAAAGTGATTATCTTCTCCACCCTAAAATTGCCACTCTAAAGTGAGAGCGATTAGCTTCCCCGCCCTGATGCAACTAGCTCCCCCTCCCCTCTCCTTCTTCCCCATTTCTCCATGACCAGATACTCAGGAGGTACAATCTAACGCTTTCATTTAAATGCCCCTATTGTGATTTGTAGATATGCTAATGCTGTCAACTTCCTTCTTAGAGATCCTTTAATTACATTTGCCCTTAAGTCTCTTTAATTCCATTTGCCCTTTGTTACCAATGACTTTTTACTGGTTTGGGAGTCACTATGTTCTTATTTCTTACATTAGCACAAAATAAACTAATGTAGTGGGTGTCCTGTACGGTCCAGTGGCACAGCCTCCCCTATCACCCAAGCTGGGTACTCAAGGTGCTCCCTTTGTGTGGGCTGAGTACACCCTCCTCTTGTAGTTAGTTGAGCCTTGGTTGCTGTTGGCAGGGCAATGGGAGGGATTTACCCAGGCCAGTCAGCTGCAAGGACTGACTGTCACCACTTACCACCAACCTCTGCCTTCTGTGGAGGATCAGCTATCTGGGAGCAGGGTGGTGGTGCTCTGACATGGTCTGTAGCTGTCCAGTAGGTGCGCTGGCCCTGGGGTTTCCCCAGTGGTGCAGGCCAAGGTCAGCCCCCACCTGTGTTTTACCTGGGGCCTCCCTGCCTGAGCTATAAAGCAATCTGAGATGGCTGCTACTTGCGCTGGGCTTGGAGGTTCCCAGGTGAAGCCAGTCTGTGAATCTAGGTTGGCTGAGGTTATTGCCAGGCCTGAGGCTCACTGAAACCAGCTGTTGTTTGTTTAAGAGGATTTAGGAGGTTGTGCAATAAGAGCCAAGCCCAGCCAGTCATATGGAAAAGCAGCTTGAGGGGGCTTGTAAGTTGGGTGGGGCAGAGTCTCTAGGGATCTCCAAGGTGGGTCAAACAGTGTTAGCCAGGTTGATGGAATCTCAGATATGGTACCAGCTTGCCTGCTCTGTGGCTCTGTGCAGGGCAGGGATTGGAAAAGGGACAATAGCCTGTTTGTCTTGATGACAGACACTTTAGTTTCTCCCTGTTACAGAAACAGGGGTGTCCAAAAACAAGTCCCAGAGTTTGTGGCTGGAGGATGGGAAAAAGGAAGCAGCTTTTAAGATGCCTTTGCATGCCTGGGGCTAGTTGCTAGTGTCTAGGTTATGCAAAATGGCTTTGGTACTTCCAAGGCCCAAGAAGATGGGAGGAGTCTTGAACTGTGGGATGGTACGGAAGGAGCCTACAGAGCCTGCGTAGGGTTCTGTGAATGGTCAGAACTGGTTGCAACACCCACTGCGTCAGAGGACGCAGTCAGGAATATATAAGCAGCTGCAGACATTTTAGCTCTGGCTCACTCGGACTTTCTCTTGCTCACTCGGACTCGCTCTCTCAGTCTCGGTCTCGGTCTCATGTTCTCCCTCTCGCTCTTGCTGGCTCTCTCTTGGGCCCCCTCCATGTGGCTTGGTGAAGGGGCCTTCTCCATACGGATTAAAGAAGCTGAATTCTCCATGTGGTTTTTGGAGGGCTCTCCAGGCCGCTTTAAGAGGCTGTCACCATGCAGTTTTGAGAAGGAGAGGCGATCCATGCAGTTTGCAGGAAGAACACAGTTTACAAGGAGGCTGAGAATCCAGGCGGTCCTGCATTGAGAGCTGGAGGGCACCACAGCACAGAAAGGACCTCCCCAATCAGATCTGAGTGATTGGCAGCTACTGGTAAAGCTGAACTGTGCCTAGGAAGTAGGGAAACGGTGTTTACGACTTTTCTAAGGCTGGCCTGGTTTGGTAGGCGGGAGGCAGAACTATGTGTTTGTGGGTATTTTAAAGAACATAAGACTCAACAGCAGAAATCCGCAAATAACCTAAATCTATTTAACTGTTAAATAAACAGTTCTTTTCTTTTCACTGAACTCTAGTACTGAGAGTTGTAATTCTGGCAGCGGGCAATCGGGCCCCTGACTAAATGGCCTGTGGGTTCTGTTTCAATCGGAACAGCCTGTTACACCTGTACGTCACTGGTGCCTTTCAAGCTGCTACCCTGGCGTTGGAGCTCAGAGAGAGTGAGTCTGAGTAGCTGAGTCCATGTGTAGGTTCTTTAAGAGGAATTCCTTGGGGCTCCAGCAGTTTCTTCTACTGACTCAATTCCCACTGGTTTTTGCAGCCTGAAGTTGTGGGGACTTATTATCTTGGCACTAGAACCCTGGGTTGGGGTTTCTGGTGTGGAGCTGGGACTCCTCAGTTCCAAGATATCCCTTCCAAATTTCTACCCACTGCATGTCGTTGAGGGGCCAGTCCATTTCGTGTCTGCACTCCTTCTACCAGTCTGGATGGATGTAGATGGATGTGGTTTCTATAATTCTGTAGTTGTCAGATTTCCATTCAACTTGACTTCTGACTGTTGAGTGATGGTGGTTCTACATTTTAGTTGTAATTTTTAAAAGATTTTTAAATTCATTTTTAGAGAGAGGGGAAGGGAGGGAGAAAAAGAGAGAGAGAGGGAAAAAAACACCAATGTGTGGTTGCCTCTTATGCATCCCCAGCTGGGGACCTGACCTATAACCACCATGTGCCATGACTGGGAATCAAACCAGCAACCCTTTGCTTCACAGACTGGAGTTCAATCCAATGAGCCACACCAGTCAGGGCTTTAGCTGTAATTTTAATGTGGTTGTGGGAAGATGTCTGCCTACGCCTCCGTCATCACCAGAAGGTCCCTAGTTTTAGAATATTTCTGAATGTAGCTGTGCATGGTACCCCTTAACTAACTATTCATTGTCACCGCCTCACATGAAACTTCCTTTATCCCTTGTCTGAAGATGTCTTCACACTCGTGTGTGTTTTTTTTAATTTTAAAAATAGTTTATATAATTTCATTTTCAATTTTAAAAAATGTTCAATTACGGTTTACATTCATTATTAGTTTCTATTACTTTCAGGTGTACCGTGTATTGGTTAGTCAATCATATACTTTAAAATGAATCCCTGTGATATTTTCAGTACCCACCTGGCACCGTACATAGTTATTATAGTATTATTGAGTGTATTTCCTACGCTGTCCTTTATATCCCTGCTACTACCAATCTGTACTTCTCAATCCCTCCAGCTTTTTCACCCCTCCCCCAACTCCCTATACCTCTGGCAATTATCCGTCTGTTCTCTGTGTCTATGAGTCTACTTCTGTTTTGTTTGTTCATTTATATTGTTCTTTAGATTCCCCATGTACGTGAAATCATATATTATTTGTCTTTCTCTGCCTGACTTATTTCACTTAGCGCAATACCCTCTAGGTTGGACCCTGCCTTTGTAATTGCTTGCTAACTTTTGTTACAAAGAGACTAGAATCCATCAAACTGCAGGCAATAGGCCACGGACAGTTTGGGTTTAGGCCTGATGACGACCAAACTGATTTTAGACTAGCTAGGGAAAGGTGCTCTTCTGCTGTGGTGCCCCACAATGATGTCCGGATTCAGCACAAAGCAGTTACAGAAGATTGACTCTCACCCCTCCCCCTCAAGAATGAAAAAGAGGAAATAGAGGAGGGACTTGTCACTGGGCTATCATCCAAAAGACCCTAACTTGGCAATAAACAAGCAGACCAAAAAAGAAAGAGATTCGTTTTCACGTGTTGTTTTCCTGATGTTTTTTATCATAGCTAAACCACAAAGACCAAAATGCTTCTTTCCTTGAGAATTAGCCTTCAGTCCAAAGAGAAAGAACATACCTCAGAAATGCTTCCTGGACAACACATTACATTAGTGTACATGGCTACATGTGCCTTTCTCCCCTGATTTAAAATCATCATAGATAAATATTTCAGGATATCAGTCCTCATTTCCATTAACAAACATTTCTGATAAGTGAATTCATCATACTCAAGCCAAGAATGAGCTCATTACTATGGAGCCTTTTTTTCCCCCATTTCTAGAAAGAACAAAATATTTTCAAACTAATCAGTCTGGCGAGACTTTTTTTTTTTCCCCGCCTGAAACTGAGCATGTTACTTGTGACTTTTATTGATTCAGTTATTGGTATAATGAAGACTCAAAGGGTAGTAATGTTTCCTACAAGGTTCTTTCCGTGCCCCACATGGAAATTTCTACAGGACTGTAATTTATGTTACCCCTTCTATTGTGGATCTTTAGAGGAGTCCTGATGTCTGTTTTGGATAACCACATCCTCTCGATCACCCTAATTCCTGTAAGTGGCTCCACCAATCACATAGCTGTTCAGGTTAAAAACCCTACAGGTCACCCTTATATAAAATACTTTCTTCCACTGGCTTTAAAGCAATTGCCAATACTGCCAGTTTTATAGCCAAAATAAATCCGAATTCTATATATATTTTTTATTTCTATTACCACCTCAGTAGTCACTGTCAAGATAATCTCTTGCTAGGGCTACTGCAACAATCTCCTGTGTGGGTTTCCTAATAGTATTCTTGTTTGCTGTAGTCCCATTTCCATACCAGAACCACAGTTATCTTTTTAAAAATACAAGCCAGGTCATTCTGTTGCCTCTAGATCCCCTCAATTGCCTCCTCGTAAACACAGTAAATCTGAGCTTCTTATCCTGGTTAACAAGGACTTGTATAATGTAGTCTCTGCCCAGCTCTCCAAATCATATTGGGCTACTTTTAACCCTCATTCACTGAGATCCAGACCTCATTTTTATTTATTTATTTTTTTTGTATACGTCTATCTCTTTAGTACCATAAAAGGATCAACACAAACTTTTTCAAGAACTTTGCTATGGTTTGCTCTTATCATAGCAACTTAAATATTACCCTGTCCCCTCTAGGTAAAATACTTAGTTTCCCATCTCTCCATTTTATATTCTATCGTATCACCTTCTCTTCCTTTTTCTTAATCCTACTGATGTGCATTTCTCCCACAACACCGGGCATTTCAAGAAATAGACTTTCCTGTCCTACTTATTGCTGTATTCCCAGCACCCAGGTTAGTGAAAAATCCTCAGCACATATTTGTGAAATAAATAAGGGTATTGGAAGTTTTGTCACATGGAGGATCTCATATGGTAAGAAGCACTGGCCATGGAATATATTGGGAGAGTCTGTACCCCAAAAGGACAATTCATTTTTAAATGTCT
This sequence comes from Furipterus horrens, assembly GCF_987537825.1. Taxonomy (NCBI): domain Eukaryota; kingdom Metazoa; phylum Chordata; class Mammalia; order Chiroptera; family Furipteridae; genus Furipterus; species Furipterus horrens. The sequence continues at coordinate 10,237,781 of NW_028327183.1, forward strand.
GAGTCCTGGCCTGACCTTATCTACTGGTTCTTACAGTCTACTGAGATGTTTCCTCCAAGACTCACTGTAACATAGTCTCTGGCAAGATACTCTGCCTTGGCAGGGTTAGGTATTATTTCTCTGTACTTTCATGAAAGTGTGCCCACTTCATCCACAACATAGACACATCTGATGTTTTCTCATTAACTTGCTTCTATAATTTACCCCCTTAGACTCTATGTTTTGAAAAGGCAAGACAAGTGTATTATTTGTCATAGATCAGATCTAGTATATGTATTTTTAGACAATAAATTTACAAAGGTCTTTTTTAAAAAGGTTGTTTGCAACATGGTTATTTGTAGCTCCATCCTTGAGCCTAGATCATCCGCTCACTTATGCAACAATTGGACTTGACACTTATAGAATTGTTCTCCCACAGCAGAGCTTGAATTAAAGAAAACCTAAGGAAGCATTAGGTAAAGTTGTAGTCAGGGAATGCCTGGATAGGAAAGGGGAACAATCCCAATGACCCCCAAGTGTTGCAGGCAATTAGAACATAGTGTTAAAATCATGCTCCTATTCACGAGGACACATAGGATGGCCCCGATATCTTTGCATGTACACAGGCGATCTGAAGAAATTAAAATTTACATTCAATGGCCTCTCATTTCCTTTTGTTGCCTGGACCTTTATGTTCATCGAAGCTTTTGTTTTCTACAGATTTTCCTCCTCAGATAGCATTGTTATGTAAGAACTTCCAAACCTATAGAGAATTTTTTTTTTTTATAACAGTTTATTTGAACTAAAGGAGGGATGCCCCTGGAAGCTGTTTCATTCCTGCACTTGAGATTGAGGGAGGAATGTAAGGTGGATTACCTGAAGGTGGGCGAAGGGAGATGGTGATCAGGTTATAGCATAGTTACAATTGCGGTGCTCTGTTCCAGGCTTTAGAAGGAGGGGTGTGAAAGGGGACCCTTCAAAGGTGGTTAATCTAGAAGCACAGAAACAAGGGAAAGATAAGACTTCTATTAAAGACATTATGTGCCTGGAAGCATAACTATACATCCTGACATGCCCATGAGAGAATTTAGGTTCAGATCATCCTGTGAGGTTACTTTTCTTAGAACCCTTTTTCCATCCACAGCCTTCTGTGCTATTCCTCCTAACAACCCTTCCTCTGTCGCCTGTGTATAATAATGAAGATAACTATTACTGTTAATAAAGATTCCCACAACAGCTAATACTTACAGTCAAGATGTGAGTCAGATAATGGCAGGCTACTCAAGTGGGGGAAACAGGACCAGACACCAAATCCTCCAGCAAATGCCTGCTGGCCTTGAGACCCAGATGACACTTCTGTAAGTACAGGAGAGGGAACACACGCACAGAAATACCTGCAACTTATTCTTCACCCTGGTTGGGAGCTGGAAGATCAGACTTCGATTTCAGTCTCTCTCATTTGTGGGATGTGTATTTTAACTCTGAAAAATTCCTGAAGACATCTCTGAACATTATGTTTTTTTTTCTTATTTGTTTGGTTTTTATTTATTTTTTAAATTATACTTTATTGATTATGCTATTACAGTTGTCCTGATTTTCCCCCTTTGTCTTCATCCACTGGGCACCCACCACTCCCTCAGGCAATCCCCCCACCATTGTTCATGTCCATGGGTCATGTGTATAAGTTCTTTGGCTACTCCATTTCCTATACTGTAATTTACATCCCCATGGCTATTTGGTAATTACCTATTTGTACTTCTTAATCCCCTTGCTTCTTCAGCCGTTCTCCCTTACACCCCTTTCCCATCTGACAACCATCAAAATGCTCTCTGTGTCCATGATTCTGTCTCTGTTCTTGTTTGCTTAGTTTGATTTTTAGATTCAGTTGATGATAAATTTTACTTTTTGCATTATTCTTGTTCATAGTTTTGATCTTCTTTTTCTTAAATAAGTCCCTTTAACATTTCATATAATAATGATTTGGTGATGATGAACTCCTTTAGCTTTTTCTTGTCTGGGAAGCTCCTTATCTGCCCTTCAATGCTAAATGATATCTTTGCTGGGGAGAGCAATCTTGCCAATCCCTTATAGCCTACAACATTTCTTTTGAGAAATCTGCTTACAGTCTTATGGGAACTCCCCTGTAGGTAACTAACTTCTTTTCTCTTGCTGCTTTTAAGATTCTCTCTTTATCTTTAACCTTTGGCATTTTAATTATGAGGTGTCTTGGAGTGGGCCTCTTTGCATCCATCTTGTTTGGGACTCTCTGTGCTTCCTGGACTTGCATGTCTATTTCCTTCACTAAATTAGGGAACTTTTCTTTCATTAGTTTTTCAAATAGATTTCCAAGTTCTTGTTTTTTCTCTTCTTGTTTTGGCACCCCTGTGATGTGAATGTTGGATCTCTTGAAGTTGTCCTAGAGGCTGCTTATGTTATCCTTGTATTTTTGGATTCACTTTTCTCCTTGTTGTTTTTGCTTCCTTGTGTTACAAATCATTGGTTTGATTCTTGGCTTCGCTCTACTGTTGTTTCTAAGTTTTTCTTTATTTCAGTTAGTTTATCCTTTGTTTCTGACTGGATCTTCTTCATGCTGTTGAGATCCTCACTCAGATCCTTGAACAACCTTATAACCAGTGTTTGCAACTCAGCATCTGATAGATTGCTTTTCTCTATTTTGTTTAGCTTTTTTTTTTGAAGTTTGGATCTGTTCTTTCATTTGGGCCATTTTTTGCAGCCTCCTTGTGTTTGCTTCTATGTATTAGGTACAGTAGCTCTGACTCTGTGTCTTGTAGTGTGGCCTAATGTAGTGGGTGTCCTGCAGGGTCCAGTGGCACAGCCTCCCCTATCACCTCAGCTGTGTACTCAAGGTGTGCCCTTTTTGTGGGCTGAGTACACTTCTTCTTGTAGTTGAGCCTTGGTTACTGTTGACAGATCAATGGGAGGGATTTACCCAGGCCAGTCAGCTGCAAGGGCTGGCTGTGACCACTTATCACCAACCTCTGCCTTCCTTGGAGGATCAGCTGTTCAGGGGCAGTGTGGTGGTGCTCTGACATGGTCTGTAGATGTGCACTAGGTGCGCTGGCCCTGGGGTTTCCCCAGTGGTGCAGGCCAAGGTCAGCCCCCACCCATGTTTTTCCTGGGACCTCCCTGCCTGAGCTATAAAGCAATCTGAGATGGCTGCTACTTGTGCTGGGCTTGGAGGTTCCCAGGTGAAGCCAGTCTGTGAATCTAGGCTGGCCAAGGCTATTGCCGGGCCTGAGGCTCACTGAGGCCAGCTGTTGCTTGTTTGAGAGGATTTAGGAGGTTGTGCAGTAAGAGCCAAGACCAGTTATTCATATGGAAAAGCAGCTTGGGGAATCCCTAAATTGGGTGGGGCAGAATTTCTGGGGATCTCCAAGGTGGGTCAAACAGTGTTAGCCAGGTTGATGGAGTCTCAGATATGGCACAAGCTTGCCTGCTCTGTGACTCTGTGCGGGACAGGGATTGGAAAAGGGAGAATAGCCTCTGTTTGTCTTGATGCCAGACACTTTAATTTCTCCCAGTACACCACTAGTGCCTTTCAAGCTGCTACCCCAGTGCTGGAGCTCAGAGGGAGTGAGTCTGAGTAGGCAAGTCCGTGTGTGGGTTCTTTAAGAGGAACTGCTTGGGTCTCCAGCAGTTTCTCCCACCAACTCAATCCCCACTGGTTTTTGCAGCCAAAATTTGTGGGGACTTATTTTACTGGCGCCCTGGCTGGTTTGGCTCAGTGGATTGAGCATCGGCCTGTGAGCTAAGTGTCGCTGGTTCGATCTTCCAGTCAGGGCACATCAGAGAAGGAAAACTCTGACTCCAAAAAACCTCCGCTGCCTTGTGGCATACCTCTTCAGGGGAAAGGCTAAGGGAGTAAACCCCGACAGAAAATCCGGAGCCGGAGTCCCTAAGGCGGTTTGACGTTGTAGTCAACACCGGCAACTCCTGCGGCGCACCTGAAGCCAAGCTGTATTGACTCCGTCTTTCCCTTGGACCCTTCAGCTGCGAAGAGAGGGGGGGGTCTGCTGCATGGGCAACAGCAGACCCTCCATATCACCCTGCCCAGGCTCTGTAGCTTCAGCTTCACTGGAGAGGACACTCCAGCGTCATCGCAAGATGTCGATTCAACACGGGAGGAGACAGATACCGTGTCACTCCCGAGTCGGACTGCACAGCCATTCTCGGCGGTGCAGATAGACTCTTAAGAAGCTACACCATCGTCTCTCGAGACGGACGGCTGCCGACGACGACAAGTCTCACATTAGAATTCCTGAGTGTTGTTTAGTCATGAGTTATGGGGCTTTACTGTCAGACCAGCATAAGTTTAACCCTAGATTGGAACACTGTTTACAAGACCATTGACAAAGAGTGTTCCAACAATTGTTTTTACTTTTATTTTTTAAACACTTTATTTTATTTTTATTTTAGAGAGAGAAGAAGGGAAGGAGAAAGAGGGCGAGAAACATTGATGTGAGAAACATCAATTGGTTGCCTTTTGAATGGACTAGAGGGGACTGAACTGCAACCCAGGCACGTGCTCTGACCAGGAATTGATCCTGTAACCTTTTGGTTTGTGGGACGATGCCCAACTGAGTCCCATCATCTGGAGTTCAACAATTAGTGTTGGGTAAGATTTATTAGCTTCATTTTGTGAATAATAAAATAAGTTTAGAGATGCCATTTCATTTAATCTTTCCATATCATTCTATAGATTAATTCCTGAGCTGGTTGATGCTCAGTATATGTAGGAGATACAATTGTTTCCTTTTAGATCATCCATCAAGTCAGGGGGGATTTTAAATGGCATGGACTAGAATTTTAAATACTAAGATTATATAAAAAATACTTGAACTAAAGTATCTTTAATATGAAGAGTATATTCATATAAAAAAATAGTATACCGTATGGAATTTAAATGTGTGTTGACTAAGAAGAAACTAATACAAATAAATATCTACTTACGATAGAATCTCTATCTTCTTCAATATTAGAGAACAATTATTGCATGGACAATATATTCAACACTATCTGGCCAACTGAGTCACTTTGTAAAAAAAAACTTTGTACAACAAATAGAACAGTACTGTAATTGAAGAAAATAAAATTATGTTGAAAACTACTCCCTGAAAAATACATTCTATAATTATTTTCTCCAGAAAAACGCAAGAAAATAGAAACAGCTAAGTCCAGTTTCACAGTATGATATATTTAATTCTAATCCTGGGTATCATCAGCCATTATTTTGTTCTCAAATAGAAACCTACATTTAAAACCATTTACACCCAATCCAACTTCTTTCAAATTCAAGGTTAGAGTAAGAAAACAAAAAGCCACTATTCCAGGATTTGGGCAGAGTGTGAGGTTGTGTGACAAGAAATTACAAATATAAATTAATCTCTGGTAACGTAATTGGATATATGTGTGTATATAAAGAGATATGTGTGTGTGTGTATATATATATTATTTTTTCAATGTTGATATTCCTATTTAAATTGTGCATTTATATAGCTTTCATAGTGATGCTCACTGTTACCTTATCTCTTTGGCTGACAAAAATGGGATTTCAGTCATGCCCAGCCTTTCCTACAGTGCCAGTGATGGGATTTTTTGAAATCTTATTACGGGTTGCACTGCCCTGATCTCAGATGGAACTTTCAATCAAAAAGGCAATCAGAAGGTTATACATTTGTGAGATTCCCTGCAAAGCCAGTGATCGCATAATACAACTTGTTGGAAGGGTCTACTTGCCTCCAGTCCTTATGTGGCTATAAAGAATAATTGGCTACTTAGCTCTCAGCACCCGCGTTTCCATCTCCAAAATACAGCAGAGCCCAGAGCTCTATTGAGACCCAGTGTGAAATCTGGCTGCTCCTAGGAGATTTCTAAGTCTCACACAGAGACTTGTCTTACTTTAAGCATCTGATTAAACAAACTCTCCCGAAGACACATTTGGCCCTTTCCAAGCATTCTTGTTTCACTGGTGAGGTCAGTGAATCTAAGTTTTGTTTTATTTTGTACACACACAAACACCTACACATTCTTTCCTAAAACATTTTCATTGTAAACTTCATATCCTAGAAATCACAACTCTGCAGGAAGATGTACCCTTGAATTTAATTTCTAGCACATTTTAATTGTCCTATTATAAATTATTTTAAATCTTAAAATAACTGTACTCATCAAAGATTATTGTAAAGAATGGGCTCTTAATACTCTAGAGCATATATATATGGGTGTTTAAAAGACACTTTTGTAATTGAATTTGATCAGTTAGTGGAGAGGACCAAGGCTGATGATCCCATGCAATGTCCAATCATCCAGGATGCATCGCCTCCCCAGACAGGAGCCCTAGACTGTGAGGTAGGCAGAGGGAGAAGATGTTGTTTCACTTGGCACCAACTCAATGGTTCTCCCTTTGGCAGAAAACCTTCGGTTAGGGATGAGTTTCAAAAACAGAAACTTACTGATAATTGGGACATAGTAAAGACCTACAGACACATGAAAACGCCTATAGATTGAATAAGCATTTTATTTGAAAAATAACCACATGTGCATATGTAAGAAGATGTCAGTATATTGCTGCAACAGAAAACAATGCACAGGAACAAAAAGTCACTTGGTTAAAGTTAAAAATATGTATTAAAAATTTGAACTTGGAGTACTTAAAATAGAAAAGTCTGGGAACCCCAGTGACCTCTTGGTTAAGGAAGTCCTGGTAAGTATATCGCTCAAGTAATATATAGTTTAGTCAAAGGGCATGTGTGTGTGTGTTTGTGTGCATGTATGTGTGTGTGTGCCTTGGACCTTTATTTAAATTTGGGGTACTCAAAATATAGTTCAGCATAAACATGGTGTTAGTTACTTGATTCCATATTATAAAACCTTAAATAGGTTTTTAAGCACAAAGTGTTAGCATGGTGGGGGCAAAAATGTCAGCAAGACATCCACACTTTTTTTTTTTTAAGATTTGTATTTATTTATTTTTAGAGAGGGGAAGGAGAAAGAGAGGGAGAGATATATCAATTATGTGTGAGAGAAACATGAATTGGGTGCCCCTTGCACACCCCCACCTGGGGACCTGGCCTGCAACTCAGGCATGTGCCCTGACCAAGAATTGAACCAGTGATCTTTTGGTTTGCAGGTCAGCACTCAGTCCTCTGAGCCACACCAATCAGGACAAGATCCACAGTTCCATCCTCTTTTCATAGGCAAAATGCATTGTGAGGTAAGGTTTGGGCAACTGGTATACCAGACATTATCTCCTGGCCATGAAACTACCATATAACAATTAGTCTACTGATCTCCAAGATTGGAGGATATAGATTTTATACTAAAATTTGTTTAACTTTTGTTAAATGTGTTTATATGTATATAATCTATGTCACTTCATTGAGAAATATATTAGAAATGAGTCTCGTCTGCAAATGATAAGTAAAGTAATAATCTCACCTTGGTTCAGAATGTACATTATTACTAACTCTAGAGTATTACCACTGATTATTACTACTATTAATAATCTATATGTTTGCTTCAGACACTGTTCCAATTTTCAAATGAAATGCATATTCAATCCATAGGCATTTTAATGTGTCTGTAGGTCTTTACTAAGTCATTTTGGGCAATCACTTGGACCTCCAATAGCCTGAGTCATGTTCTTCTCAGGCACGTACAAAGGGGAACCACCACCCATTTCTGACCAATGACGATTTCTCTAACATGTCTTTCACTCAACTCCCTAGCTGGTTGGCTGGCAGAGACTCCTCAGCTCTGTGTGGCTGTCTAAGACTCTCTTGCCAAATTCTGTTTTCTAATGTCTTGATTTTTACATATCCTACATTTTTACATTTTCTTACATTATGTTACCCTGTCCGAAAACTTTCCCTGTTCTATCCTGCTTCCTCCTCCTTTTATCTTTTACTTCTAACTCTGATTCAGTATCTGATTCCAGGGAAACCCCGTTGTCACAGCTGGACTAGCCCTTCCATACACCACGTTCCTTCGATGCCCTTGTTGGTACCCTGCTGTGTGATCATTACCAAGCGATTTCACTTCCCTGGTTCTTTATATAAAGACTCTTACAAATAAAGGTGAGTCCTGGAATAATGTAGTTGGATGTTTTAAAATTCTAGTTAGACTGGATGACTCTGTTAGTAGGTCTTCATCTGGCTGGGGAAAAGAAAAGTGAAGACAACAAAGGTATTTATAAAAATATATTTCACAAAGTAGGAAACAATACAGGAATTTCTCTGAATACATTACATGGAGTAAATAAACAATATTGCATTAAAGCAAAGTAGAAAATTAAAATGATCTGCATGTAGTAGTTTGGTTTCATCATACATTTTCTACTCCTAAGGGTCAGTCAGGTTTGCATTACAAATTGAATATGCTCACATCTCTAGGGCTCTTTTCTTTTGGAGTCTAAGATGTTCTGTGTATCACCATAAAGATCAGGGAGAGAAGTGCTAAAAACAGAAGCAGTAAAATTATGTACAAATCAGTTCCTGCTCTCAAACATTGGGGGCAACTTGAAGCATGTTTATTGGGCAGGGCATTATGTAGGTATCTAAAAGTCTAGATTTTAAATATTCACATGAATCGATATACTTTCAGATGTTTGTGCTTGTAGTAAAAACACCAAATACGAGGAGTATGAACAAAATAGAAAACAGTCCAAAAGTTTCTCTGGGAAAATGTTCCTGCCATCACCAATCACATTAACATTTTCTACGCTATAGAGACTATTAGCTCCCCTTTTGATAATATTGCCTGCCATACTCATCTCATCAAAATGTACATGTATTAAACATTCATTGTATATATATATTTATATTTATATAAAACCATCTAAAGGATTATTAATGGATATAATTTAGCTTTTTCCCATATAGTCCCTTAATCTATAGATCACCAACCTTAATAAATAAAAGCATTAATGGACATCAATAAAATATTTATTTTTGAGGATTAAACAAATAAAACCATCTGTCTCTTATGTAGTCCACTGTGTGACATAGTTTATCTTTGTGTTCTTGTGGAAGAAGTTGAAGTGGAGGGAAGGAATAATCCTGCTTCCCCAAAACAAGCCTGTTCAATGGGATTTCTCTCCTCCCACCGTGGAATGAATTACAAACATGTGAATATTTTAAGGCTCGACACAATGTTTAAAGATGCTATTTAGTCTCTGGTGAGTGGGACCAACAATTATGTACAATGTGTGGTCACCGTACCGTGTAATCTAGGAAGCCTTCCCAAACTCCCAACAGTCAGAATGTACAGCCGACCAAGTATTGCTTATCATGTGTGGCGGGATCCTTATTGGTGTAGGGGAAAAAAAACCATTCGCATCTATAAAAATCCTTGCAGAAGACATGTATCAGCAGCAACTTCCTTGCAAGTCCATTTTTCTAAGAAAGCACCTTTTAATTTTGATTTCCTTTCCTCTTTTTAAACCTTTTTTTTTTTTTTTCCTCAGCATTAGCCAGGATCCCAATCTTTGTCTGCGGTGGTCAGGTAAGGATCAACTATCCAAAGACTTCTAGACACTCCACATAGTTTAATTCACACTCCACAAGATTTATAACCTCCTAACATACACTTTTTATTTTTATTATCAATTTTTTGGTTCAACATTAAAATGTAGTTGAGTTTATAGATGATTGGTGCTAAACTTGCCTCTAAAACAAATAGCCACATTGGTTGTATCTAAGGGGAGTGACCCTAGAATATTACAGAATGCTCAGTTCCATTGCTTTATGTAGAATCCACTGTCAAGTTTCTTTGTCACTCTCACCAACAGAGTAAAGTTCACCCAGTCTCTTAAAGCGGGGACCCCAGTCACTGAGGTAGTCAAAATTCTGGTCCGAGTCTGAGGTGGCCGACTCCAAGGAGCTGAGGGAGCCCGCCACAGACCCCCGGCCTTCGTAGCCGTAGATCTGAATGGAGTCATAGGGCGGGGCCGTCGGGTCGTTGTCGGCCTCGTGGAGACGCACGTTTATAAATTCATCCACGTCGACACCATTGGGAACGGGAGCAAGCCCTTGCCTTGGCATAAACTGCAGGTCGGGTTTAATATCCTTACGGGGTAAGAACCCGTTAATTCCGTCCGGGTTCTGTAAAGTTGCGATATCAAAAGCCTCCGTGTCTTCCTCCCCTCCTCCTTCGTCGTCGTAGCGAATGATGTTTTCTCGGACGTCTTCATCATCTTTGATAATTAGTGGCTCATTTTTATGTCGCCGCAGAGTTACAAACAGCACCACGATGACTGCAGGGAAGAAAAAAAGCAAAACAAACAAAAAACAGGAAATAGCAATTAACAAAACTCACATAGAATTTTTAATATATTATTTTATTGTTTAATTACAATCGACCCAATTTTTCCTCGTTGCTCTCCACTGCCCCACCTACCCCTCCCACAGTCAGTCCCCACCCTGTTGCCCATGTCCATGGGTCCTTTATACTAGTTCCTTGGCTAGACCCTTCCCCTCCCCTCTGGTCACTGGGGGTTTGTTCCTTATTTCCATGACTCTGATTCTATTTTGACAGTTTGTTCTATTCATTAGATTCCCCTTATAGGTGAGATCATGTGGTACTTGTCTTTCACCTCCTGGCGTATTTCACCTTGAATAATACTCTGCAATTCCATCCATGCTGCTGCCAAAAGGTAGGAGTTCCTTCTTCCAAACTCGCATATAATTTTATGAGCAACATGCCATGTAGGTCCAGAGAGAGTGTCATTATTTTTAAGCTTATGAACTTTAATAACACATTAGACTTGGGAATGGAAGCAAAACACCTTTGTGAAGGATGAGCATTTCATTTTGAGTAAATACTACTTGATTTTAATAGTAAGAAAAATACCTGAGAAAAACAATGTAATTTTGGAACATTATATATATATATATATATATATATATATATATATATATATATATATATATATACACTATATATATGTATAATATATCGTCGTCGGCAGCCGTCCGTCTCAAGAGAAGATGGTGTAGCTTCTTAAGGGTCTATCTGCACCGCCAAGAATGGTTGTGCAGTCCGACTCGGGAGTGACACGGTATCTGTCTCCTCCCGTGTTGAATCAACATCTTGCGATGACGCTGGAGTGTCCTCTCCAGTGAAGCTGAAGCTACAGAGCCTGGGCAGGGTGATATGGAGGGTCTGCTGTTGCCCATGCAGCAGACACCCCCTCTCTTCGCAGCTGAAGAGTCCAAGGGAAAGACGGAGTCAATACAGCTTGGCTTCAGGTGCGCCGCAGGAGTTGCCGGTGTTGACTACAACGTCAAACCGCCTTAGGGACTCCGGCTCTGGATTTTCTGTCGGGGTTTACTCCCTTAGCCTTTCCCCTGAAGAGGTATGCCGCAAGGCAGCGGAGGTTTTTTGGAGTCAGAGTTTTCCTTCTCTGATGTGCCCTGACTGGAAGATCGAACCAGCGACACTTAGCTCGCAGGCCGACGCTCAATCCACTGAGCCAAACCAGCCAGGGTTATTATACATATATATACACATATATATATATTATACATCAGAGAAGGAAAACTTTGATTCCAAAAAACCTCCGCTGCCTTGCGGCATACCTCTTCAGGGGAAAGGCTGAGGGAGTAAACCCCGACAGAAAATCCGGAGCCGGAGTCCCTAAGGCGGTTTGACATTGTAGTCAACACCGGCAACTCCTGCGGCGCACCTGAAGTCAAGCTGTATTGACTCCGTCTTTCCCTTGGACTCTTCAGCTGCGAAGAGAGGGGGGGTCTGCTGCACGGGCAACAGCAGACCCTCCATATCACCCTGCCCAGGCTCTGTAGCTTCAGACACTCCAGCGTCATCGCAAGATGTCGATTCAACACGGGAGGAGACAGATACCGTGTCACTCCCGAGTCGGACTGCACAGCCATTCTCAGCGGTGCAGATAGACACTTAAGAAGCTACACCATCGTCTCTCGAGACGGACGGCTGCCAACGACGACGGATATATATGTATGTATATATATAGTGTGTGTGTATATATATATATGTGTGTGTGTGTATATATATATGCTTTTCTTTTTATCTCACCAAATTTTGTGATTGGATGGACTCAGATATCCAATCTCTAGATAAAAGAGTATAGTATTTTGGACACATGGGATCCCCTTACTGCTGCAAACTGGGGTACATCCAAAGATCTGGAGGTCTTCTTTATGATGGATGCTCTTGTAACCACATTAAGGCCCATCCCCACCTCCACCACCACGATGCGTTGTCTAATTTTTCACTGGTGGTGGGATTGAAAAAGGTATCAAATAGTCCTCTCCAGTTGGGACATTTACTATCACAACCCTTTTCTCTTCTCCACCCCTTGGTGACCTCAAAGCTCAGAGAAGTAGAAGAAAGTTCCTCTTTTCAAAAGAATGCTGATTCCTGGCACGGTCAGGGATTTCTGTCCTTAATTACAGTCATTGATGAACCAGTAACTTGGTGACCATTAGGCTGTGAAGGAAGTACGTACCCAGCAGCAAAATGATGCATGCTAATATAGCAATTAAGGCGCCCATGCTGAGTCCGATCGGAAGGACGTAGGCTTCGACGTTGCAAGACTGGACCACGCCCTCAGTGCTGCAGCCGCAGACGCGGATGGTCAGGGTGCTGGTGCTGCTCAGAGGAGGGTTCCCGCTGTCACTGATGACGATCGGTAAGAGATAGACTTCTTGCTTCTGACGGTTGAATCCATTATGCTTTGCCAAAATGCTGAGGGAATTATCTGGAAAAGATGAAAATTACAAATTACAACCGTTTGCGTCATTTCAAAAATGGTTGCCCAAACAAACCTTGTTTTTCCAGTTTATAAATCCTCCGCCAACCTCAACATAGTCCCAGCTCCACTGGACCCCGCAGGCTCTTTGCCCCTCCTCTCTTCCCATTTTCCCAATTGGCATGGACCATAACGTCCACGCCCTAACGGGCCCCATGAATGGAGCTCCATGATGAACTAATGGAGTTTTATCATCTTGTAAATACAAAATATTTATTTTATTACAAAAACAAATACTATCTTTGCAGAAGACACAAATTACCCCAAGTCTCATCAATAAATTTAATTTTCTCTCACTTATCCTGATAATGAAAAATTGGCTGGACAGAATTTTACCACATTTGAAAGACATGTTTGAGAAGCTCTGTATTAAAAGATAGACTACGGCATATAAAACAATGCACTTTGATGCCCCACAGGTACCTAAAAAGTCCTTCACCCCCAGAGCATTTATACTAAGGTAACAAAGTGCTATTCATTGCCAGGTGGAGGTGATATTACACATATATTAAAATTTTGTAAGGAAAGCCTATAGTGGTTACACTAGTAAGAATAAAATGAGAAGTTATAGGAGAAAGTGTTCCGTTTTGCACGTGTCAATTAATTATATGGAGATACCTATTGATTATCTGAAGCAACACTTAAGGACATTTAAACAATACTTAAAGGGCATACTTCAGGTCAAAGTAAAACTTGTCAGTGAGAAGTGATTGGTCTCATCTTAGCCTCAAGGTTCTCTAATTTCACCCCCAAATGATATTGTTTTTGTTGACTCTATCTCACAAACTATAGTTCTATTACATATATTAATTATTAATCTATTTCCTCATTTTGTTTAATGAAAAACATAGCTATTCAAAATAAGGATACTAATTATCTCATACTGGGTTTCCAGCCAAAAGCCAATAAACATAATTTTGGTAAATGTATATAATGCTTTTTGGGGCAAGATGATTATTTCAGTTGGAATTTCTTTGCAAACATTGGCAAGTTTGCAGACCCCAAAACACTTGGTTACTTTATTGTTGTATATTAGGGGCAAGGATTCCAAACCATTGCCGTACAATTCCTAGTCATCAGCATCTTATTGTTTCCAGAATACTCAAATACATGACCATAATAATCTACGCAATGACTTCAAGTTAACGTGTTAACTCTTCTGTACCACATAGTGCTGTAACAGGAGTTCCAAAAAATTATAGACATTCCCTACAGCAGATGCATAAATTATATTTATTATATTTATTTTTCTTTGTCTAAGGTATAAATGGCCCTATAATGTCTTATTATTAAGCAGTCGGAAAAAGACATGCTTAAACTTTTTTTTTCTAAATTTCTTCTGATGGTGCTTCATTATTTAGTAATATGAAGAATGAAAAGGAGTCTCTAGTGGAGTTAAACAGTGATACACCAAATGATCCTAGAGTCTTCATTTCCATGACCTAGAAGGAAACACCACTAAGCTAAAAAGAGAACATTATCTCAAAGACAATATAGAATACAGAGCTGTGTTAAGTTTTCAGAAAGTGTGTGACAAACTGGGGAACAGTCAGTTAGTGCAAGGAACATTTGTGGATGGTTTCATATGCTGTAGTTCAAAACAGAAGATGGGAATTGTCCTCCAAGCTGCAATTAATAAAATTACGAGGCTTTTTTAACTTTTTGTGATTGACATTCTTTAGATGAGAAAACCACCTTTGTATATTCTCTCTTTAAAACAATCTCTAATGATAATTTAGAAAGTGCAGCAGGAATATTACCGTTGCAGAACAAAGCTATCTCCTTGATTATATAGAAAAGCATTGGTGGGTGTAACACCAGACTCATACCCGTATGTACCTGTTACTATTCCTAGCATCTGCATATGTTATTCTCCTATAAACAGAAAATTATTGACTACATAAAGGTAGTCTATGAGTCAGTTTTGGTAAATTTTCCCTGCTACCTCTAGGGAAAGTACACTCATTTGCCAACTCACTTTTTAAAAATTATTTCTTGATTCTTGTTTGTATTTATTAATGATCGAGTTATTTCATTAGCCGAATAAAATTGCCATTATGGTATACATAAGAAAATCATCATATAACAGTACATTTTAAATTCATCTATTTAATTATTGATTTGTTTAGAGGAAAATTACTTATCATCCTTATATGGTCCTGGAGGCAGGCAGCAAATGAAGAAACATTTAATCAAGAAATTCTACTAGAGCTTGGTAAGAATGGTGAGACTGGTGTGTGGGTCAGAATCCACTCCTTCCATCCCTTCGCCCAGCTCTGATAGGTGGAAACCTGACTCCAAAATAGTGCCTCCAAGAACCCAGGGCTTCCTGTCCCCCAGCTAGCTGTTAGAAGGCTGTCTTAACAGGAGAGAAAGGCTGTCAGCAGCTCCTATCCTGTTCCTAGATACCCGTTGTGGAAAAACTAAACGTTGGGTCAGTGCGGCCAAGAGATGAGCCTCCTTTTTGACCTCACAGCCCTGCCTGTGGAACAGAGGCTCTATCTGGCCGGAGCTGCACCAAGAACATTAGGGAGAAACACAGGGCCTCAGCTACCCTTGCCCTGGCCTCTAGGGCAGTGGTTCCACACTGGGAGGGGCAAGTCAAAAAGACTCGATGCTGCTGTCCCCCAGCACTAAGTCATTAGCTCCTAAAGGGGAGGCGTGATTCGGAGAAACACACTAGAGGCTCTCATTCCGTTACGGAGCCAAACACTTAAGAGTCTTGCCTTGATGGAGAAGCAGAGAACTTGGGAAGGAGATGGGGAGTCTACCTGCATCAGAACAAACTGGGACCCCTGATGAAGGAAAATACTCTTTTGAAGAGGCCCAAATTTAATTGCATTCATCTGTTGAATAATTTAGGCTCCTCAGATGGAAAATAATTCAGAAATAATCTGGCCACTGGTAAAATTTAACAACTGGTGTGTGGTCAGGGAAAGAGACAAAGAGAATTCTGCCCAAACCACCATCATTCCAGGCTGACTGTAGGTATATCCAAGACTGGGATCCCACTGCAGAGGGGAAATAAATTTCTCTAAAGGAATCCACCCAGTCATTAATAAAAAAAAAAATAATAATAACAATAAAAAGCTCTGGGTTGGCAGGTTCTTTAATATACAGATTTACTAAAATATATTATCTCCAATGCCCAACATAAGATTATAAGACATACAAAGAAACAGAAAAATATGACCCATAAGCAAAAAAAAAAAAAAAAAAAAAGAAAGAAAAAAGCAGACAAAATGAAATTGTCCATGAGAGCAACCAGATGTCAGATTAATTAAAAACTTTTAAGGAGCCATTATAAAGGTGTTTGATGAACTAAAGCAACCTATGATTAAATAAGGAAAGGAATGTATGATTACACTATCACATCCAACAGAGAATATCAACAAGTTGATAGGAATTATCTTTTAAAAGAACACAATGAAAATTCTGGAGTTGAAAAGTACAATGTAAAATGAAAAATTAATTGAAGTGGCTAAACAGCAAATTTGAGCTGGCAAAAGAAAGCATTGGTGAATGTGAAGATAGGTTGGAAGAAAATATTCAAGATAAAGAATGGAGAGAAAAGCATGAAGAAAAATAAATAGAGCCTCCAAAAAACGTGGAACACTACTAAGTACAGCAACACATGTGCAATGAGAGTGTTGGGAAGGAAGAAAAAAGAAAATAAAGCTGAAAACTTCAAACATTTTTGAAACATTTGCCTACAGATTCAGAAAGCTCACTGAACTCCAAGACAATAAACACAGATCCACAAACATATATCACAGTAAAAAAGCTGAAAGTCAGACAAGAAGAATATCTTAAAAGCAAGAAAAAATGGACTTAAAATGTCCAAGGGAACCCCAGTAAGATAGACAACTGAATTACAGAAAAAACAATGAAGGCCTGAAGGGAGTGGAATAACATACTTAAAGTGTTTAAAGCCAAAGTTTTTAACCAAGAATTATATATTCAACAAGCTAGCTTTCAAAAAAAGAATGAGAGACAGTCTCAGATGTTTAGAAATCTGAGACTCTTGTCCCAAGCAGAAACGCCTTATAGGAAACACTAAAAGAAGTGCTTCAGACTGAAAGCAAATAACCACAGATGGTAATTCAAAATCACATTAAAAACAAAGCTTCCAGAAAAGCAATTATGTAGTTATATGACAGTTTAAATACATAGTTTTTTCTTAACTCTTTAAAAAACCAATTGTATACAACAATATATACATAATACATTGTTCAGTATAAAACATCTAGAAATTCCATAGTAATAATTGAATAGTCCAATATTTCACTTTCAATAATGAATAAAACAATGAGGCAGGAAAAAAACAAAAACAAGAACAAAGAAGACTTGAACAACAGTATAAACCAGCTATACCTAACAGATGTCCATAAATTTTCTTTTCAAGTACATGTGGAACATTCTGCAGTGCAGACCATATGCTAGACCATAACATAAACTTCAATAAATTTAAAAGAATAGAAATAATATAGAGTATGTTCTCTGGCCATGTGAAATAAAATTATATGCTGATATTTTTAAAAATTCAGAAACTCATAAACATGTGAAAATTAAACAGTGTATTTCTCAATAACCAATGTGCCAAAGAAGAGATCAAAAGGAAAATTAGACAATATTGTGAGGCAAGATTAATGAAAATACAGCAAGTCAAAATATCAGCGATGTTGCTAAAGCAGTGATTAGAGGAAAATGCATAGCTTTAAATGCCACAGTATTAATTATATTTTCTTATCATATTACAACATCTAATACAATTTTGAGTATAATAACTTATGGTAGACACCTGTACTTTTATTCTTATATTAAAAAAAGAGAGCCCTGACTGGTGTGGCTCAGTAGTTGGGCATAATCCCGCAAACCAAAAGGTCGCCTATTCAGTTTCCGGTCACGGCACATGCTTGAGTTGCAGGTTCAGTCCCAGGTTGGGGCATGTATGAGAGGCTACCATTCGATATTTCTCTCCCTCACTTTCTCCCTCCCTTTTCCTCTCTCTAAAAATAAATAATTAAAATCTTTAAAAAAAAAAGGGAAAACAACTTGAGACTTTGAACATTAAGATGATTGATGGTGTTTGTGAAAAGGAATTTTTTAATTGTCAGTTTACATGCACTCGTTTTCTTTTCAAATTTTCCTTTAGTTTGTTTTATTTGCTTTCCCATGAGTCAAAGGGAAAAGGCAGTCATATAAAGGACAGTAACTGAGCTGTTCACTATCTCTAAACCTGGCTTCAATGGTATCACACTATTTTATTTTTATTTATTTATTTATTTATTTATTTTTTATTTTTTGGTTTTTCAATTACAGTTGTCCTCTTTTCTCCCCATGGCTCTCCCCACCCAGCCCACCCCCTCTCCCACAATCATCTCTCTCCCCATTGTCCATGTCCATGAGTCATTTATACACGTTCCTTGACTAAACCCTTCCCTTATCCCTCTTCTCTCCCTCCCGCCTCCCCCCTATTGACTGTTATTCTGCTCCTTGTCCTATTTAGTTCATTTGTTTATGTTCTTTAGTTTCCTGTATTAGGTGAGATCATATGGTATTTTTCTTTCATTGCCTGGCTAAGCATAGTTCTCTTTAGTTCCATCCATGTTGTTGCAAATGGCAAGAGTTCCTTCTTTCTTTCTGCTGCATAGTATTCCATTGTGTAAATGTACCACAGTTTTTTAATCCATTCATCTACAGATGGGCACTTAGGCTATTTCCAGCACTTAGCTATGGTAAACAGTGCTGCTATTGCACTATTTTAAAAGCTTTTTTCAGTAATTCATATCTCATGCATTTCCATTTTATATCATTTTATTATCTCTGCATCTTATCCTGTTTCACCTTATAGCTTCAGTTCCTGCTTATTGAATTTACTGCAGTTTTTCCTCTTTGAGCATAGCAAACAGAAGAGCCTATCCTAATAATAATTTGCTAGAGAAACACAGCCATTTTCTAAAATTATAAAGTATATGACAAAAAAGATGAAACTATCACGGAAAGCCCATAATTAAACAAAATTAAATATCTTGAAGTTGAGTAAATAACAGGATTTGACAAATGATAGAAGCATGTGTGCCAAGACCTATTTAAGAGGAGGTTGGACCCCAAGCATTGGCATTCTCTAGCCTGTCTGGTGCATTTGTATTGCACTGGGATAGAAACATACCTTAACTTGATCACCTGGTTCTCTGATAATCTCAATAGGTGAAATATTGAAATATTTGTATTCCCTATTATGTCCCTTTTAGAGGTTTTCCATTCCCTATTATGTCCCTTTTAGAGGTTTTCCTGTTTTCTCATCCTTCTGGAATATTTTACTTATGAGCATGACACCAAGCAGGATGAATGACTCCATTTTTAGATCCTTGCTTCATATGCCACACCCATGTGCTTCTGCTTATGACTAACCATGGAAGGGAAGAGCTGGTGGGGACCTAAAGAGGACTAATAGAACCAGGCATGCTTCAAATGACAATATTCCTAAAATAGTGGTTCACTTGTATTCCTTACTCCTTGGCTGAGTAATACAAATTACATACCAAATAACAAAGAAGAGACCAGATAAACAATAGGTGCGTAGGCTTGCTTACTTTCAAATGTACAGTCTAGTCTTATTTCAGACAGCACATTACAGTTATGCCATTATGTAAGAAACATCTTTCATATTCGGACAACAGATTATTTTAAAATTTTACTTATATTTTTAGTTTTTGTCATTTTGTTTTTCAAGAGTGCTTGTTAGAATTTTAAGAGGCTGTAAAGGCGGTCTCAAAGGTAGCCATTTTAAAATTAAACTCTTAGAATGCTTATGTAATGATTGTGACATTATAGAAACAAATAGATACTAGTCAAGAAAACGTACATATTATCTAACGAGAAGGTGACCCCCTTGAGGGGGACGAGCCTTAGTCACAGCTCTATGCCCAGTCTCAGCACAGGACATGGCACAGAGCTAAGACCCTTGTAACAACGTTGGTCCTGTGGTTTAACCCACTTTTATTTGTAATGCTTTTAGGTTTAAGGAACTAAACATCTAATAGTCACAGGTTCGCTAAGTACGTTTCGAATTTTTGTCACCGATTGGAGATTTAGCTTTCTTCCGATGTGACTTGCATGGTCTAGTCCCTGCCTTGATAACTAGCTTTATGTCCTGCCACTCTCCCTCTCTGCATTCCAGCCAACCTGGCCTCTTCCGGACCAAAGGTCCTCTCTCATCAGGGCTTTCATATTTCCTTTTTCTTCTTCCTGATAATCTCTCTCCCCTCTTTAGTCTTAATCTGAATTGTTAATATTTAGGCATTCTTTACATCTTTGCTTAATATTGCTTCTTTGGGGCTAATTTCCTCCACTAGTTGTCTCGCATCGCCCCAGATAAACTTGTTATGTAATCTTACAACAACTTTTTATTTTTCAGCACAGCTCTTACTGCAAAAAGAAATGATATAGCAATAGGGATACAATAGACACTAGTGATGCAGAAATAAACTAGGGAATTTCTAAGGAAAAAATAACCAACTTTTGATGCATAATGAATACTCAGCCTACATTTGCTGAATAAATAAATGACCATGCAATCAGTAGCCATATTTTGTGGGTCTCATATTTATATCTCTTATGTTATTCTGTCAAAGAAAATTATATGTGGTTCAAAATAAGTAATTCAGAAAGTTCAATTTCAGGCTATTGGAAACAATATATAGCTTGATTCCTATATGGACATTTAAGAGAAATATTGACAGTTTCCCAGTCTTTCTCTAGGCATGCCTCATATCATGGAACATGAGCAATAAACCGAGGATGATTAGATTCAAATAGAGAAGGCTCAGCAAGGAAAATCTTGTTCTAAAATAACTGAAATACCACGTATTAAAGATGTGCACACCAGAATTCTCTTTACTGAGCTGAAATTGAATGACTTACATTCAGATGGGGGCACATAGTCTGCATATGTATGTCCTAGGGCTAGTCTACGAGGACTTTCCTCTTCGATTACTAATATTCAACTTTTGAATCATTTAGAGTTAGAAACCAAAGCACTTTCTTTCATGCAGCACTAATGTCCTTATAAGAAAAGTTATTTTTAGTAAATAAGCCAGTAAATATTTGTTATAGACTGCATGTTGTTTGTGCCCCTCCCCCACATTCATACATTGAAGCCCTCACCTCCCACCCCCACCCTACCAATGTGACTGTATTTGAAGATGGAGCCATAAGAGTGGGGCCTGCTTTTATACAATTAGGTCCTTATACAAAGAGACACCAGAGAGCTCTCTCTTTCTCCAGCCATGGGTACACAAAGAAGAGGTCGTATAAGCACATAGCTACTGGGTGGCCGCCTAGAGGCAGCCAAGAGAAGAGGCTTCAGAATGAAACCTACTTTGCCAGCACCTTGATCTTGGACTTCCTCACCGCCAGAACTGTGAGAAATAATTGTTGTTTAAGCCACCAGTCTTCAGTATTTTGTTATAGCAGCCTGAGCCCACTAGAAAGCACTGTCGTCGGCAGCCATCCGTCTCGAGAGACGATGGTGTAGCTTCTTAAGAGTCTATCTGCACCGCCGAGAATGGCTGTGCAGTCCGACTCGGGAGTGACACGGTATCTGTCTCCTCCCGTGTTGAATCGACATCTTGCGATGACGCTGGAGTGTCCTCTCCAGTGGAGCTGAAGCTACAGAGCCTGGGCAGGGTGATATGGAGGGTCTGCTGTTGCCCATGCAGCAGACCCCCCCTCTCTTCGCAGCTGAAGGATCCAAGGGAAAGACGGAGTCAATACAGCTTGGCTTCAGGTGCGCCGCAGGAGTTGCCGGTGTTGACTACAACGTCAAACCGCCTTAGGGACTCCGGCTCCGGATTTTCTGTCGGGGTTTACTCCCTTAGCCTTTCCCCTGAAGAGGTATGCCGCAAGGCAGCGGAGGTTTTTTGGAGTCAGAGTTTTCCTTCTCTGAGAAAGCACTGTATTCACTAGTTAATTCTATATGTGTCGACAATGAAAAATAAGTGTATCTAAAGAGACAGATTGAGTGAGCCTACCTGGATAATTCTTCAACTTGTGTGTATGTATATGTGTGTGTGTGTGTGTGTGTGTATGTATATATATGCTTATGTGTGTATATATGTATGTGTCACACACATGCAGACCATCCTCCTACTTCCTTTCCTTCTTCTTCCTTTCCTCACTTCCAGTTATTTACTTGGTATTTTTAATAAAAGAAGAATTATCATTCTTATTGTTATTTAAATATCTCATGTTCTTTCCACACTGTTTTTTATTTTTATTTTTCCAGAGAAAAGAAAGCAGGAAAACCTGAGTTCTCTATTGGTTTCAGTGTAGTTTATCTGCCATCGTTGCCCTGATGCTGAACTTTTAATTTGGTCTGGGTCCCATTTATTTGAAATTGTGGAGCTAGGGCTTTTGTCTACCATTTTAGATGTAAGCAAGAGCAACAAGGAAGCAGAGTTAATGAAGGCACTTGCCAAATATTTATGACCAAAAAAAAAAAAAAAAAAAAAAAAATAGATGAAGAGAAGATCAGTAGGTTTTCTTTTGTTTTTGTTTTTGTTTTTGAGAAATGTATTCTGGCATTTGACTTTCAAATTTAATTCAAATATTTTGTTCAAGTGAAATGGAATGATAATGGCAAGAAGGTCAAAAACAAAGGGAAAATGGCACTCTGTTCAGTGGACAAGAGATTTAATTAAGTTCTTATCATTGTTGTATCTGTTGCTTATTTATAAAAACCTGGCAAAGCAATAAAGATACTAAAATCCTGAGCTTCCAGCAGATTAGATACCCATATAAACAGTATTCAATATCTAGAAATATGAAGCAAATATCATACCATCTACACTTTATTTGTATTATGTTTATTACTAGTCACTAAGCCTTATTGGAAACAATCAGGCTGTAATAAATTAATAAAAACTAAGACTCTGCAAAGACGTTTTCCTCTAGTGCCATTATAACGTCCCACATAATTCAATGACAGTGACCCAACACAGCAAACCTGCTACAAGCAGGTGGATAAGTGCCACCACCTGATTAGTTTGTCACTTTTCCCTTTTGTCCTCATTAGATTGTCCACCATGCCACCTGATGTCAAAAATCTCAGTGTTTACCTGAGTGTTGACTCATCACCAAATCTCTTAATATTTAAAAACAAAGTACAACTAGCCATTAAGTATTGTCCAAGGTGTACTTTGGCTTTTAAAAAATTTATTGTGAATTCCTTTGGACGTTCCTAGGGCAACATCTGACTTAAGATTTACTCACCCGTTTATGAGTACACAGAATGAATTAGCACATTCTTAACAGGAAAAGTTATTTCATAATAGTTCTATAAATAGCTGAACGATTGTCGTTTTGTAGAGAAAAGGTACAGAGGGTGGGCTGTGCCTTGTCTTATGAAACTTGGACTCATCAAGTAGCCTATGTGTCACAACACGGAGGCAGCTAGAATGCACACCTGGACCTTGGTGTATGCTAATCAACCTGGCCCTGGATTTACCAGTTCCCAAAGATATGCTGATGCATTTACCAGTTCCCAAAAGATATGCTGATGGACTGAAACCATTCCCAGGGGAAATGGTAATAAACAGGGGTGGGCTTCAGATGTAAATGATCTGAATATGTTGATAAACAAACTCACCCTCACCAAAATGTGTGGTTGACAAGTATAAAAAACGTGCCTGCAGACATGCACGTGGGACTCTTGCAGGCCCACGGGGAGGACCGGGAGTCCTGTCCCCATTCCCCTTGCTCCTACGGGTCCTTGAGTTGGTCCGGGAGCTGCCTCTCCCCTCCTCCCTTCCCCACCTTTTCCCTCAATAAACCCACTGCCTAATCCCACAGTGGTCTCCAGGTGATTTCTCAGAGCAAGGCTGCCCTGACACTATGAAACTCAAGCACCGTCTACATTTCCTTAAGTAGCTACATATATTGTTTCTAAATTGTTAATATAAAATAATATTTTTAGGTTACATGCATAAAAATGGTGTTTAGTGTAGTGGTCTAAATGGTGGCCTCCCAAAAAGCATGCCATGTCCTATTCACTAGAACCTGTCAATGTTACCTTACTTGGAAAAGGGTCTTTGCAGATGTAATTAAATTAAGAGCCTAGGGATGAGGAGTTCATCTGGGAGTACTGGGTGGACACCAAGTTCAATAACGTGTCCTTGTAGGAGTGAGGCAGAGGGAGAGATCACACAGCAAAAAGAGAGGCAGTACAACCTCAGAGGCAGACACTGCCATGATGTGGCAGTTACATGATTGGCATGCAGTGCCAACAGCCAACAGAGGCTGGGAGAGACCAAGAACAAATTCTCTTGATTCCCTAGATGGGTAGGGGACCTGCCAACACCTTGATTTCAGATTTCTGGACTCCAGAACTGTGAGGCAATAAGCTTTTGTTGTTTTAAGCCTCCCAGTTTATGATAATTTGTTATGGCAGAGCTAGAAAATGAATATAATCAGTAAATCTAATTAAATATGATATACAGAGTCAGGAAGGGCACGCTTACTCCCATTTTACATATGCAGAACAGAGTGTTTGAAAGATAAAGTGACTTCCTCAGCTGGCAGCTAAGAATTACAACAAACTTTAATGTATTCTCTACACTTTCTCTGTCCTCTTAACAAAAGTCACCTCAGAAAACAAGGGAAAGTGGGTTCTAAGAAGGTTATATTAAAGCTCAAAGATAAGATAAAGAGAAGAAGAAGTGTATGGAGGGAAGTTTTTCCATGCCATGACAACTTTATCAGAGGCAACAAGAAAGCTAAGTGGTAGAGGCACCTTGGTAGGGGAGAATATAGGATTTTAGAAGGATCTAAGATACTCAATACAACATTCTATAAATCAAAATCCTGTATCTTGAGAGTCAACAGCATAGCAGAGCATATCATAGCTAGAGTGGCAAAGCATCCAATGTAGGGTAACTTCTTCTGATTCCTTACAATAGCATAGCATAACATGACCTTGAATTAATTATCCAGATGTGGTCAATTTTAGCACCAGAGAACAACTTAAGTATCATAGGGCCCAAGTTCCATGCTAGATACAATCACACTGACAAGGTCTGTTTGATTATTTTTTTCCCTGCACTTAATTCGCATGCTTGCTCTTACTCAGAATGCTCCTTGCACCTCATGCAGATCCTTAGTGTTTGGCGAAAGACAGATTTATCAACTCCACGTGCTGGGGAGTGAAGGTTGACAATTAATACTATTACCATCATTTTATCTGAAGAATACCTGCATTAACTAACCCAAGAAAGTGAAAACTATACCAAGAGCCAATTTCCATTTTGTTTGAATGGAAATTTTAAAGTCTTTATAAATAGCCACCGATCTAAAAAAGAATATTTCTGTGTATTAGGATTTATGCAGATTGAAAAGAATGTGTCATTTTTTTTTAAAGTGTGCAAACTACTAAGAGAAAAAAACAAACACAAAGACCATTAGTAAAATTTCTTTTGGAAATTCAGAAAAAAGCCTAATGATTAAAAACCCAGACATTGGAAAGCTAGCATTTGTTGAAGAGTGACTTTTCCACAACTTGTCCATTGATTGAATAGATATCTCTCAATATTTAAGAAAACGAGAGTCAGAGATGAATATTGCAGTGGAGCTGATACCTCTCTGCTCATTTACACACTTGAGATATAGTATAGTTGGAATAGAGAGTAACACTGTTTTAAAATAGCAATTTAATTGAAGTATACGTTGAGTATAAGATATTGAAATCATTCAATACAGTGAGCAGAGAGCTTAGATTAAGAAAGAGGAAGTACCAAAAATAGTTTGTTCTCGACATAAACTGCTTTGACTTGAAGGAGGTCAAGTATCCCTGGGCGCCATTACTTTGTTGAATACCAGCATCTCCCTGAAGAGTTTTTATTTGCATATATGAAAATAAGACCAAGTGAAAGCCACGAAAAGTCACAAATCCACGCATACTCTCATCTTAACTTTCTTCAAATGCACGCAGACACGCTGCTAACTCTGCCCTCAGTTACTCAGCGCCTGTTGTCCACAAGACGTCACTGTCAGAGGCAAGACTGCCACCAAGTCAGACAGGATGGCTTTCTGTCTCACCACCGCAGGTTTTGTCTTCTGCAGTGAATGCATCTCATTGTCCGCCCCGTGTGTCACTCTATAGAAAGTCTCCATGCATGGGTTTCAGTGAATCATTGTGGAAGGAACCAATGGATGGCGAGGTAAGGAAAGATGTAATTACTGATTTTAAGGAACTTCTGACGCAGCCTACAACCAGACGGACCATTCTTTTCTAATTGTGATCCTTGTCTTCTGTCTCAGCTCCCGTATCCTGTGGTCCACTATGCCATGGGTTCCTTGATTTGAATTTTGATCACCACAGATGCAGACAAGAGAAGGCCATAAGGAAGGACTGGGATGTGAACTGAGCTTTAAGGAAAAGGCTGGTTTGGTAAAGGAGGAGAATGGCATCCCTTCTTCTTCCTCCTCCCATGTTTCTGTTCTATGACATTGGTCCTCAGCTTTGTCTCTAATCTCTTTATAACTGTTTGAATCTAACTGACTTATCTGATTTCAAATACCAGACTATATTTTTCCCCTAAAATGTTAGCCTCCTACCCTTACCTATTGGATATATCCAACTGGATGTTCAGTATCCAAACACAATCTTTCAATAAGGTAATGTAATATTTAATGCCTATTCTTCTCACTTCCAAAAATCTTTTATGGCTCAATGCCTTGCATCACCTTTGTGTCTATATAATTCTGTGTATCTCTTTGTACCCAATTACCTCACATCCTCCTTTTCAATGTGGGGAAGTCCTATTATCTTTCACTAATAGGCTGAAAATGTACTATGTCCTTTACAAAGGAGGCCATGGGAATACACAGCTTTTGGATTTTGGAATATCTAATTCAGAAATCAGAGACGTAATGGAGATTTGATTATACAGTAAATAGAGTGATTTAATTGGTTTGTTAAGTAAATACATAATAGACATCCGTGCATATGAGTGAGTTAATGTGCAACGAGAGACTTAAAATGGGAAGCAGTACCTTGAGAAGTCCAAAATATATTTAACCCTACACAAATAAAATGCAATGAGAGAAGCCTATACCACTGATCTTGCATTTATCGTTACATTAACTTTAAAGATCGAGTGCCTATTCTACACTAGGTTCTGCTATACCTGGTCTATCTTGACATTTCCAGATTTCAAACCCATTTAATTATCATGGTGTCTGAGCAAATATTCACACAAACAGAAGCCAATTGTCAAATTCAGCTAGATATAACTAGCTGCGCATGTTAAAAAATGCATATTCTTGGATTTTACTCTAAATCAACTGAATAAGAATTTCTGGGGATAGGCTCTGGACATCTGTGTCTGAAATACATTTTGTTTGCATAAAAATCTCTGGATGCCTGAGAGCTGTTCTAGTCTCCTGTTTTTCCCCCTTAGGTGTTGGCAGGGGTTAATGGCTTGGCCCAAGCCCTTCGAGGCCCCACTGGGGCAGCTATTATGCTCTGGGTTCTGTAATCCAGCAGGGGGAGGAGGCGACAGCAATTTTCCTGCATAATTCCTGCTTTTCTGGCTTAGTGGTAAAATAACTGCTAAAAAAGGAGGGAAATGATGCACAAAAATGTGGCACCCTACAGCGAGCTGAAGTCCAATGTTTGTCCTTGAGTCATTTTAAAGTTTAATATGTTATATTAAAACAGCTTGGCTAAACATATATCTTTGGGCAGGAGACTTAAAATACAGTGGAGACCAGAGGATGGAAGGTGGTTATGGAGATAAAATCATCATTCAAGCAGTGGTCGCATTATCCTTCTTCCCAGGTGGCTGACAATGGCACGTGCTTTTCAATCCTAAAATCCACATTCTTTATAGTATGGGAAATAGTACTGTTTCGGACGTACAAAAATGACTTTCCCTTAAAGGTCAAACTGATTTGCTCTTTCTCAAATTCAACCACATATTAACAGGTTAAAATACAGATGGAGAGAGCGGAAATAAAATGATCGAAGAGAGAGATTCCCATGTAGGTCACCATTACCATTGAAATAAAAATCACATCAAACGTATTCAAACTCTTTCTTTATTGAAAATGTAATCTGATAAAATTCCCTATTGTTAAATGGAATGGAGAAATCTGAATAAATTTTGAAGTCATGCATGATTTCACTTCAATACTTTCTTATAAAATAAGAAGGATCTTTTGATGAGTCTTTTACAATATTCTCAAGATAATATTTGATTTTCCAAGCTCGCCATCATCCCCCATTGACAAAGAATATATGGTGTTTCCTGGCACTGAGCATTGAAATAAAGACCCCTGCCACCAAATTCTCTGCATTTTGGAATTATTAGAGGTATGCCTAGCAAAGAAAGATGTTTAGGGAAATTTGTTCCCTTTCTAACATTCTAATTTCTCAATAACTTATATTAGGTGTAATTTCTTTAGAATGTATACTGCAGAATGCTTCTGAATATCATAGTAGATAATGTTCAGGTTCTGGAATGACTCTTAATTTTGTTTGCATTTCAACTTCATTAGTTACCTGGTTGCATTTTTAAGTAATTTCCCCAAGGTCATAGCAGGTACTCTTATTGTACCCAAATTGCTAATTAGGGAATTGAGTGTCAGAAGGTGTTTGAGTAGTGTGTTATTCCACCTAAAGTGTATTTTCATGGTCTGTGATGTGCAAGCTGTTTAATAAAACTTAAAATAATAGTAGTTATTATTAATATATGTAAGGTTATCAGTTACCTTAGCTTTGAGATACAGCAAAAAACTATAATCTTTTAAGAATATTTGGATTTCATTCTTTCATACCTTACAATGAATTTTTATTTGAAAGACTCAGAGTTGGAATAAAAGTAAATGATAAGATAAACTATAGTAAAAACTAAGAAAATATGTGATAAGAAGTAGATTAAGGCTCTTCAAGATGAACACTGAGGAAGTCTCCAGAATGCACTATGAGGTTATTATGGTATCCAGTTGCAATATAAAATGACTTCCAAGGAACTATTCTATCTAAGTTAGTGCAAATCCATCAGTCAATGGTTTTGATTATCCAGATCTTGATTTACAACTTTATCTTAATCAAAGGCAAGCCCATGTGAACTCACACCTTCCTACATCCTCAAAGAAAATGCCAGGAACCAGAAGAAAAATACTACAGTTGTAAACCATGTTCTGAATCTCTCCATAGATATCCTGATGAATGTTTACATCTTCACATTTCCAGTGAATAGTTTTAGATTAGTGCACACAGTACATAATGTTAAATTGCATAGTTATTTTTCTTTTTTTCCTTTTTTTTAAGCTTAAGCTTTTTAGCTTCAGATCATTGGTATCACTTGGTAGATTTCTATCTCCTTATATTTGTTTTAAGGCCTCATATAGAATTTTCATGTTTGTGTCTGTACTAACCAGAAACACAAGTATTCCAACAATTAAGGGGAATATTTGAGAGTTCTCTAGGAAATTTTATTTATATCACCTTAGGATATATTTTATTCATCAGAGAAACTTCACTTTTTTTTTTTTTAATGCCATGGTTTATGTCAGCTCTTTTTGTGTCCAACTCTGAATCAAAATTGTTCTAAAAAGAATATGCAAGATCCTATTCTAAATTGAATGATACTTATTTTATATATTTACTTGATGCATGGTTCTAGCCTTGCATTACTATTTTCTTTTTGTTAGTACAGTAAACATTTTATTAAACAATTATGAAAATTGTAACTCATTCATATTTTACAATAAATTTATTCTTTCTTATCAAGGAATATTTACTTTCACAGAGCATATTTGTTCTTTCTTGTGCTTGAAAGAAATTTGGGGGCATTATGCAACTTTGCCAGTAAGTTTTAATGATGAGATGCCATCTCATTTTAATATCTGAAAGTGCCATTTAATGTAATTTGAAAATTCCCAACTTGAGCAAAGCTCAAGCAGAGGATGACAGTCTTGCTGAGCTTTAGAGACGTAAGTGGGGGGTTCGGTAATGATTGGGTGGCTGGACTTTGCAGGAGTAAGTACCAGAGAGAAAGGTTTTAGGCATAAGAGCCTGTGAAATGTCATGAACATTCTTCTTTATTCTTTGGTTCAACACCAAGCTACACATACACAGCGTGAGGTCCCAGGAGACTTGGAAAGAACAGCTGTTATAGATCTAATATCTACTGTGATGCTGTAGGAGGATCAGCTACCGTAGCTATCACAGGGTTTGGAAATATTTAATTGCTGACCATTCAGAGTAGAGGGAATAAAGTCACTCAGTAGAAAAATCAGAAAGGCTACACTATAAGAGTAGGATAAACTAACCTTGTGATAATGGCTACTCTAGATGTACCTAGATTTATTTTTAAAACAACTAAGCTTCAAACAGACCAACCTTGTTTAAAATTCAATAAATTATTGCCAAGCAAAACTCCAGATATAATAAAAACTATCAGGATCTCTAATAATGAACAGCTACAATGTCTCCTATCCAAACAAAATTACACAATATGTGAAGAGACAAATATGTGACTGATAATGAAGAGAAAAAGATCGGTTAATAAACATCAACACAGAAGTGTCAGGGTTGATGATAAACCACTCCAAAATTGTAAAACAGATATTATAAGTATATTCAAGTATTTATAATAAACATAAAAACAAGAGAAATGGATGAATATATATATATTCATATATATATATTCATATATATATATAAAGTGTTTATATATATACTTTAAATTACACATGGATAATATACTACTAAAAATATAAAATCTAAAACCTAATATCTGTTGATAGGTTCAACAGCAAATTAAGTATTGTATAAACAACAGATTTGTGAACTTGAAGATATGGAAATAGCAACTATCCAAACTACAGCATAGAGATTAAAAAGAAGTTCAGGGTATATAGATAAAAGAATTTAACAAAGATATGAGTATCAATGAAAAAGTAAATAACCAAACAATATACACACTTAATGAAATCAAATATTGTTCATTGGAAAAGATTGATAAATGTTATCAAAACATCACTAGACTAATCAGGAAGAAAAAGAGAAAATACAAATTACCAACTTCAGGTATGAAGTAAGGCATTGATGTAAACACTTTCACGACAACAGATTCCACAACTCAGATGAGCTGTACAAATCCCCTAACATTCCCCCAATGCAGAAACTACCTCAAGAAAGAAGACAAACTCTGGTACAGAGCACACACGGATCACAGAAAAGGGAGTAAACTCTCATGGTTGATGGACAATAGCTATGGTCTGCGGCTGGGGTCCCTGAGTGAGAGACAAAAAGTGCTGATACTTTTCCTTACTGGGATTCTTCACATGCATCTCAAACTCCTGTTTCCACCACCATTTTTAACTCATTTCATGTAGATGATGTCTTTTCCTAAGAAGTCCTTGATTGAGCCTGTAGGCTTCTCCTATTTGGGTATATCTGCCCTTCTAGAACTAGAAGTTCTTTAATGATGATCCCATATTCAGCTGTAACTTTATATGAATTAGAAAATGATGCCACATTGTCAGTGGTTGAATTAAACAATCTGCAATCCTGAAAAATTTAAATTGTGGTTGGCTTTAGAAACATAATTGTGGGAGAATTTTAGCCTTGATCTCCACACCTCTATCCATTATTCTGAGATGATAGAATTGTTCTAAAATTACATTGGGGTGATGGTTGTATTACCCTGTAAATTTACTAAAAATCATGACAGTGCCCTATAAAATAAGAGTTTCCTGAAATGTAAATTATATCTGAAGAAGCTATTTAAAATGTTGAAAAAGGAAAAAGAATACTGGCATGTCTGTATTAGCATTCACATAGCAGAGTTGCACATACTAACCCCTTGAAGACCGCAAGACTCATTAATATCATGACCCTAAAGCCTATTCACCGAGTGCTCCTTTGAGCAATACCATTCATGGATTGACAGCTGACAGTATGAGTCTCCTAAAATGAGGAGAGTCCCACATGGTAATTGGGATCATCCTGCCAGTCTGTGTAACACCTTGGAAAAACTAGAAATCTTCACGGAATCTCTGGGAAAGTAATCTCTTTAAGTAAAGAAGAACAAGCTCTTGAAGTTTTTCCACAATTTTTTTAAAAAGGTATTTACAAACTCAGTAAGTAGACCCTTCTATTTATCCTGCCATTCTATAATGGAAAAGATGATACTCAATCTTTTTTCCCCCTTGTGAAAAATGTAATCTAAGCCAATCTTCTGGAAAGAGTCACCGCATTTTTTGTTACAATAAGCCATTTCAGACTGGAAACAATTTCGGTGGATGTTCAACAGCTCAGTAATTTTTATTGATCAGAAACAATGAGAGTTTATTTATTAGGAAAAAAGTTATAACTGTATTTTTTAAATTTGAGATGAAAAATATTTTAAAAACTAAGGATAAATGGACCTGGTTCCAAAGAGGCTCCAAGGGATGTTATAAGTGAACATTCTGCTAATTACTCTGCATTCTTCCCTTTAAACAATAATTTGCCAAGACTTCAGTATCCACAGCGGTATGTACAAGTACCACTTAAATTCTCGTGTTACTTTTGTTACCATGCATTTACAGTTGAATACTTATCAGTTTTTAAAACATTTTCCTTTTACAGCACCTCCAATTATATCCTCCAATTTGTTGCAATCAGTGTCCTTCCTTGATTACTGTCCCCTCTCACAACTCTTATTAAAGACAAAGGCATTTAAAGAAAAATATAACATTTTTTTTGGATGTACGTTTGTTTCATTGTAAATTCTTGTTTCTGTTCAATAAGCTAATGGAACATCTATAATGATCTTGCTGAACATTTAGAAAAAAAAAAAAATCCCCCATCTATGTACTGGCTGAACCACTGGTGACAATTAGAAGTAAAAATAGACTTCCGACCAAGATGGAGGCATAGACAGAAATGCTGTGTCGCCCTCCACAACTAAAAGGAATACAACTACCTCAAAACTAGAGACAACCAGAAGTTCCAGAAAATCAAACTGCATGGAAGTCCAGCAAACAAAGATATAAAGAAGAAATACCAGGACAGGCAGGAGGGGCGGAGCCGAGGCAGAGAGGACGCAGTGTGGTGGTGGCGGCAGCAGCGGCAGAGGCAGGCCGGCAGAAAGCCCAGTCCCATGTTTTAAAAAGTCAGGAGGGACACCTGGGGAGAATTCCCAGCTCCTCCACGTACCTCACAGCCCACGGTCCCAGCCTCAGGGAAAATCAAGCCTCATTGCTTCTGACTGTGCAGACCAGTGGGGGTTGGGGTGGGGACAGAAACTGCCAGTGTCTCAACAGAGTCTGCTTGTTTAAAGGGCCCCCAAGGTCCTAGAACATCCACAGACCCACCCACTCTGGGAACGATGGCCAGGGCAGCAGCGAGAGGGGCATCAGTCCAGTGCGGAAGTGGGAGAGGTGCCTGGAAAAGGGGCGAGTGCTGGGCAGGCAGCATTGTTCCCTCTCGGACCCCTCCCCCACATACAGTGCCACAACATGGTGAAACAGGTCGCCGTGTGCTGACGAATCCCTAAGGCTCTGCCCCTTAAATGTAATAGGAGCAACAGCCCTACCGGGGACCCAGAGACAAACAAACACAGGAGCCTGTCAGAATGAGGAGACAGAGAAGTACGGCCCAAAACGGGGAACAGATCAAGGTTCCAGAGGGAGAACTAAGTGATGAGGAGATAGCCAACCTAACAGACACAGAATTCAAAACACTGGTGATAAAGGTGCTCACAGGCTTGACAGATATGCTTGAGTATGGCAAACGCGTAAGAGAAGTGAAGGCTATGCTAAGTGAAACAGAGAAAAATCCATGCAAAACCAACGGTGAAGGGAAGGAAACCAGGGTTCAAATCAATGATTTGGAACATAAGGAAGAAAAAAACAGTGAACCAGTGCAGACTGAGGAAGCAAGAATTGAAAAAAATGAGGAAAACTTCCCAAATTTTGCAAAGGAGATGGACATACAGGTCAGGGATGCACAGAGAGTCCCGGGAGAGCTGGACCCAGAGGGGACCACACCAGGACACATCATGATTGAGATGCCAAAGGTGAAATAGAAAGAGTCCTAGGGGCAGCAAGAGAGAGGCGGAGAGTTGCCTACAGGGGGGTGCCTATAGGACTATCAGCTGACAGCTTACAGGCAGGAAGGGACTGGCAAGAAGTATTCAATGTGATGAAAAGCAAGGACCTGCAACCAGGATTACTCTATCCAGCAAAGCCATCATTTACAATGGAAGGGCAGATGAAGTGCTTCCCAGACAAGGTGAAGCTAAAGGAGCTCATCATCACCAAGCCATTATTATATGAAATGTCAAAGGGACTTACTTAAGAAAAAGATCAAAACTATGAACACTAAAATGACAACAAACTCCCAACTATCAACAACTGAAGCTAAAAAACAAAAACAAAATCCAACTAAGCAAACCAGAATAGGAAGAGAATCATAGGTATGGGGATCATTTGAAGAGTTATCATCTGGGAGGAAGGAAGGGGGAGAAATGGGGTTATGGTGCAGGAACTAAGAGGCATAATGGGTTGGTACAAGTAGATAAGGGGAAGTTAAGAATAATATAGGAAAGGGTGAAGCCAAAGAACTTACACGCATGACCCATGGACATGAACTAAGTGGAGCTAGGATTGCTGGAGGAAAGTGGGGTACTGGGTGGAGGGGAGTAAAGGGGAAAAAAGTTGGAACTACTGTAACAACATAATCAATAAAATATACTTAAAAAACAAAACAAAAAAAACCTTACAAACACAGACAACAGGGTGGTCATTACCAGAAGGAAAGGGGTGGGGGTTAGTTAGCAGAAGGTAAAGGGGGTTAAATGGTGATGGAGGGAGACTTGACTTTGTGTGGTGAACACACAGGACAATGGGCTGATGGTATATTATAGACTTGTACAGCTGAAAACTATATGATTTTATTAACCAATGTCACTTCAATAAGTTCAATAAAAATAACCAATCAAAAAAAAATAAATAAAAAGAAGAAGAAGAAGAAGAAACCACATACTTAGTTTTACATAGTTTCCATAAGACTATTTAGAACATAAAGATTTCAGTTTCCCTTTATATAAAATGGAGATGATAGTAGCACTTACTGCATAGGCTAATTGAGGAGGACAGGTTATAGGGTATAATATACAAAGTGCTTAACACAGCCTGCACATATAGTAATGATGTGATTTTATTGTTATTATTATTGCCTGTTTCTGTGTGTTTTGTTTTCCCTCGGTGTTGTCCCCATCAGTGGATATAGTGCGTTTGCGATATTTCGCATATACTTGGAAAGTGATCGTTGGCTTTTAGGGCAGAACCAGTGCCTCTAAAGCACAATAGAACTCGCTCTCTCATCTGAAAATAAAACGAACTTAATTAATTACTCCTGTGTTCATTGGAGTGAAATGGTAAATTCCTTTGTGGGCAGGGGTCATGTCTTAAATGACTTTACTGTTTCTGGAATGAAAGATGACTGTTTTAGTCCACCCAGGCTATCTAATCTGATGAAATTAAATAAATGTAAAGTTGCCAGCCTTCAGTTATACATAACTGAAGCAAAAGGACTTCTTCATGTAAGGATAGTTCTGTGTCAGTGACTGAGTTCTCAAAATCAAAGTAAATCCACATCTATAAACACAAAGATAATGTGGCTGTTTAGGCAATTACTCAAATAATGATCGCCATTCATGCGAGAATGCTTCCATTTTTCTTCCTCTATTTTTTATGACAGCCGGATACTATTTTTTGCCTGAATACTTGTTTTTCAAATATATTATTACTCAGTTACTCTGTACAAGGCACCGTTCCCAGTACTGATTGCCTCAACTATCCGTTTGATTTTTTGCCAGTGGAAATAAAGCCAAAGAGAGATCGCAAATCCACTTTCTCATCCCAATGTTCTTATTTAAAAAATCAGCAGTCGGCCTGTGTTCGAGTGTTACTTTGTTAAGTGCCCCTAGTCTGCTTCCTTTAATTCTGGTCCACTCTCTTTAATATGTTCAGAGCCCTAAAGCCACCTGCTGTGTAACCTTTCACCTACCTACCTGGGGTCTGTCGCTGTCTGCCACAGGCTTTGAAGCTCTCTGCAGAAAGATCAGATCATTAATGGAATTAGAGATGTCGCAGTAAAATTGTTATCTATGCTGGGAATGTTACTTGAGTGCAGAAAAGGAGATATTTTTAATTGGAAGTCCTGCAGCTGGGAGCCTGGAGAAGGCTGGGGTTTGTGTTTCTTTACAGGTATTGCAGTCCAAGCATTGTAGGTCAGGCAGTGTGTGTTTGGAAATTACAAGGACATTTCTGCATTTTCTATGTGTCCTTTTGAGGTCTGAAGGCAGAAATTTACACTTAACCAAATGGCTGTTGAAACAAGAGGAAATAAAAAGTTTCTCACTAGGGACTAAGCTGTCTTGAAAAGAGCAGTGAGAGTGGGTTTTATGAAGGGTCCTGAGGACCTACTTCCCCAAATTCCTAACCATAGACATGCATGCGAATTACACAATTTCTTTTCCCTCAGTTCCGTAAACTTTAAAATAGCGTTGACACTTTCCTTAAAGGCTGTGATGGATTGAATGAACCATTGAACAGTATGCCTGGTTTGGAATAAATTAATTTTAGTTTGACTTATTTTCCTTCTTCTTTTCATGCCACAATAACAAAAAAAAAATGATGAAATGTGATTATAAATAAAATTTGAGAATTGTCAGTCCTCACCCCATTTCAAAGGCAAAAAACAAGGATCACGGTCATAAATTTCACAGAGTTCACAAAGATTATGTCCTTAGTTATTAAGCACTGTACAGATACATATTTTGTCCTGCAATCTTCAGGATAAATGAAGGTATGATAATCATATACCCATGTTGTGGATTAGGACTGAGGCTCAGATAGTCTGAGTAACTTTCCAAAAGTCTTTCTGTTTTTTGGCAACAGCACTGAGCATCTGAAATTCCTGATGCTAAAGCCTATTCTCATAAATTTAAGGGACATCTATGAACATCTCACTGATGGACATGGGAAGGATATTGTCAGTTTAAACATTCTATAAGATGATCTTATACTTACAAGCCATGAGTTCTCACACAAACCTTCCCACCAGGAGTCATTATCCTCATGTCACGCTACAAGAAATTCGTGCTAACACAACGTGTTCGCTTGTGCATTCTAGAGTCAGACTGCTCGGGATTGACTTCAGCTTTGCTTTTACCAACTAAGCACCTGGGGAAGGTTAACCCTTAGAAGCTTCACTTTTTAATCGTTTGTAAAATGGAGAAAATAACAGTACTTAGTTTAAATACATTCTAACGACTTTTATTGAATATGTGTAATGGATAAGCTAGGAATTGGAGTGGATCCTTTCTAGGTTTCCTCTCAGTTAGCTATTATCATACTCGTTTTTACCACGCAATCCTTCAGTCCATTCCCATCTCTTTTGGAGAGGAGCAGAACATCGTCAGCCTTGTTTGACAAATGCGAACAAGTGAGCGTGAAAACCATGCAAAAAGTCATCCCATGAACCAGCTAGGAGCGCTCTGTATCTCTCTCTCCCTCTCTCTGTCCTTAGAGTTTAGGTTCTGAATAATTCGAAATCTCTTCCTATAAGGAACTTCCCAACTCTGCTGGAGGAAGCAGAGGAAGAAACACAGAGGGCCATACCTATTTGTATTCACTCATTCCTTTCACTATGTCACATGCCAGGGTTACCTTCATTATTCCAACCCCTCTGCCAGAGCAGCTCATTTATACCTTGTTCATTGAGGTCAGATGCAAGCCAAGGACGTATTAATAATTACTGCCTATGTGCCCTTGGAAACTCGAATGAAAGACTCCAGCCTTCTTTACCTATGAATCTAAGGACTCGAGGCATGTGCTGCAGGAACTCTCTCTGTTCCCCCAACCTCCCGCAAGGCAGGCCCAGACTTCTCTTGAAAGGAGTTTAAAAAGGATGAGTTTTGCTCCTTTGACAAGTGCTTCTTTTTCACATCGTTGATGGACCATTGAGCAGTAGGAGGAAAGAAATGCACTACTGACTGGATAACCCCCAACGTAGCAATCCTGAGGCCTGAAGGTCACTGCTAGTACCCCCCTGTGGTTTGGGCTTCTGCAGAATCATTCCACTGACATGACAGTGGGGATATGAAGCTTTGAACAGCGTGGATTCCCTTCCACTCTCTCACTGGCTAGGGAATACTCTGTCCTAAGGGACCTCAGGTTGATTGACAGAGAAAAATGAACCTGTTTTGTTTTTTTTAAAGTGTTTTCTCTCTTTCTGCCTTCAGTGGATGAGCCACATTTAACATCAACTCGAATGGTCCTTATCATCTTCAAAATGAAGTTTTCAAAGGCCTAAGAAGTCCCAAACTTATTCTATTCTTAAACATTTTTCAGTCAAAATGCTGCAGCAGGTTTGGAGCAGTTAAGTGGACAGGAGGACTACTTTCTGTAAGTTGATGTTTCCTTCTTCCACAGGCTGCCTGCATGCCACACACCAGGATTAGCAATGTCTGCTGTGTGTAACAGCCTAAAGCATGGAACTCAAGGGCAGAGAGACATAAAGTAATGATGGGGTGAAGGAAGTGTCATTGAAACATAGATTGGCAGATTGTCCAAAATATACATGTAGGGTTCTCTGCTTCACTTGACAGTTTGAAGAAATGAGCATCCTCTGTTACCCCAAATAATATTTTTTCAATGAAATACTAAGTAAGAGCTTTCAAAACAAAATAATTGGGGTGTGAATCTTAGCTCTTCTGTGACCTTGGAATAGCCCCTTCATGTCACTCAACGTATATTTCTACATATGTAAAATGGAGCAAGTAATAATTCCTACCCTTTTAGGATGGTCATAAGGGTACAATGAGATAAGATGTATAAAAGTACCTGCTTCATTAGAAGCACACAATAAATATTAGCCCACCTCTACCCCAAACATCATTTTCTCCTTCGAAATCCTCCGGAGCTCCAGTACCCACAACTGGAATTTCCATGGATTAGCTTTGTAATTTAGGGCAATCGATCACTTAAAGGCAACCTCACCTAGCCTTAGATGCTGCGGCTCTAAACTAAGGAGCACAGTAATATCTATCACCTTGTGGATCTTTGTGGGGTAACCAATGAGGCACCAGAAGTGAGACCACTGCTTTGTCAGTCAAGAAGCAACACTTACTCTGTGTTTACTAGGATTGCAGGTTTATTTTTGCTTCAATGATTATAATAATAGCCAGGAATTTTTACAGAGAAAACAGGTATTGAGTCCTGAAGATGTTTATAAACATAAATTACAATTTTATAAAGATGGTTTCACTAATATGCCTTTTTTTCAGACAAAGACAGTCTAAGAGCATTTAACTCTCTCAAGGTCACACCACTGATATATGTAACAGTCTAACTATGCCCTAAAAGCCACTGATCTCGACTGCCTTCCACTTTCTAGAAACTTTCATTTCATGTTAGTTATCTGGCTAAATCCTGGCTGTCTATATCTGCATTCTTAGCACCATTCCACTAAAGTTGACATTCCTCAGGATATATAGGAGCAAGAAAGTGTGCTAAACATCTGTTGAATAGGTCATGCATCATAGGGGATTTATATCGGCATCTGGGCAGTATAATATCTATTTTAAAAATGATCAAATTGTGTGGGTCAAGAGGGTCTCTGATGTAACAAACCTAATTCTTGGAGCATTCTTGAGAAGGAGGAATAAAGATGGATTGTAAAGGTTAATAATGGTTCTTCTTCTTGTCTTGAATGTTGGATTCCCTATTGATCCTTGTTGCAACCCTGTCACTCCTGGCTTTCTGAAACGCTGGAATAACTTGGTACAGTGGTGGCAACTTATAAACTGCCTTGCTAAATGAGTTTTCTTGTACTTAGATGATCCTAAAATGGTCTCTCTCATCTATAGAAGCTCTCCTATTTCACATGGGCAAAATGTGGTTTGAAAAAATGCCATTTCTATCAATATGCATGATATGATTTTCAGCGTTTGGTCAGTGTTCGCAGAAATGGGAATTGTGAAATATTTATGCTCTTTCAATAAGCACACACACCTTTACAGTTGCAATACTGTAACTGTATGCAACTTCCTATAGTGTAGTGGGAGCATGAGAGGAAAAATAATTTTCCAAAGCCCTGAAAGATAAATGTATACTACAGGTGCAATTAGACCTCGGAAATCAGAAATCCTGTTTTTTTGTCCTTTTTTTTTTTTAAGTATATTTTATTGATTATATTGTTACAACAGTTCCAATTTTTTTCTCTTTGCTCCCCTCTGCCCAGCACCCCTCCCCCAGAAATCGCCCCCCAAGTCCATGCCCATGGATCATACATACAAGCTCTCCCACTTCACCCTTTCATATATTCTTCTTCTTTTTAAAAAAATTAATTAATAATTTATTTTAACAATAAAAAATAACAATCCCTCTGGCAATGAGGCTGTTAGTAGATTATGCACAGGGATTCTGTTAATTGCCCTGAGTCCAAAAGATTTAGCTGAATATTTAAATAATATATTACTACAGCTTGTCTTCAGGATGGGCGAATGGAAATAGCCAGCTCTCTCTCTCTCTCTATTTTTTAAAATTACTTGGGCCACCTTTAGACCAGGTGAGGGCCATATTTGGACCCATTCACGTCAACAATGACCTCTGGAATCAGAGGCAATGTGAAGACATTAGACAGAATGACCTTGTGGATGCTCTCCTGCGCATCTTAGAACGTTTAGCAGCACCTCTGTCCTTTACCCACTAGTTGCCAGTCATACCCCACCCCTTCCCCAGTACTGAAATCTCCAGACATTGCTGAATGTGTCCTGGGCTGCAAAACCACCCTCAGTTGTGAATCACTGATCAGCTCTAGGCACTAAAATTATTAACTTGATCATCCATTCTTAACGATCTCCAAAAGCAAACTAAAAAAAAATATTGCGCTCATCTT
Organism: Furipterus horrens; assembly: GCF_987537825.1. NCBI lineage: Eukaryota > Metazoa > Chordata > Mammalia > Chiroptera > Furipteridae > Furipterus > Furipterus horrens. Next base: position 10,278,532 of record NW_028327183.1, read on the forward strand.
AGAAAGTACAAAGAGAGTTTGAGTTAGACTGATGTAGCTTTTAGTGTTTGGGTTTTAGATTTTTTTTTTTTTTTAACTGATTTATGGTAACTGAGTTGTGTGGGCACTGAAGTGTTTGTGGATGTTTCAAAATGACCTGCTTTTCATGAACATCACATTTTTGATCTATTTGCAGGAAAAAAAATGGATTGATAGCTGCTATCAAATTTGATAGCAGATCCTGGATATATATATAAAAAAAAGTTTTCTTGCTGTAAAATTTTAGCTGCCTGTCACTTACATTATATTATGTCACATCTCACAATGACATATTGCAATGTAATGCAGTATAAGTCACATAATAGACAACTGCAATTCATAACTTTCTGAACACGGAGAGTCATTCTTTACTGAGCAGCTTCCCAAGGGAAATAAAGGAATCCCTCTGCTGAGGTCATTCACAGCACCGATGTTTCTGGCTTGTTTGTGACTCATCTTCGCTTTCTGTCCGCATTGTTTATTTTTTCCAATCTGCCTTCCCTTTAAAACTGGCCTTCCTCCATTTCTCCTGATTGTGATGAAACTGTCAATCAAGCAACTTGCCTCCAGTAAGGGGTGGGGACTTACCCAGGCTGACCCATCAGGGGTCTCCCGGCTGCTGCCAGCCAAAGGTTGCATTTGTGTGAATTCGAAAATGGATTCACCTATATAGTTAATAAGATTGTAATAACTATGTCTGATGCCAGGTGGTACTTGAAATATCAGGGGGATCACTTTGTAAAGAATATGATTGTCGAACCACTGTGATGTACACTTGAAACTAATACAAAATAATATAAAATATCAACTGTAACTGAGATATAAAATAGATGGAGTCACCTTTAGCCTCAGTGGGTTCAAGGACATGGTGATAAGATAATAATTTTCTGATAATGAGACAAAAAAGACCTCACTGGGATCACAGGCTTGCAAAGGGGTATGAGCTGGTTGCCACTTGTCCCAGGTCTAGGGACCTTGAACAGGAAACAACTCATGCAGCTCTAGAAAGTAGCCCTGAGAATATTTCCTCCCCATACAGAGAGTGGCTCAGTTGATCACATGCTCATCTTCTAGAACAAACACGGGTCTTTTGACCAGGAATTGATATGGAACCCGGGGTAGAGTTATCTCCCTGAAAACGCTGAGTTGTGTGATCTGTGTAGAACTACTCCTTTGGTGACCTTTCTTTCTCACTCTTTGGAGAAAATGTACATGGAAGGTAAGACAAAGAAAGAAAGTAGAGAAACCGTGAAAGGGCAACAACAGGGTCCTACAACATCCCTGGGGCACCTGGGTCTGGTCAGTAGAGAAGCCATTTAAACTCTGATCTTTTGTTATCTGGGCTCATTTACCTTTATACTTCCAGTAGCTCAAGTGGGGTTTCCTGTCGCTTGTAAGAAAATAAGTTTTAATAAATATATGTATTCTCTCCATATGCATATTTTTTAAGGAAAGAGGAAACTCCTCATGAACTCTTTTTCGTGAAGTCAGATTAAATGCCTTCATCACTCAAGAGTCTTTTACATTTTTTAAACATAGCCACCGTTTGTTGATCTTCCCACTGAGGCCATGCATTATACTCTAGGTTATTTTCTTTAAATCCTTGTCATGCTGTAAGTTATGCTTGGATGTATGCATTTTAAGAAAAGACTGAGGCTGAGAGATGCCATGCCTTATCTGCTATCAGCTACCAAGCAGCGGAGCCCATAGACAGAGCCCAGTCTGTGGGACATGGCCTCCCTGCCATGCCTGATCGCCTTTGTCATTGACCAGTTTCATCATTGTTGCCTCTGAGAATATTTTATGTATCAGAAGCCCAAGGAAGATGCAAATTGTGTGGGATCAAGAATAATAGAATCACAGCTATGACATCGCGTGCCTTACCCCTTCCTTCCAATTTTGGCTGCATCTTAAGATTTGCCCCTCCCAGCCCTCCAAGAGGACTCACTGATGTATGCCATATATGTTGAACCTCAGAACCACTAATGTGACTGGTCTTGCTTCTGTAAGCCCAGCATCTAATGGGACTAATGAGTGGCGTGTGCAGGGGTCCAGGAACTGACCAGGAAATTATGGACTCTTCTTATTTATCTTCATCATCAGGTTATAGGATTCATTTCCTTGATTTCCACTGAATCTCCTACTAGAACTGATGACTACCTTGGACTCTTACTTCATTCCTTTCATCTTTGTCCTTCTAAGGAGCCATAGGAAGCATGTATAACAAACATGTTGGCTGGATAATACTCTTAGGGAGTGTCACAAGACAGGACATCTCTGTCCAAATAGTAAGAAGGATATTTTTTTATTTTGTATTTTTGTTTTACTTTTTCAGAAATTCCTGGTGCGATATCATCCTCTCTAATTCCTCTTTGGAATTAATATATTGAGATTTAGAATACATTTGAGGGGATGTTTTAGATAGCTAGCTAAATCCATTCAATCCATCATTACCTGATGCCAGCTTCCTTCTTTCCTTGCCAGCTTTGTTATTTGGCCCACCTGAAGGATAACCTAAAAATCTTTGCTATTTTTTTCCTGTCCTCTACCATTTTTTATATTGCCGTCACCCTCCTGAGAAAGAGGGGCCCTGCTAAGAGAAATTCTATGGTGCTAAAACTCCATGTTTTATACTTAAAAACAAGACCCAGCCCATACCCACAAAATGCATCTCTAGGAGATTATTGTACAATCAATATCTGGATCTTAAATTGTCACTTTGCAATTCTAACATCAGAAATGGTGCTTTTGAGAAAAGTGAATAAGTAATTCCTTGTAAATGGTACTTTTTTTATTTGGAAGAGATCGTGCTAAGGGATTCAGTGAGTCTCTGTATAATAAAAATGATGACTGCCTTTGGAAATGTGCTTCTTTACAGCGTTTAAAGTTGTTTCCTACTCAGTTGCAGCGGGGCACCCGCCTATCTTATGCCCACACTGCACCCAGCATTATTTTTGTGCCCAGGTTCCTGTTCTTTTTCTCCCATTCTGTTCATCGGCCAACATGCTCTCCTTCCTATTTATTCATTGGAGTCCTGTATTTCCTCAATTCTAAGTTATCGTTTCCTTTTTCCGTATTTTCATATCTCTGAACTTAGGGTGGGTCTTATAGTTGGGGGCATATAGTATTTCATTGTCAGCCTTTTAATGAAAAAAAAAATTTTTTTTTTTTAGTCAGACATAAATTAATGGCAAAACTCAACTGTATTTTACATGTGATGCAATTCAAGTTTTAAGGCATGAAATTAGATTTGGATCAGAAAAAGGCTGAGGCAATGCGGTGGGTGTAGTGGTCTAATGTGGGCTCAGGCCACGGGATTGATCTACCACAGACACACATGGTTTGCTAGACTATGCTGGTATATGGGTCTAATGCCCCAGGTTCAGTTCCTACTTTGTACCATAATAACCCTAGAAATATCCAAGGAGAGAATACTTACATAGGTCAGGAGTCAAGTATTTACATGTCCCTAATTTTAGATCATTTAAATGTCACATCATTTTACTGAAAAGTATGTAAAAATTGTTTATGTGGAATCACAGTGCTACAAAAAGTCCCATATCCAGAAAATGGCAAATATTTGTAACTGCTTTTTTCTTTTCATTTAATGTATTTTTAGACAGTTTGTATTTCAAAAGGTTAAGTGGTCTATCTGTGTTCTCTTTGTGCTAATGTATTGTGTGTATGTTTGAGTTATTAAGCATGATCATTAAAATAGGATAATGAGGAATAAATAAAATATGAATAATCAAAATTAAGTGTTTTTTTCTCATGCAATTTAGCATTATTATTAATTAGATACCTTCTGTTCAATCAATAACTATGAGTTCTTATGATTTAGAAGATATGCAAACAGAAAAAGCAACACTCATACAGAAATGGATACTCAATTTTCATGATTAATGTATACATTGTTTCTTTACTAAAGGACCACTACAGGTCTTCCAACCAACCTAATGGAAAGTAGGTTTTCTCCACTTCTGATAGATTGTCTTTGGTTCACCATTACTGGTGCTGCTGTAGCTAGTATTTTTTGAATCTAGACATTTCAGCTTTTAAATTAATTTACATATCTTCAGATTTTGGCAATATATGAGATTGTCGGTTTTGTTGCTTTGGCTTTCATTTTCTATATCATTCGTTATATTTTTTCTATATCTTCATTAAATTTAGAGTGGAAAGCTGTGCAAGGCTGAATCAGGGCTATGAGCCCAATACAAGAGTCACTGTTCCTTTCCTAAGCATAGGAAACTAATGCCTTGTATGTTTCTTAATAACACAGTATCATTGTAATGAATTGCAAAGACCATTGTGAGGCTCAGACACACATACAGTTTAAAATCATGCTTTGCATGTAGCAGATGGTAAATAGTATGTATAATAATTATTGTGTGTTCTAGGGCTATAATACCTGCAATAGATCATTTGACTGTTGGTACTTATTTATTTTTTGATGTTCCCAGTTTTTCCTCAACTAATGCTGTGATGGACTTTTCTAATGTTGAGTTGATGGTTTCTACCTTCCATAGTTGGAAAAAAAAGAGACATCGGTATTTGCAAACCCTAAGTAAGGTAGCGGCAGTTTCACTAAGTCAATCTTGTAGGAGACGAGGGCAAGTTTTGAAGGGCAGATGTGCTGTTGGTGAGAATGCACCTTTAGCACGCTGGTAGCCACATTTCATGCCTGGGTCATCAATGGCCATATCTGAGCTTCAATTTCCTCATCTCTCAATGGCAAGAATAGTAGTCACCTTGATCATTCATATGTAGTGATAGATGGACAGGTAGATATAATGTAAGTGATCTGAAATCATAGGTGGTCAATATACTTTAGCTATTGTTTTTATTTCTTGCAATTTGACATACAAACCACTTAGGGTAACAGAGTGCAGATTTGTATTAAAATAACCACAAGACTGCTAATTGAAACCCGAAAAGTAAACATAAGCATGCTTTCTAATCTATATGATTATTTAAAATATTTCTCAATAAAACTTACTTTATAAGCAGTTATATTTCTAGTGTATAAGGTGTTAGATCATTCTTCGAAAATGTTCTGTCAAAATTAAATATCCATTTGGAGTACATACTTATTTTAGAAAGGCAGCTAAGTTATAATAGCAGTAATATGGGGGCATAGGTTTTCTTGTTATCTCTCCCTCACCCAATCCAATTTTAACTTTATAATTACCTTTAGTACATACATTTTAGTGTTCTTTTTTTAGTTCGAAGAAAAAAATAAAATAAACAAATTTTAGATAATTGTCTCTTAACCATTCTAAAACTTTCTTTGTTGAACTCTAAACTACTGGCATGTCAGCTCACAATGTATGTTTTAGAACATGACCAAAGTTATGATTTTTCTTATTTTTAAGATGTAAAAAATGCACTGAAAAACTTCATATACATATATACATATATATAGCTGATATATATACATACATATATATACAATGTGTTTATATCAATTTACTTCCCAGCCCCATTAGTAATTTGTGTGTGTGTGTGTGTGAAAATCTGCTAAGTGTGTAGGCCTCATTTGTTATCCTATGAAAAACATCAAGAATGGATGTAGATGTATTCAAAATACCAAGAACTACATCACTAATTTCCTTTTGGGAATCAAGTAAAGGCTTATGATTGTAGAGTTTATGAATCTTCACAAAGCGTTTCATCTTACTCTTTTTTGAAAACATTTTTGGCTATTCCCTATTTCGATAGTTCCCTATTTTGTAGTTCCTTATATATCTGACCATTCTATATTAACTGTGACAAACACCTCTACATGTAAGCATGTGTCTCATTTCTGTAAAACATTATTCAAGCTCTACTTTGAGAGATCTTTCTGATAAATCATAACTTAACCCAATAATTAAATATCTTCCTAAAACTCTTATATGTCCTTGTCTCCAGCCTGAGAAAGTAGGCAAGACTTGCAAATTCTGAACTATTGGAACCACGCATCATATGTTTATTGAGCTCTTTTGGTGTATGGGAATACTTTGTTTCTTTAATATGTCCAGAATTCTGCCCAAATACAGTATTCCCTCACTTATTGCAGGTATTACATTCCAGACACCCCCGCAAAGTAGGAACCTTAAATTTATTCTACACTCTTAAACCTATGTAACTTTAACAACATATGTATACAGTACCGCAAAATCCCGTGATATAGCAAAAAATCCGTGATAAATAATTAAATGTAATATTTTTTAAAATCCTGCAATACAGTGAGGCCACAATAAGTGAACCACGATATAGCGAGGGACTACTGTATACTAAGAAACAGGACCTATAATATTGTAGAAATATATGTTTTCATATTCAATATTTTATCCAATGTTTTATCCAATATTTTAATGTGGATGAGATTTGGTACAGTCATTTCTATTTTAACAATCACTTTCATATGCATCACTCCTTTTGAAGGTTGATAAGAAAGACAAAGTACATAGCATATCACGTGGGTTCCAGGTACTGCCTTTGGCATTTATCCTATGTTCTCCCCTTCGTTCATCACAGTAATTTTGTTTTAACACTGTCAAACACAGTCTGTTATAGACAGTGAAATGCCTTGCCCAAACTCACATCTTTACTAATCAGGAGATGTGGGACTTGCCTGATTTTAAAGTTTGTAATTTTCCTCCTAATACCACATGTTTGCACACTCAGTATGTTACAATAGATGGCTCCTTATATCCCCAGCATGAACCCATTTATTTTGTACAAGAGGGAACTGAAGTCCAGGGGGAAGTAAATAACAGTGTAACCTTGATGGAGTTAGCAATGGCTGTCTGGCCAAGAGAAAGCATGAAACTCAGGGAAGGATGATTACGCTAAGCATACCACATACAGCATCTCCCTTTTTGCAGACTGCCCTAAGATAAACAGCCTTCAAAAGGCTGAGAATAATGTGCTCAAGCAATAAAGGGAGAAAATTCTAGTAGTCCATCCACTAGGATGAAAGCAAGGCAATGAGTAACCCAGAAAGGTCCAAGGACAGCAATTACTATCTTCGTCTGTAAAGTGCACCGGCACATTCATTCTGGTGGCAGAATGAGAACAGAAAGAATAGAAAACAGCAAGGAAATGAACCCAATGTCATGCCCAGAAATCAGCATCTTCTACTTGCCTGGGACCCTCAGTAAACATTATACATTGAAAGTTAGTTAAAACCTGTTCACTGACACGTATCTGAACTGACTACGCAGAGGGAATAGAAAAGGCAAGAACTGCATATAATGAGACCTGAATCAAAATTTTAATGGATTCTAACAAACCCTAAAAAAAGATCACCAGACCCAGCTCATGCGCAGCACTAAGGCACAAATTGCAGTAATGTCTATGGATCTCTGTGAATTTGGGGACAGCTCACCAACCACACGCTCTAACTCTGCATCCAGAAACACATTGAGTAGTATGGTTCAACATAGTTTGTCGACGCTCAGGCATAGTGAGGGCAGTGATCTGAAACGTACGTGGAGAATTAGCTGTCCACAGCCACGGATGTGTATCACCACCCTGAACAGCCAAATGCTTTGTCAAAATGAGAGATAGGAAATCTACGCAAGCTTAACTCTTTATGGGACACCAGGTTCACAAGCTGGGCAAGGTCTAACAGGGAACTTTGTTTGTGGCTGTACAGAAGTTAGAGTATGTAATCATTCCAGAATCATAGTACTTTGCAGGCTAGCCTGTGAATTTCTCCACTATATAGCAAAACATGCTAAATTATAGCACTTTTCTCTGAGAATTCAAATTAGTTAAGACTGAATCCTAGGAGAACAAAAATACACTGTACAAGAGGATAAAACAGCATCTATTTTATTCACTGCTTTATTCCCAATTTCCAGGGTAGTTTCTGGCACATGGTAGATACTAAAAAAAAAAAAGGTGTTGAATGAGTGAATAAAGATATGACCTGTTATTAATAACCTTGGACGACAGTGGAAGAGACATTCCTTGACTCATGTGTCTGCTTTAGCCGTTAGCACACTGTCCCACAGAGCAAAGTAAAAATAACAAATTTCACCACAACTGTAAATCACCCTCCATTCCGCTCATAGATGAGGGGAACCTGACTTGTTTTGAATGATGAGGAATTAGCTAGATAGAAAAGGGAGGTAGCAGAGGATGTATATTCTAGACAATGGAAATGGAGGGGAGATTCTAAAAGCATCATTGCGTTTGCAAGTTCAAGCCAACAGTTGCAGAAAGGGTATCTGAGTTGACAAGGTATACAGGAGAGAGTAATGGAAAATCAAGTTTGGGAGGTGACCACGAACCCTCGTGGCTCTTTTCGAAGTATACTGCCACTGTTTTATTTTTTCATACCTTTGAACTCTGGCAGGGTGGCGCAGTTGGCTGGAGCGTTGGTTCATACGCCAAAAGGTTGTGGATTCCATCCCCGGTGAGGGCACATGGTTAGGTTGCAGGTTTGATCATCTGTGGGGTATGCATGGGAGGCAGCTGATCCACATTTCTCTCTCTCTCTCTCTCTCTCTCTCTCTCTCTCTCTCTCTCTCTCTCTCTCGCACAAGCACACCTCTATCCCTTCCTCTCTCTCTAAAATCAATAAACATATGCATGTGAGGATTAAAAAAATAAAATATGTTAAAAAGCTTAAAATGCTCTCATTAGCATCAACAAGCCTCATAACCTGGCTATTTACTAGGAGTTTCTAGCTCCTATCATTTTATCAACTCTCAGATAGCTCATTGGCCAATATACTGAGAGCATATGCAATAGGATATAGATATTAGAAAAACTAGTCCTCTGGAAACCTACAGCTTTTAGATACTCTATGTTTATTCTTGATCACATTACAGTGATGAGGATTATATTCAAAGAGCTACTTAAGTTTACACAGGTACTTCCCTTTCCCATTTTGCTTTGCCCTCTGCATTACTCATGGCCAATATTTAGAGACGGGTTCATGCATTAGCTCCTCAGGGAAGGGACCTGAGTGGCGTATTAATAGTTATCACTCCAAAGCCTTATTTTAGGTTCCTTGTTATTATTTTTGTTTGTGGCATTGGGTGAGTGAGAGAGATTCAGAAGGCTCATGAAACTGTAAAAGAAAGAGAAGAAGAGAGGAAAGAAACTAATGTGTATTAGTATCTTCAATTTACCAGAAACTAAACTTGGTGTCTTTTTATTTTTACTTAAACTAATATTTTCTAATTAAAAATAACATAAGGGTAAATGTTATTTTGATTTTACAGATACAGATCCAAGATTATTCATTATTTGTGCAAGTTCTCAAGTTCATAATCAAAAGAGCTAAGGTTCAAACCTAAATACTCTTACCTATGAAGTGTGCGCTGTCCTATAGTCGACGGGGTCTCTTTTTTTAATCATTCATTCTAATTCATCCCAAGTCAACTTTTTAAATGTTTATCTATGCGAGTGCTCCCTTTATATTTTCAAATTATTTCTCTGCCTTCCCTATTATCTTTGATAAACTGAGAGATCCAAAGCACATGGTGTGTGTTCTTCAGGTCACATCCCTCATCAGAATGTCATGTATGTTTAATGTTGTGTCTATAGAGTGCTCAAGTAAATTCGAAATGCAAAATTCTGTGCTGAAGAAAGCTGCAGTGATTGTCAATGATGTGTAATACCTTTTTTTTTTTTTTTTTTTTTTACAAGGGAAGGATTTGTATAGACTGACAGCATATTTTTTTCCTCATTCAATTTTAATATTTGCTTGTACTTACCAAAGGATAGCCATGTTTATTTGGCACTCATAAAATCCTGAGGCCTAATTTCATGCTTGCAACTAGATTATAAATCAGTAAATAACACTATTCTTTAATGGCACAAGCAACAAAATGGTCCAAATACAATTTGATAAATTAAAAATAATTATCTGACTTTTTTACATTCTTTCTGATGTTCAATTGATGCCTTTATTTTTATTTTGAAGCAGAAGTCTAAGAAAACAAGATTCTCAAAGGAAGGGCTCTATGTCCTAAAGCAGTGGTTCTCAACCTTCCTACTGCCGCAACCCTTTAATACAGTTCCTCATGTCGTGGTGACCCCCAACCATAACTAAAGCATAGTGATTAATCACAAAAACAATATGTAATTATATATGTGTTTTCTGATGGTCTTAGGCGACCCCTGTGAAAGGGTCATTCAACCCCCAAAGGGGTCGAAACCCACAGGTTGAGAACCGTGGCTCTAAGGAATCTTTAAGATATCAAAAACAGCTTTAAGATAAATAAGCATGTGCCAATATATCACTTGGTTTTCCTCTTTCCAAAATCTTCAGAATTACGATGCTCTATAAGGACCAGAAATGATTGCTAGCTAATGGACAGAGACGGTCTCAATCAATTCATTACTTTGAATAGCAGATGGACAACTAAACATAGAGTCTATGCGCCCTGTACCTAAAGTATATCCCTGACAGTCAGTAATCTCAGAACTAAATTGCTCCCATAACACGCACTGAAAAGGAGACACTAAGGGCAGAGTCTATGTACTACCAGAGCAATAATTTTAGGATTTTAAACATTCACAAAGGAAATTCTTAACTTCAGAAGGTACTCTTATACTAACATTTTAACAAGAATAAGAAAGATATGGACACTATACAAAATAAGAAGACATTTAGAAAAAATACTGAAAGAAAAGAAAATCTAGTTTTTTGGACCAAACTGTATAAGCATAGACAACTTGGGAAGTGGAAGTAAAGATCTGTTATCTGTTTTTCCTAGCTTTCACATTGTCCTTAATTACAGTTTAGATGACAAAATAAAACATAAATGACTTTTTATCAACAGAACATTGCTGGAAGCATAAACAATAAATTATAGATAACTGAAGCAGAAACTTTTTTGGGTCATGTATGCACAATGCTCTTCTGCATATTTGGGATCCCAGTTGAACCTTCTGTTTCATGCAAATTGAGCACTACCTTTTATGATTGAGCCTTGAGACTTAAGTGCCCTGCTTCACATGGGTAAGAGAGGACACCTTAGATGAGAAAGACCTCTAAGTCAATGTTTGGTGCTGTGTCTGGTATTGTGGCAAAGCCCATTATGTGAACGGAGTAGACAGGATCAGTATACTGGAAGCATATGTACATAGGTATTCATTATCACCCTTCTAAAAACACACAGATTTCACTTGTTGCTTAGGTATGGTTGCCTGGGAAACCCAATAATAATGGATCTGCTTAGCCGAGGGGTGGAGGCTTTTATAAAGGCCACTTAAGGTAAGACATGCTATTTCAGGAAGTCCTCTGTTAGCTTCAAAGCAGCTTGGAGTATATCGAAGAACTTAAGGAGGTCAGAGATGGCCAGAGAGAGGACAATTGGCTTACCAAGTTGGCCCTTCTGTGTCTGGATCATCAGGAGGGATAATCAGAAAGATCCAGTTCAGCCCAGAGTGGGCAGAGCTGGCTTAAGGGGACAGTGAGAAGGATTCTGTCAGCCTCAACCCATAAGGACACAGCCTGAGAGAGATGGAAGACAGAGAACCAACTTCAGCTGGATTGGGATCAGGGAAATACACTTCGATTTTCAGGCAGCAAATTTTAGTTTTGTGACAAGAGAACTGTGAGATAAGTTGACATTATTCAAAAGAGCAAAGGAAGACTGTCTAATCTTTCAGCTTATGCAAAATGATTCCCTCAGAGGATGTGTGTCAGAAGGTTGTGGGTGATTTAAAACAACTTGATATGCTAGAATGGAAAGTAATCTTAACAAGTTGGAAGTTGGGGTTAGGCATTGTGTGGAGAAAGCTGAGTTTCATTTTGGCAAATGAGAAAAAGAAACAATTAAAAGCTTTCATATTCAAAATCAGATCCAGAAATCCTACAGCTTTTTCTGTGGCTGGCAGATATTTTCATTCTTTCCTCTCCTTTCTCCTCTTTCCTCCTTTCCCCGCCCTTTCATCCTTCTATTACAAAGCCATTTAGAAGACAACACATTGCTAAGCAGATTTCTTGCAATGCAATCTAGTGACGATCAGGGTGTTCACAATTACCAGCAAGCCCACTTTCAGAAAAGCTGCACCACATTAAAAAATCAATGGGGTTAAAGCAGCGAAGATTCCTGGTTGAGAATGATAAGGCAGAGGACAGAGAACATCTGAGAATCTAGGAATTAATGAATCCGCATAATGAGGATTTTGTCCCATTTACTGATGAGTGTCTTTTATGTGCCGCACATTATGTTAAGAGCTGTCTAAGCCTTTGGTTATGCATGTCTATTGCAGCACACCTATGGGGCAGGTAGGTATTGTTATCCTTGTATTACAGATGAGGAAACTGAGGCTTAAAATACGGTAACTCACCTGTACTCAGTGTTCTTGCAAGGGATGCTTCTAAAGGATAAAAAGACATAAAACATGTTCTGCTTGAAATTGGCCAATCAGTTGAAATGGAAATCCCATAAAACCAAACTAGACTTTTGGCCAGGATGGAGGCCTAGAGTGACACACTCCATCTCCTTCCACAACTAACAAGGAATACAACTATCTCAAAACTGGAGACAACCAGAAGTTCCAGAAAATAAAGCTACATGGAAGTCTAACGTATGAAGTTATAAACAAGTGGAACTCATCCGGACAGGTAAAAGGGGTGGAGCCAGGGCAGAGAAGTCAAACTGTGCTGGCTGCAGTAGCCGTGGCAACGGCGGTGGGACAGCAGTAAGCACAGACACCCATATTTAAAAAGAAGCGAGAAATGCCTAGGGAGCACCCCCGGCTGCAGACCATACCTGTCAGCTCGTGATTCCAATGCCGGGGAAGGCAGACCCCCATTGCCTCAGACTGTGAGGGCCGGAGGGCGTGGGGGCAGAGGAGGAGGCTCCCGGTCTCTCAGCGGAGAGAGAATGGCATGAATCCACCTAGGACCCCCACCCCCACACAAAATGCCACAGCGTGGTGAGCAGGGTCACCTGGTAGTGACGTGTGCACGGGGCTCCGCTCCCTATAGCGTAGGAGGTGTGACAGCCCCACCCAGGAAGCAAAAGTAAATGCAAAAATGTCAGAATGGCACAGATCGTGATAGAAATCCTGGTAACGTGGCTGACCAGATAGCAAGTATCTAATGGAATGGCTTTGCAAATAGGAAATCTTTCTGAGGCACCGTTCAGAACTTTGGTTATACGAATGCTTAGAGACCTAACAGAGGATCTTAAACAAGATGGGGAAGGAATGAAGGCTAGTCCTGCTGAAATGAATGAAAATACATATGAAACTAGTGGTGAGGGAAAGAAAACCAGGGATCAAATGAACAAGTTGGAACACAGGGAAGGAACAAACAGTCAACCAGTGCAGAAAGGGGAAACGAGAAGTGAGGAAAATGAGGAGAGGCTCAGAAACCTCTGGGACAGCTATTAGTGAGCCAACATTCCAATCACAGGGTTGCCAGAAGGTGAAGAAGAAGAACCAGAAATTGAAAAATTATGTGAAAAAATAATGAAGCAGAACTTCCCTAACTTGGGGAAGGAAATAGACCTACAGGCCCAGGAAGCACAGAGAGTTCCAAAAAAAATCTGTACCCAGGGAGAACCACACCGAGACACTTTATAATAAAAATGTCAAAAATTAAGGATAAAGAGAGAATCTTAAAAGCAGCAAGAGAGAAGAAGAGAATTACGTACAAAGGGGTCCCAATTAGACTATCAACTGATTTCTCAAAAGGAATTCTGCAGGCAAGAAGGGACTGGCAAGAAATATTCAAAGTAACGAAAAGCAAAAACCTACAACCACGATTACTCTATCCAGTGAAGCTGTCATTCAGAACAGAAGGGCAGAGAAAGTGCTTCCAGGACAAAGTAAAACTGAAGGAGTTCATCAGATCCAAACCACTGTTATATGAAATGTTGAAAGGACTTGTTTAGGAGGAAGAGGATCGAAACTATGAACATTAAAATGAAAACTGTATCACAACAACCAACAACAGAAGCTAGGGAATCAAAAAAAAGGCAAACTAAGTAGGCAATGAGAGTGGGAAAAGAATCATAGGTATGGGGAACATTTTGGGGGGAGGTCAGTCGGGAGGGGGGAAGGGGAAAGGGAGGGAGATGGTACAGGAATTAAGAAGCATAGTAGGAGGGAGTGGAGTAGATAGATGTTGAGAAGAACTATATGCACAACCAGTGGACATGGACTAAGGAGGGGGGGCAACTGGAGGGAGGGGGGGTCACTGGGTGGAGGGGAACAAAGGGAAAATAAATTGGGACAACTGTGACAGCATTATTAATAAAGCAAATTTAAAACAAACAAAAACAAACCAACAAACTAGAATTGTATCCTAAACAGGTAACCATGTTATGGGCATTGAGATAACCCAAGGTACCTTTATTCCAAAGCTCTAGTCAACATCTGTCTTATCTAAATCAATTACCACAGTTATGCCTTTAGAGTGAGATTCTTATCAATACAATTTTGGTCAGAGAGAAGATATCAAGAAGAGAAAATATATTACTGTCATCTGGTCCCCCTGCTGTCTTTTCTGAAGCCTAACCAAGCTGTAATTAAGGTCAAGTTTACTGTATACTTCTTTTTTTTTTTTGGTTCCCACAAGCCCTCCTTAGAGAGCAAAGCTTTATGTTTTTCCCTGTTTCTCTTTATTCCTGATTCAAATAGTCATACCTCAGTACTCATTGGCTTCAGATCTCATCAAATGTAGTATCCGTCACATTTTGATGAGAAAAAAAAAAAGTTTCAACTCTTGGAGCTTGCTTGGGACTCATAGCACTTGCTAGAACTTGTGTGAGTCATGATGCTGCCCATGAGAGAGAATTTCTCATGGGAAAAATTTGCTGGTACTCATCATGAGTTCCAGAATGAATTAAAGCTGAGTACTGAGGTACTTCAGTATAAAACATGAGGACTGTCATTTCACCAGACTGCTTTCTGGCGATCCCAGTGAAATCACTTACCTACCACATGCAGGTTGGATAAGGTCAGATTTATGCAGGCCTCAAATATTTGGCAAGATGCTTCTGTGCCTGTAAAAGGCTCATTTATCTTCCCTGTCTTGTTATATTTAATTGTTGAGAATCTTCCACTTTCATGGTTGGAATGAAAACCAATACTGAAATGTGGTCAGCAAAACTCTTTTTGTTTATACATTCACCCAAAAGAAAGATGGAGAACCCAAAATGTGGGACATATAATTTAGAAAATTCAGGGTGCTATGATTGTTTGCTATGCATATGTGATATAAATGACTCATCACATTTTTGATCTTGGATTTCACCTTTATTCATATTAAAGGTTTTCTTCCTATTTTGGCAGAAATATGATTCTCATATATTCAGAGAATTATATGTGAAATCACTCAACTGTGTAGGAGACAAGAGACAGTTAATTTCTATCTCATTTTGTCTTTGATTTTGAATTAGTTGGCTGAAAATTGCAGTAGGACCAATCTATAGGAGAGAAGATCACAATAATTTAATGTTGAAAGACACAGCTGCAACTTTCTTACAAAACACCAAATACTAAAACTATTTCCTTTTAAAATCTAATTTAAAAGTGGGATCATCCAGTCATCAATTACAAATTTGAATACTTTGGCCATCTCAAAATCTTAACCTTCATCTAGTCTGAAGGGTCTGGTAAATTATGATGCTCTCAGGGGATAAACATCAGTTATTGACCATTTTAAAGTCCATTGTAGAAAGAAAAATAAACAATTCTAACTATATAATTTTATTTGAGTCCTCCCATGTTTTAAACATAAAATATACCATAGTTTTAAAATATATAATGTCTATTAGTTTGACTTCTGTTTGTGTATGGGTGTGTTCTCTTATCATTATAACAAGGAATGAGTAATAGGCTCACAAGATATCTATTTATCTACCTACTTATCTATATATCCCCAACATTTTAAATATGACACTTTCTTTTCATTATTAGTCTCTACATATTAAAAAAAAGAGGAATTGCTTTTTTTATTTCACAGTAACTATCCAGATACCAAAAAGTAGTGGTCTATGGAGCTAAACTCATGAATTTCTAGTACAGTGAAAAGGGAGATAGAGTATAAACTTGACATATCTATTTCAAAGACCAGTGGGTTCATAGCTTATTGTATGGAGATATTGAGTATTTGGGTCCTAAATTCATAATTACAGTGAACGTATGTCCTAGTTTCCAAAGAGAGTTCTCATTTACGGTCTTTATATGCATAAATATAAATATGAATAGAGACATTTTTCACTTTAAAAATGTCTTAGTTGAAATTATAACTAATATGATCATTCTTCGCAAAGTAAAGACATACCTTAAAATAAAGAATCATGGTACAAAGAGTGCTCCTACTGTCATGATTAATTTTGCAGTACCTGGTATCTTTTTTGCTCAATTATTTCTCTCTCTCTCTTTCTCTCTCTCTCTCTCTCTCTCTCTCTCTCTCACACACACACACACACACACACCTGTGAAGTAAGTAAAGACTGTAGCTTCCATTTTCTAGTTCCAAAATAAAACAGATAACCCACATGCCTTTAAACATTCTCGTCGGCAGCCGTCCGTCTCGAGAGACGATGGTGTAGCTTCCTGAGAGTCTATCTGCACCGCCGAGAATGGCTGTGCAGTCCGACTCGGGAGTGATACGGTATCTGTCTCCTCCCGTGTTGAATCGACATCTTGTGATGACGCTGGAGTGTCCTCTCCAGTGGAGCTGAAGCTACAGAGCCTGGGCAGGGTGATATGGAGGGTCTGCTGTTGCCCATGCAGCAGACCCCCCCTCTCTTCGCAGCTGAAGGGTCCAAGGGAAAGACGGAGTCAATACAGCTTGGGTTCAGGTGCGCCGCAGGAGTTGCCGGTGTTGACTACAACGTCAAACCGCCTTAGGGACTCCGGCTCCGGATTTTCTGTTGGGGTTTACTCCCTTAGCCTTTCCCCTGAAGAGGTATGCCGCAAGGCAGCGGAGGTTTTTTGGAATCAGAGTTTTCCTTCTCTGCCAGGACCTGTCGTCGGCGGCAGCCGTCCGTCTCGAGAGACGATGGTGTAGCTTCTTAAGAGTCTATCTGCACCGCCGAGAATGGCTGTGCAGTCCAACTCGGGAGTGACACGGTATCTGTCTCCTCCCGTGTTGAATCGACATCTTGCGATGACGCTGGAGTGTCCTCTCCAGTGAAGCTGAAGCTACAGAGCCTGGGCAGGGTGATATGGAGGGTCTGCTGTTGCCCATGCAGCAGACCCCCCCCCCTTCGCAGCTGAAGGGTGCAAGGGAAAGACGGAGTCAATACAGCTTGGCTTCAGGTGCGCCGCAGGAGTTGCCGGTGTTGACTACAACGTCAAACCGCCTTAGGGACTCCGGCTCCGGATTTTCTGTTGGGGTTTACTCCCTTAGCCTTTCCCCTGAAGAGGTATGCTGCAAGGCAGTGGAGGTTTTTTGGAGTCAGAGTTTTCCTTCTCTGATGTGCCCTGACTGGAAGATCGAACCAGCGACACTTAGCTCGCAGGCCGACGCTCAATCCACTGAGCCAAACCAGCCAGGGGCTAAAATATGGAGCTAAAATATGGTTTACTAAGTGTGTAAGCTTTTACTTTCTATTAGTTCTAAAAAATTAGAGAAAACGTCATGCATTCACTGTAGGATTGAAATGTCCTCTTTCAAAAGGTTCAGGGAATAATAAATATAGTACAAACCATATTTTCACTGACACTCAAAAACAATCTCTCATCCATTCAAATATGTTTATGTAGTGCCTTCAATGAAACCTATCTTGAAACTGCAGAAGGCACAGGACATGGCAGAAAAGCACAGAAGATACCAAATGCTCAGAAACTTTGGGATGGAAAAACATTTATTTATGGGGGATTTTTAAATGCAGGCCATTTTGTATGCAAAAAGGATGGCTGATGCCTATTAGCTCACAATAAAAGTAAGCATGCAGCAATTGTGCGTGGATTGTCAGCTCAGTTTGGAATTTCTGAGGGGACTTTCATCTTAGACATATTTATGTGACTTCCAGAAAAAAAGAAATCTTGGCAATGTTAAATGAAAAACAAAGACAATGTACCTGGGTTAGAGTTCCTAATTAGGAGGGAAAATAAGTGAGTACTCGATTGATGAGGAGAAAGAACAGGATTTTTGTCTCCTTAGAGTTTATAATAGTGGAAACCAGATAAATGAGTAATATCTCTATAATACTTTATCATTTCTTTTTCTGTGAGGTATCCACATTTATCAAAGCATTTCCAAAAAACTAAGTAGCATTATGTTAAAAGATAAGGCCATAATATATTTAACAAGAGCTGTAAGTGTTATTTTATTTCTTAAAGGAAGTGGTATCGAAATTCACTACCTCCTTGGAACAGAGCAGAGCAAATTATCCAGGTCAGAACTTCTGGTCAAGATGGTGCCATAGGTAAATAGGGCTGGACTCCTTGCACAGACACATCAAAATCACAACTAAGATATAGAACAACCATCAATCAGAACTGTCAGAAATCAAGTTGAATGGAAGGCAGACAACTATGGAATTAAAGAAACCCCATCCAGACAGACTGGTAGGAGGGGCAGAGAAGCAGAATGCGCTGGTCTCACACCTACATGTGGTTGACAAAAATTTGAGAAGAATGTCTTGGGAGCGACGAGTCCTAGCCCCACACCAGGCCCCCCAGCCCAGGGTTCCAGTGTCAGGAAGATTTAGTCCGCCTAACTTCTGGCTGCAAAAACCAGCAGGGATTGAGTCAGTAGAAGAAACTTCTGGAGTTCCAAGCAGTTCCCCTTAAAGAACCCACACATGGACTCACCTACTCAGACTCACTCTCTCTGAGCTCCAGCAGCTTGAAAGGCACCAGTGGCACATGAGGAGGAACTGAAGTGTCTGGCATCAAGGGAAGAGCTGGGGGACGGCTTTCTCCCAAACAGAAAGACAGGCAGAGGCCATTGTCCCTTTTCTAAGCCCTGTCCCCAAAGAGCCACAGAGCCAGTAGGGGTGTACCATATATGAAACTCCATTAATCTTGATTACACCACTTGCCCTACCCTTGAGATCTCCAGAGACTCCATCCCACCCAACTTACAGGCCCACCCAAACTGTCCACTGCGACTTTTCCATATGAATGGCTGGTCTTGGCTCATGCTTCACAACTTCCTAAATCATCTCAAACAAGCAACAGGCAGCTTCCAGCCTCCGTACTTCATGCTGATTGGCCCCAGGCCCGGCACCGGCAGCAGCCTGTCTAGATTCATAGGTTGGCTTTGCCTGGGAATCTCCAAGTCTAGCACAAGTAGCAGCCATCTAAGATTGCTGTACTGCTCATGCAGGGTGGTCCCAGGTCAAACACAGGTGGGGGACAACTTTTGCCTGTATACCTGGGACACTCCAGGGCCAGCACACCCAGTGGACAGCTACAGACCACATCAGAGCACCACCCCCCTGCCCCTGCACAGCTGATCTTCCATGGAGGGCAGAGGTTGGTCAAAATCAGTCCTTGCAGCTGACTGGCCTGGGTAAAGCCCTCCCATTGACCTGCCAGTAGTAATCATAGGGGTGCCAGAAGGAGAAGAGAAAGAGCAAGAACTTGGAAATCTATTTGAACGAATAATGAAAGAAAATTTCCCTAATTTGGTGAGGGAAGTAGATGTGCAAGTCCAGGAAGCACAGAGAGTCCTAAACAAGATGGATGCAAAGGGGCCCACTCCAAGACACATCATAATTAAAATGCCAAAGGTTAAAGATAAAGAGAGAGTCTTAAAAGCAGCAAGAGGAAAGAAGTTAGTTACCTATAGGGGGTTTCCCATTAGACTGTCAGCTGAGTTTTCCAAAAAAACTTTGCAAGATAGAAGGGATTGGCAAGAAGTATTCAGTTATGAAAAGCAGGGACCTACAGCCAAGATTATTCTCCCCAGCAAAGATATCATTTAGTATTGAAGGGCAGATAAAGCCTTCCCTGACAAGAAAAAAACTAAAGGAGATATCATCACCAAACCATTATTACACAAAATGTCAAAATGACTTGTTTAAGAAAAAGAATAATATCAAAACTATGAACAATAAAATGGCAATAAATATATATCCACCAACAATTGAATCTAAAAAGCAAACTAAGCAAGCCAGAAGAATAGAGACAGCATCATGGATACAGAGAATGTTTTCATGGTTGCCAGATGGGAGGAGGTTGTGGGGGAGAAGGGGTGAGAAGGTGAGGGGATTAAGAAGTACAAATGGTAGTTACAGAATAGCCGTGGGGATGTAAGGTACAGTATGGGAAATGGAGCAACCAAAGAACTTATATGCATGACCCATGGACATGAACAATGGTGGGGGGATTGCCTGAGAGAATGGGGGGTGCTGGGTGGTGGAGGGCAAAGGGAGAAAATTAGGACAACTCTAATAGCATAATCAATAAAATTCAGTTAAAAGAAAAAACAAATAATCCAAATAAATGCCATAAACCAATCTTTATTCTTTTCCTTGAGCATAGCTTTTATATAGGCCATTCCTAAATCTAAACAAACGCCTGTAAAACCAGAAGACAGCCTGAGACAATGCATTTATTTTGCTAATCACTCGAAGACAGCTGAAACTAAGACTTAAACACATCTGAGCCAAAATAGACAGTTAAAACTTCTTGTTTAATAGGAAGCAGCTTAGGAAATAAAAATGTAAAGATAAAATAGACTTTTTTTCCCCCAGTACCCACCTGGCACCATACATATAGTTATACTGTAATACTCCTTACACGATACTTTATATCCCCATGACTATTTTTTAATTACCAATCTGTACTTTGCAATCCCTTCACCTTTTACACCCAGTTCCCAATGCCCCTCCCCTCAGATAGGCTTTTTATAATAATATATGACCTTTATATGTAATAGATAATAATTAAGGGAAACAATCCACACTTAGATCTCGAGAACTAATGATATACATGTTCTCCATGTGTGACTTCACAAAATCAGTTCATATTAGCTCCAAAATGAGGAATGCCCTTCAAAAATGATTTCCTGCTTTAATTGCTGTGGTAGACACTGGTGCAGGTTTAGAACAAATATTTCTCATGTGTACCCACAAACCAAGCACAATTAGATTAGGCTTTCCCTAAAAACTTGGTAAACATCCAATTAAATCTTAACAACTGCGAAGTATAAGCCAGATCCTCCCCTAGCAGATTATCTCAGTATCTCACAATTCCTGGAACTTTCACAAGCATTAAACCTGCAAGTTCACTTTACTTTTTAAAGTAAGATGATTGAAGTATGCTTTGTATGAAATTAACATTCACATGAACAATTCTCTTATCTATTGTTTCAATATTGGAAAAAGGAAGTGATGTTGTTATCATGCCATTAGACTAAAAAGCTGGAGTTTAACTGCTCATGAATGAACAAAAATGATATCATCGATAATTTAGTCAAATTATGAACGCACATCTTATTTTCCAAGTTATATTTTACCCTGCTTCATGATGCTAATACATTTACCTTCGTTTTTCTTGATGGTAAAATTCGGATTGTTGGCCATTTCTGGAAGAAGACTGTACAGGAAATAATGTCCATTTTGGGGATCATCCTTGTCCATGGCACTCACTGTTTGAATGACCTGTAACATAAAACTTGACATCAGCATTTCTGGTGACATCAATGGCTTGAATTGCCTTTAAAAGCAGAGTGACATCCCTTTTGGTCCAAGGAATCTTTTTCAATTTTCTAAATCATCATGGATGGTTGGTGCCAAGACTAAGGAGAAACATTCATTATTTTAAAATCTCAGCTTTGATTAGTTAATGAAAATTAAGGTCATTATCTTGGTGTCCATTTGGTGTCGGGGCTTATGATAGCATATTTAAGGGTATCTGAAAATTTCCACTGGGCAATTATATGTTTCTTTCCAAATTTTGAGTATATGCAGGTATCTAGAATGAGATTTGGAGTTGTTACAGTGAGTGTAGTGTGGCCTTGGGGACAACCTTGGAGGTAAAAGAATTAAGTCTTGAATCCTCACAATTTCTTTTTAATTTTCCTCATCAGGTTGCAAGTGTTTGCCAAATAGTGTAGAATGTTCCCCGGCACAAACGTCACAGCAACAAACCTTTCTGAAGACTTGCATCTGTTCCCACCCAATAACGAATACTCTCTTTAAAGCTAGTGGATAACACATGCAAACAATGCTTTGGAGTGTATCCTGGGATGAATAAATTATAGGGATTAGAAGAATTAGCGCTGTACAGAAAACTGTTTGGATAGATACACATACTGGGAACCGGTGCCGGCTGAATGTGCTTCTTTCATTTGCAAAGCTGCATTAACTGAGGGCTAAGTTATTTCTTGGGATGTCAGAGAATTAGCTTAATAATTCATATTTATGATCCTGTGATATTAATCACTTCAATATAAAACTCTGGGCAACAGCTAATATAGAAAAATTATAGCTTATACTTCATTATGAATGACTACAACCCAATTTCTACAAGAAATGCATATGAAGCATGGCAGTCAAGGTGATAGCAAATTTACCATAAAAAAAAAAAAATGAACAGGAAAATGCTCTCACGTTTATGAAATTTAGAGACGGTAATGATGATGTCTAATATATTATGTCTGTTGGAACAATTATATCCCATTCAACTTCGCCAATTTCATTAGAGAAAAAAGACGGATCGTTTCTTTTTAGGAAAGAGACTCCATTGCCTGTAACTTATCACTTGAACAAAAGCAGGAATCACAATGTCAGAACACTTGCAGTCGCTGTGGAGAGCTGTATTGTGTCAAGCACATGCTATATGACAAGCAGCGCATTAAGGCTATTTGACACATAAATTAAATAACCTCTCTGTTCTATTTCTCCATTTTTAAAATCGAACATATCTTACTTTGTAGGTGTCTTACCTTTGTTAAGAACCTTATGGAATGCCTTATCATTGTACTTAGCTTGAGTAACAATATAACAAAATGTAGCACAAAATATGCCTCGTGGTGAAGACAGAGTAGTCATTAGGGTGATGGACTCTGAAATAAAGTCACCTCGATACAAGTCATAATTTCAGCCTTTCCTCGTGGCATGACATTGAGGGAGTTTCTGAAGTCTGAAACTCAGTGTTCTTGCATCCCTAAATTACAAATAACCAGAGTATCATTCTGATAGGGTCGCTTTGATTATTGATGTGAATTCATGTCAGTTTCTTAACATAGTGCATGGGTCATAGTAAATGCTCAATGAATGGAAGAATGTGAGTCATCATTATTATTATTGTTTTGTCTTAAGGGTCGTGATCATTTACTTAACGACATAGCACCTTGATAAGTGTAACGACTTTGACGTTATTCAAAGAGACCCTCGACCTCATCAGATTATACAGAAATGTCATTATATCTGTTCTATATAAACATCCCACACATTTTCCTTGACATTTAAGTGCAGAAAGATGCTCTGGGATCCCAGTTTTATAAAAATGAAAGACTGAAAGTACTAGGGGAGAAGCAGTGAAGCACTTGGTGGGTCACATACAAATATTGAACAGGAGAATTTGATAAGAGCCTCGTTTTAGGACGTTTTAAACAATAGAGGGGCAAGGAGTTACTTGTGAGCAGGTGTAGACCCCTCTTCTCCCCTTACCCAATTTTGTTTCAGAAGGACTTCTAGTTCCAGGGGCGCCTGTCAAAGAAGTAACTCATAAACTGTGTGGGCATGTGTGACGAACAATGGCAAATAAAAGATTTGATGTTCTGTGGTGGAAATCATTCATAACTAAATGCACTCTTACAGTATATTTTGTGGCGAGAGCTTCTATATGTAATACCTTTCTGAATATTTTTAAGTAATCTGCATGAAAAAGTCATACATGCTGGCCAATGTATCTACATGAGTTATTTGATTAAGCAAGCCACTGCTACAAAAAACAAAAACAAAAACAACAAACAAACAAACAAAACAACAGCGCAGGAATTTATCTTACCTTAAGGAAAGAAGTATCATTACCTGTTATACCACATCGCAGAAGTTTGGTCTTGCAATGAAATAACCTAAGATAATATGTCTTGCCATTATCACAGCAGCTTTTCCAAATTCTACTATAATTATTTACAGAGAAGGAAAACTCTGACTCCAAAAAACCTCCGCTGCCTTGCGGCATACCTCTTCAGGGAAAGGCTAAGGGAGTAAACCCCGACAGAAAATCCGGAGCCGGAGTCCCTAAGGCGGTTTGACGTTGTAGTCAACACCGGCAACTCCTGCGGCGCACCTGAAGCCAAGCTGTATTGACTCCGTCTTTCCCTTGGACCCTTCAGCTGCGAAGAGAGGGGGGGTCTGCTGCATGGGCAACAGCAGACCCTCCATATCACCCTGCCCAGGCTCTGTAGCTTCAGTAGAAGCTACACCATCGTCTCTCGAGACGGACGGATGCCGACGACGAGAAGTTTGGTCTAAACATCACACCGGCAATGAGCATGTTTTCTCCACTGTTTATTTAAGCCAGTAACTGTGTCAGACATGTAGCTTTTTAAGCCTACTCAACCACAACGTCTCAGGGTGGGTGTAGAAATCTGCATTTCAAACAGTCTTCTAGGTGATTCTGCTACGTGCTTAAGTCTGAGGACTGTTTGAGCCCAGGAAAGGGACTGGTGTTCAGAGCTCCCACATTATTATTCATTAAGAGAGTGCATTGTCAACCTCATGCATGCGCAGTGCATAAGGTGTTGGGGAAAAAGTGATGAAATGGTAGATCTTTAAATCAGCTTTCAAATATCCTGTGAACCAGGAATGGTTAAGACTTTGGTTTAAATTATTTTTGACACTTTATTTTATTTTAATGCAGATAGCCACTGTCTGGTCATTTTATCTCAAAGTAGACACCTGGTGGATCACTTGAAGGACTTTGAATTATTAAAATGCATTAAAGTACCCATATTAAAAAGGCTGAACTGTTCATTGATGCAATAACATCTGAATACACTTAGCTTTAATCAATAGAAGAAAAAGAACAGATTTACTCAAGAAAGCGCCCCTTCACACAAGATTTTACAGGCACACTAAAGAGATAGCAAAGGAAAACCACAATTTCCCACTGTGAGCTACTCTATGAGGTCAATTAATTTTTAAGTAATTGGACAAATATTTCATGGAAATGGCAAAAATATTCTGGATAGTTCACAAGTTTTCAGGCGTATATATAAAGCATGTACTTAAGATATTTTCCTTTCTACCAAAAAAGTTAGCAACAATTGAAAAATCTAATGTTAATAATTTATTGTAGAATAATTTAAAGGGAAGCTGAAGGCTAATGTACATCTCTATTAGAAAAACAAAGCACAAGTGGATGTTGGGATAAGAAAATAAATTTCAGAGCCATTATTTCATTCTTGGATTTCTATGGAATGACACTGTTATATTTGATTTTTTGAGACTACTGATTTGAAATAACCTTTCTAAGGCATAAAATTGAAAAACAGTGGGAATTATGGGACCATATCATAATTCTGACTCTGTTTTTAAAAGAACTATTTGTTGTTTATCAATAACACTAAACCTAAGTTAGATACTTATTAGCATCATTTATTAAACTTTATTTTAATTATTTTTTATTAACTCAAAAATATCTAATAGCAGCAGACTGTTACTGTCATTAGTAACTTTTTAAAAGGCAAGTAGGCAGCAAACAAATATATTTCTGATGATCTGATCTGTTAACAACCATAAAATTATCATGGGATCGATTAGAATATCCCCTATGTGTTTCTGTCTATGTTACTCATTGATTTTTTCCTTAGGTGATGAATTGGTGTTTTGTTTTTTTTTCTTTTCTTTCTCACTGCTATTACAACAGTTTCTGGCATATGGTAGTTATCTAATAACTACTGTCTAAATGAATAAATGAAGGGATAAATAAATTATGTTAAGTATGTTTTAGCATTATCACTGATTCTTACATAACCCTGAGAGACAGATATGAGAAACTTAACCATAGGGCATCAAAGACATTATATGTATCATCTGATCCCAAATATATCCCATAACAAACTCTGTGCATTCTCCTGCCCCCTTATGTCAGGCCGCTTCAAAATCTTGTTGACATTCGTATCCTCTATATATGGATTTTGATTAAATTGGGGCTTAGACCTCCAAGATTTTGTAGAGTACATAAGGATAAACTCAATCATTTTTGCTGCTCATGTACTTTGCTTATGGGTATAAAGGTTCCCTTCTGATTCCAACAGCACAACAGAGGAGACTTAGAAACCATAGTTCTTCTGTGAGTTTGGGCAAGGTGAGCGAGGGCTCATCTGTTGCAACTGTCCAATGTCTCCCAAGGCTTCCGGAATAGACATCTATTCTCCAGGACCAC
Organism: Furipterus horrens; assembly: GCF_987537825.1. Classification (NCBI taxonomy): domain Eukaryota; kingdom Metazoa; phylum Chordata; class Mammalia; order Chiroptera; family Furipteridae; genus Furipterus; species Furipterus horrens. The sequence continues at coordinate 10,304,824 of NW_028327183.1, forward strand.
CCAGCAATGCTAACCAAGAGGAGATCTGCAATTACCACACAATGTCACTTTCTCAGGGAAGGCTTAATTTTCTCTTTCTTAGAAAACCTTTCTGCAGTGATGTGAACTGGAAGGTGGGAGAAAGGGGGGTGATGAGAGCAGAGGAAGCAGAAGGCAGTGCAGAAAGGACAGCACTCATTTTTGGTGTTCTATTCGTTATTCTATCATTGCTTGTTTATTTCTGATTATCAATATGAGCTTTCCTGAAATACTAACTTCTGTTTCTTACAGTAGTAGTTGTAAACTTGGGAAAGGAAAGAATGACCCACAAATGAGCATTATGCAGTTCAAACCTCTCAACGTGAAAGTAAAATTGAAACACAGACCAAAAAGGATGGTTACCAGAGACAGGGGGTGGGGAATTGGTGAAAGAGGGAAAATGAATATAGTGAATATAGTGGGAAAATGAATATAGTGAATAACATTATGATAAGGCTATATGGTGACAGATGATTACTAGAATTAATGGGGTGATGACACTGTAAGGTCTATAAAAATATTGAATCACTATATTTTACACCTGGAACTAATATAACCAATATAAGATTGCACACCAATGATACATAAGATTTTTTAAAAGATGGAAAGTAAAATTGTATAAAATTATTTATATATGCACATCTATGAGGGGAATTTCCATAGCTTTCAATAATGATGTCCATAACTGAGGGCGGGGAAGTTAAGAGGCATTACCTAAAAGAGGGGTCTTGGAAAATAAAAACTATGCCTACAAGATAAAGCAGGTTTTGACACTGATGATAAATTGAAAAAAATAAGGAAATATAGGAAGGTGAGAAATTATACCAAAACCCAGACAATAACAACTATTCTCAATTATTTCAAAGCTGTAAAATATAGCCCAAGTACAGGCACCATTCATATCCATTTAATGCATAGTTCCTGGCTATTTTTGATAAATGTGCATGGCAATCCAGTCTCTACCAAGACTTCAATGTTTCTACTCAAAGTGATTTCCTAAAAAAAAAAAGAAAACAAAAAAAAAAAAAAACAAAGTGATTTCCTGTGTCACTTTTTTTTTTTGGCATGAACATATCCTTGTTTTTAAAAGGTATAAGCTGGCTATTCAGAATATGTACCTTAGAGGTCTGACCTGGAGAAAATGCAGTAGGAGGATGGGTGCAGACTAGGTAGTACATGTACCTTTTCAACACTAGTGCGGTGCTCTGTTCTCTGGTTAGACATCTGGAGCCTGCGCTTCATAAACTCACGGTAGCGCTTCAGACATTTTCCTGAATCTCAGTCTTTTTCACCCCCCTTTCCTTTACTAAAACTAAGTAGAGGTAAAAATAATACAGAGAAGGGGCTCCTGGAAAATGTGCTTATACAAATTTTGGATTTTCCAGTTCCTCCTGCCTCCTATTTAATTTTGCTGGATTCTGTATATGTTACGTGTTTTTTACATCTCCGAGAAGATCACCATGTTTTTCTAAACACTCCACCACTTGCTTTGCTTTGAAAATCTCATTAGTTGGATAAAACCCAGTTTTTTACATATCTTTGAAGACTCAACTCTCTCGCACTCTTACTGCCTTCTCTTTCTTCTACACTATATTGCTTTATAGGAATATGTCCTCACTCATACTCCCTCAAGTTATTATCATCACTTCCTAGACTGAAAATGTATCCTATTGTTTATTTTCCTGGAGCAAGATTTTTCAACTGAGTTCCAGTTACCACTAGTGCTACAGTTTTTCTCTGAAAGAAATTTGAAAGATTTTATAATCAACTCTGTTTGGTAATGGCCAAGATTATATAGTCCTTTGGTATTTCATATGTATTTATAAATGCAAGGGAATCGCAGAGTTAAACAAAAAACAACATAAGATAATATTATTTAACTTTGTTTAATACAGTGGTTTCCAAACTTATTAGGTCAAACACATACACACACACACACACACACACACACACACACACAAACACACACACACCGTATATTGACATGCTATACCTTACAGGTGTTTCTCAGGCACTCAATGTAAGAAATGTTATCCTCTGAAACTCCGCCTGAGTCGCAAAGGCCCAGAAGACATTGTAAAGCCTTTGTAAAGACCTTGGGAAGGTATTGTGTCTAGATAGCTTGGTGGTTATAGCACTGTTTCCTTTTGTTTTTCTGCCCTTCTCATAACATGTCAGCTCCTCTCGGTACCGGATCTTACCCAGTTTATGCTATGAGCACCAAGCCTAACACCTTGTACTCTCTAGTGTCAATTGTACTTTCTTCAAAAGGGGATAGTCATCAACGCGGCTTCCATGGACAAGTGGAAACAAAGGAGCATATGCATGCCCACATCACTCCCATCCTAAAGAATTATTCAGTAACTTGTAGGTTGACAAGAAAACCAAGAGAACGCATCAATCTGTAACAAAGCAAAAATTTTAAACAATCCTTTACACCATTTTTTCTGTGAATCATCAATCTCATTTAGGTTAGGGCCAGAAAGAACATGTGGAACACAGACTCACACAAGAGGTTCAGCCATTGTAGACAAGAGGTTGCAAGTATGCCTCCCAGATATATTTAGAAAGTATGTGTGACTGCAAGTTGATTCCAGTGGGTTTTAAAAAATAATTATATTAATTGAACAAATTATAATGGGAGGTATAAAACTGGAGCTCTTCCTTCATCCTTGACAAATAAAACACTTGTCAATATTTGACAAGAACCATTTTGTAAGAAAATGTTTTACATAAAAAGAGTTTAATATAGGGGAACAGATTACCCTGTTATATTATCCCATTTAGGGATAATTTACAATGTTTTGTCCCAAATTAAAGTGCATAAAGCTATAACAATAACAACAATGATAAAAACAACAAATACAATACTAATAGTAGATACTACTAATAATAACAATGATCTATTGAGCACCTAAAATATGACACATCTCTAAAATATGAGTGTTTAAACTAACAAAATTTGAGACCCCAAAATCAAGAAACAAGTAAATCGTAGGGCTCTGACTCACACTTTGGTGGTTCTAGGTTCAAATTTTCCACAATGTTTTTAAAGTTAGGCTTTTCCCGCTGATAAACTTGTGCTGTAAAAGTCATACCTCTGCTAATGGCTCTCTTGAAATGTGTTTTGTTACATATGATTTTCTCAAATATTGTTTTATGCATTTCACTAATTTACCATCTCCTTACTCCTGCCAAAATAAAATGAAAACAGTACTTTATGCATTTTGTTGAGGCTATCAATTTCACCCGGTTTAAAACCAATGCCATCTCCCCCTTGTGCATGCAGATAGGTCCTGAAAAATGCCTGCTGGCAGAAAAGTTAAAATTAATTCTCCTGTATTTACTATTTCATGAAGGCTATAAAATGCCATAATTGCATTTCATTGTTTTGCATTTATTAAAGATCAACAAAACCTGAAAAATAAATAAATGAAGTAGCAAACTCATTCGTTGCTGGTGTTTAGCAAGAGATAATGATCTTAACTTTCCTTATTAAGCTTTATTTCTTTTTACTTAAGGTTTTGGGGAATGCTTTGGAATAAAGTGTGTGTTATTGGTCACAGGAGTTGATTTTTGTTTTATTTGGAAAATGCTCACATTGATCAGAATCTCATTCTCAACACTATTTTTCTAAGAAGGGCGTCACACAGGCAATGGGATTTCAAAGTCTGCTTCCTTGGGAAGCTTTGTGAGATTGGAGAAAATGCAGGGACTTGGGCACCTTCAAGAACAGACTTTAAAACCCAAACCCATCTTTGCCACTTTCCATGGCCCTAGGCAAGAGCCTAACCCTTTTTCAGCCTCAGCTCCCATATCCGGTATGTGGTCGCCACCACAAACTCTAGATCAGTGATGATTACATGTTAAATATTTGCATATATTATTTCATTCATGCACTTTTGTAATCATTTCTCTCCATCTCTACTGCCACCACCTCAGACTGGACTACTGTTAAATCTTTTGTGTGTATATCCTTCTTAATGTTCTTTCTGCTTAACTGTGCATGTATGTATGTGTGTGTGTGTGTATGTATATTTTATTTAAACATCAGACTCTCTTTGTCCAATTTCATCCTTGCTTATTGCATTCTTATTATTATACTTGCTTATGACACTTATGCTCAACCACAGATACCTTCAATTCTTCAGACAAACCAAGGTCTTTCTCCCTTCAGAGTCTTTGCTGTTGGCCAGAAGGTCCTATTCCACTCTGGCATGCCTGGCCCTTTCCCATTTTTCTTCAGTACCAGCTTAAACACCACCAATTTACAAAGCACCTTTCTCTGATGACACTATAAAATAGATCTTTGCTTCTTCTTTGTTTCCTCCAGACCAGTCACATTAATGTTTTTTTCAATGCAGTTTTCAAAATTTAAACATGTTATCTGCTCATTTTATTCTTTAAAACAATTTCTCTTCCTTTTTAATTTTCATGAGACAGAACAATTTTTTGTCCTCATAGTTTCCCCAGGTTCACCTTACAATATTTAGCATCTTGCAGATGAACTGTAAATATTGTTCAATAAATAAATAAATGAATTATTTTTCATCTGAAGAGATTAGTCTGTGCATTGTATGTCTGTGGGTAGAATGAGTGTTTCCATGGCAATATGTGAGAAACTAATTATTGAAATAGCTGTCACTGATGAATGAAATGAATTACAACTATTATTTTAAAATTCTGTGAATATCTGTTACATGCCAAGCATTGGCTAAATACATATCTAGAAATATAGGCTATTATCTTTTCAGGGAGGGAACCTGTGATATTCACATGGTATGCTACCTTTATATACTGCAGTATTGATCAGAGAAAGAAGAGATGAAAAGAGGGAAACCAAAGTGTTGTTTGTTTTTTTTTTAACTCATAGTTAACTTGATTCTAAATAGTATGTCTCAACTTCTATAGATGGTGATGAAGCTTGAATTATCCTCCAAGAGATTTATTTATATTAACAGAGGAAGCTCCTTCCCAAAGGAAAAAATATTGAAGCCCTCTGTTGCCTAAATAATTCTCAAACAATGAATATGTTCTGAGAGTAAACAGGAGACTTTGACTCTCTCCTAGAAACACAATATTTCTAGTTCAAATCTCGTGCCAGCAAAGCATCTGGAACAAATTATCCTAATTCCGTATGTATGGTAAGCAATAGGCTAGCATCTAAAATAAAGTTCTAGAAAGACCGCATTAAGAAGAAAAGATGTAGGACGGAATTACAGAGGCCTTCTGGTCAACCCTGGTCACTGAAGTTCTCTGTTTCTGTTTTACATTTGGTTTTGAGCATGGTATTATCAGGCATAATAAAGGAAGTTAATGGTTTCTTCACATCTGTTACCAGTTTCTCCACATCTGTTACCTGTTTCTCCACCTGTCCAGCCAGATTACCATTCTCTTCAGACAGAATTAGGGTTATTCCCTGCTGACTCCTTTTCAATACTTGACAGATGTTTGCTGTCTCTGGTGGAACATGTCCTATATTAAGAGGTCTTTTCATTAAGCTACCTCCGTTTCCTTTGTCTCTTCAGTCTTCTTTTCTGCCTAGAAAATTTGAGGCATTTCCTTGCAATTCTATCATTTCTAATTTTATTATGTGTCTGCCAGAGAGAAAGCTCTATGAGGGAAAAAGACTGATGTGTAAGACATTGTTTTCACTAAATCCCCAGTACAAAGCCAAGGCCTGGCATTTAGTTAGTGCTCAATTAATATTTACTGACCGACCATGACCTACCATCCTATTACACACATGAACTATCAGTCATACATTTTGCTTTCTAATTTTGAAATCCTTAGTTCATGCTCTCGTTTCTGCCTTGGCCATTAGAGATTTCAAGTATGTGGAGAGCATCTTTTTATTCCTCCTGTTAACTGAGGACCAAGGAATTTGTAGTTAGCTCTATCATACTATCATTGAATTAGAGACTAAAGATAGATGTCATCTTTTATCTTTTGACTTAAGATAAATTATCTGTAACTATTAAAATATTTTAAATATAGAACTAACTCGCACTCAGAAAATACCATACTGGCGTTTAGTTAAGTAATGGAAGGAATATTTAAAAGGATTCAAATCAGAAGGGATTCACATTGATTTTGTATAATATGGAATGTGAACTATTTCTCTGCATCATGGGTGGCTGTTACTCTTTTAAGGGAACAAATTCAAGAAAAAAGTCATCTTTCATTTCGGAATGACGAGAAGGCGGTAGGGGCTGATATGATTTGCAATTCTACTTTTCAAGTGAACCTTTGCCAATTTTAGCACAGATATAACATTAGCTGGAAAGCCATACCTAGAGAAGAGGAAACTGACCTACCTCCTTTCTTTCTGTCTTTCTTTCCTTTCTTTTTCAATTCTTTGTTTAGATAAGTTCAATCCAGTGGAGAAGAGTCAAACAGAATAGAATTATCTATGTTCATGTTGACATTAGTTTTGATTTTGTGAGATGTTTCCAGAAGTTTTTAGACTGGGTACTCTGAATGGCTTGCCTTGATTATTACTAATGATCTCCAGCTACATTATCTCCCAGAAAGCTGATCCCCTCTGAATTTAGCTTAAATCCAGGCTTTCCAGGCAAACCAGATTTCAAAGACACCTGTATTCTTTCCTCTGAGGCTGTTTGTAAAACAGACTGGATTGTTGAAGAATATTGAGTATCTATGAATCTAGTGCTAATTCAGCTTTTGACATTTGTTTTCATGGGTGTGTGATCATTTAAGAATGAACATTCTAATTTCAAAACGAGGCAGTGGTCTGCACGGTGTTAGGAGAGATGATTGGAAGTGTTATCTATGTGGAACTTATATAAATAAACATTATGTAGGTAATAAAGATGAACTTTCAGAAAAAAAAAAAACTGAACATAAGAGTGAGATATTCAAGCCATTCCAAGTGACCTAGGAGTAACGTAATGACAAATATGAGCTCTGACTAACACAAGAAAATCAGGGAACTCAGTGGATGAAGGATGGATGGCATGTGTATAAACCAGTCAGTCACATGTCCAAAAATTCTGCCAAATAGCCAAAGATCTGATCTCTTTATGTAAAATAAACTCTTAACAAACATGCCTACACAGATTCATTTGAGGATAATGTACTGCAATCACACACACACACACACACACACACACACACACACACACACACACAACATACATATTTCTTCACAGGACTCAATTAGATTTGCAAAAATCATAAAACAAAGAATCAACTTTTTAATTTTAATCTTGCATAGGAAAGGTGATGAAACAATGAGATTTTTTTCTGAGGCTCAGAACTGCCGAGGAATCATTAAAACCTTGGAAACAGTTAAAATCCACTGGGTAGAGCTCCAGATTCCTGGAGTTCCGAAGGCATGCATGTCAATATCACAAGTGAAGCCAATGTTGAATTTCTGAAATATCAATGCCATTGACTCTCTAAACTTGTGTGATGAGTTCTGTATGAACAATGAAGTTTTATTTAAATTCTAATGCACTTGACAGATTCTGTATGATCACAAGCAGCTGGCTTATAAGTACGTGATTGGCTACATTATCCCAGAAAGGATCTGGATCACACAAACATACCCTTGAAACTGTCCTCCATATATTTTGAATATTTTGATCAAACTCTGCCAACTCAAACCACCAACTTAGCTAAATGATACTTACTGTCATGCACACACACACACACGCACACACACACACACAGAAACACAGAATACATATACAGAGTGCGGCAAAAGTAGGTTTGCAGTTGTGTGTACATAAAATACAGTTTATTCTTTTGTTATTATTCCCTAATTGTTGTATTCTTTTTCAGACAAACAACTCTAACCCTAATTTTGCCACACCCTACCTATATAAACACGTTCCCTCCATGAAGGATCACCAATGAAAATCCTCAAAACATATGCTAGAGGGATATCTCTCATGATGAAATTAAGGAACATTTGAACTAATGTTAGAACATTATATAAAAAAGAGCATATGACCGTGAAAGGTTAATGTGATTAGAACAACATTGATGATGTCCAGATGCGTAAAATTAATCAGTTTTATTGTTATGATTTTAGCTTTGCCCTGTGCGTGTTATTTTGGTGTGTATAAAAATGTTAATGCTTTAGGTAGATGAGAGTAATGCAGGGGGAAATGCCCACTGTTTTCTAGGACAGTAACACATTGATTGGTCTTTTGTAATTAATAAAAGTATAAAGCTACAGTGCTAGTCCTTTATTTTGGTGGAAAAAAAAGATCTGACTCTTGTCAGGTAAACTGCTTGGCAAATAGTAAGTTTAATTCCTAACACCCACGTGAGGCCCAAGAATAGTTGGATTAACAACTCCGGGGTCACGTTGTCAGCTGCTGTTTATTTAAGTTAAAATGTCACCATCCATAAATAAATTAGAAAGTTGAAAAACGATAACTTCCGTCAACATACAGTACTTTGGCACCTTGTTCAAATAAGTCTATTACATTCGTGTTTTTTAGAACCTTACATAGACTATTTCCATTTTGACATTCCGAGTATGGGAGGTTTTGTTTCCGTTTTGTTCTGGCTTATGACTCTCTTCCTCCCGCCCTCCCTCCCCACCTTCCTTCCTCCCCGCTCCCTTCTTTTTTCCTTCATCTCTCTCTCTCTCTCCTTCTCTCTTCCTTCCTCCATTCCTCCCTCTTTATTGCTCCTATTTGTGCTATCCGAGACAGGTAAAAATAAAATCCTATCCACACAGTTATCAGATACTATAGTGGCATGCCCAAAACATGTTGTTTATCCTACGTTTAACTAAATTATCTACCTTTTTAGAGATTTCAAAATTCAGTTCATACAACTTCTAAACACTGGTTGTCTTGGGTTCCGCTATTCCTACGTTTGATATGAAACAAGCATGCCCTCCACGTGAGCTTCCCCTTTGCTTCCTGTCATTTGAAGGTGACAGTCTTGGCCCTATCATGCTCATCCCTCCCCTGCTATCATCCATATCCTGAGATATTTTAAGATAGTTCTTTGGCTCGGGGTTCACAGCACAGCAGGTTGCTTCCCTTCCAGAGCCAATTTGGTCATAAGCGGAGAGAATTAACGTCTTGGAAAGAAAAATAAATCCCTCTCTGTTTCCATGCGGATGTTTCTTGCCCGTGACTTTGCAGAATGTAAATAATGCAAATGCACACTCTACGGCAGGTGAATCAAATATGAGACAGTTGTATACAAACACAGCAGCATTAACAACATGGAGATATTTACTTGGCCGGGTTTTCCATTTTCACATAAAAATGCCTCATATTCGGATGCGAACTCAGGGGCGTTGTCATTGACATCCAGCACTTTAATAGCAACAGGCACTCGTGATATCTGACTGTGGTTCCCTATGGGAAGGAAAAAATAACATCAGCATTGAGGGTATTTCATTAAAACGTGCAACTCAACTTTCTTCTTGAAAGCAGGCGTGTCTGTTTCAACTTCCCTTGATTAGGGCGTTTTCAACATGGTGGTTATAAAATCTGACCACTCAATGAGAAAAAATATCAAGTGCTTAACTGCTTAAAAAAAGTATATATTATTATTCCAAACATCATCTGCTGGGGATTTGCCTGATAAAGACCATCTCTGAATATTTAGGTTTCCCTGATGAAGACAGCTTCATTTTATTGATAAAGTCTCTTAGACAAAAGAAAAACTGCCACATGCAACAAAAATTTATCTCTTTGTTTATCTTGGGTAGAATACAACCCTTTTTAATGCTATCATTTGTTTGACTGACTATATATTAAAGATGAACATCCAAAACCCAGCGTAAGGGCAGAACCAAACCAATTGTGAACAGGGTGTCCTTAACAATGAAAAGAGAAATCATCTTAAAAATGGGGGATTAGATCTTTTATGAATTTTATTTTTTATTAAAAGTTGACCTTGGGATTTTTTTTTATAAGACCAAGTCATTTTACTATTGTAGTTTTCATAAATATTTCCATCAGTGTAAAAAGATAATAATCTTCTAATCTTTCCAGGTCAATTCCAATAGCAGAGAATTTAATATGTAATCCTTAATCCTCAAGCCCTTAAATTTAAAAAGTTACACACACACTCAAACACACACACACACACATACACACACACACAGAAAGCTGGTTCATTAATACACTGCTGACTTGGGCCATGTAATGGTTTTTCATTTGTAATAAATACAATAGTTTGACTCTGACTGTAAAGTCTTTTGATCTTTTGTAAATTATATAGAATGCACTGGAGATGGCCAATTATTTATTTGTGTATCTGTGGCACTGAATATTTATAAGCAGGCCAGGAGGGGGAAAGTGTTTGAGTTTTGAATGTGAAGAAACAGACTTCCATTTGATATATCAAATCTTCTTTTCGGTAATTGATGAAATTTAGATCTCTAAAACTTTCAAATACTCATTTTATTGTTGTTGTTAACTATGGAAATATTTCTAAAGCACACACCAAGTGATCAGAGCCACGTTACAAATTTATACGTGGCTAACCCCACTGGCAATGTTACAAGATTTAAATTTGGTTAACTACCATGGCTACTCTCCAATATTCCAATTTGATTAAGGATGGACTAACATTATTATCCTGTGGAATTCCAACCACCTCCAAAATGGAAGATAAACTCATTTCACCCAAATCAAGCCAATGGGCCTTAAATGTGTCACCTAATATATATTTTCTCTTTTTCTATCCTGTGTCTAATAAATTAATTCATTCTTCATTCAAAGAGGAAGCAAAGAGGAAGCAAGAGCCATCCAGATTTGACGGTGGAGAAGTTTTTTTAAGTATAGCATATGACCCTAAGATAAGAAACTTATATTTCATGCATTATTGACTTAAATAAAACAGATAAATGAGGCATAATATATTTGAAATAAGGTATAATTCTACGCTTAGAGATTTATATCTCTTTCCACTTGACCATGAGTTCAACAGTAGCTACTAGAGAGTAAAAGAGAATGAATATAGTGTTTACAGTAAAAAACGTTTGGAACTCCATTGTTGTCTCCTACTACCTACACGATCCTGAACAACGTATTTGACCTCATTTTATTCCTGAGGAAATTGAAACTCAAGAACTTAACATGTTATTCACAGACTTGTGATAACTATTACATGAGAAAAAATTAAAAGTGCTCCCAGGATATTGGGCAGATAGTCAAGGGCATGCTACTTAGCCTTTGCCTTTTGTAATCATCAACATCATCAGCACCATGAACAATGAGAGTTTACTACATATAGTGGGGGATATTTCACGAAGTCATGTCTCATTCAATCTTCACTAGAGAGCTAGGAAGTACGTAATGTGAATCCTATATTTTAGACAGAGATGGGCACCCAAAGAACTAGATGCCTTTATCAAGGTTACTCAGTTAAAAATGAACTCCAAGATGTAGTTTTGACCTTCCAAACATGACCATTTTTTCACAGTATAATATTGATAAAGTTCAACCCAAAATGTATTTGGTTTGTCTGTTTGTTTGTAAGATAACTAATCAAAGCCATTTCCACAAGAATGCTTATATGCTTGTTGTAAATATTTATCTCAAGTTTGATCATTATATAAAGTTTGTGTCCAAGTATCAAATACCAACCTGGATAAATCTAAAGGGCACCACCATCTATATTCTCAGAATTGCACTAATGCCCTGCAATTTTCTCTGAGAGACTGCACAATTTAACATGCATATTTTTGCTCATGGCACTATTTCACTCAAGTAGAGCCCTTTTAATTAATAAATTTTATTTGGTAATAATCTGTAGTTCAACTCTTAAGAGCTGTTAATTAGTTATTTATTTATAAAATAGTCATGTTTTTTATTCCATGTCTTAGACAAATTCTTGTGTCTATAAATAATGACAAAAGCTTTCTGTTATTATATATTTTGTCTTCAATTTCTTTAACCATTCAATTAATAAACAGCAGATGATCAATATAGACTTCATTAACTTCAGATACATAATAGATAGTGAATAGTAGGTACATAGTCTTAAAAACCTACAAATACAAGGAAAAGTTATACTCCTTAAATATGATTTTGTTCCTTGAGAAATGAAGAAAATGCTAATATTACTGTTGATTGGGTCGAGTCTACTAGATATGATATTATTCTTTGTCTTCCCTCTCTCTCATGCCATATGACCATGTATATACATTCACACATGCACATACCCCACAGACAAACATGCATGTACAGATTTTATTTTCACCATTTTGGTAAAAGAATAATTACACTGAGGTCCATGTTCTTACTTTTCTCTTCACTTTTCTTAATCTCACAGTTGAAATTAATTGCAATTTTCTCTCAGATCTTGATGACCAGCAGATGGTAAAATTCAAGCATAGACCGTGAAGAAGTTCCATGAGGTGTTTTATTTGGATAACTTTCAACATTAAAGTAATACACTTTCTCATATGTACAGTAGTACCTTGGACAAGGTGGTATTTAACTGTTCAGGGGCTCAGTTTTCTAGAATACCATCTTTTTTCGTTATTTTTGTTGTTGTCATCATCATTAGATGTAATGTGGACTTGGGGGCTACCACTGAATACTTTCAGAAGATCATGAATGACAGAGGATGCTCTTCCAATATTGATATCTAATCTGTCTCAGCAACTCTATATGTAAATAATTTGTTGAAATATCATGGATAATGGGCTTTTTGTAAATGATTATATAGTATTCCCTCACTTATGGCGGGTATTACATTCTAGACCCCCCTGTGAAGTAGGAACCTTACATTTATTCTACACTCTTAAACCTACGTCACTTTAACAACATACGTATTCAGTACCGCAAAATCCCACGATATAGAGAAAAATCCGCGATAAATAATTAAATGTAATATTTTTAAAAATCCCGTGATACAGTGAGGCCGCGATAAGCGAATCGCAATATAGAGAGGAACTACTGTATTCTCTTCTTTCATTTGGCCTATCAAAAACTCAAAACCAAATTTGCAATCCACCTCTCACAGCTGTAAGGAATTTTTTATATTATGTTAACCCCAAATTTAATGTATTTCTTACATTTATTCAACTATTCTCCAAATTGACTAAATTAATGTCTTCTTGTGTAGTGTAATTGAACATATTTCTAGGTGTTTTCTTTTAATTTAGTAGTTTACATTCTAACTTCATTAATAAAAAGTAATTAAAAGAAATAAACCTAACCTCTTTACCCTAACACTAGAAAGTGATATGCTAGTGGAATATAATAAGATTATTAGAACTTCTGTAGCCTAGTGGTTACATAAAACATGCTGGGCAGTTTATCCTAACTCAGTATAATATAATCACTCCTCTTTTTGACTGTTGAACTCCTTATTCACTCCATCCACCCACACAGCTCAGCACCATGGGAAACAGACTCCAGACTAATGCAACCAACGAACAGGGCTCCCTCCCTCCTCAGCTGTTAGTTGAGGGTCATCTACCCAGGATGTTAGCATCTCTTATCCAGCCCAGATACCCGCTGTTGCTGAAGCTAATAAGTTCTGGGCAAATGCAGATGGGGGCTGCCTTCTTCTTCCAAGTCCCTATTCAATGGACAAGGTGTCACTGAGAAGCCTGGGGCCCTGTCACCCTTGCCATGACTCATAGCAAGGGGTTCTTGCTGAGAGAGGAACCAAGAAGACTGAGGCTCTTCCCTCCTCCCTCCACAAAACCCTCAGCTCCTAAAGCAGAAGCATCACTTAGAAAGATGCTCCAGAGTCTTGGCTCAGGTTTTGTTTGGGGAAGGGCAAGAAAAGCATAAAGCAGAGAGCTCTGAATTTCTTATAAAGGAACTGACTTCATTTGCAAAAGAATGTGGAGTTCAGCTCATCAATGATCTCAAAACAACGGAGGTTGTTGTGAAAGACAAATGGGAGAAGATCGGTAGATTTGGTAGATTCCTTGGAGGTATAGGCTAAACTGTAGGCCAGGGAGTGGCCAGAGAAAATCAGAAAGACACCACAAGGAGAGGCCGAGGCATTCCTGGGCTGGAGCTGTGTAACTCCAGTATCTGCCTTGATTGTCACGAGGCTGCCTCCTCTTCTTCCTAGATCATCGACCCTGTTAAGAACACTTGTTACTGGATTAGGGCCTACCCAGGTAACCAAGAATGTTCTCATCCTAAGATTTTAATTTCATCACATCTGCAAATACCCTTTTCTAACATGTTTATACAGGTACCTGGAGTTATCACCTGGACAACCTTTTTGAGGACTACCATTCAGACTACTACATTCCCTCTTTCCAAAAGCTCCGCTACTTGGGGCTGAATAAAACGATGCTATCACAAACCTCCTCTTGTCCTAGGCAACAAAGGCATGTGAAATTCATTTCGTCGCACTACTTCCTTGAATTCGCTTTTCAAAATATTATAAAATTTAAACTCAAGGAGGTGAAATAACTCGTGATTCCCTTCTGAGAATTTTGTCCTTCATTTATTCTTTCATCATTTTTCTCTTTATGTGTTCAGTGTTTACATTTGTATGCCAACAGTTACTAAAACAAAGGTCCTATGATTAATGAATCTACAGTACTCAAGAAAATACCACATTGTAATGGTTGGTTTGTACCCTCATCTACCCTACATATTATTTCTTTACAAAATTCTGTGGAAGAATATACAAAGGAGAGACATTTTCCTGTAGTCACAGGGAAGATTTAAAAGAGGGGATGACCGGCCCTGGCTGCTGTGGCTCAGTGGATTGAGTGTTGGCCTGCGAGCCAAGTGTCGCTGGTTCGATTCCCAGTGAGGGCACATGACTCAGTTGCCCGCCAGGTTCCCAGTTGGGGGCGCAAGTGAGAGGCAACCACACAGTGATGTTTCTCTCCCTCTCTTTCTCCTTTCCCCTCTCTCTAAACATAAATAAATAAACAAACAAACAAATAAATTATTTAAAAAAATAAAATAAAATAAATAAAAAATAAAAGAGGGGATGGCCTTTGAATTAGCTTTAAGTAATGAGTAGAAATATCCTAGGTAAAGAAAGGTAGACAAATCTTTCAGACAGAGTTATTAGCCACATGTAAAGTGGCTCAGAAGCCCAGAGACCATGCCATTACCAAAATCAGTAGCTCCAGTGGCGAGACCATCCAGAGAAGTGGCTGGTAGTGACCTCAGGACAGAAAGTTGAGGCCAAAACAGGAAGAGTCTTCTGTTATACGTTAAGGTGTAGGAGCTATATCATGTGATTATTGGTGAGCTAGTGAAATATTTCTTTTAATTTACAATTTTAAAAGCTAGCAGATTGGCAGGAGAAGTTATCATTTGTTTTATTTGGTTTTCTTAAATATATGAGTGTCCCAGATATTACTATGGATATTTTTTGAAAGTGTTAAACCAAATATAAAAACAATAAAATAAACAAAAAACTAGCACCCCATACCCCTCAATTATCCTCAAAATGTGTTATTGTTATCTCTATTAAATGAACATGCATGATTAAAATTATTGCAACTTATAATTTTCAACACGTGTCATATTTCACTGCTGAAAATTCACTTTTATCTAAATTAATGAAATGATGGCAGCTCAAATTTTAAAGATATTATAGAGCAATAAAACTAATTAATTAAGCTTCTAAGAAAATTATTCATGTTCTTTGTGACTGGCCCCAAAATGTTTGCCTTTCATCTGATACACAAACATTAAATATAAAGATATTATAATTAGAAACCTGATTAGCATTCATTAAAGATTAATTTCCTAAACACCAGAGATGTGACATAATGGTCTGGAAGGAAAAGCCCATTTCGGTCAGCCACAAAAGTCAGACTGTTTTTACATGTGATGAAAGAAAAGGCTGAAATGGCACCTAGCGTAAACAGCTCCTTGACTTCTGCCATTCGAATCATCGTGACTTCCGTCACCTCCCTGTCACCGGGCCTCATGAATTGCCCATTAATTTTGCCCTTTTATAATCAAAGGTAATGGAGCACTGCCAAGTCGAAGTTACTTGGGAATTTGCTTCTAACTAGTTTTCCGGTGCTGCTGTTTTCCCAGGCATCGATTGAAATAAACAGCCTCTCCTTTTCAGACTATAAGGGAGAAAAAAAATGATTTGACAAATTGAGATATACTGGTGAGGCTCAATAAATAATTCTCAAGCCTTCCATAAACAGAAGGGTGAAAGCCATGAACAGTAAGTTACAGCCAACAGGGGAATGCCAAATAAGAGAATTTATAATGGAATAGGGGAAGGAGGTACGGTGGAAGTTTATGAGGTAGGGGATGTGGATTGCCTGTGTGATAGACAAGATAGCATTTGAGGAAATTTACAATAAAACTGACAGGAACCTGCAAGGTCATGGAAAATATTTTCAGCAGT
This sequence comes from Furipterus horrens, assembly GCF_987537825.1. Classification (NCBI taxonomy): domain Eukaryota; kingdom Metazoa; phylum Chordata; class Mammalia; order Chiroptera; family Furipteridae; genus Furipterus; species Furipterus horrens. Next base: position 10,321,159 of record NW_028327183.1, read on the forward strand.
GGATTTACGCTCTCTAGTGACTTAGAGACAAAACGTTTTGAGGTACATGTTGCCCATAAATGGTTTGATAATTTCTAAATCACTAGTGATAATTTACCAATTCATAGGTTGTTAACATACGAACATGTTAGAATACAATAAGCAATGGAGACCGACAGGGTGGTTTTGACTGTTTTTGTTCGTTACAGTATTTTATTACGCTTTACGTTTTTCCTCTTGCGGCACCTATACTGATGCACTGGTTCACACCCAGTCTTATGACCTCTCAGAGACATACTGATAAATTTGTGCCTTCCGGCGTGCAAGAGGGAAGTACTGACCACCAGAATCTTAATTTTTGGTTACTGCAGGATTGTGGAAATTCCAGCAAGCCAGACTATAAGGCGGAGCCACTCTATTTTACTCCTTAAAACCTCAGCCATAGTTACCCAGTGATTGAGAATAAAATTAGGACTTTAATCAGATGGGGGCTTTGGGTGTCCCATGAGCAAAGCTTAGCATGTCTTAGCTTTTCTATTAACCAAGGAGTAGCTCTCTCCACAAAGGGAGAACAATGCTTTCCTTCCCTGAGAAAATCATGGACTTACCCATATTTGAAAATTCCTTCAGCTTGTTCGAGAAAAGGACTCTTCAATGGTGGCTTTGGCTCAGTCCTCACTAACACCTGTCACATCTCCCTACTGAAGGTTGAAAAAGCATGCTGACTAGGCCAGTTCCAAATGCTTTCTAAATGGGGAGAAGATGTGTGGGTCTCTGATTTATTGCATTGATCTTAAGTGAGCCTGGAAATAGCAGAGTCGTACATAACTTCCCGGCACGTCTTCCACTCCACCCTTTTCCTGCATGTCTACAGCGAGGCCTCTCTCTCCAGCTCACAGGAGTTGAGGACGTGAGGGTGTGGAAAATAAGGTCACCCATTTTAGGGTGTAAATGTTGGTCCTCTGGGAAAAAACTTTAGAGCCATCGAGGTGAGAACTGACTGTATGAACATCTTAGATACTCTATATGAAATAGAAAACTCTAAGTTACGTTCTAAATAAAGACAACATATAACTACATGTATACATATAAAGATAGCTGATAAATAAAAAATTGGTACCGAGAATGGAAATATTGTATTTTCTATTTTTCTGTTAAGGTGTTATAGAATATTGCCTACTTTTAAATCTTTATGGTTAATATTTTTTCTCTGCTGTCTCTATTCTTTTCTGTTGATTTGTTTTTAGGTGTATGTGTATATGCACACATGGGTTTTATTTGTTTTGTAAAAGGTATATCTCACCAGTCTGTGCATTGCTTTGGCTGAATTTGTGACTCGAAAATATCAATTTCCTCCTTTCATACCCCTAAGCACATGTTTATAATTTTCTTATAGATCTCATCTTTCTCCATACTATAAAGGGTAAGGAAATAATATCCCATAATAAATTTATTATTCCTTATGTACCCATTGGTAATCTAAGTCTTTGCAAAATCTCTAATTCTGCCAACAAATTGCATTATGTTTCTCATACTAAATCCTCAGTAATTCTTTCCCCTTAATTGTTCCAAATAGGATTGATTCAAGATTATAGGAACTAAATTTCTGGAGATAAGTGTTTCAATGCAATCCAACTTAAATCCCTTATATAATAAAATTTTAATTATGGAGACTTATACTTTCAAGAAGAATTGGTGTGTACATTTACTTACTATTCAGTTTAAATGCTCATTCAATATCACCTTACAAGAGCCAATTGTGCCCCTGATACATACATGCACACACAAACACACATGCACTTTATTAGGGAAGAAAATAATACTATAAATTACCCAGCATGTATTGCGTGATCTGTTATATATTTTCCCTTTAAAGTTTATTAGGTTACTATGAAGATTTATTGTCTCAAATGGGGATATGATTTCAGGGTATGTAAGAACTGAAATCAATTTGTATGAGTTACATACCTTAGTAGATAGTACAGAAGTATCATTGTGTAAATATTCAACGACCCTTAACAAATACCAATTATATGGACTCCAGTCAGCCTGCCAATATCCACTCAAAGCCAGAAAGAGGCAAGGCTGAAATAGGAATCCAGGTAGTCTGAACAACAAGTGAAAAAAATCAAACATTAAAAAACAAAACAAAACTTGTTTATTCCCCACAGGCTTTCTTCAGCATTGCACTTGTTAAGCATAATCTTAAAATACCGTAATTTAATTATGGATTACTTCCCAAACAATGCAATACAGTAATAAAGAATATCAAAAGACAGGTCTGATGATTCTACTAACACTGAATTTTCTACCAGTGAATTTATATTTAGAAATATAGTCACCATACTTTTAAAAATTCTTGAGGTGACTCCCTTAAATTATTTTGCATGAGGTCAATTTCTATAGAAGTAAGCCATGCAAACAATAAGCTGCATAAATCTTAAGGTTTTCTTCTAGGGTATGTTTATAAAATTATCATCCCCAAGCAACCACCACCCAGATCAAGACATCTGGCATAACCAGCACCTTACATGCCTCCCATGTACCCCTCTCAGTCATTATGTCCTTCGAGCTGACCTCTACTCTGTTTCTTAACACTATATCCATTTGCCTTCTGCAAGAGACTTACAAACATGGAATTAATAAACTATATACATTTTTGTATCCTGCTTCCTTAACCCAATATTGCATTTGTAAATTCATTCATATGTTTGCATGTAGCTGTAGTTCATTCTTTTCCATTGTTCAGAAAATAAACTGTATTGCATAAATATACCACAATTTATCTATCCTGTTACAGATATGTAGGTTGTTTTGGTCTCATTCTATTCTGAAAAATGCAACTATAAATATTTAGTGCATTTCTTTGGGTGCACAAATCTATGAACTTGGGTATGTTACATACTTAGGAATAGACTTGAAAGATCATAGGCTGTGCACCCATTCAGCCTCAGTGGGTGCTTCCAAATATATATGTATTTTTAATATGGGTGGACCGATTTACATGCTGACCAGGGATGTATAAAAGTTCATGTTGCTGCACATTTTCAACAACACTTGGCAAACCCCATTATTTATTATTCACTTTTAATTTTAGCCATTGCAGAAATGTGTAGCTGTATTTCTGAGAAAACTTAATTTGCAATATCCTGATGATTAAATGGGAAGGACCTATTATGTTTACTAGCTAATTGAATATCTTCTTTAGTGAAGTCCCTGTTCAGCTCTTTGCCCTTCTTTAAGTTGGCTTGTCTAAGGTTTTCTAATTGATATGCATAGTACAATATATATTAAGAATGTGAGTTCTTTGTTAGCTATGGGTATCACAATACCCTTTCCCTCTCTGTGGCTTGATTCAGAATTTGAGAATTCTGTTACCTTTTAGAGGGCATAACATTTTATTTTTGATTGTTAAAACACTGATTTATCTGAAGGCTACTAATATTAATAGTCTGAGAAGTCAAGCTTCAATTTGACCTAGGACAGATAGCCAATTCACAATCAACACAACTGAAAGACCATCTGTGGTATTTATGCCATAAATCAGTTAAGTATTTTTGTACAGGTCTGTTCCAGGAATTTTCTGTTCTATTGTTCTATTTTTCTATCTTTATGCTCATACAACATTCTCTTAATAATGCTATTTAATAAACGCTCATATTCAATATATTGCAATTAATTTTTTTTCTTTTTACCTATTTTCTTGATTATTTTTCCTTTAAATTTCTATGTACATTTTAGTATTAGTTGCCAAATTGTGTGTATGTACACAGGAACACACACATAGCTGTTGGAATTCTGATTGATATTGCAAAGAATCTACAGGTAAATTTAAAGAGAACTGATGTGTTTTACATATGAATCTCCAAATAGTGAACTGTATATATACTTCATTTATTTATTTAGATCTTAGTTAATATCAGTAATATTTTATAGTTTTTGTTTAGAGGTCTTGGGCACCATTCATTAGATTTTGTTACTACTTAACTGAAGTCACTTTAGTATTGTAAGTAGTATTTTTATTTTATTTTCTGAGAATTGCTGGAAAATAAAAATCTGATATTTTATAATTCTAACAATCATACAAATTTACTTATTAATTATAAGTTTAACACTAGTGTTTAAAATCATGTTTAGGTACTCAATGATGTTGTCTGTGAATAGTGACAACTTTATTTCTCCCTTTCTAATATTTATACTTTCATTTCTTCCTTGTATCTGATTGTAGTGGCAAAAACCTTCAGTATAATTGAATAAATGTAGCAATAGTAGACAACCTTATCTGATTTCCAATCTCAGTCAGAAAGCTTTCAATATTTTACCATTAGGTCTGATGTTTGCTGTGGTTTTTTATAGCTTCCCTTTATCAGATTAAGTTCTCGTCTAATTCTAGTGTGCAAAGAGCTTTTTTATGAACAAGAGATGAGTATATAGCATTTTGTACATCTGTTGAGCTTGATCATATGTTCTTTTATCTTAATATTTTAATTTATACCAATAGATTTTCAAGGGTTATAATCTGTCCTTATATTTCTTGGATACAATATAATATTTTTGTATTAGTGGTTTGCTAATATGCTGCCTAGGATAGCATGAAGCAGGCTATTAATTCTCCTTTCTTGCAATATTATTCTTGGGTTTCAGCATTAAGTTTACTCTGGCTTTCAGACAAGAGGGGAAAATGCTCCCCCTTTAACTTCTCTGATGAAGTTTCTGTCAGGCTCATTTGGGCATGACAATTTATGAATTAGCAATTATGGATTTAATTTATTTGATACAGAAAGTGACAAAGATATTTTTTTCTTGCTTATGCCAGTTTGAAGAGACTGCATTTTTCATCTTAGCCTATTTTACATATATTTTAAATCTTATTGGCATCAATGTTAGTAATATCCAATTATTGCTATTTTTAACATCTATAGAATCTGTAATGATGTTTCCTTCATCATTGCTGATATTGGTAACTTGCACTTTTTCTATTTTTGCAAATAACTAGCTCTGGCTTTGCTAAATTTCACTATTGTATGTGTTTTAATTTCATTATATTCTATACTATGTTTATCTTCATGTCTCTACTAGTTTTAAAATTTTCTGTTTACTTTAGTTTTTTTTCTAAGTGAATGCTTTCTTAGATTATTGGTTTGTGGCATTTTTTCCTTTTCTTGTATAGACATTCAGGGCTAATTTCTCTCCAGGCCCTGCGTTAGCTGCATTCCACAAGTGGTACCCTGTCATTATTTTTAAATTGCATTAGTTCCCTTTGTGATTTTATTCTGTATTTCATGGATCATTTAGAAGTACGTTTATGCCTTAATTTCTAATACTTGGGGATAATTTCATGTTTTGTAATTTATTTCTAGTTTAATTCCAAGCATACTCTGCACATGTTGAGACTTGCTTCAGGGTCCCATTTTGGATAAATGTTTCAAGTGTCTTTGACAACAACGATTTTCCTATAATTTTTGAGTGCTGTGTTTTTGACATTTCAATTAGATAAGTTTACTAATCATGATATTCAAACACTTTCTATCCTTACCATATTTGTTCATCCAGTTATTTGGTTACTAGAGGCTTATAGGTTAAAATCTTTTTCTACAAGTATTGCTTTGTCTATTTCCTCCTTTGCTTCTGTCAATTGTTTATATACTTGGCAAGCATAGTCTTAGGCACATACAAATTTAGGATTTTTATATTTTCCTGATGAATTTAATCATCAAGCGTTATCCAATTTTTCTTTTTCTTTTAGGGAATATTTTTTTCTCCATCTATAGCTGAACTACTTTCCTTTGGCTTAAATTCACATAGTTCTTTTTCAATCCTTCCAGTCCTTCTGTGATTTTATAGTTAAGGTTTATACCTGGTAACATTGTTTGAAAAAAAGGTGAAGGTATTAAGCAAAAAGATGTGTGTGCATATGTCACAGAGAAACAGGCAACAGTGTGGTGATGGCCAGAGGGGAAGTGGGAAGTGGGTGGGGGATGGGTATGGAGATTTTGTTTGAGGTGATAGGTACCCAACATGCTGCTGCTATTTCATCAAGTTTTACACCTGAAACTGGTACCCAGTACATTTAATTAAAAATCACTAGCAATTCAAAAAAAAAAAGGACTTGAAAATCGTTTTTTTTTTTCTAGTCTGATCATTAATGTCTATTAATTGAAGTATCATATAGTTTACTTACATTTAATGTGAATGTTTATATATCTGGGTTTTAATTTTTATTGTATCTTTAAACTTTCTTCATCACAGTTATTTCTTAGTTTTCCTCCTTTCTTTCTTTTTGGCTTAATACATTTTACTTATACTATTTTCTACATTAGCCTATTATATAATCTTATATCAACAGTGTTTTAGTGGTAACCTTAAATAGCATGTGTGTATATGTGTCCTTGACTTATTAGAATATGCCTTAAGTGAGTTTCAAACATGTTTTGTGCAATGAAAGGACCTTTACAATGCATTGATTGTTTATGCCAATTTGTTACACTTTTCCTGTATCTGGGCCTTAATTTTGGAAATCAGGCTGAAAAGACATTACTTTCCTCCACATAGGATCTGATGGACCCCTCACAGGAAGATGCGCATAGGTGAATCACCTTGATACTATCAAGAATACGTTTCAGAATTTATAAGGGCTGATTTATAATAATTTCTGGTTTTCCTTTACTTCTAGAGCTCATCCTATCTGTTAAATTGCTAAAACATTTGTTTCATTTTTTTAGCCTCTTGGCACACACTGCCTGATAGGCTTCCAATCCTCTTACTCCTGTATATTTTAAGAATTGGTATGTATATCAAGGGGAAAAGCCACCATAACACTCTGACAGCTTCTCTTCAATTACCACCTCACTATAGACTTGGCCTCTCAATTTCTGGACACCTTCGTAGCCCTGAAGTACAACTTGGTCTCCACAGTTCCATGAGAGCATCATCCACTCCGGGTCAGATTTCTGCTTGGTTTCTATGCCCTTGTGAGTTCAATCAGTTAAAGCCCTGAAGAGGATAAACGGTGCTCTATTTAGGAGTCACATCAACTGGTTTTCTTACTAAGGTATGTTGGCTTCTTACTGCTGGATGCCTTCAAACACTGTGTGTTTTCCCCCTGAATTTTATAGTTACTCCCAGTGGGAGACTTAGTGGGATACGAGCTACCATCATAGACATAAGAAAAATATTTAATTATACCCTCATCACACTGGGGTGTAATCTGTCCATTATTTCCCCAATAAAATTAAACTGTAAACCACCCTGTATTTGCTGAACGGTGGACAAAATATTACTATAAAATGACCCTAATCCTCCCTGAGTCAGTGCCCAGAAGAATTCATGTATGGTAATTAAGATTGTGTTATATGCAGCTAGTGCTCTGACTACAGAGCCAGACAGATCTCTTGAGACAGCATTTTCTCAGCTGATGCTTTGGCCACAATAAATTCTGTATGCATTGTGACAGTGGACCAAGACACTGAGTTAAAAAACAAATACATAATTCAAGATCAAATGATTAGCAGAGGGGTTTGGAGTGATTGCGGCACAACCTGTCACTTCAGTGTCAGAACACGATAAAAACATGGATGATGTTGATTTATTCTCAGAAGTTACTATTAAGTGGCTTTAATATATGAGACTGTAAACATAGAGATCCATAGAGTCATGTATACACCGCTGCTTCTGCCAACTGCATTTGTATCCACAAAACCATCTGTCGATGTATATTAGAACGGTAAGTAGACACAGAATATTATGCATTCTTTGAATAAAACAAAAAAGATATATAAGATATATTTGTTAAAATATGCAAATCTATAAATAAGAGGAAGCACTATGCATTTTTTTAATAATTGTGTTTGCAGAGGCAGGCAGAGCAGCTGTTCACCAGGGCATTGTGGAATTCAGGATATCTAAATGTCTCTCTGTCTGTCTCTCTCTGAACGCAGGTGAAAACTTAGTCACTAGTGGAGAGAAACTAACTTCCAAAATATCTGCCCGATCAGATCAAAGGAAGGTTAATAAGCTCTTCCTGCACCACCTAGTAAATTTATCAGGCAAATTTGCAACCTAGACAATAGAGAATCTGATAAGGACACAAAATGTCAAGCAAGTGAGGGAACACAGGCCAGTCCTGGAATCCTCAATGTGGGTTAGCAAAACAATTGCAAATCATCATGAAAAAGAAAAAAACTGCTGGAGGCTTTTCCCCCTGAACTTCCGGAGATGGCAAAAAGCTCTTTATGCTACCAGATGTATCTTAATGTCCAAAAAAAGAAAAGAAAAGAAAAAGAACAAGTCAAAAACAAAAGTAAAAAGTGATTTTTCTTTACCGCATTATAAAAGAAAAAAAAGATGAGCGAAATGCCCGGTAAGCAAAATGCGAAGTTCTGTGGTTGGCAGCGCGGTTCTGCTTTTGCACAGAGTCTACTTGGCTGTACAGGTCCCCTTGCTGACACGGCCTGGCACGGCTTGGGTACATCTTTGAACAAAGTAAGAAGTAACCTGATTTTTCTCCATAGATTGGCACATTCGCCTTAAAACATTAATCATCCTGATGTAGATTTTGTCCATCCAGGTACTGGAATCAATCCGTGGAGAATGAATCTCTTTAGCTGACTTTTTCTGTGCTCCACTGACTGATACAGAAAATGGTATGTTTAGGGTCCAAGCTCTGAGGATTCTTTATATGCCTTTCTCAGTACAGTCAAATGGATAGTGAAATCCTACCTGCAAAACCAAACCTTACTCCATTATTAATCCATGTCTGCCACATCAGAACGCCATCATTATCATCAACATCTTTTTAAAAATTGCTGTTTATTAAACAATTTTACTCCCGGCAGGTGTGCCTCAGTTGGTTGGAGGGTCATCCAGTAACTGAAAGGTTGCAGGTTTGATACCCAGCCCAGCCACATATGATCCCCAGTCCAGGTGTGGACCATCCCCAGTCTGGGAACCCCATGGTCCTGGTGCGTATGGGAGACAACCAATTGATGCTTCTCTCTTGCATCAATATTTCTTGCTATCTCTTCCTCTCTCTTTAAAAGCAATGAAAAAATGTCCTCAGGTGAGAAGAAAAGAAATACTTTCAGCTACCATACTTTTATATTTATACAACCCTATGGATAAAGTAACATGATTATCCTCTCCTATAAACATTTAACGCATGATAATTGTAATTTTGAAAGTCACGGTTCCAACTTCCATTCAATCAACAGATATTGACCTTATTCTTCCTGGATTCCAGACCCTCTTCTAGGACAGGAGATATACCGAACTGCAAAATCAACCAAACAAAATACATTCAGTTACATTCACACCTACATGGGGTTAGGCATGAGGACTCCCAGTACAAATGAAACTGATGAACAAAATATAACCAGCTAAAGCGAAAGAGACACGTCAGAAGGGTATATGGAGCCTTTGTAGGTAAGTGTCATTTCACCACCGAACTTCCTTCCCCTCAGGCACACAAATGATATACACAGGGCTGCAGAATCAAGTTATAGGGGTGTGGACCCCTTTCTCTCTTTTTCCTTTCTCCCAATAATCAATTCCCTCCCTTCTTTACTTAACAATCTAAGCATTCAAGCCCTGGCTGCTGTGGCTCAGTGGATTGAGTGTTGGCCTGTGAGCCAAGTCTCACTGGTTCGATTCCCAGTCAGGGCACATGACTAGGTTGCACGTCAGGTCTCCAGTTGGGGGCACAGGTGAGAGGCAACCACACAGCGATGTTTCTCTCTCTCTCTTTCTCCTTTCCCCTCTCTCTAAAAATAAAATAAATAAGCAAACAAACAAATAAGTAAATTTTTTAAAAAATCTAAGCATTCATCCTCAATATGGAAATGAAATGAGACTGACCCCTTTCTCTTGGTGATTGCCAGAAAGCTATCTTCCGGCAAGGAAGGAAAGTCATAGCAATGGCGTCTGAAGGTCAGAGGTCAAACACGGGCTATACTCCTATAAATGGATACTTTGAGGCAGGCATAATCTATTTGGGGGGAAACATGTCATTTTCTTTCGAATTCCCTTTTATGAAGGGAACAAACGAGTTTATGGAATCCCAGCTCTTCAAGCTGGGACCTACAATAGGGACTAGGGGTAGAATAATAAATTCACATCATTTGAAACAGCTACAATAAAAGTTTACGTTTTTGTTTATAAATTCTCGTGAACAGCAGAATGTGTGGTAAAGTTTGACTCAGTGGGTCTAGTTTTCTGCCCAGAAACATGTATTAGGAAGAAAAATTAAAAACTGAATAACCCCAGAGCTTTGAGCAAGCTCCATATGATAAGAACCGTAGTGAGAAAACCCCTCCTTCACTTAAGAATCTTTCTTTGTCTACACCTGGGACCTTGTGAGGGTTTGTATGAGTGCATTAATGCTGGCTACATTTTTATACGTCCTCTGTGAAGTTATGATTCTAGGAAGAAGAACCTGCCCTAGCACTACCTCTAGAAGTAGAAATTTAGACTTCAGCTGGTAAGCAGGTATCATGGTTTGACAAAGCCCAGTTATCATTAATAGAACATAAATTCCACGGGATAAGCATTTTAGGTCTTTTTTTTTTTTTTTTTTTTTTTTTTTTGGTTCATTGTTGTATTTAGCACATAATACAGTACCTGGCACATAATAGGACTCCCTAAAGTCAAAATAATATCTATCTGTTGGGATTGTTGAGAGGACTCAATGAAGTCATTTATAAAAACACTAATCAAATTGCAGGATTTAAAAAGAATCTGTAAGAGTCTGTTTCTGTCCCATGTTGCATTTTGCTGCAGACTTTCAAGTTACCTCCTTACTGATTCAAGTTGTCTGAGGTCCTGTCACCACCTCGTGCCAAATTCTATAACCACCATTTTCTCCTCAGCCATTATTTCAGGGAATGAAACTTTTTTTTTTCCAAGAAACTTTGTATTTTACCAGGCAAAGAGGGAGAACAAGAGTTGCTTATACATTGAGGCTCACACCAGCTCACTTTAAGGAAGTGCTGTCTACCACAGATGCTCAAGAGGAAAACAAATCAGCCTTCCAAGGTCATGGGTGCCTGACCTGCAAATATGCCATTGTAAAACAAGGCTGTGGAAGGGCAAGTGACATTATCAGATGGTAGAGGTGGGGTAGGTTTTACTATGTGCTGTAATCATTAAATTCAAACAAGCATTGCTTTTTATTCTGATTTCTGCTTAACTACGAAAGTTAAATGGGCTGAATTATTGACTCGGTGAAACTAAATTAGCAAGCGCTATAATAATTTTCCTCCTCATCTGGTTCCTACATTGAAATTACAGGTCATACATTCACAGCACCACAAATTACTCTTTTTTCCTGCAGTCAGGTTGACTCTGATTTATTGTATATCTAACTCTTCATGGTTTCTCCCCACTAAAGTCTTAATCTTTGGTGATGATGTGGCTCCCAGAATTCTCTACTGGAAAGCCCCCACCAAAAAAAAAAAAAAAAAAAGCCAAAAAAACAAACAAACCTCTAATGAGTTTCACTGTGTAGTTTCTCATCCCAACATCCATATTTATTTCTAATTAAATGCACAGGAGCAATTCAGAATTTTATAATTTCAAATATTGCCTCTCCAGGTGATTTTTCATAACTATGCAAGAATAAAAAGATTATATAACTTTTAATTTCTTGCACATAAACCTTCATTATAATTTCTTCTCAGGAAATTGTTGGAATTTGCTCAACACTACAAAGAATTAATTGCCTAATGTATTAAGGCAATTAAACAAATCATCTCATTGTATGAATAACAATGAGTATAGTTTCAGGCTAACACGGAAAGTGAAGGCAAAAGAAGAGAGGGAAGAAAGGAAGCTAATCATGATACTGCCAGTGTTTATTGTTCAGTTAGTCTCAGTATCCATTATACAGATGGCAAAACAAATGCATAGAGAAGTGATCTCACTTCCCTGGAGTCAAAAAAATGAAAAAATATTGATGCAACATAGGCTTGAAATTCGTGTATGACTCATTCCAAAGAGCATCCAAATCCCTTGCAGTTATAGAATATTTGCCTTAAACTTTAACTTGACACAGAGACCATAAATGTGGAATTACAAAACCATATCCGAACAGAAAGAATTTTCTTCCAGAAGCATATCTGAGGTGAGAAAATTTGCCACAAATATCCTTTCACCTTCTCTCCATTAGAAAACAAAAACAAAAACAAACAAAAAATAAAACAAATAAGCAAAAAATGCAGTGTGAGAGATTAAAAAAAGACGTTGGCATAAAGGAGATATATACTCATATCTCTAAGATAAAAGACGGTCCAATCATGTTTGCAACCATTTTGATATATGAAAAGGTCCACATGGGCAGCACGCATTAACATGGAGGATAAGAAAAGTAAAAAGTCGGTTTACATGGCGACTGCATGAAAACAGCACAGGGACAGGAACTCTGGGCTAGAGTGCAGGGTCAGGCCAAGACGAATACTGTGTTTTTTAACTGTTTGCACGTAACAGGAAATATGTGTCCTTGTCTGTGCTTCAAGCTACAGTCTATGAGAACAGAAAGGTAATGATATTACGTGGAGTTGGGTAAACTTTCCAGTTCAAATATTTGAAGATGTTTATGAAAATTAAACATGTTATTATACCGGTTAATTATACGAGGTGATTAGGTATTAGCCAATGCTCTTCAAGCCAAATGATAAATGTTAATAGTCTAGTCCTGGTTAATGTGTTATCCCTTCTTTCATTTGTTTAATAAATCATTCCATCATTCAGTAAATATATATTGAATTTTAAATAAATATTTATTCAATATTATTGAATATTTATTACTAAATACTCCTGTAGCTGTTGGCGAGGTATTAATTTACAGCATAAGACATTCTGCCCCCGGGGAAGAATTCATGAACAATATATATAACAATAAGTAAATTGTAATATAGGTCCAAAAGGATTAAAAGTTAATAAAAACAAAGCAGAATAAAGAAGATCTAGTAATGGTGAGGCTAAGGGTAGTGCTTACTTGAGCAAAGACTCAAAAGATAGAATTTATCATGCCTATAGCAAGAAGATATATATTCCAGACACAGGAAACAGCTATTGCAAAGATTCTAAAGGGAGAACATGACTAACATTTGGAATAGTCAATCACAGATTTCTGGATGGTTAGCATAGAAAATTATTTTCTTAGGGGTAGTAATAGACTTGCACATAATAGTGACAGACTGCAAAGAGAATTAAGCAACATCTTTTTCTTGATTACCAAATTGAGAGAATGTAAGACAAAACTACTCTAGGTTTTAACAAAGAATTAGGCTTGGGTTATTAACTTTAAAGTACACACCCAACTGCTGTTCCTAGAGGATATTTTATTTCCTTAGGAAACCTTTCTTCTGATAAATCCTCATGTCAGAAGTTTTGCAAGACTTCTGTGTCCTTCTTTTCCCCCATGTATTGATGGGCTGATATATTTTATCTCTTTTGGAATATTATAAGCAGGTGGTTAAAAACCCTATAATATATACAAAAATAATCTATTAAGATTATTTACTCATTCAGTAACTCTATGCCTATTATTTATAATGGGGTAATTTGTATGCTATGAGATACGAGGACCATAAAAAAAGTGTAAGATGTACTCTCTGCCCTTGGTGACATTCGTCTGGGAGAGAACAGAAGGCACATAAACAAATAACTATAATTATAAATTAAATCATCATTGCCTTCTCTGAATTTCCATCTAGTAGCAGCAACATGTATTGCTTCCAAATAAAGGTAATATTTGATCTGAACCTTTCAGGAAAACTAATATTTGTAAATGCAGAGACATGACAGGAGACCCTAGGCAGGAAAAGATAATGTCATGAGTAAAAGTCCGGAGGGACATGTGATAAGCAACAAGGATTTTGATAAAATAGAGTAGAAACGAGACATCCCTATTTATGTAGTCTGGAGATGGAAAAAATTTTGTAGTAGTTTATACTAAAACATTTTCCTCAAGTTCAAAATCAGAGCCACGCATTATTATTGGTAATTGATATCTCTAAGAGAAGTTAACTATTCTAAAGGAATATATTATCATTTTATTCATAAAGAAGCCTTTAGAGTATATGTTCATGCACATTATAACATGATGAGTAAGAAATCATAAGTTTATATTACATAACATACAAGGTCTGTCTGGAAAAAGTCAAGCCATTATTAATATAAAGAGAATGGTTTGCACCACATCGATGTAACCTGGCAGCCACAGAGAGTGGAATGGAATGCACATGTGTGAACAATGAAGCTTCATTGTATTAGTCACTGAAGGGGTAGTAGATGCCATTGAGTGAGCATGTGTACTGTGTGGCCGTCACATTCAAAATGACTGAGAAAGTAGGACAACCAATCTGCATCAGATGTTGCCTTAAGCTTGACCATTCCTTCAGATGACTCAGAAGGCCACAGCTCTGGGCACCTGGTGATTGGCAGCTTCATCACGACAACATGCCTGCTCATGCATCACATCTTGTGCAGGGTTTTTTGGTGAAATATCAAATCACCCAGGTGACTCACCCCCCCTACAGCCTATATTTGGCACCCTGCGACTTTTGGCTTTTCCCAAAACTAAAATCATTTTTGAAAGGGAAGAGATTTCAGACTGTCAACAAGATTCAGGAAAATACGATGCGTCAACTAATGGTGATTGGGGGAACAGTGTGAGGTCCCAAGGTGACTACTTTGAAGGGGACTGAGGCGTCATTGCCCTGTGTATGATGTTTCTTATATCTTGTATTTTGTATCTTCTTCAATAAATGTCTCTATTTTTAATACTACATGGCCAAATACCTTCTGGACAGACCTTGTATATCTATTTTGAATCTTTATATTATGATCAGTAAATAAATACTACTATTTATGACTCAAATCTAGCTAGTGAAGCCAAATGTGAGGAAAAGAATGAGCATGTAAACTGTCAGGAAGAGTTTGCAAGGCACTTATTTAAGTTGGGGCAGGAGATCTAATAACGATCAATAATGATGGAAACAATAACAGCACTAGTCTCATGTCTCAATCACCTACCAGGTGTCACACTGGAGATTATTAGATAATTCCTCTTACTCTTTCTATATTTATTTACTGAAAATTAAATCAGTATGACTATATTCGATATGAAGAAACTATGAATACTACTTGTAAGAAATAAAGGCAGGTCTCCCAGCATTTCTGGGCCTCAGTGTATGGTCTCAAACTGAGTCCTGTCCAAATATACAAATGCTTCTTTTTCCTAAAAAAAAAATTTCTCGGTTCTCAAAGATAGCTTCCCTTCTAATTTCCTTCACATTTCACCCCAAACTCGGCCCTCTGTTTTTATCTAAAAGTTATGCAATTTATGTTTCTTAAGTGACTAGCTGAGTGAAAATATAACTAACAGATGCGTAAATGGTTGGATGGATAGATGGGTGGATGGGTGGACCGCTGAATCAAAGGAAGAATACTGCCAAAAGAGTATACTTTGCCTAATGTACAATATAATAATTCAGAAGCTAAAGGTAAGGGAAGAAAGAGAAGGCAAACAGTGACTCCCGTCAGAGGTCAAGTTTCAGAGTGGACTCAGTTAATAAGAACTAGGATGAGGGCTGCGGATAACTTTGGCCCAGTGAGGAATGCAGAGCATGGGCGAATGCCAGCCATTGGTCAGTGAATGAGAACTGGTCTTAAGGAATGTATAATTATCACAAAAAATTACAAATAATGTATCTAAAATGATCAGAAAACAATTGATCGTCTGTGTGTGTATATTATATATGCAGGTGTTCATAGTAGTGGCATAGTTTTATACCATTGCTTCTAGTTAAACAATTCAAAATAATAATGACAATGGCATATATTTAACTATATACATTTTTACGTTAAAGTAAAATGTACATAAATTATAACCTAGTTATACAAATTAGTATCATAATAATATGTATATAAAGATTTTACATAGCAGGGGAATATGGCAATATAAAATTTCACATAGAGGGAGTGAAAAATATGGAAAAATACTGAAGAGAATTACATTAAATGTTTCACAGGGGCTGTCTCCATGTTGTGAACAAAATTATGTGAATGCTTTTGTTACTTAATTATTTTATCTTCCATTTATTTTATGCTATCTGTATTATCCATGCACTGTATTTTTAATCAAGAAAATATGACTGAATTTTATTTTTATTAAGAGTTTTTTTTTTTTTTTTTTTTTTACTCAAGTTGTTATTTCCAGTCTCTTAAACCACTGATGTTTTTGGGTCCATAAAATGTATTATATGATTAAGACTTTCTCGTACGTTTTCTAACCTAGTTGCCTCTTTTCTCCCTTCCCAATAACCAGCAGGATTTTTCTATTGTCAGATATTTAAGATAAGTCTGTCATCCTCTCTACTTGCAAACTCACATTTCACAAGCATTGAAAACCCTTTCAAGAAAACTTCGAGAAATCTCAAAGCATCACTATGAGAGCACAATTTCTTTTTTAGATTTTAGGAGCAACACACGCACACGACACTGTAATGTACAATTATTAAATGCTGAAAGATTGCAATGTTATATTCTATGTGTAATATCGAGACCAAAATTCTCATCCTAATGTCATATTTAACATAATGCCCTATGCCAGCAATTTTCAACCTTTTCCAATTCATGGTCGTCGGCAGCCGTCCGTCTCGAGAGACGATGGTGTAGCTTCTTAAGAGTCTATCTGCACCGCCGAGAATGGCTGTGCAGTCCGACTCGGGAGTGACACGGTATCTGTCTCCTCCCGTGTTGAATCGACATCTTGTGATGACGCTGGAGTGTCCTCTCCAGTGAAGCTGAAGCTACAGAGCCTGGGCAGGGTGATATGGAGGGTCTGCTGTTGCCCATGCAGCAGACCCCCCCTCTCTTCACAGCTGAAGGGTCCAAGGGAAAGACGGAGTCAATACAGCTTGGCTTCAGGTGCGCCGCAGGAGTTGCCGGTGTTGACTACAACGTCAAACCGCCTTAGGGACTCCGGCTCCGGATTTTCTGTCGGGGTTTACTCAGCCTTTCCCCTGAAGAGGTATGCCGCAAGGCAGCGGAGGTTTTTTGGAGTCAGAGTTTTCCTTCTCTGATGTGCCCTGACTGGAAGATCGAACCAGCGACACTTAGCTCGCAGGCCGACGCTCAATCCACTGAGCCAACTCATGGTACACATAAACTAATTACTAAAATCCTGCAGCACCTGAATAAATAATTTGTTGTTGATCTGACCAAAAAAATAGGTATAATTTTAATTCATTCATACCAGAGGGCTATTGTTGTGTTTGTTTGTTTGTTTGTTTGTTTTAAATTTGACACTCTAAGGGAAAAGAGGTCAGTACCCCTGATTACATAGTCAGGTATTGCAACATTTTAAAAATCCTTGCAGCACACAGGTGTGCCCCCTTGCAGTGCAAGGGCTGAAAATCACTGTTCTATACCACTGATTAAGTGGGAAATATATTTTGTCTGAACCTCTAGTTCTCATCATTCTTTTCCATTCACAAAATTTCACAAAGTGTTTGAGAAAGGCACATGCAATCAAATCTGACCGAAGTCCCAGTGAATAAGAATCTCTGGGTCCTCACGCACTGATGGTAGAGATGGAAACTGGCATGGCCACTATGAAAACCAGTATGGAGATTTTTCCAAAAATTTGAGAATAGAGTTACCATATAACCCAGAAACCCCTCTTTTGAGTATCAAACTGAAAAATTGGAAAACATGTATTTGCAAAGATACACGCACCCCTGTATTCACCGCAGCATTAGTCATGGTGCCCCTTGATAGATGATCGGATAAAGAAGATGTGGTACATATACATAACGAAATGGTACTCGGCCATAGAAAGAGATGGAGACACTGCCATTTGCAGCAACATGAATGGATTGTGAGAATGTCATGCTAAGTGAAATAAACCAGACAGAAAAAGGCAAGAACTATATAATTTGATTCATATGTGGGGTATTAAAATGAAAGTAACAAATGAACAAACAAGACAGACATGCAAACAATAACTCACAGACAGAGGCAACAGAGGGGAGCGGCCTGGGGGCAGTACTAAAGGATGAAGATGGTCAAATAATACTGATGGAAAGAGATCTGAATTTAGGTGGAGAATACGCAGTGCACTATACAGATGATATCATGGAACTGTACCCTTGAAACTGATGAAATGTTATTAACCAATGTCATCCCAATAAATTTAATTAAAAAAGAATCTCAGGGCTTGGGAAATGGGATTCTTAGTCTCCTGAAAGTCTGACAGACACAGCTCACACTTGTTTGTCTGCATACATTTATCTTATCTTGTAAATACCTTCATCCAACCATAGTTCATACAACTGGGCCCTGGCAGACACAGGCCCTTTACTACTTTAGTCTCTCTGATTAGATACCCAGACTTCTGAATTAAAATGTCATCGCAATAAGGAAATATAGACCCTGCATTAATGTCTTCATTCTGTTGTTGCTGTTTTTCATTTCCAATACATCATCCCTACCGACTGTCTCAGATTCCTCTGAGTTCAGGAGGAGAGATGTTATTAATTGTCTTTGTTTACAGAAAAATAACAAAAGGTTTAGTGGATATAAGAAACAATACCAAAATCACATTTCTGCTTAGGCTGTAAAGGACAGGTTTAAAATAAGGACTTGTTTTAGCCAAAGATTTAGCACAAAGAACACATTTAAAAGAGTTTGTGGAATGACCAGGGAAACCTGGATACTCTCAGCTTTTAGAATGCTCTGAAATTTAAGAACTTATAAGTAATTTTAGAACTATTTCACAATATTTAGTATGTATTAATATTTACTACTAATAGATCATTACTTTAATATTATTACTTAAGATTTTAAAAGAAGTTTGAAAGTATCTTAACTATATTTTGTGACAATGATTTTGTATAATCCAAATTAAGGTGGTAATCTCAAAAACGTGACCCCCAAATTCTTTAACATTCTAAGGTGGGCTATACGTTCCTTCCCCTTGAATGTACTTTTTGATCGATCAACAGTATTTGAAAAAAGTGACCCTGTATCAACTTCTAAACTCAAGACTTAATATGCTAGCAACCTTCACTTCATTTCTCCCTTGGAATACTTGCTGTTGCAATACAGTCTGCAGGAAATGAAGACGCCCAAGCTGCCCCTCGGAAAGGTGCCAGCCAGCCAACTCCATCTGCCGGCCATCCGTGTAAGTATCCTGGGCTGGACTCGTGCGCCCGGCAACATCCCAGCTCTCCTAGCTGGTACCGGAGACAAGCTGACCCTGACGAGCCCTGCCCAGGTTTCAGATTTGTGAGCAAAATAAACGTTTGTGTTGCTTTACAGCATTAAATAAGATGCTACTGTAATGAAAACTTAAAACATGTGGCACTGGGTTTTCGATCAGGTAACAGACAGGAGCTAGAGATATTGTGAAGATTCTTGGTGAAAGCCTGAAGGATTCCAGAGAGATCATTCAGATATTAAAGAATGTGAGGAAGCTGTTGGTGAGATCTCAACATCAAGGGAAAAAAAGTATTGTTAAAAATCCGAGGAAAGGAGACCCTAGATTTTTGACCATGTCATCTGCAGGTCATGCTGAAAAAAATAAAATATATCTAATGAATTTGATTATCTAATTAAATTCCAGGTGGAGGCAAACATTTTAAAATGCCACATGGCTTCTTCTGGCCTAAATAAAATGTGAATGGAAAGAAATTAGGAAAGGAAAAACTTTTTTACTTGGAGTAGTTGGGTTTGAAAATGAAACTTTCATTTGTAGCTACTCCAGAGAAAAACAATTTTCAAATTAAGAGATGTTTCAGTCCACAGATCAAACCCAGAATGGGACAATATGGTCCTTTGTTGTTAACATCTCAGAAAGATCCTGGATTCTGCATGGGGAGTTGAGAGAAATCAAAGCCCCTGTGAGGACTTCAAGGTAAGAGCATGTCCCACAGATGTTCTCTGCTAAAAATCTTAAGAGCACAGTGATTTCAATAGGTTTCCAAGGTCAAGAAGGGCTCATCATAAAGAGATTTGTGGGTGTAACTTTGGTCTAATGCAGTGGATTATAAATTGATTGGTAAGAAACTTACAAAGTCTTTATAGGAAGCTACTATGCTTGACTAAAAGAAACAGTAAATAATGAAAGGAGGACCTTAGACCCTCAAACACTTAAAGGCAGAAAGCAAATTGCAGAGACATTTAGCTATAAACAGACAGTTTGTTTACGAAAAAGAAGAAGAATTCAGAGGGCAGAACTCAGCTGTAGGGTAAACGCAAGAATCTACGATGATCCATTCTTGAGAGACATACTCGCTAGAAGAAACCAGTGAAATGCACCCAAATGAACCCAAGAACTGCCATTTATCAGTGACTTCCATGATCCTTCCATATTCTCTCTTCTGGAACCACGGTGTCTAGAGAAGTTATCCTTACCATACCCTATAATTACATTCTAAGCATGTGGAACACAGGCAGCTTGTCTAGTTTTCTCACAGGTCTTCCCATGGAGAAGAACTATATACTCCAGACACTGGACTCCAGCAAACACACCTGTATCTAATTTAAATGATGGGTTCCTAGACCTTAAACCTACGTTAATGCTATAATGAGTTAAAACATGGAACATTTTTAATAGGAACTAAATGATATAAGATCAATCAATGGTGGTTTGTGGTGGATTTAAAACATGGCAGAGTGTTTTATATTCTTCCCATTCAGGGTCCTTCCCCTGAATGTGGGCTCGGTATCTGCTTAACAGAATGACGGAGGTAAAGCTGTGTCAATACTGGAGCGACTCGGGCCCTAAGAAACTGGGAGCTTCTGCCCTCCATCTCTCGTTGCCTTTGGAATCCAGACATCATGGAACCCAGATATGAAGTCACCCCCTGAGGAAACCCATGAGAAGCCAGAAACAGACACGAGTTCCCGAGCCATCTCGGGGAGCCACACACCTCTTCCAGCTGCAGTTTGGCCAGCCCAGCCGACACTGGGTAGATCAGAAATGAGCTGTCTTTATTGCGCCTTAACCGCGTTACAGATTTGAGAGCAAATGAATTGGTTGCTATGGTTTTAAGCCACTAAGCTTGGGCATATTTTGTTACACAGTGATAGATATTTGGAAGAGAATTTTAACAGCTCCCCTTCTGAATTTAAAACTTTAAAAATATTCAAGTAGTATGTTAATTTCAGTTTTCGTAGGTAATATTGATTATTTGTCATATTAGTCATGAATAGTGTAAACATAATTACTTGAGGGAGTATAAGAAACACCTAATGAAGGACCTGACATGTGAATATTAAAAAGTAAAACCCACTCAAAATTTGGGTTAATATTAATTATGAATATGAAGAAATAAATATATTATTTTATTCATTAGATTTATCTTTAAGAAGACAGCTGTTTAAGAGAAAAATGCTCAAAAAATAAAAATTTGAAGTTACTGTGTTTACAAGAAAAAAGTCTCATTTTGCAAATCCACAATTTACTCATAATTCTTTTTGTAAATAAAATTAATACTATGTGACCCAAAAACACATTTCTGCATCATAGTTTTACAAGAGGTTACCATTGGAAGAGACTGGAGGAGGGGTCCATAGAAATGCCCCATGGTTTTTGTTACCATGTCACGTGACTACATAGTGTCCCCTCGGCAGCAGTTTCCCTTTTCACAGTGTCTGTCACCCACCGTCAACTGCGTCCAAAATATCAGACAGAAAATTCCAAGCATAAAGCATTCGTAGCTTTTCAACTGTGTGCCATCTGAGTAGCATGATGGAATCTTGCACAACGGGCTCCATTCCGGGACATGAATAACCCCTTTGTCCAACGTATCCATGCGGCAGCCACTTAGTCACTGAGTCCCTGTCTTGGTTATCAAGTCAACTGTCATGTCAGTTTTAGTGCCTGTATCCAAGTCATCCTTACTTAACAAGGGCACCGCAGGCCTTCACATAACATTTATTACAGTTGGTTGTTCATGGCTCTATTTTATTATTACTTATTGTTAATCTCCTCCTGTGCCTAATTTATAAATTAAACTGCATCATAGGTCATGTATGTATTTTGGTCCTATCCATGGTTTCAGGAACCCACTTGGGGTGGGAGTAATGGATCTTGGAACATATCCCCACTGGATAAGGGGGAACTGCTGTATACAATTATTTAAAATAAAAATTGAATTAAAAAAACCCAACTTCCCGCTGATCATCATGTACCTAATATTGAAAAACCAAATATGTTTTTCAAAGCTGTTAACAGACGTTTTCAGAGAGGTCAATAGTTTGCAATTTAAGGTGTACATCGAAGGCTGAGTCTCCCTAGGACACTTGTTCAGTAGGCAAATTCTTAGGCTCCAATTCACACCCAACAACTCAGAAACTCTGAGGGTGGGGTCACATGGTCCGTGCTGCAGTGAGCCCCCCACATGCGTGGGGCATGCTGAGCTGCGAGGGACACTAGCCTAGGGAGTGTTTTTATGATAACTAAGAAATATATACTAAACACGGCCTGATCCTCCAAGTTAGTCTACCGAGCAGCAATGGCAGTATTACCTGGAAGCTTATGAAAAATGCAGAATCCGTACTCCACACTCAAGAGAACCCAAGTCTGCATTTTTATAAGATCATCAGGTAATTAAATCAAAGGCACCTTCAAGCTTGAGAAGCAGGGCCCTCGAGTGTTTGCTGAACAACTATTTTGGGCATTCCATCCCAATGCAGTTCCTACTGAGAGTGAGCACAGTTGGACCCCTGCCTCCTGCCTCCGAAGGGATGTTAAACCAGGTGCCTTAAACCACGAGTCTCGTGAGTTACCCTCGTAACTTACAGAGCAGCATGCACAGACGGGATGTAAAAGATCGGCGAGGAGGGTCCTCTCAGGGCGGATCCCTCCAGAGCTAAACACTCTGCTAAACTGTACAGTCGTTCATACAGTCTTTCTTCATCTTTTTAATTGAATGTATTGGGGTGACATGGCTTAATAAAAGTATGTGGGTGTCAGGTGTACACTTCTACAACACATCATCTGTATATTGTATTGTGTGCTCACCACCCCGAGTCAGGTCTCCGTCCTTCACCATCTACCCTCCCCCCTTTACCCTCTTCTACCCCTCCACCCCCATCCCTCTGGTCATCACCTCACTGTTGTCTCTGTCTATGAGTATTTTTTTCTTTGCTGAAGCCCTTCACCTTTGGCACCCAGCCTCACAATCCCCCTCCCATCTGACAGCTGTCAGTCTGTCCTCTGCATCTGTGAGTCTGTCTCTATTTTGTTTGTTAGTTTATTTTGTTCATTAGATTCCACATATACGTGAAATCATAGATTTGTCTTTGTCCGGCTGGCTCATTTCACTCAGCATACTAGTCTCCAGATCCATGCATGTTGTCGCAAAAGGTAAGATTTCCTTCCTTGTTTTTATGGCCGATTGGTATCCCAGTGTGTAAACGGACTGCCTCTCCTCAGCCTAGCTCTTCGGGGCCAGCTCTGGTTTCGAACCCTTCACAACAGGGAAGGTCAGGAAAGGCGTACGCACGTGCCAGGCTCAGAGCAGACAGCAGCGTTCACTCAGGCAGCTCCGAGCGTATTACTAGCTGAACACTAAGCTCATAAGAGGAGTCTCAGATACGCCGTCCGGGGTTTTCAGGCTTCGGGACGCTGCACAGTGCCTGCGTCTTCCCCGCCTTCCCCACAAGGTCCTCGTCGACTCTTCCATGTGCACAACAGGGCACAGAGCCCAAGCCGACAGAGGGCATGTGTTAGCTGTGAAGTCATACTGTTGGGAGCTAGAGTTGAAAGGGAAATCTCTAACGGTCCCGGATTCGATTTCCTTCTAAACTTTGATTCCGTGGAAGTGCGCGGGCAGAACCCAGTGTTATCTGAATGCACAACTGACGGCGTGAAAAATCAGTTACCATTTTTATGCCTGGGGTTTAACTTCAAGAAAATTGCAAAATTCACAACAAGTAGGTGGTTTGGAGATTTTAGGGGGCAGGGGTAGTTTTTAAATCCTTTTGTTGAATTAATAGGGTGGCATGGCTGGAAAATGCTTCAAAGCTGTGAGAAAATAGACTAGGATTCCGGATAGTTCATAGAATCCTCACAAGTGAAATAATAAATAAATAAATAAATAAATAAATAAATAAATAAATAAAGTTATATCTCCAACAGCAAAATAAATGGCTAATGGAGCAAGGGAGACCTTCATTAATAATACTTAATAATAGCGACTAATGTTATTGAGCACCAGGTTCTAGTTTCTGCTAGCGCCCCTGGAAATTCAGAGATGAATAATTTAGTGTGAGCAATATGTAACAATCAAGTGAATTAACATACCTAATATAATTAATCATCCATTTCAATGTGCCAGCCATGGCACTAAGCGCTAAAAAGGTGGCTGCTCTATTTTAGATCATACAACATCCTTAAGATACTGGTATTGTTACAGAACCCCTGGGCTGCTCCAATTGAAAACAAACCCACGGGCTCTTTAGTCAGGGGCCCGATTGCCTGCTGCCAGAATTATAACTCTCAATACCAGAGTTTAGTGAAAAGAAAAAGAATTGTTTATTTAACAGTTATATAGATTTAGTTATTTGCGGATTTCTGTTGTTAAGTCTTATGTTCTTTAAAACACCTGTAAACACATATCCTTGCCTCCCCAATACCAAACCAGGCTAGTTTTAGAAAAGTCAGAGAAACCGTTTCCCTACTTTCCAAACACAGTTCAGCTTTATCAGCAGCTGCCAATCACTCAGTCCTGATTGGGGAGACCTCGTCCGTGTTATGGGGTCCACCAGCTTTTAATCCAGAACCTCGTGGAGTCTCAGCCTCTTTGTAAACTGTATAGTTAGTCCTTTTGTAATCCACATGGTCAGTCTGTTCCTTTTCAAAGCAGCAAGTATGTCCCTTCCTTAAAACTGCATCGTTGGTCCCAGTTAATTCACATAGTCAGCCTCAGCCTTAGTCAAATATGCACAGCCAGCCTCAGCCTTAGTCAAATCCACAGTCAGCCTGGCTAAAATGTCTGCCGCTTGTTTTTAAATCCCTGACTGCGTCCTCTGATGCAGTGGGTGCGGTAACCAGTTCCGACCATTCACAGAACCTCACGCAGGCTCTGTGTGCTTTCTCCATACCTTCCCCTGGTCCAAGTCCCCTCCCATCTACCTGAGGCTTTGGATGCATTAAAGCCATTTTGCATAAAAAAGACACTAGCCACCAGCCTCAGGCATGTGGAGGCATTCTAAAAGCTGCTTCCTTCTCCCCATCCCCCAGCCGCAAACTCTGGGGTTTTTTTTGGAACACCCCTGTTTCTGTAACAGTATTATCATTCACATTTCACAAAGAACAAAATTGAAGCTCAGAAACATGAGGCAACCTTCCCATAGTCACATAACAAATACGTGGCCCAGACAGAATTCAAACAAAAGACTATCTGCCCCAAACTCTTTCCTCTGATGGCAGAAGTGAGAAGAGGCATTACCAAGTCCCGTGGAGGAGTCAGTTGAGAAAGAAAAGGTTTTAGAATCAAATCAACCCAACTTCAACCCTTAACCTATGTTTTCTCCCACAAATGGTTCCAAAGGTGCTCAATTTATCTTTGGAAAAGTAAGGCTAATTACTACCATCTACCCAAATCTCCAGCCATTCACATCCAATCACTGACAGAGTGTAATAACCACTACACATGACCAGGGGTATGTCAGGTTAATGTCTTCGCACCAAGGTACAGTACACCAGAGCTTCTCTTCCTCATGGTC
Source organism: Furipterus horrens (assembly GCF_987537825.1). Taxonomy (NCBI): domain Eukaryota; kingdom Metazoa; phylum Chordata; class Mammalia; order Chiroptera; family Furipteridae; genus Furipterus; species Furipterus horrens. Next base: position 10,346,875 of record NW_028327183.1, read on the forward strand.
TGTTGTTTCATGAGCTATGGGGGGTGGGCTGGGGGAAAGTAGAGGAAATGGACACATTTAGGGTTAATGTAAAGGGTGGCAGATGGAGATCAAGAGACTAATTTAAAGTAATTCTTAGTTCTCCAATGCTCGTTTTAATATGTAGAAACAACTCCCTTTCCTCTTTACCTTGGAACATAAGCACAGGTACAGATCTATAGATGTATACATATATCTAAAAATACCTCATCATGGTAAAAGTGTATCAAACAATTTCCATGTGATTTAGTTGGCTAATAGTCATAGTGTTGCTTTTTAAAAAAAAAATAATTTGTTTGTTTATTTTTAGAGAGAGGGGAAAGGAGAAAGAGAGGGAGAGAAACACCTCTGTGTGGTTGCCTCTCACTTGCGCCCCCAACTAGGGACCTGACGTGCGACCTAGTCATGTGCCCTGACTGGGAATCGAACCAGCGGCACTTGGCTCACAGGCTGACAATCCACTGAGCCACAGCAGCCAGGGCTAGTTGTAATGTTTTTAAAGTGACAACTGCAACTATAAAAATGCAGAGGTTTGGTCAAGGCTCTGGTGCCACCCTAGGAAAATGATTTTCTATCTCATTTTATCTTGATTTCAGTGTTTGACACATGGGTCTAATAATACATGCCCTTTACAGACTTCAGAACAATGCTGTAGGGCTTAATGAAATATGTGTGAAGAGCTGTAAGCTAGATGAATTAAGAGATCATTACTGTTATTCTGGTGGGTTATTTAAGCAAAATCACCAGCAGAACTATGACCCTTCCAACCTTTGTGAATAAGGCAGATATAAGAATGTAGTAGAAATGCAATTTTTAAGGAGGCCTTCGTTGCTTAAGTCCACTGCTTAAATCAAAAGTCTAAAGCTCAGATAGATCCAAGAAATCAAAACTTTTTCTTCTGGGAAAAATATAATAAATACACTTGAGAATTAAAAAACAAAAAAAGGGATGATCTTCAAATGCTGCAGGCTGAGACTTCTGGTCGACACCTAGCCTTCAAAGGAGATCACTGTCATTAGCTCCGTGATCCCAACGACTTAATAAGTGGACAGCTACGGCTTTTTTCTTTAATTCATCAAAATTAACTGAGACACTCATCTAGCCTTCCCTGCACATCTTCTGCTTGGCTATGTGTGGCTAAAATGTCCATTGACTTAATTTTTCATTTTTGCTTCCAGATGTTTCGGTATCGCATAGCTACAGGAGCATAATTGTTTTAAAACGCTCCCAGATCAATGTAAGATAGTTCTATTGTTTTCTGCCTTCTGGGCTTTAACTCTAACAAGAAGAGAAGTAATTCTATTGTTTTAAAATATGAAACAGGATCTAAAATTCTCAGCTGCCCTGATCCAGTACTTCAATAATGGACCTGTCTGCATTTTTAAAATTAATTGTATTTCTTTGAGAAACCCAAGACTGATGTCATGGGAGAGAAGAAAGAAGTTAGAGTGAGAGAAGGGGGACTCTACATCTCAAATATATATATTTTGAACAAAGCTGGATATTTCCAAGGAGTCCACGTGACATTGATTTGGATAGATAAGTCTATTGACACAGAAAGACACACTGGGTGGACATTTTTCCTCCATAAACGGCTAGCTCAGTAACCTTGAGGGAATCACTTGACCTCTACACACTTCAATATTATAAAATGGAAATGGTGCAACCTTTTTTTCTTCTCAGACTATTATCTCAATATAATATGTAAGGAAACTGCACTGAAGAAGTTAATACCTCTTTATCTGTGCAAGTTACTTAGGTTATAGGGTGGGGCTTCCGGCCAAGATTACCCTGCAACCTATAAATATAGGACCATCCCTTTGAGACACGAGTGTGCGCAATTGCAGAGATGTATTTGTTTACCCTGGAAGGACAATCTGGAAGATGAGAGGAGGGACACGCTGCAAGGACCAAACCAGCAGGCACCTTGCTCCCTTGAAGAGCGTGGAAACATACACATTCTCAATTTTATTTCTTCCGATATGTGGAAGATAATTTCTGCATGATTTGCAAGCATGTGTGATAACATGGACACACTTCCTAAGTAAAATAACCACTCCACAGTATTGATGGTAACGCACGGTGTGGCCAACAGCAGATGCCATTATTCTCACCACTGTCACAGTGTGTATTACGAGAATCGATCTGGTGTATATCTGCTCTGGCAAAACGAATATTACTGAAGCACATTCTAATTATGAATTCGTGGAAAGCCTTCGGCTTGCAGAATGACTCTGTCCTGTCTAGCTGAGTGATCTTGAGGAAACAATGTAAGCTTGCTTTCTTCTTTTTCTTTTTATTGTTGTTCTACTGCAGCTGTCCCATCTTCCCCCCATTGTTCTCCTCTGCCCCCCCTCCCCCATCTCCCACAGTCAATCCCCACCCTGTCGGCCATGTCCATGGGTTAGCTATACTCCTTGACTAGACCCTGCCCCCTCTTTTCCCCCCTTTTCCCTCTCCCCTCTGGTCACTGTCACTCTGTTCCTTGTTTCCAAGCCTCTGGTTCTATTTTGCTCATTTGTTTGTTTTGTTCATTAGGTTCCTCATAAGCTTTCTGACATTTAGGCTATATCCCCTAAAATACAAAATAAGACCACAAGCCCTGGCTTATTTTCATACAGTTATTTTGACGCTTCAGTGTAGTAAAGAAGAAAGAATCGTTACAAAGTATATAATATCAGTATAGAAATGCACGGAATTCCTATTAGTAGCAGAAATAGAATCTGGAGGCTGAAGTTATTCTTATCAGGGAAGGGCCTTCATTTTGTGACTAAAGTTTCTAAAATATCATTCCCCTTGCCCTGGCCAGTGTGGCTCAGGTGGTTGGAGCTTCGTCCCATAAACTGGAAGGCCGCAGGTTCCATTACCAGTCAAGACACGTGACTAAGTTTTGGTTCAGTCCCTGGTTGGTAGGGGCGCATACAAGAGGCAGCTGATCAATGTTTCCTTCTCACATTGATGTTTCTGATGTTTCTCTCCCTCTCTCTCCCTTGGGTGGGGATAAAAAAAATAAATGAAATAAAATAAAATACCATCACCGTGCCAGAATCACTGAGATTTCAGTTTTGCAGAAACAGAAACTTTAGTCTGGGAGCTCATTCCTGAAGTGAAGATTGCTTCAGCACAGACATGCATTAGCCAGACTCTCAGAACACACTTGATTAACAAGAAAACAAATATGTTAATTTAGGAAAAATAAAGTGTCTGCGAAAGGCCCCATAGTGTGGCATTCTGGTTAGGGTAGAGGTTCTGGGCTCACACAGATGTAGGTCCAACATCTGGCTTCTTCAGGTCCCAGTGGTGACCTCCCTGAAGCCTAGAGACATACAATAGCTACCCCAATTTCTCATTCACCCAGTCTGGGTACTATGATCCCTAAGCACAAAGGGCATTTTTGTAAAGTACAAGGGTTGCTCCACTCAAAGGCTGTGTCAAGCACAGAGGGAGAAAGCTTAAGAAATGAGAGAATGTCCTGTCCCCACATCCCCACTCCCTGCCCATCACGTTCCCCTCAGGAGAGATCCACCAGCCCTACCCTCCAGACTCCCCCTACCCCGCTGAGGTTGGCACCCGGCAGACTCCAGGACAGACTGAGTTGTGTGGCCCCAGGAGGTGGCCCTTGCATGCCTAGTTGGTGCAGAGCTGTCCTTTCACAGGGCCAGATCCTGATCTGTTTGGGCCTGATGAACTGTGCGGCCCTCACCCCATGACTCTCTGAGACCCCACCCCACCACAGTGGTCTGCGGGCACCTGGCCTTGGTTTACCCTGGAACACTCGCTGAGGGGCCTCAGACCCAGCATGAGCACCGGTAAGGTTAAATCTGTATAATCTTATTTACCAATGTCACCCTAATCAATTCAATAAAAACATTCTTAAAAAAAGAAATGAGGGGATGGTATTTATTTTTGGTCATGTTATTATTATTATCTGCATCAGCATATTTTATTGCAACTATTTCTTTAAAATTTTTAATTTTTAAAAACATTTAAATTCCAGTTTATACGTAAAATTATTTTGTATTAGTTTCAGGTGTACAGCATAGTGGTTAGACAATCATATACTTAACAAAGTGTTCCCCTGATATTTTCAGTACTCAAGGCATGGATAAAATCCTATTGACTATATTCCCTATGCTGAACTTTACATCCCCATGACTCTTCGGTAACTACCAATCTGTACTTCTCAATTCCTTCACCTTTTACACTCAGTCCCTCAACCCTCCTCCGCTTTGGCAACCGTCAGCCTGTAGAGACCTCACACAACTCAACACCAAACAAACAGTCCATTTAAAAAATGAGCAAAGGACCTGAATAGACACTTCTCCAAAGAGGACATACAGATGACCAAGAGACGTATGAAAAGATGCTCAATGTCACTAATCATCAGAGAAATGCAGATTAAAACCACAATGAGATAGTACCTCACACCTGTCAGAATGGCCATTGTTAACAAACCAATGAACAATGAGTGCTGGTGAGGATGTGGAGGGAAGGGAGCCCTTCTGCACTAGTGTTGGGAGTGCCAATTATTGCAGCTCTTTCTAAAATTGAATAAAATATTCCCCCAAAAGGTGGCTTGGAGTGAGAGCAATGGAGTGAGGTAGGTAATTAAATCTCAGTGGCCTTGTGCTCTGGGAATCTGCCTACTGCTGGAGACAGTGCTGGGCCCAGGGAGAGTGCTTGGCTTGGTCCTCAGGGAAAGGGCATCTCCCTCTGGCAGTAAATGAGTGGGTCCTTTCAACCTCTATCTCTGAGATACTCTGAATTCCTTGTGCCTCTCTGAAAGACTAATACCAGGGATTTTGCAGTCGGCAAGTCTTGGTCTGGCCTGAAACAATTTTGTCTCTTGAGGAGAAACCTTATTTGATGAGATCCTGGAAATGTAAATTGTAATGTGAAAATATTTCCATTGGGGGTTAAAGTTGTTTGTATTCTGCTTTTGTCACGTTGCGTACCAGGGTATTTAAATGCCTTTTAGAAGTGATGAGAATTCTCGCCACCTGTACGCAATGTGTTAATAATCACTAGCCTTCACTGAGTTTTTATTATATACATTATGCAAAAATCCTACTAAAGATGTCATATGAATTACTTCTTTCTATATCCAACCTACATTTTATAAGTGATATAAATTATTTTTTGGATGTGAGAGCCAAGATATAGTTTCTAATGGTTTTTATTAAACCCAATCTTTATTGTTACTGTATCTCAACTAATTACCTCCAACTAATTAAGATTATAAATGCTTTCCTAAGGCAACATTTCTTAAATAATTTGGTCTAAGGGCCTCTTCATACATTTAAAAATTATTAAAACCTCCCAAAAACTTATTTCCAAAAAGATTTTGTAACTGTGCTGTATCTTTCATTATTTGCCAATTAGAAATTACAACTAATTTTTTAAAACATGGTAAAACACAAGCACACATTCCACTGGCCATTGAGCAATGATATCAACACATCACGTAGCCTCTGGAGAACTCCATTCTCACTTGTGAGTGCACAAAAGAGAAAAATAAAAATAGCATCTTGGTACCATTATAAACACTTTTTGACCCTGTGGAACCCCTGAAAGAATCTCAAAGACTTTACATCTCTCTGGGCCTAACATAGAATATGCTGTCTTAAAGGAGCCAAGCTTTTTACTGCTCTAATCTTCCCTCCTATAGTCCAACTCTCTTTTTTTTTTTTTTTTTTTTTTTTTAAGAATAGGCACTATGTTAGGTCAGCAATTTTCAACCCATATGCCACAACAGTTTTTAAAACATGCAATAACTGACTATTTAGTCAGTGGCACTGACCTCTTTCCCCTTAGCTTGTCAAATAAAAAAATGACAACAGCCAACACACTAGCAGTCTGGTTTGAATGAATCAAAATTATACCTATTTTCTTTCATCAGATCAGCAAAAAAAAAAAAAAAAAAAAAAAAATTACATACTTCCTGGTGTGCCACAGAATTTTTATAATGAGTTTAAGTGTGCCATGAGATGAAAAAGGTTGAAAACCACTGTCAGGTGCAAAATATAACAATATAGAAAGACATTGTTATCCACACTCTACAAATGATAAAATCAAAGCTTAGAAAAGATAATCACTTTGCCTAAGAGTCTCATGACTTCTAGGTGTTGTAATCTGTCTACAATCCCATATCTTTCTGTCCCCAAACCTGTGCTCTTCATTGTCATGCTCGGAGGCAGCCACCGATGATCCATCGACCAGAGATGAACGAGAACTAAGAAACTGTCGCATTTCACCCACATACTAAAGCGAACTTGGAAGTCCAAAGTTACAAATATGATAGGTCCAAGAACTGAACCTAAATCTCCCAAAGAGACTGATTTATCATTCCCAACTTCTTGCCTCTTAAAATTAGATGTTTCTATTACACTGAATAGAATAAATATGCTACCTTATTCTATTATTTGCTTTTATGATTTGTACCTCAAGTAGACTATAAGCAACTTGACCCCATGATTTTTTGTTCATAAATATAGGTCTGGAAACTATTAGCAACTATCTCACTTACATGGGAAAATCTGTACAAAAATCAATGTTTCTCAAGACATGTTCGCCCTCTTTGCCCATCTGTCTCATGTACTTTAATAGCAAACAGCAAAAAGTAAAAAGAGTTTTACCTTTGGTACTAAACCTGGTGAATCCAAACCGCACTCTATTAGATCTCTGACCTTATACACATATGTTGTCTGACTTCCCTGAATCTTGCTTCACACGCTTCTGAAACAATGCTCAGGATACGTCCATCACAAAGTTGTCACAAGGACTGAATGAGACAGGTGTTTGCAGACAGTGACTAGCATTCTGCCTGCAATTAAGTAGAATCTCTAGTTCTAGTTTATCCTCTTGATTGTTCCACCAGACACTGTCCAGTTTTGCAGACAATAGCTACCATCAGAGTTAGCAAGGAACCCGTGGCTCCTTTTGCATACATGCAGCTTTCCTAAGTCATGATTCTTATGATATCCAAAGAACAGGGAGCTTCTTTGGCCTCTCTACAAGCAGAAGATATACCTCAGGCACTCATTTGTATTTTCCTGTCAACAGAAAGGTCTATGAGGAAATAAGATGTGCAGGCCATGGAGGCTTCTGTAACTATGATTGAAACAGGCTCAGATCAAGTCCCTCCTTTTCATCGTCAGATTCCCCAAACGCCCCGGGTGGATTCACGCGATTCCCCTTGCCTGTAACATCCTTGCTTTTCTTCTTCACCTGTCACAAGACAGCATCGCGCCTGACCGTGAAGGGCATCGGAGAAGGCATGTCACAGAACTCACATCTCCCTCGTCTGTGTTGTTTGGATGCTTTCTGTCTCCTTCCATGAGACAGTTTGACTGTGGCCCGGCAGGTATCTCCTCCAGTACAGAAGCCCTACCTCCAGTCCAGGAACCAGGGCTTTAACAACCTGTGACCCTAGTATCCAGTCGGGATGTGCAGAAACGTCTGATTCTCTAGTGCTTTGCATATTCAATCAGCACATACTTGGGACCTCTAGTGACGACTTTATTAGATCTTAAATGCCTTTCAGATGGACCCCACTACCAGGGACACAATTAATCATTCAGAAAACAAAGCGAAAATAAAGATATCTAATGTAGCACTTCTCATTTTTACTAAGCTCTATTTATACGCCAGAGGCCATTGGTAGCAGCGTCTCTAACTGCCTTTTTAAATCCATTTCTAACCATCACTTCTGATAACTATCCATCTATCTTAAAGATTTATTTTAGGTATCAATTTCCCTGAGAAGTTACCATTTTCTGTCTTAGATGCTTTTTATATATTTTCTTGAATAAACAAATGTGGGTTTCTATGGTATTCTGTGGAGTTCAGTCTTTCTTTGTAACTGCTACATAATTATATTGGAAATGTGAAAAACAGTTCAGCAGGAAATCAAATGCTGGCTCAGTATGGGTGTTTTTATATCCAGAGATTCTCAAATATGAATGAGCAAGGAGACTTGGATACTGTGCCTAACACACAATCTAATGACATGCCTTATTTAAGAGCCAGAAAAAACGCACAGATTTTTACAGTGTGTTAGAGTTTTTTTTATTTATTTTTGCTACCCAAAATGGTTAAAGAAAGCTGAGACAGAAAAGACCCTGAAATCTCAGTGTCTCTTAAACAGCCAGCTCCTAACAGTCCACCTGAAAGAGCAGATGATGAGGCTTTCACCTTTATTAACATTTTTGAAAAAAGATATAGAGAATATCTTTATATGAAAGTATGTTGTAATAAAATAACCTATAATATAAAACATAATGCAATAATTATATTAATATAATCTATTATAGTATATGTAAAAATCTATACATTCTCTACCTCAACCAAGTAAGTTTCAGCTCCCTATTAAGCATTATAGTTTCCTTTTAACTAATAAATAAATATGTTAGATTGGCCAAGGGAATTGTTTATTTTTAAGTAGATAGTTGTAAATGAAACCTAAGTTGGGAGTTATGCTTGTTTGACTACAAGATCAAAGCTTTTTCCCCTCTACCGTTGTCATCCATGGTTTTAGTCCAGGTTTTCCTTCTTCAGGCTATTATTTAGCATTCATTGTCAAATTATAACAGTGGGCGTGTGGAGCCGACGTCAGCACCATTCCAGGATTATCTCAGTGGGTAGCGGGAACATTCACACTTCAATGTCAGCCCCTCATTTAGACTTTAATTTATTTTCAATGTAGGAACTGGAGGTTCTTACCAACCCAAATTCCCCTAGAACAGACAGTTCACAGATGAACATTTTTACATAAATAACCCCATCTTGACTTCCCTCCTTTTACCCCACTCAGTTACTTCAGTGGGGATGAAAGTCTACCACGAAAAACTCATTTTAGTAAATAACGTGGCAGAGTTTCAAATGCGTGCCTTAGACAAAATCCTGTATGTTCTATTGCTATGCCCCATTATTAAGGCTCAAAGAGGAAGGAGTCATGTCTTACTGTGTTCCAAGTGCTCGACTTTTCATGCACAGTAGTTGTACATGCAGTACTTCTTGAAATGAGCCAAACCCCTACCTGCTATGGGTATCTGTTGATTTATGGAACTTTAGAGAAATGATACTGATGGGAGAGGATGGAAGCATGATGTTTCGGGGAAACCTGCCCTGTGAATCCTGGCTATGAAGGGCTGGGAGGTTGTGTCATGTCTCCAAGGGTTGTCTCATTATTCTTCTATGGGTTTCTGTGAGGCTGAGATAAATCAATTCTTGTCAAGTGCTGAACACAATGCCTGGCCCAAAGTAGGTGCTAAAGAACGTCAGTTTCTTCATTCTGGGTGGATTTGCATTCCTGAGTAAATAGAATTTTCAGTCACAAAAGGAGCAGGCACAACCTATTTTGTGACAAATAATAGTATAACTGTTGACCTTGGGCAATGTAAGGTGGATCCTTGTCCTGTAGATGCCCCCGAAACAAGAACTATCAGTATAATAAATGAAAGTGTAGGGTAACTAATGCCCTGCCAACGCAAAATAGGATGGAAGCAGGTTATCACAGTTTAAATTTCTACCACCTGGCTGAGGGGCCACCTGACTCGGCCCTGAAACGCTAGGTGGTTGGCGGCAGATAAAGATGGAATTGGTATCTATTTTTAGCCCCAGTTTCTAAGCTTTGGGTTAGGGATTCCTGTAATCAGAAAACATGCTGCATTTTCATTCTTTTGGCTTTGCTGCTTTGTAACCTGCTTCAATAGAGTAGATTAAATGATAAACAGGCTTGTTGGGTAATGAAGTGTGTGCTGGCGTTCAGGGCTTGCCTCAAGGCTCTGAGAAGCAAAGAGAAATAAAGGTTCTTAGATCAGAAGCCTGGCTCCTGGGGGAAGGAGAGAGGGGACCTGAGGCTCCTTTCTGCCAGCACCTTTCCCATGGTCTCTGACTCCCAAGATCGGTTAGTATTCTATGGGAATCTTTCCCTGCAAGCACGGTCAATGCCCCACAATTTTCGCACAAGGGGAGGGCAGTTGCTCCTGCCCTTTATGTGTCAGCTTCAGTCACTCAGGAAAGAATGGCTTAAAAAATCCACAAAGCCGTAGTGCCTGTGTGCCTGTCTGCCTAAAACATTTAACAAAGAGCTGAGTGGGGAACCTTACAGCAAAAATCCTTTCCACCAATCAATTCACAGCGTTTGCAGTCAGAAATTATGAGGGTACTGTCTCGTAATATTACTGCATTACCTCCTTTATTCATTCATTAATTTAACAAATATTTATCGGGAGCCCCGAGCACTGTGCTAGGCTCCCAAGATAAAAGAGTGATCGCTAATAAAGCAATAATAAAATGTTTCATGAGAACAAGGACTTTACCTATATTTCTTCTTTTATAAATGTATTCTCAAAACCACAGGCAAACAAATGGTTATTATGAGTCTCAACCAGTCAGTTGAAAGAAAAGAGCAAGATTTGTGAGAACCTATAACAAAGGAACCTGACCCAGCATGGCTATCAGGAAAGAGGAATAAGTTTAAATGAGTTGTAGCATTATAAATGCATTAGTAGGTTTAATATGAGTAATACAAATCACTGTTTAATCTGCAATTCTAAAGAATCCATAGTTAACCAGTTGATGGCTATTAGATATATTGTGCCTAATCTTTTCTTCCAAATATATAAAGTGTTGAAGCACAGAATTCTGATGCATGTGTACTATACTGAAGAGAGGAGTCTGGAAGAAAAACTGGGAAGTATCTACATGTACGTTACAGATTGTCCTTCACCTCTTGGTCACATATACTGAGATTCAGCATCCCAGACTGAAATAAATTTAAAAAAAAGAACAAATGGCCATAATATTTCCAACTCCTCCCCTCAATAGGTGACATGTATTTCTTCACTCTCGAACTTGGTCTGGTTCATGTCACTTATTTTAGCCAATGTGATATTATCTAATATAATACAAACAGAGACATACAAAGCACTTCTCACGAGTCTTTTGTTGTTCCTTGGAATCATAAAAACACCACTAACAGCGAGCTGGCCTATTAGAGATGAGAAACTACAGGGAGCAGAGAAGACCTATGTCAACTCTGGCACCCTGGTCTAACCAGCTTATTAAATACACATATGAGGCCCGTATAGACCATCTAGCCCCAAATAAGCCACCAGCTGACCAGAAAGGTTAGCAAAGCCAGTTCAGACCAAATAACTACCCAACTGCCTCACAGGACCAAGAGAAATACACATTTATTATTTTTAAGCCACTCCATTTTGGCATGGTTTGTTATGCTTCGTAAGGGAACTGATACAAATCAGAGTGTCTATGTGACTCTTTTGGTTCCCTTTCTCCTTAAGCTCAAGTGGCTTGAAAAAAAAGATGGACACGAGCGACAGATAGGAAGTTTACCTATAGGACTAGTATGATGACAGGGAATGTGAGAGAGAGGAGACACCAGGTTTGGCCTGGAGGAAGACAGAGGGGAAGTATATCACTCACTACACCCAAGATTGTAAGGAACCATTGTAATTCCCATTACATGGATGATAAAACAGAGGAAGGAGAAGTTACCTGCTCAGGGTTATATGGCCAAGACACAGCTAACTCCATCCAACTTTAGGACCTAAGATTTCTCTACACAATGAGTGGCCCATAAAGATATATTTTTTTCCTAAGTATCTTGGGTTAGACAAAACAATTATTCTGGCAACCGGGCCCCGTGCCAGGAAGAAACATCCCTTAAGTGCTATCCAACTAGTGTTTTCCCCGGGAGATTTCACCATCATTAGTGAAAAGCTTCATTTGCAATATTGTATGCAGCCCACCGTAGGGGGCCAGAGCAAGCATTGCCACTAACTGAGAGAGATTAATTCAATGGGAAATTATATGCTTCCTGCATTCAGATACATTCAGATAACCAGGAGTAGCGTGCTTTCTGTGAATGCCAATTGCCTGATCCCAGGTACTCAGTATCTGCAGGTTTCTCCACTTTCCAACCCACATCACCCATTTCTCTGGGAAGAACACATTAGAATCGGCATTCAGGGCCTCTCACTGCTCCTCCAGAGACGCTGTTCTAAGTAAGTTGATTCCCTCACTGTCCCCCAATATCGCTTCTCTCTCCCGCAGTTGTGGCTGTAACTCATGCTGCTCTTAGGTAGATCCAACCACCCTGCTCAACTTGAAGATATGAGGAGCCTTAGTTTAAATCTCAACTCAGTGAAATATCACATAATCACCAGAGGGATCCCAAAAAGTAAAGACAAAAAAGACCAACATAAGTGATGGGATTAAACAAAAGTAAGAAAGAAAGACAGGAAGGGAGAAAGAAAGAAAGAAAGAAAGAAAGAAAGAAAGAAAGAAAGAAAGAAAGAAAGAAAGAAAGAAAGAAAGAAAGAAAGAAAGAAAGAAAGAAAGAAAGAAAGAAAGAAAGAAAGAAAGAAAGAAAGAAAGAAAGAAAGAGAAAAAGAAAGAAAGGAAAGAAAGAAAGAAAGAAAGAAAGAAAGAAAGAAAGAAAGAAAAAGAAAGAAAGAAAAAGAAAGAAAGAAAGAAAAAAAGAAAGAAAGAAAAACTCATAGACATAGACAATAGGATGGTGATTAGCAGAGGGAAAGGGGGTGGGAGAGGTAGAAGAGGTTTGGTAAAGGGGGTGCAGATGGTGATGGAAGGAGACTGGACTTGGGGTGGTGAGCACACAATACAATTACAGATGATGTATTATAGAATTTTACGCCTGAAACCAATATAATTTTATTACTGGATGCCATCCCAATAAATTCAATTAAAAAGTAAAAAATGTAAAGAAAAAACACCTTACCTTTCTCCACCTTCCTTCACAGGGTTGCTATAATGTACATCTATCTGACTTGGGGGGGTAGAGAGGAGTTGGGAAGAACCTTTGAGACTTGGATCCCTGAATCCCTGCCTCGAGACCGTACTTCAGTAGGTCCCAGGGAAGATCTGGAACTCGGAGGGTTTGTTTTTAACAGTTCCCGGGACTACTGGAATCAGCTGGGTAAGCAGACTTCTCCGTGGTCTTCACTGGAAAGTGCTACCCCCAACTATGTACTATGTCGTGCTCTCTCTCTTCCCAGTTGCCGAATTCCTGATCTCTACAACGGGAAGAGAATTTGAGCCTAAACAGTTCTGCTCTGGCCATTCGGCACTATTCCTACTGTGGGTTACAAGGTGAGAACAGAAGGGCGCGATCTAACACGCGCTGTTCTCCCCTCCCCTGCACCCTGCCCCTGCCTCTGCCCTGCTTTGCACAGAAGAACCAATTCATTCACTGGCTTCAGGAGACGATGTGCAGGTGTCAGAGCTTCATGAAAGCAGGAGAGTGAAGGCAAAGAAGCTATGCGAGGTTTCCTGCGTGGAAGGCATCGGAGAACACGGCATCTGCCGTCCCAACGCAACCCCTGCTCTCTGTGAGATCCTGGGCAGGTTACCTAGCTGGCGTCTGACTTCCCTTGTCTGAAAAATGCGTGTAGTCATAGTACCTGCGTTCACAGAGCGGTGGAAGAATGAAATGCTTCGTAGGGCTTCCAGAACGCCTTTTTGGTGTTTCGTTAGTCAGCTCAATTTCCCTTAAACCTTCGCCACCTTGGTAAACAGCAGCCCTGCACTCTGGTTGCAGGGAATGGAGTTGCTCTTCGCAGAGATACTTAGCAGGGAGACGCGAGAGAAGCCCGATCTCTTGTTAGCACCCGGGCGTCTAAGGGCCGGCTCCCGTGATGAGGCGTCCTGGTTGTGAAGGCAAGCTGGGTCTATTACCAGTGAAATACTTGGGAAATGCACACAGCGAAGCCTCTCAGCCTTGGTTAAGTGAATCTCACACAAGAGGATAAAAGATAACCTCTTCATTCTCATTAAGAGATAACAGATGGACTTCCCTAAAATCCATTTTTTTTTTTTTTATTAAGCCTAATTTCATTTGTTTAAATCTTTTCCTGATGAGATGGTGTTCTGAGAGTGATTTCAAATTGTTCTGCCTGGAATAAATATTTCTTCAACTTTATTAGAACCTCTCCCTAAGGGGTTCTGTTGTCCTGGGTGGTTTTAAATATTCATCTCATTCAAATACAATAAATCTCCTTTTAATATTTATTCCCCAAGACCTGGTGTGTGGCTTTGCAAGGTAAACATGTGACGAGCTACATAATAAAACCAAGTCAAAACAAGTTACTAAGCCCTTTTCTTAGTAGTTACATTTTTTAAAAAGTTCTCTGTGGTCGTATTAATTCTGCTCCTTTTCATGATTTAGAAAAAGATGACTTAATTGTACCTTTAAAGGTTCTAAATTTATGCCTACCTCAGCTTATATTTTACAGCTAAAATTTAAAGTTCTCTATTGTACTCTTATTCTTCCTGATTGTAAGAAAGTGGCATGTAAAAATTAAAAAAAAAAAAAAAAGAAAGCAAATTGCTGTAGAAATTCCTAGTTTCACATTTCTTAAAGATGTCAACCTCCTGAATTAAGCTTGCTTCCTGGCCAAAATATGTCCATGTATTTTGTTTAGTTTTTAAACTCTGGGTAAAAACAAATATACTAATTAATTAATTAAAAAAGTAATACAGCTCTCATTGTTAGAGTGATACAAGTTTGAGTATAGGTTTTAAATTCTTCCAGGCTCAGGGACAGGCTCGTAGTCTTCATGGGGGTGGGGCTGTGCTGCGCTGTGTCCCTTTATGGAGCCAGCTGTGAACCTGAACCTGGAATGTATTTAAGTGATTTCTCTCAAGTCATAGAGGACATTTTATCTGGTGTACATGTTATTATTTTTTCATCGTTCGATTTTACTGTATTAATAATAAAACTCTACTGCGTTAAAAAATAATTTTAGCATAAAATTCTCTAGGTCCATCCATGCTGTCACAAATAGTAAGAGTTCATTATTTTTTATAGCCAAGTAGTATTCCATTGTTTAAGTGTACCACAGCCTTTTTCCCCACTCATATATTCATGGGTGTTTGGGCTGCTTCCATATCGTGGCAATTGTAAATAACATTGCAGTAAACACAGAGGTACATATATCCTCTCAAATTAATGTTTTGGGTGTCTTCAAATATTGCCAGTGGGTACTGGAAATAGAAACTAATCTTAATATTTATTTTACCGATAGACATCAAGTCCTATTTTTTCATGTTTATTATGCTACAAGTTTTAAATGTATCCATTCATATGTCCATTGAGAGAGACACGCTGTGACCCTTTTTTCACACCATCAGCATGGAACCTCTTGTAGTTTCTAGCCTCATCATCTTCTTCCTTACCTCTGTGTCTTTCCCTATGGATCTCTCAGCATTCTTTCTTGTACAGGGGCTTCCAGGCGCCACCAGAAAGAGATCCCCAAGAGCACCTGGGTTTGTGCCTGGTTTGCTCACTGCTGTATCCTCACGTAGTTTAGAGTTGACAAATAATTACTGAGTAAGTGAGCGAATGCCTGTCTTCTCTGACCCGGGTTGGTGCCCATGTTGACCTGAAGTTCACAACTCATTACCCATCAGAACCAGATTTTATGTCTGTCTTCTTACTGGTCTGTGAGTCATTGAAAATGAGTTTTGTTTTGCTTCTGGATTGTTCCGTTACCACTGCTCTGTTTATCCATGTCTTTTTCCTCTCTAAAATGGAGTACTTGGATCCATATAATCAGGACCTCCTTGATAAATATTTAAATGAAGGCATCTATCTCATAAAAAAAAAAATCACAGATGAAGGCTAACTCACTTAGGTTGCATTCAATACACAAAAAGGTTCTTTTAAAAGTAATTACTACCTACATACTGTAAAGAAAATGAATCCTTTCGAGTGTTTTGATAAACCTTTAAACCCATCTAAACAGACAGTTTTTCTCAGAGGCTTAAGGTGATCATGCAGCATTAACATTATAAATTACAAAAATTGTGTGCCCGTACCTCTCTGGATGGGGTTAACCTCTCTAATAAGTCAAAGCCCCCAGGGGTATGCTTTGTTAGCATTATCCCATAATGTTAGAAGGGGAAATCACTACCACAGTAACACACGAGGGAAGAAGATGGTACTTCTAAGCCAGGAAAACACCCAAATGTGCGAAGCTCGCCCTCTCTCCAGCCCCCTCTGTGGTAGAGTTGAAACTACATATCAACTTGACTGCATGTTCTGTGCCTGCACTTGACCTTGCTGTAAGAAACAGACCTTCTTCACACTCACATGTTCACTTTTTCACAGTGTTGCTTTTATTTTCATCTTTTTTAAGGTCCCACGGAGGACATTTTCCCCACAACTCAGAATGAGAAAAACCCGTGTCCTTTCTGAAAGTCTGGATTACTATTATTTTTACACATAACTCGATCCTGTATCTCAAAGATATTTCCCATTTTCACATTAATTGTGACTACAAAGAGTGGATTTTAGAGAGAGCACAGAGCAGATTTTAGGTTCCACACCCATAATTATCATCTACACACTCTATATTGTATGTATATCCATAAACTTCTTAATGTCAGTTTTTGTTTCCTTTTTCCGATTCCCAACTCCCTCAAGAATTGAATGTCTCCCTTGAATCTGTGTAAACAGGGCCTTTATGGAAAGAGATTCAGATAATATGCAAAGTGGGTTTTCTTTGAAAATAAAATGAATATCATGTCCCTTTACATGTTTTCGTATAATAAGAAAAATGGTAAGGCAGAGTGCAAATTCTCAAAGATAGTGCGGCATTAATTGTCACTATCTAGCTATTCCTTAGAGACTCAAGAGTAGTGTTGTTAAGTGCAATCAAAAAAGCTATGAGCATAAAATAAAAATTGACAGGAAGACTAACACATGTTCTTTTAAGAAGCCTGGAAGTCCTCTGGAAAAGAAGTTTACATTTTTGCATGTAATTTATGAAAAAAAATTATATTGAAGATAAGGTTTTAAATGGTCTATAATTAATGTATACAATACATTAAACTTTAAAAACCAAAAATAAAAAAAAATCTATAATTTCATCTCCCCAAAATGTATATTGATAGTGTGAAGTTTCTTTCTATATTTTCTGCCTATATATGTGTATGTGTGAGACTCAAAGATGTGAGTGATGGTTTCTCTATTGTATAAAATATAGGTTATTTTATCCTTATTTGAATTATAGTGTATAGTCCTTGAGTTCTATTTTTTACCCACCCTTTTATATTAAGTATTTCCTTATATTTTAATATGCAAAACATTGCTTTTAATGGTTGAATAATTGATATGAGTTATAAGAATATTTGAGTATAAGAATGTTTCCTTCTCACATACATTGCTAACTTTGGTAATTTAACACAATGTGAGTTATTTCTTGCTGAGACGATTCATTCCAAGGCTCCTTGGGAATAATAAAATATGTTCCAGTGCCAAACTATCTAATGGAAACGGGGACCATTTATCATGTAATCACTAGGCAGCAAGTGAACCCAGTCACGCAAAGAGAAAAATTAAACCCAGGCACTTACTAATTTCAGTAGCAATGATGGTTATGTTGTGCCATACACTTAACTCTCTGTCAAGTGGTGTTGCCAGCGTTATCTTCCCATCATCTGCATTAATGTTGAATTGTCTCTCCAGGTCCGTGTGCCGGTCGATGGAAAACCTACAAAACAGATATATCTGTAATCTACTTCAATGTTCATGTGATCCATACATTTCACAGCAGACCTTTAGTAATCCTTGGAGAGCCATCACTGTGAAGTCAAATGAATTGGGAAACTCAGTGGCATTGTAATTTGTAAAACAAAATGAATGAATGAGGCACAAGAAACTTGATAATTATTGCCCAAGGAGTAATTATCTTCATATGCAACATGGAGGTCATAAACCACCATCAGTTTCAGTAGGTAGCATCTTCAAAAATGGATGCTGATGAAGAGTTAATTGGACAATCCATCACATTTATTGGACAGCTTATGATAATTAGCAGTTGCCACAAGATATCATATAAAACAATGAACTTGAGCCCAAAGCAGGATGGTGCTAGGCAGCATGTAATTTATGGCAGTTCAAAGGAAATGGGTGTTTGTGTTAAACTTACATTGATGAGACAACATGTATGTGCTTTTGGTTTTGCTGTTGTTGGTATGTTTTGTTTTTAACTAAAATCATGTTATATATTTAGGCTTTCTATTGCAAGTTTATCCATAGAAATCAGATAGTTGTGGATTCTATAGTAACAGTTCTTAAAGTTGGAATAGATATTTTAACAGATTTATAATACTAGCTTGTATGAAATTAAGGATTTTAAACAGGCTTGTTAGTAGTTCCTATATTGAGAAAAACTTTTAGATAAGACAACATTATGGTGTTTTGTGTCTAGAGCCATCTGCTTCTCAGCTATACTAAGGATTAAGATTGTATAGGAATTATTCTTCCATAGCATTTATCCTTTTTATAAACCAAGATCTGTGCTTTGGCTATGAAATGTCACATACAATCATGTGTATGGCTTAAGAAACACAAGGTGTAATTGGAAAAATTGTCCCATAAATAAGCAGTGAAATGAACTGAAACAGGATAGAACGAAGGTCCAAAGTAGGATGCTGTGGACTGAATATTTGTGCGTCCCTAAAATTCATATGTTAAAATCTCAGCTCCCAATGTGCTAAAATTTCTAAGTCCTTCAGTCAATAATTACAATTACATTAGGTCAGGGTCTGGGGCCTTCATGATGGGATTGATTCCTTTATTTTTTTAAAAAAGGAATCAACACAAGATGCTTCTCTGGTTTCTGCCAATGATATTGCAAGAGGACAACCATCTGCAAACCAGGGATGTGGTTCTCACCGAAAACAGAAGCCTCCAGAACTGTAAGAAGTATGTGTCTGTAGTTTAAGCCACCAGTCTATTGTATTCTGTATCCACAGTAGCCCAGACTAAGACAAAGGTCACGTACAACCCCATTTTAGGAAAGGGGACTGAAGAAAGCCTTTATAGTTGAGGTGGTCTCCTAGGAATTGCCCTTGAAATCTCTCTATTCATTGATACTCATTGACCCTAATTATGAAACATGGTTCATAGTTATTGGTGCTGAGCCTATTTTAGTTTTTATACATTTTCATGAAATTTATTATATAATCAAGTTTAGACTATGTTATAAGAAAATGAGGAACAAACAAACTTCCCACAATTTTACAGCTATGGTTTTGTGGTGTTAATATTTTAGAGGGTTTCATTGTGAACAGTATATATTTACATATATTATGCATCTCTACTTATGCGCGTGCATCTATTTATTTGTTTCTCTATCTGCTTGAGACAATAGATGGATTGCCAGATAGATACATGGAAGAATGTGTAGGTAGGCAGGTAGGTAGACAGACAGACAGACAGATAGATGGCTACCTGATTGATAGATAGTTAGATAATCCCTTTCTCCTTTTAGCTATTCCTTTTTCATTAGAAATTGTATTCACATCCTTTATTTCAGATGCAAACACCATGGAAAAAGGGCATTCATGTTAAATCCTCCCCACCAAAGACAATCATCATTAAACAGTTTGGAATAATATTTAAAAAGTACTTAATTTTATTGACAATAGTTTATTGCTAAATTCCTTGAGGAAATTTTGCATGATGAAATTATAACTTCTGATTTAGGAAAGAGCTACAAAGAAAATGAAGAAACTGACTTGCATCTATATACCGGGCATTTACAAACTGACCCTACACCCTATCTCCAGGATGATTAGAGAAATTCAGAAAGGCTGTAAGAACCCAGAGGCATATACGGATCAAAAGTGCTCTCAACCAAATCCTGAGCATGAGAAAGTGCTCATTACAAAGCATTTCAATCTGTTGTATTATGGAGAGAAGACCAAAAGCCACTTTTCTGGGGAACAATGATTGTTGATGAGACCCATGAGGTTCCAACTTTTAACTGCAAAATAACTAAACAGACATGTGTCTTACTCCAGATACCATGTAGGCTCTGACTCTTAAAAGAGCTGAGGAATGTCCAGAGGATTAATTATCACTTCCTGCATTATATTCATAAATAAACTTCACTGGCATTGCTGGGCTATAGTTATTTTATTATCTCGCTGATGATATATTTCACACATTCATGCATCAACCAATTTCCCAGGGGCCACAGCAAAAGAGAATCAGTCTAATCACGGATACTCATGGACCTCCAATCTGAGACAGGCTCCTCGGCTCTTTGATTGATGTCCAGAAATCCCCTAGAACTTCTGGCCCAGAGGAAGCACTGGGAACAATAACAGAGTTTGGGAAGTTGGTATTTTGTTTGTTTGTTTAATTCCTTATTTAAATTTTATCATGTAGACCTCATAGAATTTGGAATAAATTCTATCTCCATTATTTATATATTACTATTCCTTGAGATACTTAATAAATTCATTGAGCCTCAATGTTTTTACTGGTCAAATGCAAAGTACCCATATCCCAGGGATGGTTGTGAAGATTAAAAAGAATGCATAAATCAGTCTCTGGTACGTAGTAGGTGATAAAGACATGTTCATCATCACCATGATCATAATCATCATGTCCCAGAAAACAGAACTTTAATGAACTTCCCCTCTTGGAATGTGGTGGAATAGGCCCCTTTCTTAACAGTTCATAAATAGCATAAAACTAGAAAAATGTTTGAGTACTTTTTAACTCCTATAACTCTAACACAGACAAGGATATTTTTCTCATCTTTTAAAGTTCCAGTTCATGACAGACTTTATGGGGTGAGTCATAAGAATTTATAAAATCGGCTATAAATACAGCCCTTTAGTAAGATCAGAGGGAAGAATGTCATAATATTAGAAGATTATACAATGGGAGGAACTTGATGGGGAAAAATGACTTAGTTTAAAGCTCAGTTTAAAATCTACCTCAACTATTTCAAGAAGGTCCTTGCTGCCTGTGTAGACATTTCATATATTTTATGGCCTAGTAGACTTTATGATGAAGGTTCGCAAGAATTGCTGGACAGACCCAAATACTGAATTAACATAGTCAATAGGCATGCATTAGACACCACAGGTGTACCAAGCACAGTGCTACATGTTTTCCTTCTTACACCATTCTTCTCTTTGTTTCTTATAGAATGCATTAAAAAAAACACAAAAATACTTAACTAGGTGTGATTTAGATGTGTTATTAGTTTCTCTGTGAATCCACCACCTAATGTGTAACATAGGAATTATAATAGGTTTTGTGAGGTTTAAATGACAGATTACCTGTAAAGCACCTTTTACGGTGTCTGGCACATAGTAACTGCTCAATACATATACATATATTTAAAATACTTTATAATATTACTTATATGAAAACAATAGGCTTCAACTGCTGATTCCCTCCCTGTTTGTTCTCAGGTGTAAGCTAGTATTCCTTTCACTCCTGGCTTCTCTGCTCCTAAACAAGTTTATCTAGGTTCTCATATCAGTGGAAAAAAAAAACATATAGAAGATGGATGTCCATTTAAATGATAAAATAAAGCTGAGGAGTGGGAACAAGTGGGATACCCACACCTCTGCCACCATTTTAGGTACTTATTTTTTCACCAACGTTCCTGACCAAAATCTCTGTACCATGCACTGACCATTGAAGGTTCGAAGGTTTACTGAACATACTTAATTTGTATTCCTATTGAATAATACATGACCTTTATATCATAGTTGAAATTAATGACATTTTATTTAATTTAAAGATTAATAACAGTTAAAGATTATTCACATAAAAAAAAAAAAAGGAACTGAAAGCATGACATTTTTAGGGATGTTCTCAGAAGATGTTTGCTCCATTCCAGCTCCAGACACACAGACACACAGACAGACAGACAGACACACACACACACACACACACACACACACACATGCACTATAGTGTGGCCCCTCCTTTAGTTGCAAAGATCAGCTTGCTTTCCTCTGGTTGCCTAAGCTGCCACCATCCACCCCATTATCTCAATTTCTCTGCTGTCCCCCTAACTGAGTCCGTTTTCTGACAGAGCTACATCTGCAGCAATAAAGGTCAATACTTAATGATAAGACTCGACTGTAAGATTTTCCTTAAGCCAAGTACCAGAAAATAAGTTCAAAGACAAAGTGCGTTAAAAATAACAAACTAGGAGTAACAAGTTAAATTTTAGAATCCAGTATACTGTGCAAGTTCCCAAGATGCCGTGATGGATGGATGTCTCAGAAGTAGCCCCTGAAGCCACTCTGTTCTCCGAGATTCCTGGTGTCTTTCTCAATGGCAGCACTTAAGAGTAGAGGAAGCACAACCAGGGAACCTAATGGGCTCTCCCTCATGGGAGCTCATTGGAACTAACTACTCACATCTCATAGTCTTATCCAGAAATAGGAGAAAATATCTACTTCACTGAGGGGTGCTTTGCAGTACATGAGTTGCTGTAAGACTCACGGTGGGCAAATAAACAAACAAAAATAAATAAGGAAATTAAAAAAATAGGGATCCAATATCTCAATCTGTAAGTGATCTCTTCGAGCCCAGAAAACACTGTAGAAATGGTAAGATATAAACAAGGACTACCATTCACAGCCTTTAGAAGCCTTAGGAAAGATAGAATTTTGCAAGTGACACTAGAAAAAGTACCAAAAATCATTGCAGTGCTTGTTTGTCCCAGTCTTCACCCCTTTCACAATATCTGCTACTATGAGTGTCTCCAAACAGCACAGACTCCAAGTTCAAGAGATGAGAGGTGATATTAGCTCACCTCTTCCCATACCCACGAGCCTTCGTCACCTGACCCAAGTCTTTGCTCATCTTCTCTCCCTTAAGGATCTCCTTTCTATTATTCTAGTGTTAAGCATTTGCTGGATTTTTGCACTTTTAAGACAAGGATATCTTTGGTTCAGCTATCATAATATCACACTGGTTGGTATTTTGTACTGCAGTTACACATTAACTGATTAGTAAAAGAATGTACAGACATTTATTGTTATTATTTGTGAAACATGGTTCTAAAGAAATATGAGAAGAATTACATGGGATAGAAAAGGAGTAAAGAAGAAAAAAATCATTGACTCCTAATATACCTACTGAAAAACTCAATGTCTTCTAATTTATATATTACAAGTCATAGGATTTATATCTCCAGTATTAAAGGTTCCATTCTAATTTCTTTAAAATATGCATGTATTGGATTTGCCGCTTCTTTGCAGAATTATTTAAGATACATTAGAGAAAAGATTTCATTTTGAGAAAAGCTGAATACACTTTTGACAGTGATCTTCCTGCCACAGTAATAAGAAACTGCTTATTAACACAGTGGGAAGTGGCAGGTGGAAGAATGGGTTCCAGAGAGAGAGCGGGATGACAGCCAATGCAGGGTGGAGGTTAGGGGTGGAGGGACTGAGCAGAAAGGACAAAGGAGTCATGGACGTGGACGACACTGTGGTGATTGCCGGCGGGAGGGAGGTATAAGGGAGTTAAATGGTAATGAAAAAAAACAATTAAAAAACCGTAAGAAATGGGCTCCTTGGGTCATGTTAACACAATGTTAATAATGGAAGTCTTGGAAATAGACATTCTTGGTCTAGTATAGTGGACACACTTTAGAAACCGCATAGTCCTTGATAACCAGTGTTCACAGAAGCCATGCTTAAATGTTCTCCTTTTAGTCCAACAAATACCCAGGTCTCCCTCAGGACTACTGCTCCTCTAATTTAGTTCTATGTCTTAGAAGTAAATGCTAGGGACATCATCCTTTTACTTTGGAAGTTAAGGCTACAGATGCAATAAAATTCCTGCCTGGATGTTTAGCGCCTTATTTGGAGACTCCAATGTAACCTGCAGCACTCTGTCCATGAATGCAAACTGATGTCCCCAGCTTACTCACTGAGAGTAATTTGCAGGAATCAGAAGTAAACTTAAGAATATACCACGGGTGCAGTGGTTGAAAATATGCAGAAATGGACAATGGGACCTTATTGTATGAGGAAATGGCACTCTAGTCTACATTGCTGCTGCTACCATTGATGGTAGTAGCAACTTCTATTGACTAATAGGTTTCCTCAGTTAACACAGTCCAACTATGTACATTTCATGGAAACATTTGGTGCAAAATTTCACCTCCTGTGTGTGTGCATGTATGGCATATTTTGTTGTCAACATCCAAATATGATAAATACATATGTTCATTCATTCACTATTCATTCATTCATTCAAATCATTTCCTACCTCCTCTTTCCAACCTCATACCCAAAACTACATATATAGAGAGAACATCTGTCCCCTGTTTAATTACTGTTTCTTGCTTGAAATAAAGAACATCCAGCTGTGACAATGTAAAGAATATTTTAAGAATTTTCTTGCCCTGACTGGTATGGCTCAGTTGGTTGGGCCATTCTGCATTGGAGGGTCACTGGTTCGATTCCTGGTCAGGGCACATGCCTGGGTTGTGGGTTCAGTCCCTGGTCTGGGATGTGCAAGAGACAACCAGTCAATGTTTCCCTCTTGCATTAATGTTTTTCTCCTTCTCTTTCTCCCTCTTTACCCCTCTCTCTAAAAATAAATAAAATCTTTAAAAAATTTTCAGAACCAAGTTTCCAATGTCAAAGAGTCTCCTGTTATCACTGCCAATGTCTTCAGCTTAACACAGGCACACTGATTATCTTAATAACCAGGTAAAGAAATAATAGGTTTTTAAAAACAGTTTTTCTGAACTATATCCTTTCCACTGTAATATTTGTAAAACACCTGATAATTTGCCCAAGGAAGGACACTTTGATCCCTATCTTCTCTTTAAAACTGATTTATATGCCTAAACCTCAGTTTCCTCATCCAAAGAATAAGAAAAATAAGATTGTCTTCCTTAAAAGTTTAAGGTGAATCCCAGGTTAGATAAAACATTGAACATTTCCTTATAGTTTTAAAAGAGGTTTTATAGAGAGTATGTATCATTATTTCTATAAAACACTCTGCCAAATATCTAGGTATTTTTAAGAAGAGCAACAACATATTTGAAAGACTTTGGTGTTTGGTGTCCATGAGAAGAGAGATTAAGTGTGGTACTTCATCTTGCTATTTTCACCAAAAGGATTAAGCTGACTCACCCAGTACAATCATCCTCAAGTACCTTTTACTTTATTTATAGAAATCTCTGATTAAAGATTTGTCTATTCATATGAGATCCTGTTTTTGGAGTATGGATTATGTTTTTAGTTTGTTCAACATACACCTCAGAAAAATAGCATCATAAAGCTACAATTTCATGTGAAACTTTCTGCAGCCATGGAACCAAAAAAAAAAAAAAAATTCTTCAGAGTGAAAACCAGGTAAAACTGGACTCATGATCAATTCTTCAATGTTTACATATGTTTGGAGAAATTCTATTTTTTCCCCTGGCAGTCCTCAAACTAATCATTCCTAACTGAGAATTCTAAATATAATATGATGGAAAAAAAATGAATGCAGTCTTAGATATTGTAAATGGGTTAAATTTAAAATCATTAACCTTATTTAATTTCAATGACTGCTTCTTTGGTTAATTATGAAGCTAAGTGTTTAACTTATGCCTCCCCTCTTGGACAGATTGGTGTGACTTTTTCAATGTATATAACAGAAGTACCAGGCTCTGTAATGGAATCACATTTACATTACAGTGCGTACGGGTCTCCAAATGCACTTGAGAAAGGGCGAAGAGTGGCCAGAGATGGCACCGAGAAGATATAGCATCTATCTGGGGACAGGAAGAAAGAGTGGAATCTCTCCAGGTGGAATATGTAGGGAGAACATCCTCAGCAGAAGGAAGTTCATGTAGAAAATCTTGAGAGTTTGAGAACGTTTAGGAAACTAGAACATTAAAGCACCTGACCAGGTATGGTGATAGCTGACAGATGAGCATCCTATCGTTCCCCTTTTCATCTATTCTTTTCATCTCCCTCTACTTCCTTCCTTCCTTAACTCTTCATTGAGTATCTCGTACACATGAGATGTTGCGTTAGGTGCCAGGACCAACATGGCATCGCTCTCATGTCACTGAGTCTATTTGTGGAGAGAGGCAGCAGAAGTGCATAAGGCTTTTCAAAACTTACAATGACGTATTAATGTGGCAAAAAAAGGTCTGAAACATAAGAAACATTACAGAAGTCTTTCAATCAAGATAAACAGTAAATATAAGAAGTCCAAATTAGGAAGATGTTCAGTGTCTTTGGAGAGACCTTGACAAAGGATAGGTGGTTGAAGTTCAAGATTCAGCTGGGGAAGGGCACGAAGGGATATAGCATGATGGGCTTTGAAAACCATGCTGAGGAATTCTTTTCACTTTTAAGAAATGAAGAGTCGCTTGAAAAAACATAACTGGAAAGTGATGTGTTCTAAACCACAGCTGAATTCCATAGAACTTTCTGTGATATAGAAATATGCTCTGTAATGTTCACTATAATAACCACTAGCTACATGTGGCTATTTAGCCCTGGGAATCTAGCTAGTGTAATGGAGAAACTGAAATTTTTATTGTAGTTAACTTAAATTAATTTGCTTTCAATTCAAAGAGCTACATGTGGTTAGTGGCTACCATGTTGAACAGCACAGATCTAAGCTGAGTTAGCGATCACTTTCACATCTGTGTGTGCTGAAGGGCAGGAGGCCAAAGAATGGGGTTACTGTAACTTAGACAGGAAAAAAAGAAAACAAAACAGGCCATCGTGATCATTTAGATGTGAGGGGTAAAGAGGATGGAGGAATCTTCGAGAAACCCCCTTATGAAAGGCTCATAACCTCTTCTTTTAATCTATATTGCTTTTATTTAGACAAATATTCTCTCTTTTCTTTCCTTATTGCAATTTATGTAATGACTTAATAAAATATACCAAACTGGTAAAATATTCATAAGAATATTAGCAAAAATTAATTATTTTTTCACAGAAATACATAATATCTGGAACTTGCAGTGGCTAATGAAATTTACCTGTGGTGTATGCTTTTCTGTAGATGGGAGATTAGGAGTTGTGAGGATAAAGTCTTTCATAGTGAAGATCTCTTGGTGACCTTGGTCCTTACTGTTCACCCAAGGGTCACAGCGATCCCAACCAAGTCCCATGAATTTCCATAAGCCCATGATGGCCTAAGGATGTCAGCAGAAGTCTAGGATGACAAGAATCCTTTAACTCCCTAAAAATCTTTGGAGCTGTCAATTATGCCAATGATGACTTTCCTTTATAGGAAAGGATGTTTAAAA
Source organism: Furipterus horrens (assembly GCF_987537825.1). Classification (NCBI taxonomy): domain Eukaryota; kingdom Metazoa; phylum Chordata; class Mammalia; order Chiroptera; family Furipteridae; genus Furipterus; species Furipterus horrens. The sequence continues at coordinate 10,373,988 of NW_028327183.1, forward strand.
ATGATAAATGCTACATAAACCATAGACCATAGATGGTCGGAGACAGAGAAAATGCCTCACTCTATCCCAGTCTGGACCACAGGGCCACATCCAGAACTGAGATTTAGTTATATATTGAATGCATTTACTGTGACAGTCCTAATTTTCAGCCTCTCTGCTAAGCCTTGCCCAGTAATTTCTCATTTAATTTTCCCTATAAATGACTGGAGCAGCCCATACAAATGGTTCTGACTTCGTGTCTGTAGTTGTAAAATGAGGGTAATATGTATTTTGCTCTGCTCATAGAGTCAGTGAGGGAAGTATATTATCCTGACCACAGTATCTGACACATAATAAACTCTTACTAAATGTTAGATAGCTATGAGGATAGTGGTATTTGATTATATATGTTTTTAATTTTGGTCTAAATAAGTTACTCTATAGACAAATGTGTAGGGAAAACATGCACACCCAAGAAATAATAAAAGAGTATTAAATAACTATATTAAAGCAGGTTTTTTTGAAGATATCATAAAGTCCAAAAATACTCATCCCTAAACACCATGTCTGCCCACATGGTCTAACCCAGTTGTGTACATTTAAGCAAGTGCAAAGCCCAACGTTATGTACTTGGTGTTTGGTAAAGGTGATCCAGACCTTCTTCGTCTTTTGCCAATAAATAGAAGCTCCAACTTCACTACACTCTGGGCCCCGCTCCTTCACCACGCCTGTTCTGCCTAATTCCAGACCCTTATCTTTAGATGGGTATGTGGGTCTTTTGCTGTCCTGTGTGCCATTAAGCAAGCACATCTCCCATAACTTTGATCCTCGTCAAGGACATTTATAGATCTTATTCTCATTTATCACGAAGCTACACACCCTAGTAGACATCCCAGAATTGACTTGTATCCTGTGGCCCATTTGAAAGGCATTTCAACTAGACCTCTTCCAGCGGCCAGCAAGCTGACTCAAAGCACAGAGGTTAGGGATAGTAAACATTTGATGGATGGATGGAAATGGCATTTCTCCATTTTTTGTCATGCTCTCTTCTTAAAGTATGCAATATTATGTTTTCCTTTGCAACACTAAGTCAAATATGATTGTCCTTTATCAAAGGCAAGGTTGCATAATACATGGTGTCAAATCAGAATGTAGAAATATGTGGGAAAATAAAGGGTTGGCTGAAACGACTCCCATAAATATTTGAACATCAGATAAGGATGTCAATCTCCCTTTGTTGGGATGCAAAATAGAGGATTTCTGCTTTCTGGGAATAATAATGTTAGATAACACTGCTCACTTGGTTCATACAAGCATCTTTGTTTCTCTCAGAATATAAACATTATTAAGTTTTATTTTATAGAGGGGACGGAGACTTCACCAATCAATAAAAAACAAATTACTTTCCAAAATATTTTACTCCCTCATGGTTCTCATGCTCTCTTTATCACCCTAAATTGCTTATTTTAACATATTTTACTAATCCATGCAGTTTGATAATTTTTGATAATTACCAGCCAGGTTTATCACACCACACAAATGTCATTTCAGCCAAGTCCATTTGCCACTCTAGTGTTGGCATCTCCAAACACGGGACAAATAGGTACTTGCTAAGGGAAGACACCCCAGTGTGATGGTAACAGAAGGGTTTGGGAGCTAGATGGCCAGCAGTGTGGATTTAGTCACGTGACTTCACTGGCAAGGCGGTTCAGGGGGCTTATCCATGACCGACAGGATTGAGGCTGTGCAGACAAACCTCCTTTCAAGGAAGGATGTCAGAGCCGGGAGAGGAGCAGGAGGTAGACAGCCTCCAGCGATCGCTCCTAAGCGTCTGCCTCGTTTACCGAGAGCCGTCTCTCCAGAGGGAAGCTGCAAATGAAGCGAGCAGACAAATAAAGGCCCTATTGTCTTGGCATGATGCAGGACTCCTCTGATAATCCATATTCAATCCCGAGAGCCCCACTGGGTTGGGCCAAGGCTTTGCTGGGGCTACACTGCAGTTGGACAGCTAGCCCCACCCATCCCCCTTCTGTCCTTCTGTCCCCTTCCGTTCTCAGGCGCTGATCCCTAACAAACATCACCTCACCTCCATCGACCTCCAGGAGAAACAACCTGCAACACATTTGTTTAATTGGAATAAGCATACTGTGTGTAATGGATGGCGTTCATGTGATAACGTATCAATGAGAGATATGTGGAAGGCGCCGTACTAAAATATTACATAAGCACGGATAAAGATCCACAAAATATTTCTGGTAACGTTCATTCAATATCTACTCCCATACGAGAGAACACACGTTAGTTTGTTGAGCAAACTACAGCACGTCTGTTCCAAGTGAAGTTCTATTTTATGCCCCCTCGTGCTTTTAGCCGGAGAAAGGCTGCCGAGGTCAGAGAATTTGCACTGAAACGCGGAGACCAGAGCTTGGCTAAGGCGGTGGCCAGCCTCAGTTCTAAGCCTCCTGTATTGTCGTCATCACTGAGGTCTAGCAAAGCAGAGTTTTATAATAAATTCTTGCAGAGACAAATTCATTCTACACTCCGAGCAGGTAGGCATCACAATATTTTTCAGAATGTCCTTTCGCAGCCTGTATTGTAATTATGGGTGTTTTCCCCAAAGCTACACTAAATAAAGCCAGGTTTTTCTGGCAAAGTCAACACGAGTGCACACTGTCATGGGCCCCATGAGGACTAAGGTCCCAAGGGTGCTAAGACAAGCATGGGGAACGTCAACTCCCATTACATAGAGCAGAAGTCTAATACAAAGAATTGCTTTGACTGATACAGATTTAAAATATGTGTCAATGTCTTATGTTTAGTGAGGTTCTGAGACAGAATAAGATCCTGGAATTATATGAAGGCCAGCTACTCACATTTCTGATAAAAATCCAAACCCCTATCAGTCCAGTATAGAAGTTGGCAAATTTTTCTACGTCAAGTAAATAAACTTGGTTTTGCAGACCATACTGCTTATATTATAACTACTCAACTCCACAGCTGAAGAGCACAGAAGCATAAGGGAGCCTGTGTTCCAATAAAACTTTATTTAAAAATGTGGTAGGCCAGATTTGGCATACCGACAATAGTTAGCTGGCCCTGGCCTAGTGTTATAGAGTCAGGGTTTTCACTACAGTCATGAGTCTTCTCCTACGTAGATTCTATGGGAAGAAGAAGTGGAGAGGGGGCTCATGTAGTCATAAAAAGATGCATAATCTATTACACATTATCAGAATAAGCATCATGCTATTTGTAATGCTCAATGCATCAGAATGTAGACCACAGACCAGCACAGGGGCCTGAGTGCCCTCCCTCATGTCCTGTACTCCAGATACTCTGCGAAAAGCACAAAATTCAGTGATTCATCATGCTGCTCACATGCTCTCCTTTTTAAAGAGTGCCATGCACCTTAGCAAATTCACTTACCTCTGAGGCCCTGGCACGAAGATGCTTGAGTTCCAATTGAAGTGGCCACAATGGTTTTCATCTCAGCAGAGTTCCTCAGAGTGCAGTTAGAGAGATGCTGCTCTTGGAGGAAGGCACTGTGTGTCTATTTTTCAAATTTAACAGGCATAAATGCACTTTTATATTATAAAAAATGTTTTGCTAAACAGTGGTTTGCAGCCTGTATGTGGAAAACTCACAGGAAGATACAATTATTGAGCCTACTGCCAGTGAAGGTGCTATTTAGAGCCACATGTAATGAAATAAACCCCTTAGTTATGAATCAGTTATTATATTTCACTGAACTCCAACTGTTTCTTTCTCCCTGGTTAATTTCATTCTAGCCTTTGTTATTATGCCTAAAGAAACCATTTTAACATTTTCTCACATGCACTTTGAGTATCGCAAATTCCATCTATAAGTTTTCAGCTTTTTGCCTCTAATTGCTCTACTGGTTGCTCTAACTGCTTTAATAAATAATATTATTTGAGTTCTGCTAGTCTCAGAATTCGAAGGTCGCTGCATCACTTATTATTTACTAATCCTCTGAGGAGGAAAAGGAGACTTTTTCTACCCAAAGCATTTCTTTATAGTGAGAAAGAGGAGTAAGAATTTTAAAATATGAGACAAAATTATAAACACATGATCCATCCTCGAAATTCATATGAGGTTCTCTACGGTGTGAGATAATCCTGCTTTAAGACCGTTGGATAGCTATCCTTGGCTTCTATTCAAATTCATTCGGTAACTAGGAAATCTCTTCCTCCATGGGATGCTAGAGCTCGATAATCTAGTTTCATGTATCATTTTTGATGGTATGTGTAAAGACTAGCTGATAAATGGGAAGGACAGTGATTTCCCATGGCTATTCAGCCAGCCTCCTTATTGCAGGTTAAGGTCCAAGAAAACAGAGGCTCTGTCTTTATAGAAATTCCCTGGGAAAAAGTGAGTTCTACCGATACTACTCGTACAACTAAATAAATAAGTTAAAATTATATATATGTATATATGTATTATATATACTTACACGACTAAATAAATAAGTTAAAATTATATATATGTATTATATATGTGTATAAATAGATGGCTAAATGAATATATTAAATAATTAAATAATTAATTACTGGTAGTTAAATTAGCAGACATAGTGAGTTTTTCAAAACAATGACTTGGAAGAATTGGTGCTTTTGAATTGGGAGACACTTAATTATTTTAAAAAGACTCAGTCCTTATACTAGACCTTTGCACACTGTTGGTGAGAATGCAAAATGGTACAATTGCTATAGAAAAAAAGTATGTGAGTTCCTTAAAAAATTAAAAATAGAGTTCCCATAGATTTTGCAATCCCACTTTTGAGTAGTTATCCAAAAGAATTAAAATCCAGATCTCAAAGAGATATTAGCACTTCCATGTTAATTACAGAACTATTTACCATAGCCAAGATGTGGGAACAACCTAAATGCCCATCAGCATGAATGGATAAAGAAAATGTGCTCTAGAGATCAACACTATTATCCAATCTTAAAAAGATTGAAAATTCTTTTCTATGTGACACCACCTATGAACCTGGAAGACATTATGCTAAGAACAATAAGCCAGTCACAGAAAGACACATGCCGCATGATTTCACCGACAGGAGGTACATAAAATAGTCAGTTACAGGAGAAAAGAAAGGCAGTTGCCAAGGACAGGGCAAAGGGGAATGGGCAGCTGCCAATGAATGGATATGGAGTGTCAGTGATATAGGATGAGTATGTCCTGGGGCTGTTCTGTGTAATGCTCTGTCTGCAGTTAAGAATGCTGTATTGTGCACTTAACACGGTACCTGCCCCCTTAACTGATTTGTAAATGTTCTTATCACAATTAAAAAACAAACAAACAAACAAACAAAAAACCCAGGTCTTTACCAAAAATGGGAATTACTGTAAAATTGAAGAGGGAATTAATACACAGTCTCCTCTCCAAATTAATGCCAGGTTTCTACAGCATAAAATATTTCCCCTTTGGCATCATTGGATATTGAAACTTTAAGGAGTGTTTTCAGGAAAAGAGCTCATTAACTGCAAGCCTGGTAACTGAGGTGAGTCATAAAACTGCCAGAATGGAAGCAGAGGGAGGAAAAAGCAACGTTCTTGTGTTGAGTGGGCACTTAATTTCAAGAGGAATGAGCACAACAGAGCGCGGTGGCCACCTCAGTCCGTGCCAACCTCCTGAGCCTGTCGAGGGGGCATCGTTCCCACTTTGAACTTAAGCCGCTCACATCCTCTTGCTCAAGGGGAATGCTCGGAGAGAAATAGGAAGCAACTATGTAAAAAAACAGTCACACGCCATTGCAACGCTGTGACAACCCTGAATACACACTTGAAATAAATGCATTGAGAGGAAAACATGAACCATAGCAGGTTTATAGGAAAACATTGACTTATATTCAATCCCTACTCCATGCTAGTTTTTACCTTCAATATAGACAATTTGCTGCATATAACCCCATTTCAGAGCATCTGTCACAAAGTATGGACTCAGTAAAGAGGAGCTGTCATCATGTTACACCTCATGCAAGAAGCCGGAACTGAGGAAGCCACGCACAGATGTAGCGCTTGATGGTAAGAAGAGATCTGGCTCTAAACCCTGGCCCCACACCCCCTGCTATAGCACCAGGCACAGGAAACTTATCCTTGCAGAGTCTCAGCTTCCTCCTTCATTAAACTGGAGTTCTATCATAATCTCTTTTGTGAGAATTAAATGAAATAATATATAATACGTCTGATGCATTAAATGACAATAACATTGTTTCTCCCTTCACTTTCCTATTCACAATATTGTTCACAGCCAGTAATAAGAAATCCATGCAAAGGGGCTAGAGGGAGGAGCAAGGAACACTCTGACCATACTCGGATTCATTCCAGACACCTGGAGTGTCTCCCTTCTTTCTAGGAATGCATCCTGGATTGAAGGAGGCCATTTGGCGAATGAATAATTTATTACTTCAATCAAAATTGGCCCTGCTAGGCCATCTCAACATGCAGAGACACAGTTGGGAGTCACAGAGATCACAGGGAAAGGAGGAGTGTGTCTCGGGTACTGAGGACGGGCATTGTGGCATCATAAAAACCCGGGTACGTGTCGCAGGAATGCGTTTGTGCTTGACTATCTGCGTGAAACTGGGCAAGTTAGTTTTTATCCTCAGTTTCTTCATCTGTTAAATGAGAATTATGCATAGGGTATTGTAAATAATCATTTCATATAGCTGCAAGGGAATAAAGTGGGTATATTTAGCATCTCTGGCCACATATTAATAAGCACTCACTAGTGACAATACTTATAGCAGTACCAGGGCAAATTCAATTAAATGAGGTTAGACTATTTAGCTTGTAGCTATTAAAGAGAAAGAATACCAGGTAATTCTGTACCCATTTGGCAGCCATTAATAAAATAATCTGTGCCAAAATAAGTACTAGGTTTTCAACTTGCATTTATGATATATCAGTAGTGTTTTTATTAACTGGTAATGCTAACTGTAACCATATATTTTATTTAATGACTTAATTTAATTACCTCAGCATCCTTATAAGAAAAGTGTTATTATCCCAATATACAGATGAGAAAACTAAGTCTCAAAGAATTCCAGAGATCAGCTGTCTGATGGGGAAGCACCAGTGATAGGATTTGAACCTCAGTCTAAGTTCAAAATACTCATTTTTTGAATAATTTACACAACTTTATTCTGTATTACCACAAGATATATAGTAGTGAAGAAAACAGCAAATGCTTAATGAATGTTCCCAGAAGGAAGATGGTAAGAGCATGAATTTTGCACTTATTTTCTCCTGAAAGGGAAGATACAGACATAGACATAGAAGAACATATATAGATATAGGCTTTAGTATGATCATTTTAAGACACATAATATTTCCTGCTTGACAATGTGCTCTGAAAAGTCGTTGAGTCTTATTACGGTAAGTTGACCAAACAATAAATGACTGCATGTTCTAACATGGAATATGACACTATAAGTGCCTATTTCTTGCTGATGGCCAAGAAAATACTCCACCAAAAGATGGATACAGTCTTGTCACAGATATGAGATACAACAGTCCTGAAGAGACAATAATGCTTTGCGCTCTGTTACCCAGTCACTCCCTGAATATCTGTGTCCTCCAGTTCTGATTAAAAAGGTTAAAAGGCTCTCAATCTGTCTGCTAGACTCATAAGGAACTATGCGCTGCTCTGCCCAGTCAGGAAATTTAATTTTCTACTCAAATCAACCAATTGTGCATTAGAGAAAAAAGCTGCTCTCTATAACTCAGTTGGAGGAGGGGCAACTAAAAGAATGCAGAACAGATGCAGAAAAATGCAGTTGGTGATTCTTACATTAATATCCCATGAAGCCAACCCACCTCCAATCAGAGCTGTGTGGGGCTCGCCTTGTAAATGCTTTGAAACAGCATCTATGGAGGAACCATAGATGTCGAGGAACTAGTGCCTGACACCTGTCAAAGTACAGATGTGTCTGTGTCATCCCATGGTAGTTTATCTGTTCAGCTCTTTCTGGTAGCACAGCCCCAAGTCCTCTTTAATTTGCCCCAAAGCAAAATGCTCTCATGTTGGGCAGTTGTTACTAAGCAGCTCCACACTTCCTCTACACCTGCATTTCATACCAATTGACAATAATAAAAATAACACCATAATGATAATAATCAATTACAATGATAATCGTCCCTTGATTTCCTGTGAATTAGAATTATTATCAGTGACTGTCCATTGTAACAGGATGGATTCAAAGCCTATGAGGAGATGATGAACCTGGATTTTTACCCAGTTCTTCCCACCTGAGCTGACCGTCGCCATGGTAGTAAAAGTCCCTCAAACCGCACTGCTAGCTGATTGAGAACATGTCTCTGCACAGGAAGTCCATTCCTGCCGGGACTATGGGTTTCATGTTTGGAATTTATTCGTGATTGCCTTCACATCTGAACTCCTCATTTTCCCAAAGGACCCTTGGCTTGGCGTACTCCTGAACCCCTTCGTTCCTTACTGACAAGATAGAAATCTCGTCAAATCAAGTGCCAAAATAGACCCCATGACAGGTCCCTCAGTTGGGCCAATCTTGTTTATCATCCTCACATTCTGCTCTTACACTTGGTTATATGCAGAAAGTAATTGTTGCTCCTTTATGTGTCCCACCCCCCCCCCAGAGGAAGCGGAGTTAACATGAAAACAGGGCAGATTCAGTTATTCAAAGAAACATCATTGTCTCTCATTTATAACATGATTTCAAGATAAAGCCATCTGACAACTCCACTATTTTAGTCATAAAGTGGATGCCCGTGTCAACTTATTTTTCTGGATACTTCTTGCCCTTGTATTCAACACTTGATCCTTTGAGAGATGTAATTCTCTTAGCCAAGTGCAGGGGATTCTGTATATTTACAGCTTGTTGAATTCCTTTAGAAATGAGAATGCACAACTGACCAGTCCTCCAGTCCCTGGGGGCGGGGGCGGGGGCGGGGGCGGGGTTTACCTTCTTAGAGTTTGGGCTTTTCTGAAAACAGCATTTTTTTTGTATCCTTCTGGAATACGGTCTTTATCATCCTGAATTTAGAAATGGTTTGTGTTAAAAAGATCCTTCTGGATCCAAAAAAATATCATTTTTTTGTTCAAATTCAAATTACTTGGGGCACTGACCAACTCTTCTGCTGGTTTTACCCCCAGCCTCATCATGTCAGCAACTCTTGTGAGTGATGAGGATGTGATCCAGCAAAAAGAAGGAAATAAGTAAAATCTGAAGAACACTTCCTTGCCCAGAGTTTCCCTGAATGAAGTCATTAGAAGGATAGTAGCCTTACACACCTGTGACCCAAGTGAATGAGCTGGGTATGAGACGGCATTAAAATGACAGAGGAACTGGACCGTTCTCTAAAACTGTGTTCCTTCATTAGGTTTTCTCTCTCTTTTTTCAACAAGCATTTCTAAGACAATATTTGAAGTCCACACTCAGACACATCATTAGCCAACTCTTCACCCTTGGAGACCAGTGTACAAGTTATAGATTTGCAGTGTTCTTTTGGGAACAAAAGCCATTTAGCTTGAGCACTGTACTGTCATTTGGGTGAGTGGCTAAAGAGAAAAGTTGTATGCAGTTCAGCAGAAAAAACAGATTTGAGTTTCACTTCTAAAAAAGGCAGAAAAACTTTAATAAAGGATCAGTTCTCACCTTGGGAAAAAATTCTGAGCAGGGAAAGTATAAACAAAAGGTATTTGTGAAATGGTGGAGAGAGATTTCGTCTAAAATTTGCAGATCCAGATCTGCTGACCTACCAGAAATTCCAATGAAGTGGTAAGATGATAATTTCAAAGCCCAAGATCAACTATAGAAATAAGATAGAGGCCTCTTAATGTGTTGAGACAGTGGCATCATGCCTCTAAATTCTTATATATAATTTATTGTAACTGTCAAAAGAGAACGAAGAGAAACCAGCAACACTTTCCTAATGCTAGAAAGAAAAAAAAAAAAAAAGAAAGAAATGCAAAACCAGCAAGAAGAAAACAACATAAAAGATCCACCCAAATGCATTGTGAAGTGCACGCAGTGTTACATTCTCACTGAGCTCTCTGAAAGCTGCAACAGCTTTATTCATCCTGAGATCCCTGGCTTTGAGCTCTGTGTGTAGCTCTTAGTTGTGTGTGCTCATGTGTGTGTGCACCCATGCTCACACGCACATACACACACACACAGTGTGTGTTCACCAAAATTCTTTGGTCATGTGAGGTCAGCCTCAGAGGCAGCCCTGGAGCATGTAAACATAATTGCACTTTGCTGTGCCTTGCATGTCTTCTGATGTAGCAAGAGAAATACCTTATAGGACTGGAAGTGATATCAGGGTCACGAGCGGTCACTTGCCCAATCACGGAGTTTAGAGCAGCATTTTCATGAACTTCAAGGAGGTAAGTTGGTGAAGAGAAGACAGGAGGCTCATCAGCATCTTCAACGATGATTTTGACAGTGGCTGTGTCTTTAAAGGGCCCCCTGCCGCTGAAACGTGGGTCGATGTGAACATTGGCTGCCTCCACCTTCAGTGTATAGGATTTTTTGGTCTCAAAGTCCAGAGGCTGTTAAGAAATGACAGAGACAAATGTTTCTCACTAATGACCACAGCAGCAAGAACAAATGAGTGTAATGCTGATGGATGGTAGTTATGTGCATTTAAGCCCATTTGTGAGCCTTAATGGGATCCCTCTCTGTTCCCCCAGATTCCACCGGTAAATTTTACAGGCATTTATTGATATCTGTTTATTATACAAGCTCAGTGAATCTAATCTCCTATTGTTGTGCTTTGGTTTGCTCATTTCACTTGGAATTCACAAAATATTCACAGTCATGAATTGTGCCATCAAAATTTCACTTCAGAGTCATAATAAAATTTTACTAGTGACAACATGACCCGCATACCAATCAGCCAGTTAATTGAGCCTCTGCTGGTGGGAGATAAGGCAGCACCAAACACAATCTCTATCTGGGAAGAATATTTTATCATTTCTGCAACAGCACGTGAAATGTGAAGAACTAGAAAGAATCATTGTTTAGTCCGAGGAGACATTATAAAGCATAATTTAGCACTAATCTCAACAAAGAATGTTTCCTTATTTCACTTCCAAAGTCTTGCTGCTCTACTGATCATGTGGCTAAAATGAGGTTTATTATTTTGGGGGTATTCATAGAACTATTATGAGTTCTTTGCTAAGAAGCAGGTGGACATACAAATAAATATGCATACAGATACATATATTCTTCTGTTTATATTTAGAAGAAAGAATGAGAGTGGTATTTACAGATACCTTGGTGTCACCAACCACTGAAAGCAAGTTGAAACTACCCCATTGCACTATTACTAACAATGTTTCTGACATATTAACAGCTCATTCCTTAAAAGACCCAGGGACTTTAGTTAATGACCTAGGTAAATACAGCTAGGCAAAAGAACATAATCCCCTTAAATAACCAGAAGCCCATCTGCCTCAGAACCCCTCCGGTCCAATTCCCACCAACTCGTAATACCTCAGATTTCAAGAAAGTACATCTGTCAAGTTTCAAAGGCACAATTTAGGTTTCGACTGCAATCTTCTGTAAGAAACAGAACAACTTCAAATCTGCAATGCAGATTTTTTTAAAAAAGAAGCTGGAGCATAAGCCAACCATTTGTGAACTCTTTCAGAACCCCTGTATAAGCTTTATATATGTATTCTTATTTCCGAAATTTGTATTGATTTTTATAGTTGAATTCCTTCCTAATGGGACTTGACTTTGTCTGAGATATTTTCTAGTAAATGAGGTGGATAGGTACTCCCCTGTCTATTCTAAGGTTACCAGGTACATGTCACCAGTGAGTAGACAATTCAACATCAGTGTCTTGCCAACCCTCCCTGCTATAACACTTGGGCAATTTGAAATTCTTTAGAAACATTGGTGAGTACAGATTATGTTCTGCCTAATTCTTAGCTCTTGGTATAATGACACTGTACCCCCAAAACATCCTGGTGCTCTTCAGGTTTGATCAGACAAAAAAAAAAAAAAAAAAAAGAGGATGCATAATCTGTGGAAACATGACTCCTTACACAGTGTTCTCTAGAGTAAAATACATGTGTTTTTTTGGTGTTAAGATGTATAGTCTATGCTTCTCGGTTTGTGAATAGTAGTGAATAAAAATACAGCCAATGGCCAATTGCTTCAGTTTATAAAAGCACCTTATGGTAACAAAGGACAGCAGTTCATAATAACAATAAAAGTGACATTAGGAGTCATTAGCCAAGGAAAATGTGGCTGTGGGTTATTCAATAATTGACTCAAGTATAATTATACTATACTCTATTTCAAACGTGAGATTTTAAATACTTTGCAATGCTTAAGCCTAAACTCAAGCCAAGTAGAAGGGTAGTGTTCTCAGCAGAGAGCCATAAATAAAACACAGCCATTTATTTTCTCTCAAAATTAATGTTACAATTTACTTTGTATACAAAAATAAATCCAGAAAACTCCAGGTCCCCATTGCCAATATCTCTTCAACTGGGGGTGTTAAGAGCATGATCATGGGAAGGCAGATACAGAGAATGAGAGAGTAAATTTGGAGTCAGGTCAATGTAATGCTGATTAAGATGGAGGAAAAATTATGGGAGCCCAACAGTGTGGTCCATCACCTATCTTCTTGTACATGAACAAGCGATGCTACTTAAAATTTATTTGTACTACTTCGTGACAGAGACAGGAAGAGCCATATTAAACAAAATACCCATGACAAGGGTAAAAGGGTGTCTTCCCTGGCAAATGCCCTTGTCTGTAAAAATAACCAACTCTGTTCTAAACATTTTTATGAATGGAGATGTCTTGAGGAAAAATAAATATGGAAAATGTGGTACAGAAGTTTTCACAACACAAAAAGGAACGGTTGCCGGCGAAAGCAGTCACAAATCGGACGCATCATCTGGAAATTCTTTGTGGAGATGTTTCTCTCTCCAGTGGTAGCCCTGCACCCGGGAGTGAGGCAAAGAGGAACTTCATTTAACATAATGCCTGGACATCTGAGGCAGGGGAGAGTAGCCAACGGTAACAGGCTTGGCCCTCTTCTCCCAGTGCCCCAAACTAGCCAGAGTGCCTGCGCTGATGCTACTTCACTGAACTTGCCACCTTTATGGGAAACTGAGTCTTCTTCCCACTGGGATGCTTCTTCAGAACCATAGACAATACGCCTCAAGATGATTTCATAAAAGAATAAGAACTGTCCACCAATCTGTATACGTACCTCACTGCTTGAGGGTTACCATTCAAGTTCTGACTTCGTACAAATTCCTGAAGCATAGGGAAAGGCCGTGTGGCGTTGATGGAAGAGAAATAACGGGTGAAATGGGAGGCTAATACTACCATGGTGATTTCTCACCAGAGCTTTAGCTGCTATGTAAAGTGCAGCCAAGGGGAGGGGGCGGGGCCTGGCCAGGTAGCTCCGTTGGTTAGGGCGTTGTCCTGATACATCAAGGCTGCAGGTTTGAGGCCCGGTCAAGGGGCATACAAGAATCAACCAATAAGTGCATAAATGGGTGGAAGAGCAAATCAATGAATAGTAAATCAATGTTTTTCTCTCTCTCCTTCCCTTTCCCCCTCTCTCTAAAATCAATAAATAAAAATTAAAAAGAAAAAACGGTCCAAGGGGTTTGAGCTGTAAAATAAACTCTTTTCCACGACTAAAAAAAAGTGACACTTCTCTCAGCTCTAACATTATGTCTGGAAGTCCACCCAGCTCCCCCAAACTTCTCAACTCAAGTTTCAGAGAGGTCATCGGAATGTGGACAGAGCTTCCTTAGCTTACCTTTCTCAGTCTGATAATGCCATCCTGGGCCTGGGTGTCAGAGGCGATTTCAAAGAGCGCCGTGCCGTCTCCGTCGATGATGTCATACGACGACTGTGCGTTGTCACCAATATCCTGATCCTGGGCCTTCACCCTGCCGATGGCAGTGCCGAGAACCACGTCTTCAGGTACCGAGAAGTGATACAGGCCTTAGGAAAGGGGAGAAATGCTGCTTGGGTTCCCTTCCTTCCTTCCTTCCTTAGCGAACATTTATGGGGCACCTCCTTTGTTCTGGGCACTCCCATAAATGCCACCGATAAAATGTGGAAAGACAAAAAAAAATTTCCTTTTGCTGTGGAATGTACAATATTTTAAATGAGTCAGAGACGAAGAGTTTGCAGAAGATGTAGTGACTTTTCTTCGAGTCTCTTCCAACATATGGAACTTATTCAACCACATGTTTACCAAGTATGTAGTTGGAGTGGAGTTATATCCAGATACGAGTAAATCTATGTGAATGTTCTTCCCAATTTACTGTCAAATCACATTGGCTCCCTGTGGGGATAGTCATTGTTGCCCAACATAAAATAGTAAGCTAATTTCAGGACAGAAAGATGCAGTGTGTAACACACTGAAAGTCACTTTTGAAGTTACTTTTGTATTTACCGACTCGTAGACCATTTTTGATAAAATCCAATTACAAAACTTCTGCTCTGCCCTGCAGCAAGCTGTTCAGACACATGAAACACTCCTCTTGTTACTAAAGTCCTTCCTCATTGTTCTGAACCCCAGAAATCCTACCTTCCAAACTCTCTAGGCAAAATACAATTACAGCTGCATGTCCCTTCTCCTGCGGGGGCGGGAAAACACATCTAATTAGCGGTGTTTTTATTTGAATCACTTGAGTTGCCTTAGTGTCCCTCATTGTCATTGGTGTAGGGGAAGCTGTTGGAACCACAACCCCTGGCTATTAGCACTTCCCTGCATACCTGCCCTGCACCTCACTGCCAGCTCCTGCATGTACTTGCCTGAGGGTTTTCTCTGGCCTTCAGAACTCACTTTGGTCCCTGTCTGTCCGCCCACAACTGCCAGAGAATGAATGCCCCACAGAAGCAGCCCTCAAAAACTCACACGAATTAGTATATAATATCCCAGGCTCCCCCTCTCCCTGGAGGGATAACATTTCTGTTATTATGTTTTGGCTTGTTTGTTTACAGTGTTCCAGAGTTTCCCCAATAGGATGAAGCTCTAGCCACCTACAGGGGAAGTGGGCCCCAAACAAACGCACACAATAGGCTCTCTGTCGTTCTGTCTCCCATACGCCCTCACTTCCCTACTGGAATCATTGCCAAGATAAACTACTTATAATCAAATTCTTATCTCAGTGCCTGTTTCTGGGGACTCCAAACCCAGACAACCAGGAAATTGTAGGTCTGTTGCAGCAAAAACGAGGGGAAAATAAACATTCAATGAACTATAAACCCAAAAGGAAAAATTAAATCCGGAGAACATTACCTAATTGTAGTTTGAACTCAATCACTGGGTCCCTTGGATAAACTAAGGCTCATTTTACCCACTCTAACAAGATTAGTTCAGATGATGGGTTAGATTTTCTTCTAGCGCTAACACACTTTTATTCAATGAGGACGTAAAAATGTCCCCAAGAAGCACGAAATAACGGGACGGGGGAGCACAATGTTTTCCAACTATTTTGCCATAAGGTAGGCACTGAAAGTCATTATGTTGAGCATAAGTCTCCCAATTCTCTCATAATTGGTGTAATGATTCTGTTTCCTTCAAACTTTATGTCCTAGGTAAGGTGTGAGGGGATCCATTCAGGTATGCTTATCAAGCAAATAAGTCAGCAAGGGAACTCACCTTGCTGCCCGTCCTCACTCAGAAAGCTTTGGGAAACCGAGCAAATGGAACATTTCTTTATCCATTTCTCTTCTGCTCACTCCCATCATCTCTAGCAGAGTGAGTACAGCTAATAGTTATGACCCCTAAGAAAGGGAACACTTCTGAAACTCATCTGCCACTGCTGAATTGAAACAATCATTCTTCCAAGAAAGAAAAGTTGCATATTAGAGCATTAACTACAACGGCAACTAAAAAGGAAATAAGAAATTGGGGGAAAGACAAGAGAAATGGCATTCTCCATTCTAATACTTTTGTTAAAAAGGGTTGCGTTGTTGTCTGATTCATGGATGGCCAGAGGTGGAATTTCTCAATGAAAATGCACCTTTTCTGTTCTTTCTACCTCGGAATTTCTGAAGATAAATTCTCAAAGATACCCCAACTGTGTCATTTTCAAGTGCCATCTCTGTCTCTCCCCTTCCTCTCTCCCTCTCTTCCTCACTGTCCTCTCTTCTCTCTCTCTTCAAAAATAGTTCTCTCATGGTATTTCCTGTCCCAGCACACATCTAAGAATCCCTCATGTCAGATATAGATATGATAACTCACCTCCTTTACTAAAAATGCCATCTATCCTCAGAGTTCTGTTATCATCACCTCTCAAATATCTATCACAGCTATATGCTCCTCCCTATGTCCTCTGTGACCACCCTGGCTTGCCAGGGCTACCGTCATCTGACACAAATGACTACAGTCATCCCTTGCCTGGATGCGAGGTGGAGAAGACGCTGGGCAAAGCCAGATCCCATTTTCTCTGATTTCCTTGGAATCAAAACCTATTACACAAGCTACAATGTAAAAATCTTCTAATGCTTCCCAATGGTGTCAGCATAAAGCTTATGGTCCACAAAAATGGCTAATTCCTGCCTCACCTGCCTCTCCAGCCTGTGTGAGCTTCAACGGCAGTGACATTCCACTCACTCTCACCTAGGGCCCTGCGTGCACCCTTCGTCCACAGGGTGTTTGGACACTCTTTCCTCTAGGTGCCATGCCCATGCCCCAACCTTAGTTTCACCTTGTCTCAGCTAATTCCTAGCTATCATTCCTATGGCAGTTCAAGAATCTCCATGCCAGCAAGACCTTGCTAACTCATCTCTCTGTGGCAGATACTTTGGCAAATACTCAGAAGAAAAGGATTCTGGGAGAGTACAAGGAAGCTGGCAAGTAATGACCGTCTCCCTGATTCATGGGTGGTGGCTGCCTACAATCCCGTCGAGGGTTTCTGAGGCAGAGCATGCCTTCAGTGGGGAAGAGTACAGTCAGCAATCACTGTGATCCCCGCAACTGAGGCCAAGTGTATATTTTGCAGCAAATGTACTACACACCTGCCTTTTCTACCTCAGATGCTAGATATTCAGTTTCTTTTTTTTTTTTTTTCCTGCAACTACATATGCTAAAGGATTTCCAAATGCTGTGATCCCCAACCAGTTTGCCCATTATTACTATGTAAGAGTCAGCTAAGGAGTCAGTTAACGAGATAAAAGAGGGAGAATTTGGAGAGGGAGAATAAAGTTGCCCCCATGCTGTGGCCTTAGGCCTGGCAAGCATGAGTATGTGTATCTTTTTCCTGTTAGGTCGTGATGCTGATTTTGTCAATAAGTACATTTTTATATTGGAAACCTGTTTATAGTAGAAACTGAAATTGATTTTTTAAAGTATATTTTATTGATTATGTTGTTAACATAGTTCCAATTTTTTCCCCTTTGCTCCCCTCCACCCACTACCCCTCTTCCCCCAACAATCCCACCCCCCTAAATTTAGTTTCTTTCATACAACAAGCAGACTATGGATAGAACAGTATCTGAGCTGTATTTTATTCACTCCCTCAAATTTGTTCACGGAAAGTACCATGAATAGAGAAATAAGCACACAATTCGCAGCCACAGTGTCGGTTCTAATTCTTAGCTGCGCTGCTTAACTACACGCTCAGTTTTGGGAGAGTTTTTATCAACTTTTTCAAAATCTGTAAAATGAGATGTATTGAGTACCAAAGGGCAGGAGAGTTGGTTGTTTCCTGTATGTATATGAATTGCCATACCGTGCATATGATAAGCGCTCAATGAATGCAACCGGATGTTGCTGAAAATTAGACTATAAAGTCAAATGAAAACATCCTGCTTAGATTCTCATCCAGAGCAGGAAATTCACTTACTCTGGGCAAATTTTGGAGGGTTGTCATTAACATCAGTAAGGGTCACTGTCAGTGTCGTGGTCCCTGACAGGCCACCGGAGTGTCCACCCATGTCTTTGGCTTGGATAACGACCAGGTACTCCTCCTTGGCTTCTCTGTCCATGTTGGGAAGGGCAGTTTTTATAATTGCTGATGGGAAAAAAAATGCGAGAATGACTTTCAGACAGAGAGCTCATTCAAAAATAAATACGTGAATCATACACGCGCATACACACGTCTGTAGGAGAACCCACTTAAGTGATTTTCTGAGTTTTATTTTTTTGACACTTAACTGGTGTGCATTTGTGATGCCAGCCCAATAAGAGAGATTGTCATCATAGACAGCAGTGCATAACTTGCAAAAATTTATTTTATAATTTTTTTAAACTTGCAAAACTATACCTTTGAAAGTAAACTGAGTGGCATACTCTTGCTTACCAAATTAAGGAATAAATCATTACACAGCCTCATCTACCCAGGAAAACCCTGGAAGTGAAAAAATCCTACAATTTATCACAGACTCCAATTTCTCTAGAAGAGGAGTAAATACACAAATAGCTTGAAGGCTCTAAGTTCAAAGAGAAATTATTCTGAAGCTCACAAATACATTAGAGATGAAATTATTAGAATCAACTCAGATGAGTAAAATGCCAATCAGAATTAAAGCAGGCAAGTGTCTAAATCTTAAGATACTGTTCAATTACGTTTATTTTTTAATTGGTTGTATCTTCTCTATTATAAAAGAAATACTTGGCAAAAATACAAAGCTATAGAAAAGGGAAAACATAAAATCATGCAAAATAACATAAAATAATCAGTGCTAAAATGTCAGTGCTTTTTCTTCTGATATATTTTCAGGGTTTTATCTATCTGACTCTTTGTGTGCTATACTAGCAATTTACCTTTCTCATTAAAGATTCAAAATTTACACTGATCCTGAACTTATTTTGAAAATCTGTATTTAGTCCTCTCCTTACCCTTATGCTTTTTTCATAGATAAATGTTGCTAATATATGTGTATAACTCTGAGGCCATTGCTTGTATATGCATACAAATGTGCCCAGGTATATATAAACATTTCACAAACATGATCTTGATATAGGCATTGTTCTGGGACTTCAGTCACACAGTGGATATCTTTGAGATATTTTCTTGTTAGCACATAGAGGTCAAACTCATTACTTCCAATAAGTACATCATTGTTCATTTATGAATGTACTATGAATAACTTAGCCCTATACTAGTAGATATTGCAGTTATTCCCATTTTTTTCATTATAAAGAATAATCAGGTATCTTATAATACTATATTTTTCTGTGTCCTGAATTTTTCCTTAATTCTATGTCATAAGATGCCCCTCCTGATATTGCTTAAACCCCATAAGAAAGTTATCATGACTAGCCTAGTATATTCCTATTGAAAGAATTTGTGTTATATCTCAGGCCCGGATGAAAGAAAACTGTCCAGATTAAAGATAATTCCTCCTTACTTCTAACCCAGGGACATCATAGATACTCAATTAAAACTGAAGATGTGCCACACTCTTAACCACTTCTGAAGTGGTAATTCTGTTTCTGTTTTTATTTTTTTTCTTTTCTTTCTTTCTTTTCTTTTTTTTTTTTTTTTTGTGGGGAGGAGACTCATATGCTATAATTCAATCATCTGTCTGTAAAAGGTTTCTGGAAAGTTCAAGTCCCTGAATTATCTGAGTAGCAGGCAAAGCTCAAGAGTGCCCGGGGAAATCTAATCCACCCAGGCAGTGGGCAGTCTCCAGCAGAGCTATGAGTTCCTCTAGACCTTGACATGACTTCTGCATCACAGCCTCCCATTCAGGGAGCATCTAATTCAATACCCATGCTTATTTGAAAACATCAATGGAAACATAATAATATCTTTCATTACAATTGTTTGTTTCAGGATTTGATTATATGATAATGTAACTCAATATATCATACTTACATGGTTATAAACAAAAACAGAAAGAAAAGAAAAAAGAAATAAAGCAATTATCAGACTTAGATCACCATGAGGCATTGTTGAGAGGAAAATAAACACCTGAGCAAGAAAAAAAAAAGCAATAATAACAATAACAAAACCTCATTATTATCCTGATGAGGTACCAATATGACTACCCTGCTATGGATATATTTTTACAACTCAGCATATCTTCATTATGAGCTCAATTCTAGTAGAAAGGATTAGAAAACTGCTTTATTGCCATGATAGTTACATGAGTGATTATAAAGTTTAGGTCATTAAATTAAAACCATTCATTAGACTTTAAAATTTGACATGGAGCTTCTAATAATCAGAGGAAACTGATATAATTTCTCAAGGAAGGCAGCAACTTTTTTTAAAGAAATTGGTTTCAGGTTTATACCTGAATCTCCTCAGGTTAGTTCATTAGGAGAATGTTTACAACATTCTCAGTCAGAAAAGACTGGTATGTATTTCTCTCATTATTTTTATACTATATTTTGAGATTATTAATTTTTTAAAAAACTGATGTCTCTCAGACACTTGAAATTAAAACAGTTTGGAGGCTCAGTTGAAGATAGCTTGCTTGGGTTAGTGTTTACGAGTTATATCAGAATATGAGGGAAGCATCATGGCTGAGGTATTTGTTTAGAGGAGACGGGAAGAGCTCCACGGGTCTGCATCTATTACAGAAATGATCATGCCCTGCCCCGTGGAGGGATACAGCGGCACACTACCTAAGATGCATATCTAGACAAATTTGAGTCTCTTTACAAGAGGTTCCTTATGTTGAAGTCAAACAAGTTTGGTTTCTTCTATTATTCTCACACTTACGAGCTTTGTGATCATGGACAAACTACTAAACCCACCAGGACGCAATACCGCATCCTGTCAAATGGAGGTAACAACCAGTCTCCTGTTGGGGTATTCTAAGATTATGTGAAATAGTTTGTGGAAAGTCTTCGGCACACGTGACCCAGCCAGGCTGTTTCTCTCCCCCCTTTTCCTTCCCAGCCAGAATCTATTTAATGATTATCTGGATGGTGGTTAGAGGGCTGGACGTTTTCCAGTTGCTCCTCCGGACTCACTCTTCAGCATTCTTCACCTACTCTTGGCTGGGGGAGTGTACTTTACAGATCGCCTCAATGAAGTTGCTTACTTTCTGGCTTTGCCTGAGCCTCAACCAGCATACATTAGCCTCGGACAGCAACTTTCAACCAGCGTGCTGCTAAGAATTCTTAAAATATTGCCATGCCTGACTGTTTAGTCAGGAGTGCTGACCTCTTTTCCCTTAGATTGTCAAAAAAAAAAAAAAAAAGGACAACAGTCAACACAACACACACAACAATAGCTCTCTGGTGTGAACGCACAATCTTGAACCATAAATATATAGATCATATAATAGAGTTGGATCTTTTTGGTCACATGGTATAATAAGGTTGTATCTGATTGGTTAACTCTCGGTACTAGAAATCTTTATATACAAGTACAGGTGCCTGCTTTTTAGGAAGTGATTTTGGAGCAAAAAGGATAAGCAATTACTTTTATCATTATTATTTTGTAAGTCAATCAAAATTATACCTATTTTTGTGAAGTCAGCAGAATTTTAGTGATTAATTTGTATGTGCCGTGAGATGAAAAAGGTCAAACATCACTGTCCTGGGATATGTGAGGATGGAATAGGGTGAGATTCTATACCTTCCAAATACCACAATCACACGTTTGGACACTCCACAGTTATTATACTGGGATACTGCTAGAGCAAGACTCTAGAGTCCAGTAGCTGCCCCCTTCCCTTTCTCCTTCAAGCTTAGGTGCTTCCCTATAGCTTGGGTGTTTCCCTAACCCTTGACGGTCTCTCTTAACCTGGCCATACCATGGCCAATAGTTCCTTAAGGTCTTCTCAATCACTCCATTCCTGCCAGAATCCTATAAGCTATGGCTAGGATACCGGTTCCTTATCCAAGTGTCAAACATGGATCCAGTAAACCATTCATATAAGACATCTACCTATAAAAAGTACTTCAGTGACTAGCATATGACTATCCCACGGACCACTCCTAGAGATTAGCAGGGCAGGTATTTGTTTCCTTAGCTGTACAAATGAGAATAACACCTATTCACTTAAGTTAGTTGCTCAAAATGACCCAGTTGGGAAGCTGCCCATCTGGGAGTCTTCATGCGTCCTCTTTTCTTAGACAACATTGGGAGTAGGTTTCCTGATTTCCAGGGCAAGCAGGGAGTCTCTCCAAGGTTTCGTTAGGGCATGCAACACATCATTGGCTCCAGTATAAACTGTATAATGAATAGCTCTTACTTTGTCTGAGCTCCCTGCCTCTAGCCTCAACCTCACAACTATCAGTAACTCATTAGAAAACCCAAGACAAAATTTCTTGGACATTTCCCTGCTACTTAGTAGCTGAAAAGGCAGGATAGGAAAAAAAAATGTCCCCTTAGTCTTCGAATATTTTTCCATTGGGTTGGGGCTTATTTATACATGTTACTTAACTTTTTTTTATATTCCTATTCAAAAGACAGACCAATTCACTTGCATACATGTTGCAAGATATTGATAAGCTCCTAAACTATAAGTTTACAAACTGCCTGAAAATGTCCTTCTAGTTCACCCTAAATTATTTTATTTGGCTCACAAATTCCCCAAGCACTAGGAGCTTCAGGCTGTTTTTATTGTGGATAAGAGAACTTCTGTAATTAAAAGCAAAATATATTGTTTGGTATTAAATACCAGCCAACACGGAGCAGAAAACATAAGAATAAGGCTGCTTTTTCTGTCAGATTTGAGAAATCAAAAAACTGACCTATGCATACAAAAAAAAAAAAAAAAAAGTTGCTACAATGCTCCATGAAGTGGCATTTTTATCCACTTCCAAATTTGATTTTTACAAGGCTGATAGGAGCTTCCTATACCCTTTTTGTCAGAATAAACAAAATGCAAACACCTTGTGATGGTGCTCATTTAAAATCGCTACCCTCTGCCCAAGATATGAGTCCCTTGTGGTCACAGTCGCGGTCCAGCGGAAGTAGTGCCCACGTCTCCCCACGCCACGCGCTTACGGTCAGGTTACACCTTCTCAATGCCCAGCGGTGTGTTCAGAGGTTTAACTGCTGTGTGGAAACTTCCATTCCACCGACCTGGCCACACATTTGGGTTTTCAGTTTATGGCAAGCAGGGTAACAACATTCTTTCTTCCGGGGAAGTTAGTAAAACGAAACAAAATAAAACTCCTTCATGTAAGTGTTCGCTAAATAACCTCACAAAAGAGAAAACCTGTGTACTTTTTTAAGTGGAAATTTCAGGATATGGCTCGGAGTTGATTCTGTGAAAAAATGTTACACCTGTTACCTCTGACCTTTGCAACTTTCCAGCTCAGCAATTGTGCTAAGGTTTGGACTTGGACCCCTTCACCAGATACCCTTGGGTAAGTCACAGGACATTCTTGGGACACACTTTTTTTTTTTCCTTGAAAATGGGATAGTGTAATATGTTGAGAAGGAAAAAAGAAATAATAACACAGTTGGTGCTCAGGAGGATGAGCCTGTCCTGCTGGAGTCTCAATAACATTCACAGCAGAGTCGATTCAGAAAAGAAAATGTAAACAAATCAATTTTAGAAAAGATTCCCTGGAACTTTATTTTGAAAATCTAATCAGAGAAAGCAATTAATGAGAACAGTTCATTTTCCATGAATTTAATTCAGTGGAGATGCTGAAACTGACTTTGGGGAGCAGGGATGGGAAGGTACAGGAATTGAGGTGAACCCTGGCAGGAGGATTAAGACAGGCGATGGGGGAACCATCTTGCTCTGGAGCTGACATTCATTACCCTACAGGGAAGACTGTGACTAGAACTTTGAATTAGGTATATAGGTAATGATAGAAAGATAGATAGACAGGAGATAGAATGATCTGTATTTGGAGAAATGAGATTTCTCACCTATTTCTGGTGCTTCATTCTCCTGTATTTAAAAGACATAGTTTTACCTTAAATTGACTCAATCACATGGAGATTTCTCTAATGCAGCAGTTTAAACTTTTAAGTCCTAGACTGGCCTAAGTGCTTCTAAGTGCTAAGCATCTGCCCCTCATAGCTCGTCATTCAGAGAGTACTTCTGATTAAAATCCCTTCTCAGACAGCCCAGAATTTAAACCTAATGTGTGTATTTTTTTTTCTTTCCATTGTCTTTGGTGTTACCATTGGAGAAGCATTTTGTATCTGTCAGGAAGACTTCTTTGTATAATGTCTGTGCTATCACCAGATTGAGAGGCTTCAGGAGAAAGGCAAGGAGATACTGATTAACTCCTTTGTCTCCTTTGTCATTCTGCGGGCTGATTACTGTAATTCCCTTTGTGCGGGTCTCCCAGATTGCGCTGCTCTAAGATTGCAGTTGATATAAAATGCTGTGCTAGACTCCTCTTTTGAATAAGACTTGTTGAGTACACTATCCTGGTTATGAAACCACTAGCTTTGTCATTCCCCTCCCCCCCCCCGACTCTTGCCATTTCAACGTGCAATTTTTTATCTTACTGTCTGCAGAAGGGGGTCTTTTGTTGATAAAATTAAGTGGCACAAATTCACTAGCGATGTCTTTTGCAAGGATCCTACACAGCACTCACAGTTTCTGATAACTGTGAGATCTCTATCAGTTATGAGGGGTAAAAGATATATATCTGTGTGTGTATATATATATATCGTCGTCGGCAGCCGTACGTCTCGAGAGACGATGGTGTAGCTTCTTAAGAGTCTATCTGCACCGCCGAGAATGGCTGTGCAGTCCGACTCGGGAGTGACACGGTATCTGTCTCCTCCCGTGTTGAATCGACATCTTGCGATGACGCTGGAGTGTCCTCTCCAGTGAAGCTGAAGCTACAGAGCCTGGGCAGGGTGATATGGAGGGTCTGCTGTTGCCCATGCAGCAGACCCCCCCTCTCTTCGCAGCTGAAGGGTCCAAGGGAAAGACGGAGTCTTTCCTTGGACCCTTTATATATATATATATATATACCCAGAGATGTTTCAACACATGCCCACCTAATCACTGAATAATATCTTCAATACAATAACTTCAATCATGCCAAATCTGCGCAACCGTATCACAAAGGAGCAAGTGACACATCAGAAAAGTGTTCAGCCTCCACAGGGTACAAGAAGCTCCTGCATTTCCCTTTCTTTGTGACTAGAACTATGAATCAAATAGATGGGTGATGATTGATGATAGATAGACAGATAGACAGACAGATAGATAGATATAGATGGGTGGTAGAATGGCCTGTATTTGGAGAAACTAAATTTCTCTTCTATTTCTGATTCTTTTGTAAAATATAATAGTATAATTAGAAAGCTAATGGGTTAAATGTATCAGTAATCAAAGGCTTATTGATATATTTTGACTTGGTATTTTTAAAACCAAGAACTTATTCCAAGGAAATTAGAAATTTCCCCTTCTCATTTGTTTAGATTGTGTTCACATTTTTTTCTGCATGATAATTTTAGAAGGCGAGTGATTTAAATATGTAACAAAAGGCAAACAGTAAATTAGTGGTTAAGGTTATACAGATCAAAGGTATACAATATTAAGGAGACGTTTAAAATTATGTTAACATTTCTGTAGCAAAATACAGTATGGGCCACAATTTCTAAATTTTATTTTAAAATATTGTCTGTGATTATTTCATTTTATACTGTGTTATAAAAATTTGGCAAAGAATATGCATAAAGATACTATAATGTGTTTTAGTAAAGCAACCGAAGGTCTCCCCTTGCTCCACACAACACACACACCAAAGTCCCCAGGACTCTGTAATGGGAAGGAAGCACAGGCCCTATCTCTTAGAAAATGGCTCTGTGGTTATATAGATGAGAATTCATTTTGGTAGGAGTATTAACAGCCATGTGATCTCAGTCAGGTCACAGAAACTCACCAAGGCTCATCAATCTCATGTGTAAAATGTTATTCATTGCTAAATAAGAGTTTCACTTTGGTATTATTACATATGAGGTAAAGAGCCAAATGTATTACTTTATATATATATATATATATATGTAGATAGATAGATAGATAGATAGATATAGGTATATACAGAGAGACATATGTGTAAATATATATATATTTGTATTTATATTTATAAATATGTACAGATACATACATATATGGATGTATATAGATATACACTCATCAGATATATATTTATACATAACCTGGTATTCACTTCTTATAAATGTATATCTATCTATAGTATTTATACATATTTATGTAAATAGAATGTAGGTATTAATTCTGTATAATAATAGTCAAAATAAACTTATTTAAAAAATTAGTGACAAAGTTTATATTCAGTGATTCTACAAGACGTGAACATTCCTCACCAATTTCAAAATGGTATGCCTCTAGCCCTGGCCAGTGTGGATCAGGTGGTTGGAGAGTCCTGCTACCAAGCAAAAGGTTACACATTCGATTCTTGGTCATGGCACATACCCAGATCGTGAGTTCGATCCCAGTCAGGGAACACAGAAGGCAACAAATGGATGTTTCTCTCTCGCATTGATTTTTCTATCTCTCTCCCTCTTCCTCTCTCTCTAAAAGCAATAAAAAGTGTCCTTGGGTGAGGGGGAAAATGGTATGCTCCATAGAGATTTCCAGGAAACAAAATTACTTTTTGAATAATTTCTGCCTAAACTCATTTTGTATTATAACATTGTACACAACATATGGCTTTTAAAAAATTGAGATATAATGGGCATAGATTTAATAACATTGTATTAGTTGCACTTGTATAGCCTGATGATTTGATATTTGTATGTACACTAAATGCTTACCACAAGACACTTAACCTTTCTTTGGACTTTCCTTGTACTTTGGTGCCTCCACAACTTTGTGTGGATAATGCAGCCTAGACCACCCATGGCCTTCATGGGGCCTCTTAGAATTCCATTCATGTTTTCAGGTCTAAATCTAATGTTTCAGAGGCCAAGAAGCCCTCCCAGGTAGAACAACTTACCCTCTTCCTTTCCACCGATTGCACCTTTGCCAGAAACTGCCTCATGACATTTACTTTATGTCTTTTCTCCATTTCATCACTTCCCCTATGATTTCAACCTGTCCTGAGAGTAAATTACTATGGACAGGAACTATGTCTCATTCAACCCCGGATGCCCAGAACCAAACGCAATCTCCGGCACATACTAGGTACTGTACAAATGTAGAGGAGAAGAAAATAAGACAAAGGAAAAAGAAAGAAGTTGAGAGGGAGTAAAGGAGGAAAAGAAAAGCAGAAAATCATGCTATAGAGCTTTTCCTAACTGTTTTGTGGACTCGACACTGGAGTATGCAAACACTCGGTAAATGTTAATAATTGTCATGTCTATGGGGACCAGAGACATTTAGACACAATTATAACATAAAAGAGCCAATAAGTGGGGAGGAGGGTGTCAAGATTTGAACCTAAGTCTTGCAGCCTTCAAGGCTTAAGAAATGCCCACCGCCTAATCCATACCATCTCAAGAGTCACATGTTAAAGTCATGCCAGTTTGCCAGAGGAAGGGCATGACACCCTGATGAACACCAATGAAGTGACTGTGCCTTGCAGATTGAAGAACCCAGGGGTTCTCATTGTTTTTGTAGACACTTCACCCATTTCTTAATTGACATTTGAGTTATTTACTAAATGCCTCAGTATAAATTTATGGTGCAGTGTTCTAATATTTCTGATAATCTCAGGATTATTCTAAAAATAAAAGGGCAATGCTGATGAGCTGTATATCCTAATAACATTTTATGAACTTAATTAAGATTGAAATCATATAAACAATTGCTTTCATCTGCACACTTTACCAATGATGCCCTCGTCTGACTTGTTATTTCTCAAGTTCTCTTATTTGTTATTTTTCTTGGCATATATACAGATATGATGTCTGCATGCTCCTAAAATATTTATAGTTAAATTAGTTAGCTGACAATGTATTATTAGAGGAATATTAGGGGTTTGGTATATGGTCCAGCAACGAGACAGGTCTTGGGCAATGTCACACAGACTGTGGCCAAGCAAGGCTCCAAATCTGGGCCTGTAGGATCTTAGATATAAATATTAGTGAAATAAACTACCCCCCTTTGGCCAAAAAATCTCCACATAGTGCTTAGTGAGATATTTTTCCAACAATCCCCTTCTATGCTATCACGGCATCTTAACACGAGTCTGTTTGACAGACATGACTTCTTTGTCAGAGATTTTATATATATTTAACTCTACCCGACCCTCCCCATTTGTGTGTGAAAACTGTTGCTAGAGGATAGTAGGCTTGAAAGCTTCAGGTTAGACCATGAGGCTCTAGCAGGCATCCTCACTGTGTACAAATTGCTTCTATACATGTGAACTTCCTGTCTCATAATGCAGTATATTCTTTGACTAAATACCTATAACTTCTTTCTTATCCACTGTGTGGGTCACATGTATGTCTATATCCATATCCACAGGGAATGACATAGGAAATAGTTATGTTAATTAACAATGATACTATGTCTCTAGAGCTTCACACACGCTGCATAGTGACTTCCGTGTATAGACTGTCTCACCTGTGGCTCCCGGAGTCCCCTCTTAAGTAATTCTGTTCAGGCCGCCGTTCCCAGCATCAACACACCGCTCGCCAATAACCGATGCTACTCAAACCACCAATTTCTCGTGACATTGAAATACTTGCAATTATTCCTATTCAGCATTGATGACTCCTCAATCAAGTGGAATTATTTCCACAAAGCACATGACGGCTCCATTCTCTCCTTGAGTCTCAATTCCAATAACTAATTATACATATAACAAATATGGGTGGTTTCAAGAAGCAAAGTGAAAGTCGCTAAAATTGGATGCTTTCTCCCAGCAATTGAGAACTTAGGCAGAGGAGAACGGCAGGGGTGTGGGGAAGGTAACACACAGACTTGGCAGCCGCCCATGGAGAAAGGGAGCTGGTTTTGAGACCCGAGTCTAAATGAACTTAAGGAACTCTCCTCAACTCTTAGACCTCAGTCTCCCCACCTGCATAACGGAGGTTTTAACACCTACCTCGCATGATATTGAAGAGCATGTAACATTGTTCACAGAGCATAACAGATACTCAGATTTTAAGTGAACCGATGTTGTCCCCGAAATGCTGGAGTGGCCCTGAGTCTCTCATGCTCTGTTGGAACTGTCTGGCCCCAGATCTCGGTCAGACACGTATGTCCTGTTCATCACAGCCTGCCAATACCAACAAGTAGAATGTGGTGTTTGGGGAGCCTGGGCTTGATTTCTGGCCCCTCTGTTCCCAGTGTTATCCTTAACCAGGGCAAATGTTTTAGTGTCTTTGAGACGTGGTTTTCTTTTCTCTTCTGCTACATAGAGTTAGTGCTTACCTAAAAATTCGTCGTGTCTTTTTTAAAGATGATTATTAAGAAAGATAATGCATATTAGCCATGGTATTTATTAACATGTATTAATAACATATATTAGGTTACTATTCAGCAAATAATAAAATAGTAATTAGCTGATGACTATTACTATGACTATCACGATCACTGATACCACATTATTGCTGGGTGAGTGGGAAGATCAATCACAATAAAAATACTAACACTCTCAATACTAACACTCTAAACAAGTAAATAATGACATAAGTTTCTTTGCATAGAACTAATAAGAAAAAAAAAATACTAACACTCTTCTTTGTGCCAGGCTCTTTACAGGTACAATGTCTCCATGAATATAAAGTGCTTAGTGTTGTGGCTGGCACAGAGTAGGTGTTCACCTATGTAGCTATTATAATTATTATCACCCTCACCTCATTTTTACATGTCACAATCATCCAGTTAGGTAACATTTAGAGTTTATGCTAAATGACAAAGAAATATGAACTTCTGTGATTGTGGTTAGATTCCTTATAGTGTGAGCTTCACCATGGTTGAGGCAGTAATAGACTTGGTGCTCTTTTTAGCACTTTCCACTTCACCAACTTGTCTGTCCGACACCTCGGAGGTTCTAGATGGTCACGAATCGCTTACTTCAGAGTACTCTGCTGAGAGGCTTACCTCCTAGCTTCAAATGGTCATCACTGCAGTGCTCCTCTGAGGAATCTCTAACCCGGAGATGCAGAGCAACTCGGTGATGTCACTCAAGAAATTCTCACTAACCCACGAACCTTGATTTCAAATATTTAAAAAAGCAGAGGGTAAGCGAGACACTGGCAAAGAGATTGTCTTTACTGAGAACATTTTCCCAATTAACTACATCCTTAACCTCAAATTCTTAGAGAAGTTTCTGGCTAATAAATCATGCCTCCATGCCATGGGTCATTGCATGTTCAGCAACAAATGATCACTGCATCATTTGTACGTGCGACTCGGTAAAGTTCCCATTCATAAAATCACAGCCCAGCCCAGGGCTCAGAGCTGAAGAACAGTACTTTGCTTTCAATTGCTTTGACACAGGTCAGAGGGCGTGTCTACTTCAAGGGGGGGGGGGCGGCTTTGGCCAGGAGGAGGCGGGTCTTCTTTTAATGAAGGTGGCTGCCCCAAGGAGTGTCAAACACGTGCTGAGACCTGGCCCCAGCGCCCTTCCAAGTCAGGATCAGTGACCAGGCTCTGCTTAACCACATTCTAGGGTTCTCTGCCACGGCCACTGCCATGCTTATACTTCTTTTTATCCATATTAACTAGATGTTGATAAAATATTGAGTTGTACAAAAATGATAAACATTCAAGTATTGAGAGGAATTACATAGGAGAAGCACTTAAAATTCTGACAGCTTGATTCATCCACAGTAATGCAAGGCACACAGATCTCCCCGGTATTCCTAGATAACCCCCTTGCCATTCCTTTTGTGCCTTTCAATCCAATAGCGTCCTTGACCTCCTCACTGCCTTCTTCAAGTCCCGCTATTGAAACCTCCGCACACATTCCACTGTGGGACCACAGGCTCTCTTTCTTCCCAGCAGATTGATTCTTCTCCTTTGCTTCACATTATCTCTCAAAATAGAATTCTCCTCCTCCTTTCTTCATGCCACTTCTCAAACAATGCTGCTGTGCGATTCCTTTTTAATCACATCGCGGTCTGTGAAATACCGACAACTACTGTCCACTGGCACAATACCTGCCCCTCATCTCCACTCTCGAATATTGTCACAGGTTTTAGCTTTCCTTATTCTTTTTTATTAAAAAGTAAAAAACTTTCTCGCCCCGTATTATTTGTATCCATGCAACCAATGCCCCCCATTTGTGCACCACAGAGCGTAGGGCGCAAACAATGCCCTGGGCTCTATTTTCCACAGAATAAGAAATAGTGTCACAAAATGACTGACAAGGAATAAATCTGTCACTCCACTAGTGTTTTTTGAGGACCTACTATATATCAAACATTCATTGCGTCAAGAACTAAGGATGCGGGGGGAGAGGGGACGATAAGGAGGTGAATGTAACAATCCTTACATTCTGAGGGTTTATGACCTACACGAAACAGGGCAACCAGGCTCACACCCCGCTGGTGAACTTCTGGCTTCCAGCTTTTTTATTTGTAAACCTGGGAGAGTGATGCTTACTTACCTTGCAGAAAAAAAAAAAAAAAAAAAATGAGGGGACATATGTCACCAGCGAGAGCTGTTCATTATAAATGATTCTCATAGAGCCTGGCCAAGTTTAACTGTGATTAGCACAGGCCATTGTGAATATTGAGATCCAGATATGTTTATTCCCCACAACAGAGAGGCAGACTCAGGGGACTGGATCTCTCTGTCCCTCCAGGAAAGAGATAATTACAGTCGTATAAACAAGAGGCCCGCTGACCTTCCTAGGAGGCAAGCCAGAGGCAAAACCACTTGGAAGGGAAGGGAGGTAGTTATTCTAGTTAATAGAGAGTTAACATAGAGAGGGCTAGGAAGAGAAGATTTTTATGGATCTATTGTTCCCTTAGTGACAGTTGTCAAAATATATCAGAGCTCGGTTTCTTCAAATACTTCAAGTGGCTTATGATGCTTATTCTCTATATTAAACTTAAAAGCCGTAACAAATAAGGACATCTTCCTTTAGCTGCTCTGAGCTTTTAACAACTATACGATCCTCCTTCTCTTTCTTTTCCCTGATTCTTATCACCCTCTTCTCATGCTCCATTCTCTCCTTCTTTTACTCTGTAGTATTCTTCTTTTTAATGTATTTGTTCCAACAAAGCTAAGCAAGATACACATTTTTGGGAATGTTTCCTGGGTGTGTGAATGCCAAATATGAAGTTCTACCTTCTCGCTACGTCTGCTTCCTCCAATGCAGTCCAATGGACACTCACTAAGTACATTGTATTTTCTAAGCATCACTAGGCTTGGTTGAGGGGAACGCACAAGATTCTCTGCCCCAGAGACACCCACATTACTTGAAAGACTGGTTCCGTCAAACTCTCAGTTGCTCATGGTAATTACAGAACCAGAGGTTTATATGTCTGTATTTGACCTTGTCACAATACCAAGGATGCAAGCCGCTGATTCTGAGAAACTTGCAGTCACTCCTTGCACTTGTCATTTTATGTAGTGAGATGCTGAATACAATTCCAGCTTTAGAAGTAACCTCTGTGTGTGTGTGCACCTGAGTGCAACATATTTAAGGGACATGGTTTGAATGAGAGAAAATATTTTGGACTAGGACAAAGGAATAAAATTACCTTCAAATCTGACGTTTAGGTTTGGGGTAACTTCAAAAAACTCACCCATCTGCTCTTGTCATGATTTCCCTGTATTAAATGAAGAATATAAACGTTTTAGTCTAAGATGAGCAGAGTGTTAAATCAGGGAAATGTGTGTGAAATTGCCCAGAAGACACATTTTTCCTACCCTTTCAAAGTATAGCATAAGTGACTTATTCAGGGTCACAGTACTAGTAAATCTGTTGGAATCCAGAATTTTTAAACTCCAATGCCAACATCTCTCTGGGTAAGCAGGTATGTAAGCAACACTGTGTTTTTTCATCCAACCTTGTGAAAAACATACATTTGCTGAAAACCTATAGAACAAACCAAAATATACTGTGTAATAGATAAGGCATACTGTATTGAAAATTACTAAGATCTTTAATTTTTTTTCCAGGAATTGCTGCTAAGTGACGGCCCCAAAGGGGTCCAATTGTAAGGAGATGCTATTGATTTGTTTTGAACCTAATAGCTATTATTTAAACAGATAGTTTTCTGGCCCTGACCAGTGTGGCTAAGTAGGTTGAGCTGTCATTCTGCGAAGTGAAAGGTTGCTGGTTTGATTCCAGGTCAGGGCACACATCTGGGTTGTGGGTTCAGTCCCCGGTCGGGAAGCATAAGAGAGGCAGCCAATCAATGTTTCTCTCCCTCTCTTCCTTCCCCACTTTCCCTCTCTCTAACATGTTGGCACTCAGCATGGACTTAAATAAATAAATCTTAACTAAGTAAAAAAACAGCTACTTGCTTGATCATTTCATATTTCCAAAGAATGAAATTATTTTTGTTGCTGTTTTATATATTTAGAGGCAAATAAAATTTTATAAGCCTCACTGTTTTCATGTCTGCAAATGATCTGTAAATATGGAATAATTCTGGGGGTCCATTTCTGGTATAAGTAAACTTAATATTCAAAGAATTCTTATGTGAAGGAATCAGGAAGACATTAAATAAAATCAATCTTTCTTCTTTAGTGGTCTTTCATGCTTATGCTAACTTTGTCAGAATACTTTAAATTTAATTCTAATTTCTTATCACAGCAGAACAAGGGAAGAGAATCCATGCCGCCCTCTCCCGCCATCTTTAATTTTGCATCTTTGCAAAAGCTTGAATAATGTCATTTAAATCCATGACCATTGAGAGAGCGCTGCTAATGACACAGGCACTGTACTAAGGGTTGGAGATACGAAGACAAATGAGGTGCAGTTCCCTGGTGTGGAATAATTCACAATCGAGAGATGAGGCAGGCATGAGCAGCTAACTACCTGCTAAAATGAAAACCCATCCCCCGATATCTTGAACCCGGCTTTCATGGTGTGCGTCACTCTATCCTAACACTTATCACACCAAATTTCTTTTCTGAATGTGCTTATGTATCTAACTGGTCTGCCCC
The DNA here is from genome assembly GCF_987537825.1 of Furipterus horrens. NCBI lineage: Eukaryota > Metazoa > Chordata > Mammalia > Chiroptera > Furipteridae > Furipterus > Furipterus horrens. The sequence goes on from NW_028327183.1 coordinate 10,407,898, forward strand.
TCTCTGTCAAAATCACTCTCTAAGGCTTTCAGCATCCTGATTTCTATAAGTGTTTCTGCTCCAGTCTTTTTTCCACTCCCAGAACATATGACTAACCCCTCACCTCGCCTCCCGAACACTTTGGTACCATAAATACCACAAGACCGGATAGAAGTGCTTCCCATGATTCCGTGTTGCAACAGGACAGCCCCATACTTAGAATCTCAGTGCCTGCTGGACCCCAGGAGCACCACAGAGGGTGGGGCAGCACTGTGACATCTCTACTCAGATGTCAAATTATTAGGGACGCCTTGCTGACCAGCCTTTACCAAGGAATAGCCACTCTCACGGTGCCCTCTTCTTTCTTACCCAGCTGTCAAAGTCTCTGCCCACACGCATCTGGTGGCGGCACACAGACAATAAGCCCATTGATTTTGCTTGTTCACATATGTTTCCCCAGCTCCCAGAACAGCACCTGATGCACAGCAGGTTCTCCATACATTTTAATATTTTTTAGTGACTCAGTGCATGAATGAGAACCCTTTTATTCCCATGTGAGCTTGTGAGGGCTCCGACGTAAAAGTAAACACACGCCACTTCTGCAGAGGGGCTGAGGTGTGATTCTAGCCGGCTGTCCTCACTCCTCCATCTGTACAGCGGGACACTGGCCACCTTCTAGAAGCCGAAGAGCCAGAGCCGCACCACGGTCCTTAACAGGGGGTTCGTGGTGTGATTAACGTATGCCAGCAAAACATGCCGAAAACCTCAGGATCAGATTACTGCTGTTTCTCTTCTCACATTCGTGGAAATATCTGCACGTGTAAAATTTCAGCACCTTGACACATACTGAAATGGAGGCATGGAAAAATGAGACAGATTGCGTCAGCGACAGGTGTTGGCAGTCAGCACGGAGAAAGACAGCTCTTCGTCAATGCAACAGCCAGGATTTGGTGCAGTAAAAATGCAGAAACCAGGATCTGATGCGGATGGGGCGGGAGCTGCCTCTAAAAATGCTATTTCCCACTCACCCTCTCTGGGGTCTGAGCATCCACCTGGGCCTTCTGGCCTGCAGTCAACGGCTGCTCTACTCAGATAATAAGGGCAGGTTTTGTGCGTGTGTGTGTGTGTGTGCGCGTGTGCGCACACGCGCGCACATGCATATATAAACAGACCTCCGTTTTCCATCCAAATTCATTTTGAAGCTAATGATCTCAGTTACCAACAATTTCCGTTGGTGTGACTCAGTAATGAGAAATGCAAGATGCAAGGGGGTAGTACTTGGGTTAATGCCTTTCAATGAAAACCCTAACTTTGTTAGATAAGGAACTCAAGTACTGGATTGGAAATGATGTACCAAGCACACTAAATAGATTATCAAAATCCAGACTTTATAAGAGTGCTCAAAGTAGCTATGATTGCCCAACCTTAGAATAATGTAGGGGACCACTCCTTGTGGTTTCGGGAATTGTAGCCCAAGCCGTGAGCCAGGTCCCCCTTGGGAAGGCCTCTAAGTCTCAGCAGAAAACCAAAAGGTTGTGCGGCAGACAGGACCGAAGGCCCCTCAGAGGGTTCCCATGGGAACTGGGTTTAAAGAATGCTTATTATGCTTTAGAGCTTGCTCTGCTTTTCCTATCCTTAGTTAACTATAAACAATCTGTAGCTAACAATGTCTGAAGCCTTGCACCTGATGTCACATGGCATCAGATGTTTAGCAGACACTGACACAGACTGGTCACTGTGTTCTGTATATTGATATCTGTAATCAGTAACTCTCAACTGTAACTCAAGCGTCTGAAAGCTTATTGATGATTCATAGGTCTTGACCTTGTATCTCCTGAATCCCTTCCTCAATAAAAGGCATGAAGATGGAAGTTCTGCACTCTTCTCCACTAGAGAGATTTGTCACCTCCCATTCCTTCCAGACAAAACACAGTGTCCTGGAAAAATTTGTTCCACTGTGGTCATGAAAGCTCTGCTGGACAGAGCAGTTTCCAACCTAGCCAGGGCACTGGAGGCCGCTCAGCCTCAGAATAAGAATAGGGTCTGGGGAGTATGGAATATGTTAGTGACAGGCCTACTCTCGAGAACGTTGTAGGAGAGAGGAGTCGAGCTTCCTACTCCACACTCACATTCAGGACTTCAGGGGCCTTAGTATGCTGTCTCCTCTGAAATCGTCACCCCATTGGATCTTTCTCCCAGAAATACGGTGGCCATTCAGAGGCTTAGCTTTGTTATAAATAAATGTTTATATGCCACACACGGAGCTTCTGTTTGTCTTTTTGCTTGCTTTCAGCACGTTTTTCAGTTACTTTTGATGACAGTCTTCAATAACTGCTTGCCAGGGTGTAGGAGGCACATTACTTTAGAGTTCATATGAAATGTAAATAAGACAAATGCTGTTTTTAAACCTGTTATTCCACATATCTATTTTCCAATGTGTTAGAAAGTGATGCCACTTTAGAACAGATTTCATTATGACAATCCTAATATTTTATTACTGCAATTTGGTATACTTGATGAATAGGAAACGGAACACAGTTGGGGGTATTTCCTTGTAACTACGGTAGAGTAACTACTGATGTGTATACACAGAGTGAGATAAACACCTCAGCAAGTACCATCCTTGCAAACATCCTCTCACTACCTGTTATTAACAAGCTTGGTCAGTTACCTCATCAGAGAAAGGTTTTCTAAAATACAGTAGTACCCCCTTATCCACGGTTTTGCTTTCTGCATTTCAGTTACCTACAGTCAACACTGCTCCAAAAAGAGTAAATAAAATATTTCAGAAACCAACGATTATAAGTTTCCAGTTGTGTGCCATTCCGAGTAGCATGATGAAATCTCAATGCCACCCTGCTCCATGCTACTTGGGACGAGAGGTATTCCTTTGGCCCACGTATCTTTGTTGTAGATACTCCCTGCCGGTCAGTCACTTAGTAGTTGTTTTGCTTATTCGATCAGAGGGCGTGGTATCGCTTGTGTTCAACTAAGACTTATTTTATTTTTATTATTTTTTAAATTATATAGTTATTTGTTTGTTTATTTGTTTATTTTTAGAGAGAGGGGAAAGGAGAAAGAGAGGGAGAGAAACATCACTGTGTGGTTGCCTATCACTCGCGTCCCCAACTGGGGACCTGATGTGCAACCTAGTCATGTGCCCTGACTGGGAATTGAACCAGTGACACTTGGTTCACAGGCCGACGCTCAATCCACTGAGCCACAGCAGCTAGGGCTCAAGACTTGTTTTATTTTATAAGGGCCTCAAAGCCATTTACATAACTTTTATTAAAGTATACTGCTATACTATTCTATTATTAGTTAACTGTGTTCATGTCTTACTGTGCCTAATTTATAAGTTAAACTTTATGATAGTTACATATGGACAGGAAAAAATATAATATACATATATAGGGCATGGGGTTCTCTGCACTTTCAGGTATCCACAGGGGGTCTTAGAACTGAGTTTGTGCAGATAAGTGGGGTCTATTTTATGACTTCTTGAAATTAACAGAACATGGTTGACAGAATGCTACTTTGATGTGAAGTCATCTAAACTCAAGTGACTTGACTAAAGTCACAGGTAGAGCAAAGTTAATCCTATAAGAACTAGACGGGGCTACATGTTTACTTGACCCGGGTTTGCAAAGGAGGAAGTGAGGACCTGTAAGGTTTGAGCTCAGCTCTTTCAAGTTACTAAATGTTTTAGCTTTATTGTCCCAGTCCTGGTACCTAGTCCTGTTTTCTATTATTACTATTTTAGTCTGGCATTGCTAATTTATAATCTGCTGAGGACGAGAGCAAGGGCATCAAATCTGTATTTCATTTCATCATGTAAATATAGCCCTTATTATTTTCATTTATAGCCTGTGAATGTATTTATTAAATAGCACAATTAGGCAATCTCAATTCCTGGCTTATAGAGATCCGCAGATGTCAGAGTGCAAAGGTAGCTTTTAAGATCGATCATAAGTACCACAGCAACATTACTAAAGTTAATGGGATGGAGAGGAAAGTTTCAATAGTAGTCTGTCACACGCAATAAAATTTTACCACTCATGGAAACTACTTTTAAAGAAACTCTCCAGATATTTCTACATAAAAAATCTATGTAGTTATGGCTACGCTCACATTTACCAACCGGTTCAATCCTGTTAACCTTACGCACACTAAAATCATTAATTTATTGAATTCTACATTTCTGCTCTTCATGGTCATATAAAAAAGCCTAGCTTGTAATAAAATAATCACATTTAAGATTCTGAATGGGAAATTACACATAATCGCAAGTTGTAAAGGGATTCTTAAATCACTTTTTTTAAATGTGTTATTTATATAGACACATGCTCCTTAGTTCCTGCCTATGAGAACTGCAATCTTATGTCTATTTTATTTATTCTAAGCATAGTACCAGGCATATAAGAGTCTGAAAAATCCACTTATCTATAAATATTTATTAAATCTCTGTGGGTAGACACCCTGGCTGGTGTGGCTCAGTGGATTGAGCATTGGCCTGCGAGCCAAGTGTTGCTGGTTCAATTCCCAGTCAGGGCACATGCCTAGGTTGCATGTCAGGTCCCCAGTTGGGGGCGTGAGTGAGGGGCAACCACACAGTGATGTTTCTCTCCCTCTCTTTCTCCTTTCCCCTCTCTCTAAAAATAAATAAACAAACAAACAAACAAATAAATTATTTTTACAAAGTCTCTATGGGTAGAAATATCCATTTATTTCCAAATTATAACCACAACATTTTCTAACTCTCCGGGAATACTGACCAATTCTTATATTCAAATTTCTCAAGAATCAGGTTTTGCCCCAAGTGGGAAGTCTCTCAGACTTTTGTAAAATGAAGAAATGATTCTCTTGAGACAAATTAGCCTCTTTAAGCAGCAATATTTTAGACCCCTTATGCAATATTCCTGAATTTCACATATTTGCATTCATCTAAACTAATTATCATTCAAGAATGTTCTGTTAGTTTAGCTACCTCCTTTACAAAAATTTAACACAATCCTTCAAACAACAACAACAATAATAATAACTCAATTATTTCATTTTGTTACATATTCCTTCATGGCACTTTGAACAGAGAGAACAAGAAAATATACCACTGATGCATTTGTAATAGAATTATCTATGCTGACATCTCTCTATTTGTTCTGTAAGCTCCATGAAGTCAGGGCATGCCGGCCCCATGCTTTATTCTGTTCCTGAGAGTGGACGTGATCAATAAATGTCTATTTATTGAACTGACAATAAACATTAATCTAAAAGAGGACATTGAAATCGTTAGAGAGTCTCTCTTCTTTTACTTCTTTTTTTTTTTTTTTTCCGGGCTCATTGACTTCTCACTGTTTTTATTTTCTTTTCCTAACCCTCCCTATTAGGAGAGAGAAAGCCTAATGCAGGAGAGCTTGAAATCAGACTAATCTGGTCCAGAAATCACTCTGACTTTTACTACCTGAGTAACTTTAATTTAAATAATTTGTATAGAGATTTTATTTCCTTTATGTGAAGTGATGATCATAGTACCCACTTGCAGGGTCACAAAAAATGATAAGAAATGGCACATAATAGATGACCAATAAATGGTACCTTTCTTCCCTTGATTTTCTGAACAGAATATATTCATAATATCCAGACTTATGTGACAATGTTATACGTGAGAAGTCCGTGCTTCTGGAAGGGAAAACTGATCTAGAGAAGAAACATTTGTGTGGTGGGATGTTCATATGCCATGCCCCTTTTTTTCCCCCGGTCTCTTATCAGCAATGCCATAGCTGCTATTCCCAAATAATTAGATGATGCAATGCTGATACATGAGACGAGAACTCAAAGCTGTATTCTAAGCATCTTACAAGCGTCCATTGTTCAAATCCAAAGTCTCGTGGGATCTGAAATTGACAGCATCTAAATACTTCTACAGAAGTTCATTCTCTAACCATGTTCATCTCTGAGCTTTATTTGTTCATTTATAATGTGGTTCTGGATGAGCACAAGACAGCACAGGGCTAGGCATTGGGGTGCATGGTGAAAACTAGAGAAGATCCATGCACTTATAGTTGAAACTATTATTTTTTAAAAAGAGACATTACAATATTGGATGCTTTAACCAGAAGAAATAATTTCACAGAGATGTTTATGGAATTTGACTTACAAGGAAACAGACGGAGCATCTGTATATTCCTCCTACCAGCCTCTCAGTGGGTTGGTGTCTGTACACGGGGACTACCTTTGCTTAAAGGAGAGTGGTGTCCAGTATTAATTAACCCCCTTCTCTGAGCTTCCATGATTATATGTTTATAATTACAGATAGCACTTATGATAGTAGCTCTCTGTTTTGTAAACTAGAACATTTAAAAGGTAGATAACCCTTCTCCTTGGAAAATATATGTAAAGTCACATTTACCACGACATCTAAAAACAATTACTGAGCACCAGTATTATGTTCTTTATAGTCTTAGGTAATCTTAAGTGCTGGGGAGGCAGAGTTAGACCATAAAAATGGGTTAGACCATATTTATTTATACAAATAAAACCTGTTATCCTTAAATGAAAACACCAAGAGTATGTGTGTGTGTGTGTGTGTGTGTGTGTGTGTGTGTGTGTGTGTGTGTGTGAGAGAGAGATTTTTCAGTATATAAGGGGTTGTCAAACATTTACTCCTCTTGTTTACTGGTTAACCTTTGATATTCTTAGATAAACTGTCCCTCTCTACAAAATCAAGGAAAACACATCTTCATCCTTCTTCACCAAGTCATTTTGAATGAGTCCAGATGAAACTCAAAGTTATGTATCAAAGGAAAGAAGAAGTCTCAGCCCAGAAACAGAAATTGCAAGTAAATTCTGCCTGCACACGATGCCCAGTAAATGGGGTACAGTTTCTTACCTAGCCAGTCTGCTTCGGTTGGGTGGGTGTTACTGGGGAGTAAGTATGTGCTTTTTTCCCCTTCCATGTAAACCCATCTTATTGTGATGGCAGGTGTTGCATGTGGACGAGTCTGTGTGGTTCATAATTTTTTGATTCATCCAAAGGCCACGGTTTCTCTAAAATTTCATCCCTTCAACTCTAGCTGTGGTCAGCACTACAGGCTCCCTCTGGGTTTAAAAATGATTTGTCCAAAGGTGTAAGGCAATGACAGTCACACTACAGTCAGCTTACCCAAGTCTATTTAATGATTTTTATGTGCGTAGAGTGAGGCGATTATTTTTAGTAATCATAAAACAATTAATGTGAACACAACACTTACTCAGCCTCCTTTCCCTCCCAAGCAAGGAAGTAAATGATTGCTAAGTCAGTGTGTGCCAGCAGCCAGCTGTCCTGCTCACTGGGCTAAGAGGGTCCAATCATCAGCAAAACTGGAAAGGGACAGCATTCGTGGGGGATACTATGTCTAAATATTGAACAGATTAGAGAGATCTATTAGATATTTAAAATTAAGCTTTGCAAACATCATCATCATCTAGTTTGGACGGAACAGCACAGTGAGGTTTAAATATAAGTCCAGGTGGACTTCCACACTTTAGATTCTTGTTACTCACCCATTAATTTATTCATCCATTCATCTGTTCAACAAATATTTAGTGTGAGTTCCGTGTGCTGAAGTTCTGTCAACTGTCTGATTTTGGCCATATCATTAAACATCAAGGATCCTGATACTTCTCATCTTTAATAAAATATCTCCAAACAGCTACTTTGCAGGCATGGAATTAAACAAGAACATTGAGACACTGGCGTGTAATTATTACTGCCTATCATTTTTATTCAGGGCCTACTGGTGTTACTTCTACCTGAATTGGAAGGAATACGAGACAGGCAACTGTCTTTCCCTATATTTTCTTTTGGTCTAAAAAAGCATGGACTCATACGCTGATACTCTCCCTGCCCCTTGGTTGTTCTGAATGTGTGTGTGTTGTGTGTGTGTGTGTGTGTGTGTGTGTGTGTTGTCTCTGCTTGCATCCTTTCCTCATAAATTGTAGAAATCTATGTCCTACACTGTGTAAAGAAAATAGATACTGGATAAAGAGTGCATTAGGAGGACATCCCTGTGGTAGGAAAAGCACAGCCTGGCTCATTTCCAAATCCGCCTGTCTATTCACTTTCTGCCTGACTTCTCTAGAGAGAATGGCTATTCTTCTTCCAGGAGGCATGGAAGAGACTCCAAGTGTTACAGAAAAAGCCATCCTTCCTCCTTCCCCACCACTGGCCACCACTTTATAGGAGGGCTCGACCTGAGGTGTTCTGTAATTTTTAGAAGTGAGTCAGCCATGTGCTGGGTGGAGATACCTCAGCTTTGACCAGCACATAGAAAGAGTTCCTTATCTCCTATGATGTAAATGTCCCGGACAACTGGTCAACCAGCTCTCCTCCTCCCTGTGTCATTCCTGCTTTTCAGTTAAACTTTCAACTACAAATCCAAGGGTTTTAATAGAAACTGGTGTCTTAGAATTAATATCACTGAAGTATTTTTTAATCTACTTGGCGTTTCTCTAAGTAGAAATTTTCTATAAAAAAATCATACTTTGTTTCATTCAATACAATAAAAATAGAAAAAAATATTAAAGTTATTCTTAATTTGAGAAGACCAAAACCAAAGTATGGAATACTTTTTTTCAATATCATGAATGATTGAAAACATATTTATTATTAGTATTGTTATTTTTCCTTTTTATTTTTAAAATAATTTTATTTATTTATTTTTAGAAAGAGAGGATGGGAGAAAGAAGGAGAGGGAGAGAAACATTGATACAAGAGAGAAACATCAATTGGTTGCCTCTCACACAAGCCTTGACTAGGGACTGAACCCACAACCCAAGCATGTGCCCTGACAGGGAAGGAACTGGTGACCTTTCAGTTTTCAGGACAATGCCCAACCAACTGAGCCATACCAGTCAGGACTATTATCAGCATTGTTAAAAATCGCAGACTTAGCCCCAGGGAATGAAGGTACTTATCCAAAGTCATACAGAAAATCAATAAAAGAATTTGGATTTCTAACTGCTAGCCTACATTTATTTTATGTAGGAAAATGCCTTTCAGTAAAAAATTCTGATATCATTCAGGAAGTGAAACTATTTTCCCAATATTACCCCAATATTTATTTTTCCTCTGAGCACATATTCCTTGATTTCTTCTGGCTAAAATGCCTTAAGTTTCTCTTATTTCACACCCATCAAAAGGGCCACCAATACTCCAGGACACAGACACAGCCTTCGGTGTGACCACCTTTAAAAAGGCTTCCTTGTTGTCTTCTTTTCATACAAGTTTGCTTAGCTGGCAACCCTCTCCACCACTATACTGTGGATTCTGACACAGGTTCTCTGTTATTACACAAGTTTGATTGTCCATGTGGATTTCTTTTTAGGATTTATCATATGCAACATTGTATCCTCAACACCTAGAACGTGACTTACAGAGGATAAATGTTGACCAAATGTCGATTAATGTAGGTGACAAAGACATTCTCACTTATCAGTGCAGATCTTAGCATTTTTGGTCTGCCTGAGTTATCTTAGTATTTCTTTTCAAAGGTCTGCACTAAGAAAATTCTTCAGTCAGGCAGTCCTCTTGGCTATGGAAATAATAATCCATGTGATCCTGATTTTTAAAAAGACCCTGTGTTTGCGATTTATCACTTTGACTCACGAAGCATAACATTGACTCAATTCCATGAAGGCATTCCATGAAGACTCTATGCATTGTCTTAATTTTTTTTTTAAAGGAAAGCATTCATTACATGGATTTTTTTCCCCAAGGAGTACTTTTCTCAGTAGCTTATTTTCACAGGTTCCACTGAGACAAATGTTATTTGTATCCAATGAAGAAATATGGTCTGAGCTTCAAAAAAAAGGTCAATGAATTTAGTTTATTTTCAAGCAAGTCATTTTTCATGCTCTTGCTTGCCTGGAGCAAAGTTTAGGCTGTCCTGCAACTTAACTGTGGTTTCTCTAGATAATTAAGCATTTATTATTCACTTGTCTTGCATTTCATTTACACTTTCCATCTTCAGTCACTTACAATGGACTGCAACTGTTTTCTCACTACTGTCCTCAAACTAGCGCTTTTAAAATAAATGCCCCGTCTCTCCCTGTCCCTGCCCAAAATGTTACAAGCAAACATATGGTATTGGGGGTAGTAAAGAGGGAAAAAAATTTACAGAATACAAATAAGCTATTTTGAGCCTTTTGAAGCTATTCACACAAAAATGACAATTTATTTCACAATTACTACTGTCTTATATCTTTTCTGTTACCAAAATGCCCCCTGGGTCTATGTATAATAGAAGCCTGGGCCTGGTTTCAAGTTCTATAGGTCCCTGAATAAACCTATGACAGCCCCAAGCATAAGCTACACAGCTTGGCAGTCAGGTGGAGAGGAAGAAGAATGTTGAAAAATGAGAGTTGGAAATCAGACAGACTCACTTTGAATCTTGCTTCAAACATGTTGGGTGAGAAATGCATCGATTCTGACCCTCTGTACTCTTATCTGTAAAACTGAAATATTGTGAGAAATAAATTATTAAATTTTTCTAAAGATTTTATTTAGTTAGGTTTTAGAAAGAGGGGAATGGAGAGAAAAAGACAGGGAGAGAAACAAACATCAATCGGTTGCTTCTCACACGCCCCCAGTGAGGACCTGGATGCAACCCAAGCATATGCCCTGAGCAGGAAACAAACCAGTGACCTTTCAGTTTGCAAGATGATGCCCAACCCACTGAGCCACATCAGTCAGAGATAAATTAAATTAAATTGATAATTCATGCAAACCCATTAGCACAATGCCAAGAACATAATGTGTCCAGTAAATGAGGTTGTTGTTTTTCATATTTTTGTTGTTTTTATTCTTCCTCCTGTCGTTAGAATTTGCCAGGGAATTTGGTTTAAAGATGGGAAGGCATTTTGCCTTACTCTTTCTGAAATACAGTTCTTTCATTTGAAACATGGAGAGAGTAATTTGTTCCTCCAGTATGGTGTGCTATTCTGTCAAACCTCGAGGACTGTGGAAAAGTGAGGATATGTTCCTTTTGCTTGTTGTAGTTATTATACTATCACAGTGACCTCTGAAAGAAGAAGGCTTATTAATAACTGTTGCTTCCTTGTGTAGTGGCCCTGGAGCCTTTCTATCTCAATGTGTGATCTGGAACTAAATCTGGGCCACAGCTTATCGCAGTCTGAAGGCTCCTTTTGGCAAGCGCAAGAATAGCGTTGTGTTGGCTAGATGCGTAAGATGTAGCATGAGACTTGGAAATCGCAAACATTTTAGTCCTAAGTAAATCTCAACAACAATATCAAAATCATGTCTGAGGTTAAAATGATGCGCTTCCCACCAGAGGAACAGATCATAGAAATATAAACTAGAAACCAAGTTGCATTCCCTAGTGGGTACACTGTACATCTCTATGAGCTGGCCCAAGCTTTTCCTTTTCTCTGTGTTAATTCATTCTTCCTTTCCTCCCCTCTTCTATTCGCCCTTTGTTTCTTTTCTTTTTTTTTTTTTTGTTCTACTTTCCTGCCTAAAACACATATTGAAGCACTTCCAGGTGCCAAACACTCTGCTAGGCATAGGGACATAAACTGAACAAACCAGGCAAACCCCCATTATTTCATAGATTAAACATTCTAGCATGAGAAGTGACTTGAAAATATAAATAAGTCAATATATAAGATAATCACCGATTATATACTCCAAGAAGAAAATTCATTGAACAAATAGCAAATGTCATACAGTCTTAAGCTTGAAACAAGAGAAGAAGCTCTCCATGAGGTAGAGAGATTAATGTGTAAGGCAACAGAAGATGATTCTATAAATCTGGAACATAACAAGCAAGAGGACAGGACAACTTATCTCTTCCAAAGTCAGGAGTTCTGTTCTTAGAATGTGAGGATAAAACAAAACACATAAAAGATTTTTTATCTCCTATGCTCTGGTTTCTTTTCCTTATTGGAAATATTTTAGCACCAAGGACTTGATGACAGTGCTCAGTGGACAATCTCCTCCTTTATAGATATCATTCGTGCGTTCTTGTCTTGTAGCCTGTTAAGGGAATGATCACTGTCATAATATTGATCATTATAGCTACAGGTCTGACCCTCACTGGTAAGGCCAGAATCCTGTTATAAAATGGAAATGGGGTCAGACACAGATAGGTTTACTACTGAATTCTTCCAAAATTTAATGAAGAAATGATACCAATCCTGTACAATCTCTCTCAGAAGGAATACCTCCTAATTCATTCTCTGAGGCCAGTATTACCCTCCTAGTAAAAGCAGACAATGATATTTAAAAAAAAAAAAACTACAGACCAATTTATCTCATAAACACAAATATAAAAAATCCTCAGCAAAATATTCACAAACCAATTTCAAAAAAATATAAGAAGAGTTAAACTTTATACATTCAAAAATGAATTGATGTAATATATCATATCAACATATATTTTTAATCACAGGATTATATCAATAAATGAAGAAAAAGCATTTGAAAAAGTCCAAGATCCATCAGAATTTAAAACTCTTAGTAGAAGGAGACTTTCTCAACTTGATAGAGACTATTTTCAAAAGACCTACAGCTAAAATGATACTAAAAAGTGAGAAATTTGTTTTCACCTAAGATCAGATACAAGACAGGATGTCCCCTCTTACCATTCATTTTCAACATTGTACTGGAAGTCCTTACGATTGCAATAAGACAAGACAAGACAAGACAAGAAAAGAAAAGAAAAGAAAAGGTATATATTTTGGGAAGAAAGACATAAAATTGTTTCTTTTTTCTTTTTAGATGACGTGATTGTCTATGAAGAAATTCCAAAAGAATTGACAAATACACACACACATGCACGCACAGCCTTCTGGAGCCACTAACAATTACAGCAAAATTGCAGACTACAAGGTAAATTGTTTTTCTACCTAATTACAATTAATTTAAAATTACAAGACAATAACTTTTACATTAGCACCCAAAGTGAAATACTTAGGAATTAGTCTAACAAAACATTTACAAATCTATATGAGAAAAACTATAAACCTTTGATGAATGAAATACAAAAAATAACTAAATAAACGAAGAGATATCCCATGTTCATGGGAAGGAAGATTCAATACTGTTAAGATGTGAGTTCTCCCCAAGCTGATCTATAGATTGAATACAACCAAAATCAAAATCTCAGCAAATTGTTCCATGGGCAATAACAAACTGCTTCCAAATTTCATATGGAAAGTGAAAAGACTCAGAACAGCCAACATAATATTAAAGGAGAGGAAGAACTGTGGAATGCTGTCACTGTCTGACTTTACAACTTACTGTAGAACTACAGTAGTCAGTATAGGGTGGTATTGGTGAAAAAACTGACAAATAGATCAATAGAGAAGAAAAGAGAACCCAGGATAAATCCCCATAAGTACAGTCAACAGATCTTTGGCAAAGATACAACAACGATGCAAGAGAGTAAAGATAATTTCCGCAACAAATGATGCTGGGAATCCACCTACAACAATTATATCTAAACACAGGCCTTACATCTTCACAAATATAAAAAGATGCTCAATATAATATGCCATCAGAGAAATGCAAATTAAAATAATAATATATGTACCTATCAGAATGGCCAAAATCTGAAACACTGACTACATACACCAAATGCAGGTGAGGATGTGGAGCAATGTTGTTGACTGAAATGCAAAATGGTACAGGTGGTGTTTTATCACAAAATTAAGTATAGCCTTATAACACGATTCAGAAATCATGCTCTTTGGCATTTACCCAAAGGAGTTGAAAACTTACAATCACATAAAACCCTGCACACAGATGTTTATTGCTTTATCATAATTTCCAAAACTTGGGGACAACAAAGATGTCCTACGGTAGGCGAATGGATAAATAAACTGTGATATCGCCAGACAATGGAATATTGTTGAGCTCTTAAAAAAATGAGCTATCAAGCCATGAAAAAAACAAGAAACAACCTTAAATTCATATTGCTAAGTGAATGAAAGCAATCTGCAAAAGCTACATAGTCTATGATTCCAACTATACAACAATCTGGAAAATCAAAACTATAGAGACAAAAGACCAGTGGTTTCCAGGAGGCTGGGGCAGGGGTGGGGGTGGGGGTTCTGGGGGAATGAATAAGCCGAGCACAGAGGATTTGGAGTGCAGTGAAAATGCCATGTATAATACTATAATGATGAATACATGTCATTATTCATATATCCAAACCAATATAGTATATAGTTTTATGAATGAACCCTAAGCCCTGGCTAGGCGGCTCAGTTAGTTGGAGCATCATGCCATGCACCCAGAGGTTTCAGGTTAAATCCCTGGTCAGGGCACATACCTGGTCTGTGGGTTCACCCCCCAGTCAGCGTGCTTACAAAAGACAACCAGTCAATGTTTCTCTCTCACGTCAATGTTCTCTCTCTCTCTCTCTCTCTCTCTCTCTGTGTCTCTTTCAAAAATCAATAAACCTATCCTGGGGTGAGGATAAAAAAGAATGAATCTTAAGACAAATTATGGATTTGGAGTGATTATTATGTGTCAGTGTTGGGTGATTTTTGGTAAAAAGTGTACCGTTCTGGTGAGTGATATTGATAACGAAGGAAATTGGGTAAGTTTGGGGGCAATATATATATATATGGGAAATCTCTGTACCTTCCTCTCAATTTTATTGTGACTAAAATATTAAGTCAAACACATTTTTTAACTTAAAGGGAAATTATCTTTCAAATTTATTATCAAAATACAAATTTCAGTATCCTGGATCTTTAAAAAAGAAAAGAAACCAAGGGTTCATCTCACATCAGTAGCGATGTGTATTGGTATTCAGCCAACACTTTCAGACTGAGTTACGCTACGCTTCATCTTGACATCACAGACAGACTGACCACGTGGGGACCAACTTGCCAGGCACTCTATCAGAATCTTATAGGTCTTATGTAATGAGTCTGTGCCCAAACCCAAGATTGTCTTTATTTTGCTAGAATTTAAATTTCTCAATTAAAATTAGTGGACATTTTTAATGTTTCTGATACATAGCCTTCAAATATCTTCATTAAAGATACCTATTAACATTGCTACTCTCAGGTTTTGACTGAGTAATTCATCAAGCATGTGATAACCCTGCATATTATTGTTTTTAACACCTTTGTGGATTTGACAGGGTAGAAGTTATTTTCTTTTTCATTTTCCCACATGATCCAGCAGCCACAGAGGCTCCCCACTTGGATTTCTCTTCAAGGAAGAACTTGCCGAGGGTGCAGTTTGCTGTCTACCTTACCCTGAAGTCTCTCCAGGACTGGTTTCAGGATTCAAGCTGAGGCTCTACTCTTCCCAGACATAGCCAAGCCAATGACTAAGCAGAGTGGGCTGTATTAAAGCCTGGTCATTTTTGTGCAACATGGGACTCCTTAAAAAATATCTTTGCTCCAGGGACCTCACAGGTTCGACAGAGATGCTGTTAAACCAGCACTGCCCCATCCTGCATTCTCTCCTCTTCACTTGCATGGGTACCAGACCTGCTTACAGCCTAACAGGCTTCCCTGCCTAATCCTGTTTCATGCCTGTTATGGACTGATGTTTGTGTTGCTCCCAAATCCACACATTGAAATGCAAACCCCAGCCTGATGGTATTTGGAGGTGAGGGCTTTGAGAGGTGATTAGGAAGCCCTCATAAATAGTATTAGTGCCTAATATAAAAAGAGGCCAGAGAGTAAGTTCACTCTTTTCAAGAGGATATGAGGTCAATCACCTGCAAGCCAGAAGGGGACCCTCCTTCATCTGAACCTGTATGTACTTGCACCCCGACCTCAGACTTCCGGCCACCAAAACTGGGAGAAATCAATTTATCATCTTTTTAAAGCTAAGTACTTTATGATATTTTGTTACAGCAGCCAGAACTTACTGATACACTACTTTTATCTTTCAGGCATTAAGCTACTTTTTCTCCTAATCCTGTCTCAGAGTCTATTCCCCAGAGGATATACCTGATATACACCTTTAATCACTTTCCATTTGCTTACAAAATAAACAATCCAAATACTCAATGGTCTTTGTACATATTTTTCTATGTTTTTCTAGTACAAACCTTTAAAAATGCGTTCTTAATCTGTTTCTGCATAGCACTTATGAGGAGGGACTAAAAAAAAGGGGGGGTTATCTTCTGGAGGGAAGACCCCTTGTAGTACAGGCTTCTCCTACTAGGTGGCTGCTCTAGGCACCCATCTGGATCAGTGTACCAGCTGGCATTGCTCTGAGAGGCTGCATTCAGCTTCAGTGACTTTTTCTGAAGACTCTTTCAAAGCCTTGGCCCATTTCATGATGGGTTATTTACGAACGCACCTGACCACACTGCGTACGCCGAGAGTTCAGCAGTTTTTGACCAAAAACAGCATGGCCCCCATGCTCCACCCTCCCTATTCAGCCGATCTTGCCCAGAGTGACTTTTTTTGTTTGTTTGTTTCCTTGGATTAAAAAAGTCTTTAAAGGTAAACATTTTGCCAATATAGAAGCGGTGAAACAAAAAATAGCAGAAACACTAAAAAGCATCAAAATCAACGAGTTCAAAAACTGTTTTGAGCCGTGGCAAAAACATCTCTATAGGTGTAATGCATCACATGGAAGATACTTTGGAAATGACTGAAGTCTAAACATATATGAATAAACACATATTTTTTAATAAATAAGTTCTGTTTTGGGAGTGTTCCCCCTTGTATATTTTCTTTCTTTCTTTTTTTATTTGTTCGTTTGTTTGTTTATTTATTTTTAGAGAGAGGGGAAAGGAGAACAAGAGGGAGAGAAACATCACTGTGTGGTTGCCTCTCACTCGTGCCCCCAACCGGGGACCTGATGTGCAACCTAGTCATGTGCCCTGACTGGGAATCGAACCAGTGACACTTGGCTCGCAGGCCGACACTCAATTCACTGAGCCACAGCAGCCAGGGTGCCCCGTCGTATATTTTCCAACACACACACAGTCACACCAATGTTAAAAAGTTTTTTAAAGGGAGCAAAGGCCTCACAGATAAAGAGACTCTTAGATGGGATGGGGAAAAAGTGCACTCTGCTCTCACGGGAGCACACTCAAGTGTCACCCTGCGGGCATCAACACAGTCAAGCTTCCATTTCACTGCTATGTGTGTTTCAGCGGAAGAACTAAGGCTGACTCTTTATCAGTTATCTAATTGAGCTTTTACTTCTTTCTGCATTGTCTCTGGTTTTGTTCAAAATCTCAGTTCCACTCAACCAATATTTATTGGGGAACTACAGAGTGCATGGGTCAAGGGTCATTTCTCTCCACTACATTTTTCACAAGAGTCCCCAAAATACTTTCTAAAATATAAATCAAATATTTTTGTCTCTGTGAAATTGGGAATGATAAAACTAAAATAAGTGAATGTGGAGACAGGCACACATATGCTGGGTAAAGTGTAAATATTAATTAAGTGTTGCTGACAACAGTTTCATTAAGCAAATGACCACATAAGTCAATGAGACTTAGAAGTACCACATCCTCTGACTTAGTCGGGGGGTGGGGGTAGGGGCATATGTTATCTATATCTCATGATAATTTATTCTCAAGATATGAATTATTTACATGACATAACCATGCTTCTTTTTATTTATGTTGAAAATAAAAACTTGTCTTCCAAAATGGATTGTGAGATACTGGCATGATGAGGTTAGCCTTTCTGACTTTGTCTCCTTATATTTAATTCCTGGTCTGGCACAGGGTGAATGCAGAATGGATACTGGCTGGATTAATATCTGTGTTATACTGGGAATGGTGAACAAAAGAGCCCACTGAGCAACTAGTCAAGGAGCGAAGGTGAAAAAATGATTCAACTCCACCCAAATAGTCAACATGTTTTTGCTTTACAGAAGCCCCTGTATTATAATTATTGACTATGGAAAGTGAAGTTCAAATATATCTGACAGTAGCTTTGAAATTAAGGACCTGGCTGTGAGTTCCAGTTCTGATCCCAATTCTGTCACTGTGCCTTTGGCTAAGTAATAGGACATATTTGGACTTTTATTTTCCCCTGTAAAATCCAGAGCTCTGCCACTTCTCCAGGGTCATCAAGAAGCCCAAATGAGATTAAGTTTATGACAGACTGTCTTCTTCACTGAGGAAGAAGATGTAATTATGCCCCTAATTAATACATTTTAGAAGAGTTCTTTCTTGTTTCCAAATCTAAATTCAATTTTAAGCCATGACCTATTTATGTATAAATGCATTTTTTTCACTTTTAAACACATGAAGATTTTACTCTTTGAATTAAAAAGATTTTAAAATTTGAATTTAATTAATAATTGACTTAATGGCACAACATGAAAATTTATCTCAGTAATGCTGCATACTCATGAATCAAAGAGATGATATTATATATGTATGTAGCTGTATATTAAATTTTTCTACTTGGAAATTTGCAGAGTAAACCACCAGATACAGAAGAAGAATAAACACAAAACATATTGGTATTTGTGATCATTTTTAAGTGTGCCACCAAAATAGCCCAGGCATTATAAAAAGTCTAACAAGATGGCTTTACTCTCTAAATATATTATTAAAATTAAAAAATAAAAAGATATATCTTCACTTGCAAAATCTATTATTTTATAAAATTATGGTTTCTACAATACGTATCACCAGACTCAGAATATTGGCTAGGTTTAATATTGGTAATAATGATAGTAAAACATATTACATAATAATATATTTGTAAAAACTCTAGTGGGTAGATGTCAGTATCTGTTTTACAATGAGGAATCTAATAGCAAATAAAATATCTATCACTTGAATTGTTACCAGGTGTCATGCACCGTATAACTGATATTTATTGCTTTATCCCCTACCCACTTTACAGATCTGCAAGTTGATACTTAGATTTATAAGCCAAGCATCATACAGCCAATACACAGTAACTAAATTTATTCTTAAATTTGATATTGAAGTCTGCCTGATGTATAGCACCTGCCCCCTGCCCTGCCCCCAGCATAAAAAAATGGTGGTAGGCTATCTATCTGTTAAATAGGTGATATTGTATAAAGGGACTGTAATTCATTTTAATCAGTATCAAAATGATTGTTGGGCTTGTGAGGTACCTCATATTGCACAGAAATAACACATTCAAATATTATTGATACAGGCAGTAAAGTACTTAACAGTAACATTTCATAATCCACATCCCAAGAAAAATGTTTCCCTGAAGCAATAACATGGTGAATAGAATTCAAAATTTAGTTCACAAACCTGTTTCAGGCTCAATGGAAAAATAAGGCTGCCCTTCCAAGATGCTGTAAACCAGCTTGGCACTGTTGCCATAAACTGGGTCATCGGCGTCAGTGGCTGTTACATTAGTGACAGACGTACCTAAAAAAAAAAAGGAGGGGGGGAGAGCGAGAAAGACAATAATTAACGCAGGATTCTTTGCCAAGAGCTAAAATTTGCTAAGCATATCATACAGAAATCCATGTGTGGGAATCAGGAAGAAAAGAAATCTTTTTAAAGATATGGAGATAACTACTCCATCATAACTTCAACGATATTCAAGTCTTTTAAAAGAAAGAGGACTGCTAGGCTGAAGTACCATACAAAGATAGCCCCTTTAGATGCTTTATTGTTTAAGGCTCCTTTGTAGTTTTCATTTTGAAGCTACTATCAGACTCATGTAGGCTTGGAGAATATTGAAAAGGAAACGTACCAAAGAAATATGAAACATAAGCTTAATAATACAAGATAACATGTAGCATTGAAGTTTTGCAAAAGCACAAGTGAATATATATTAAAAATATGGCTGCTGGTAAAAGCTGTCCAGAAACATCAGAGGGATAGTTTATCCATCTTATTTAATTCCTCAGAATGTACAATTAGTTTGGAACTACCAATTCATCCATAGATTTAGGTAATGAGGCCTTATGGAAACAGAAGCAAAATCTTTTTTTTTCAGATTAATCATTTTTTTATTCCCTCACTCAGTAGTTAAGCACATATGGTTTGCTGGATATGAAGAATATATACTAAGACAAAATCTAGAGGCCAGAAGTCTACAGTTCAGTGGCAGGAAGGAAGAGGAAGGGACAGGCAGCTATAGAGAGACATTCAGCTGAATGCCATAACACCAGTTTGGGTCCCCACTTCGTCCAGCAGAGAGTGTCATCAGGAACACAGATTTCTGAGAGATATAGCATTTGAGTTAAATTACTCAAGACAGGTAGTTTAACCACAAGAAGGGCAGGGAAGAAATTCTAAGCAGTTACGTCTTGTATAAGTAAGGGCAAAATACTCTGAGAGACTGTGGGTAATTGCGGGAACTGCGGAAACCAGGGAGAAATGGGAGGAGTCCGGTGTGACAGTGTCATGTTCCATGAGGGCAGCATCAACATCTTCCTCATCCAGCAGGTGTCGGACACATAATAATGATCAAAACTTCTATTTGCTAATGGAACGAGTGGATGATTTCATGAGGAATTGTAGGTAAGCATCACAGTTGAGTTTCCTGGAAAGCAGACTCTAAGATTGAGAGTTCTTGCAGCATGTGTATTGGGGAGTCTTCTTTGAACAGTATCTGGGGAAGGGGAAGGATAAGTTTGGGCCAAAAGAGCACTTGGGTTGTGATGCCATCACAACAAAGGCCTCATGGACTCCACTGGGGACTTCAGAGCTGGGATATCATTGGGGGAAATGGGGCCAAGGTCCTAGAATCCCCCTGGGAATAGAGCCTTGACCTTGGGCCAGGCAGCTCTCTCCAGCCATCAATATTAACACTCCCAGCAATGAGGGCAAGACTATTTCACACCTGAAGGAGGTCAGCATACTTCTGTGTTCACTGAAAGAAGGTAGAGCTTTTTTAAGATCTTGCCAGTCAAAATCTCTGAGGCATTTTCAAATATGCATACTACACAGAACAATGTAACAATAATATTTTCTGAGCAGTTGATGGGCCTGTACACCTGAAATCTCTACTCAGAATAATGATTCAGAGGTTCTATAAAATCCAGTTAGAAGAAAAAAAAATACACTGAATGTCACTCCACCAGACACTGGGAACCACATAAAAAAGAAAACAAACTTGAGACTCGCTTTCCCAAGTAACTCGTCAACCAGCTGGTGAAAGTAAGCCCGTGAAAGTACAATATCTGTAACTACAGATACTGTGTGGGATGGCGAAGAACCGGATCAAAAAACATTGCAGGTGAGAGAAAGATAGTGAGAAAAAAGTTCCAGAATAATTCACTCAAGAGGAGAGAGGACAGGAAAAGTTGGCCATCAAAGCTAAGGTTGGAGAATAAGATTCAGGGGGCATTTGAATACCAAGATTGGGGGAGCAGGCACTGGCTTTATCCAGTAGGAAATAGAGAGGACATTTCATTGAGAGATCAGACCTACATGGCGGGCCTCTCTCTTTCTCTTTGTGCTCCCAGATTCGACTGGAGGCAGGGATGTAGATGATTGGAGATCAGACTAGTTATGAGGTTATAGCAGAAGTCCTGATAAGAGGGGACAAAACATTAACCCTTGGTAATGACAACAAAGATGGACATCAACGCGATTGGCCCTTGCTCCAAGCGTACGCAACATACTCGGCTGGGGGCAGGCTGAGTGAGGGGTATACAGGACCTATTTCTGCAACTTTTCTCTGGGTCTAAAATTAGTTCTGAAAAAGTACAAGAACGAATCCAAGAGTCACTGACAGAACTGACGGAGGTCAGAGACAAATGAGAAGGGTGAACTCTTCCATGCAGAATGTGCCCCCATTTTTCGTTTTGCTGTTTCATTGTCTCGTGTGTTTTCTCTGAGTTTTCTTTTTTGTTTGTTTGTTTGTTTTGGAGGGGAAATGTTTTTCCCCATTATGAAGTAATACATTATCAGAAAAAGAAAGTCAAGTTTTATACTCAGTACGATATGAAATTAATGAGTGTGAGCACTCCGTTCCCATCACTGCCTGGGCACTGGAAAGAGAATGGAACAGAGAGTTAAAAATCCCTGTCATCACCAAAATTATCTTTTAGTGGATGAGGGTTAAACAAAGTAATATATGCAGGGGCCTAGCATGGAAATCACCACACGCTAAGCCTGGGAGTACCAACTCTGCCTGCTTATCAGAATCTAGCTTGGAAAAATACTTCGATCCTTGTGGTCCCTTTCAAAAGATCTTAGGGATGGCAACATAAAGGTGATGGTGGAGGATTTTAAAAAATCTTCTCAGGCAGTTCTGATATAAAGCTATAGTTCAGAACGATTATACTGTGCACCAGACTTTTAAAAAATTAACTTCAGCCTTGACCAGGTGGGTAGGTTGGTTGGAACACTGTCTGTACTCCAACAGGTTGTGAGTTTGATCCCTGGTCAGGGCATATACCTAGGTTATAGGTTCAATCCCCAGTTGAGGCACATAGGAGAGGCAACCTGTTGATGTTTCTCTTTCACATCAATGTCTCTCTCTCTCTCTCTCTCTCCCGCTTCTTCTCTCTCTCTACTCAAATCAATAAACATATCCTCAGATGAGGATTAGAAAAATTAATTTCACTCTTTGCCACACAAGCATTTATTTCTATTGTGATTACTTTGAAGAACTTGAACTCAGATGTGTTTGTAAAAGTGAAGTCTTTTTTAGATCATTCATACCGCATATAGAGCCATGGAGATGATTTTTTGTTAAAAGGAAGTTGGGAAAATTGCCTCAGGAGTTTACTACCACAAGGCTGATCATTATCATATCTATTTTTGTTGCTTATTGTAACCCGATGCTATCTTATAATGAGAGGCAACCCACAGTCACATTACCAAACAGAGGCAGGAGTAAGGAGACAAATTTCCATTATTTGCACGCTCTGTGATTCAGTGTTTTCATGCACAAAGATGTTAATTTTTATTCTTCAAATCTCAAAGATTTGTGTGAGGATCAAATGAGAAAATATTAAGTATAGAAAACTGGCTGAGAAGGTAAATTTAGAGTCAAACTATCTTGAACCAGATCATTTGGTTTCTATTTCATTCCCAACTTTTACTAATTCTGCATCCTGAGCCAAACAACAAAACCTTTCTAAGCTTCAGTTCCTTAATCTGTTAAAAAGGAGGCTGATAGTAATCATTGCACCCTAGGCTTGTTGAGATAATTAAATGCAATAATTTATGCAAAGGGTACAGAAGAGTTATTAACACAATATTTCTGAGAGTTTACTGTCACTATTCTAGGGACATTATGTGTATGCACATGTGAGGCTGAATAACAGTAAACTGATTTTAAGTGGTGGTGATGTTGCAATTCATAAGCGTAGCTCTGCTTAATCATTTTCGTAGTAGAATAGTTCCTTACATTTGGGGGTAGGGAATAAAAAGACACTTCTAAATGTGGCAATACGTTCATGTCCTTTTAACAAAAGAAAATACACACACACACACACACACACACGCAAACACAATCTCACATTCTCCCATCCAGTCCAGCTCATGACCATTTCCTCTGTGATACAAAAATTGCTGTGGGCTCAGAAATAAAATGTGTTTTGATGTCATAAGCACAAAGGCAGGCACTGGGTCCATCGTCCATGTCATTTTCTTGATGTCATTTGAATGGGTGTCGTTTCAATCCCCCAGCCCATGCAAATCCCACATACTTGCCAACATGAACTACTGGGCCGAGGACTGCAGCAGAGTCCAGGCGAGCTTTAACCCACACCCGCACCCGGGCTACTTTCTGCTTGATGCTCAGCTTCTCGGGGAAACCTGCATCCTTCAACTTGAGGCATCTGGAAAGGAAAAGGCCTTTCCGTCAAGGATGATATTCTTCCTAAAAAGTGATTCAGAACTGTTGACGCACCTGTACGTGCTGGAATAGATGTGTGTGTGGAGGTTTGGGGGATGCATTTGTCAAGTGATTCCCCGGAGGGGGGGAAATGGATGCTTTGCGGTTAATCTTGCAGGAGAAAAGATTTCCAGCCAAGCTGCAGCGCAGGCTTCTCCGTGGAAATGCATGCAGAAGGCAGACCACAGAGGCAAATTGAAAAGTGTAAACCTTGCAGGATAATGTTTCTTCAAAGCAGCAAGTGTTGGTGTGTGATAAATAGGACCCTGAGTAATACCCACAAAATATAACAGGATTCTCTGTTTGTGTTTTCATTTGGAACTGTTTCTGTCCTTTTGTCAGGGATACAAGAGACTCATTTAGCTAGTGCCTATAAATTTGACACCGTGCCATTGCTCCAAGAAAGCCCCTATTATAGCCCAACCCGATGCTGATCCTATTATAATAATATAGCTGTTGTATTTCCAGCTGTTGTCAACAAAACTGATCCCTGCCACCACTATTCATCCTGCCAGCAACCAGTCAAGTATGAACACAGCAATTCCAAGGTGAATTCTGCTTTTAGTAGACCCATTTTTCTGCATTCAGTTTTGTGGCTGAGACTGGCCCGTGTTCTGCTTGGACTTTCACGAACAGAGGGCTCCCAGGATCAACTGCTTTTTGCAACACCTTCAAGTGCCTTCCACCAACGGCAGGACCCATCCCCCCCCCACCCCCCCACCCCGCATAATGAAAGCAAACATTACAAGCAAAATTAACCATCAAAGAATCTACACTGCCAGGTTAGAGGTTCTAGTCTGCTGACAAACGAAGATAAAAGGTCTCTGAGAAAATAAGACGTCGGGGTCGGGGTAGCGCAGCTCTGTTTGCGAGGCTATCCTGTTTTATGAGCAAGTCAGCACACCAATTCTGCACATTATTCAGAAAGAAAGATGCTGGCGCTGACACCCTGAGCCGGGAAACAAAGGTTTGGTGCAGCGTGACAATGTGCTCACTGGAAAAGCGAACGCTCATGATGACAACAGCGCCAACGCCATTGGCATCGAGGGCCCTGCGACACATTTTCAGAGCATAAGCATTCAGGTGGCAGGTGGGGAAATGGAGCGGCAGCACCTTCGCCAATAGTGGAAATTAATACCATCTTGCAACTGTTTAAGGCACTTGTTTATTTCTAGCGAGAAGAAAGGAGGAAGAGAAGAAGAGAAACATCGATGTGTGAGACAAACACTGATCCGTTGCCTCTCACCCGCCCCGATGAAGGACGGGGCCCATAACTTTGGCATGCACCATGACCAGGAATTGAACCAGTGGCCTTTTGCTTTGTGGAAAGATGTCCAACTTACTGAGCCACACCGGTTGGGCCATCTTCAGACTTTTTAGGCGACCTTCTAGGGCCCCTGATCCAAGTTCAGTACATAAAATCCACAGAGAGAATGTCTGGCACCATCCTCTGAAGATGTCTTCCTTAAACATTCCCATACATCAAAGATCATAGGCATCACAGGTCATACCTACAATACCACTGCCTTCATTATCTTAATAAAACTCAAGCCTTCCCCCACCTTCCCCCATCCTCCTTATTAATTTTCCCAGGTATTAGGTGACACAGGGGTAATGGTGCGGTGCAAGCATTGCCATGGAAACCCTCTGTGCCCGTTGTTGAATCCCATTGCGATAATTTCCCAGGACCTGTACGATTTGTTGACATTTAAATTATCGCTTACTAGAAGCTGAAGCCTCTGGCCTTGAGTTTCTTTAACTGTCACGACAAATCCATCACTTTTTTAGTTTTATGGAACAGTCCTCTGAGATATCTGATTGGCATGTACTTCTAGAGGTTTGTTTGTATTTTTGTTTGTCATGCTTTCCCCCAACGCCCCCACCCCCACTGGCAGCAGAGCCGAGATTAAACAGGGAGAAAGAAACTGGAGCAGCCAATGCATTTTTCTTCCCATCTCTTGCAGGCAACCATAGTCTTTCAACATTTATGTGTCCTGAAGGGCCTCAGGCAAATCCCCCAGGAGAAAGATGGCCAGAGTCATAGCAGCATTTTTCCCCCCAGTCTTACTGTTTGATTAAAGAAGGCAAATGCTACATATACAAGCCTCCAAGGGACACTTTACGGAGAATCAGTACAAAGGATGACTTCTTTCTTTAACCCTGTGTATGGAGAATTCTTCCCCAACCGAGCTCCAGGGCAAATAGCAGTGCGCTGTACCCTCTCCAATAGGCAGTAAGATAAGGCCCCCCTTCCTTCTAGGAACTTCTGCTCTGAATGGCTGTTAGTTAACAAGGACAGTTATGCCAGGGTGACAGTAGGAGATCCAATCCTTCCTGTTTGCTGGGGATCCTTCTTGTGACATATAAAAGCCAGCGGGATAGGAGGCAGAGGCAGCAAGGGCTCGCCACGCCGCTGCAGAAACTTCTTTAAAGACACAGGACGCCCCAGGAAACCTTACAGCATCACAGCCCGTCTACTCCTGCAAAGGTCCCTCCCCTCCGCACTGGGTGTGCACTTCCTGCGTTGCCGCTCAGCTCGCAGTGACACGTTGCTGCCAGACCCTCCACGCTCCATGCTTAACTGCAGTCGGGCGAAGGGACAGCGCCGCAATGGATCCTGTCATCTCCCTGGCTCTGGGATTGGGGACGCGGGCTAGGGAAATAAAATTCAGTTTCCATATTCTGCTCCGGAGCGTTAAAGGGATAAACAGCTCTGTCACTTGATGAAACATCCATACACACTTCACATGCCTTTCAAATGAGCCCGAAAGTCTCTGGAACAATTAAACCCTTCAGAAAATGCATTTGAGCACACAGATGTCTTCCATTCACGCACGCGTTGTTGCAGCGAACATCTGGAACGTGCATCGGGTGAGAGAGACGGAAAAGATTGTATGAAAATATGTCGCTGGGACGTCTCGGCCATGTTTACCACGCACAGGAGAGAAGTGCCTTCTGCCGCCCGCGCCCACAGCGCCGGCACGGAGGCCTCCCCGCGGCTTTTGCAAACAGATAATGAGGACGATCGGAGGCCTGCTTGTGGAAACTAATAAGCTGTCTGTTTTGCAGCTCCATGTGTGTAAATAAAGGCTTTCAGAACCAGAAGGACTCTTTCTGAACACGAAAGGAAAGGGCATGTTTTCTTTTTCTCAGGAAGCCCTTTCGCAGCAATGCAGCCTTTGCTAATCTGTTACCTGTGGAATGCGAGCCTATACACGCATCAGCAAGCCCTGGCTGGTTTGGCTCAGTGGATTGAGCGTCGGCCTGCGAGCTAAGTGTCGCTGGTTCGATCTTCCAATCAGGGCACATCAGAGAAGGAAAACTCTGACTCCAAAAAACCTCCGCTGCCTTGCGGCATACCTCTTCAGGGGAAAGGCTAAGGGAGTAAACCCCGACAGAAAATCCCGAGCCGGAGTCCCTAAGGCGGTTTGACGTTGTAGTCAACACCGGCAACTCCTGCGGCGCACCTGAAGCCAAGCTGTATTGACTCCGTCTTTCCCTTGGACCCTTCAGCTGCGAAGAGAGGGGGTGTCTGCTGCATGGGCAACAGCAGACCCTCCATATCACCCTGCCCAGGCTCTGTAGCTTCAGCTTCACTGGAGAGGACACTCCAGCGTCATCGCAAGATGTCGATTCAACACGGGAGGAGACAGATACCGTGTCACTCCCGAGTCGGACTGCACAGCCATTCTCGGCGGTGCAGATAGACTCTTAAGAAGCTACACCATCGTCTCTCGAGACGGACGGCTGCCGACGACACACATCAGCAGCAAACCAGCACCGGTAGTGCTCGAGATGGGCGGCGTCTCCATCCTGAACTTACACAATGACGCTACCAGGGCCGTGCGCACTTCATTCATTCCATTTCATTCATAGAGACTCGTTCAGGCCGTCATACAAGGCGATTTGCATGGCATGGACTGAGTACAGGGCCCCCACTTAGATGTGGGTAAAGGATGTGCCGCAGAGTTAAGAGTTTGTGTCCTGCCTGAAGTTCATTCGGGCAATGCTTTCCCATGCTTTTGCTTTCTTCCCAGAAACTCTGAAAATCTATGTTAAATTTATTTCTAGCAGACACCAACATGACGTAGTGGGAAACATGTACATACTACAGTTACAATGTCAGAAGGTTTTGTTCATGTTATGATAAGATTGAGATTATATTCTATATCATGGACTTGTCACTTGCAGGCAGCAAGGAATTATTATAAAACATGATTAAGACTCAGTTTATTAGTCTAAAAAGTGTGAATGATGCCACCTACTCCCTACTCTTATTCTGAGGCTTCATAAGGATGACATATACCCACTAACCCCTGGGCGAGGGGACATTGAGTGGGGCCACAGCCCGGGCTATCTGGGGTACACCACCTGTGTTTGATAAAGTGGATTTGATGCCAAGATGCAGGAGAAAAAAGATATATACCAACTGCAGTAGCTGTTCATTTTAAAAATTCCTTTGAAATAAGCTTAATTCTCTAGTTAAAAGCCAGACTTTTAAAAATGGCAATAGTGTGGTTGTGGCTCCCCTCCCCCAGCTCTATTAAGGTGTAACTGAACAAAAAATTGTAATATGTTTAAGGTGGGGTACCATGTGATGCTTTGATGTAGGTATACATTGTGAAATAATTACCACAATCTGGTAAATTAACACACCCATCACCTCACACAGTTGTTGGATTTTTTTTTTTCCCATAAGTGTGGGAGACTAAATGAGTAACTCTCCTACCGAATTGCAAACCTGGCAGAGTAAAAGCCACTGAGTCACTGGGCTATTGGGAAAGGAAAGTCCTGGACATGACAGGTTTTATGGGGCAATCATTACAGAGCTATAGTTTGAAGAAGATTTTTAAAAAATAGGTATTCACTAACTCACCCGAAACATGCCATCCTGACCCTGTTGCCATTAGTGACGTGGCTAAAAGGGAGGTGAGTGGGGTTTATCTCCTGTTTGGGCCCTTCATGGAGCTCCTGCTGCATGTCAAGCCTTCTCTGAGGCACCTAAGGGACTTCCCACTTAGAGGATTCTTGCTTTCTTGAAGGATGGACTAGTGGGAAGGCAGAAAATGAAACGCTTAACTCACAACAAGTGGGGAAGTGAAAGGAAGACGCTGGATCACGCAGGAGGGGAAGCAAAACAGCTAAGCAAGATCTGGGGGGCGGAGCCTCAATTTAAATTAGATCAAGATGTTGAGATTCGATTTAAGAAGCAGGATGTCATGAGTCAAAGTTCAGAGGTGGGATTGCATATCAGAAAAAGTTCCCCCCAAAGAGGTTAATGGCTTTGGGGATGAAAGAAAACGAAAAGTTAGGAAAGGATTTACCCAGCTCTGTTACACCGCTCACCGGAGTTTTCTAACCTGCCCAACCATCCTGTCCCCACACACTGCTCAAGCTTATGCTTCCCCAACTCATGCCCCTAGTTCGTTCAGATCCAGACTGAGGTGTAGTGAGGTATTCCTGAAATAAACCGGTCTCTCTTCTGAACTCTAAAAATACTTTATTTGACTGTCTCCAGAGGCACCTTTTACTTTTATATATAAATCACAGTGCATACAGATTTTCTCCTTCAGAGGGAAGGTTTTTGAAAACAATATTCCTTCTTATTCTCTTGACTTCCCCATCTAGTCCTCCTCTCCAGAATTAACCCATACCTCCTTTCTTTTCTGTTTTATGTATTAATTTGAGAGAGAGAGAGAGAGAGGTTTATCTGTTGTCCCACTTGCTATGCATTCATTGGTTGATTCTTGTATGTGCCCTGACCAGGAATTAAACCTGCAAGCCTGGTGTATCGGGACAACACTCTAACCAACTGAGTGACCCAGCCAGGGCAACACATTCCTCCTTAAGCTCATCTCTCATTTGCACATCATAAGCATAGTCTTACATTGTCCTAGTTGTACAAATGGTAAGACCAATGTCTGTTATAAAATATTTTAAAAAATATTCATTCATCTAATCTTTGCAGTAAACCTTTGAGCATCTGTTATGATTATCTCCAGTCAAAAAGAAGGGAATACAGCCTGTATGTCAAACCAGTTACAGGGGTTCCCAAACTGGCCTTTGTAACCACTGAACAAGCACTATACTGGCTCTGAATTTTACATCTTGAAGTTCAGGAGACATGAACCAAGATTTTTCTATTTTACTCTTGCATGTAAACATTTGTTAAATAATTATGTAAATAAATAAATAAATGAATAAATAGTTATTTTCTTCAGGAAGACACATTCAGCAATTAATAAGGCAAATTTGTCCACTGAAATTTTAAATTATGCATCAATTCTGTTGTTTTGTCGTGTTTTCATAATTTAAATAATTAGAAGAGAAACTGTAGGAATTTTCCCTCCTTTTAAAGAGGGTTGTCATGATCTTTCTTCCTATCAATGGGTCCACTTTTGCAGCTGTAACAAAAGCTAGTATGACATCAAACCCTTATAGGAACTCATACAGATTTCCTACAGAAAAAATAATGGACTAAAGACTATTTGGTGGGGGATTTAGAAGGTGGAAAGTATCATGAACATATGTAAAGTCCCTCCCAGGGACTAGGAAGAAGGACAAAGACGCTAAATTCCACGAGTGACTGACAGCACCAAGGGTGTATAATTCTGCACCAAGGAGGGATGCAGTTACATCCATGAAGGCAATCAGTATAAGCCCAAGTCTGAAAGTTGGCCGTCAAAGACAAGCTTATCCCAGAGTGAATGAGTTGCCTCAATGCTCCCTCCCATGCAGTGCAAGCGCAGGCCTGGCAGAGAAGTTCAGTAGAGGATTCCATTAGAGCATGCATCAACAGAATCATGGGATAGTGAAGGGCAATAGCAATGGTCAGTGGAGGGGCCAGAGATGGAGGAGGACTGGACTTTCTTTCCCCAATGTAGAGCTTGAAGTCTGGTAGATCATTTCTTGTTAATAAGTAAATAGCTCTAGATTTTCTTATGATCCACAGGAATAAGAATTTTCTGCCTATCCTGCTAGTATGTGCTTGAGGAAATTCTACTTAAACCAGAGATAATAAATGTAAACAGCATTTCTTGAACTTGAACTACTTCTTGCTAGATTTTTCACTAACATTACATAGCGAAGCTCCTTAATTCCTATGGGGGGAAAATCATCAACAGGAGACTATGGACTGCATTTTTGTGCCCCCTTTCCCCCACTCACATCTTGAAATTCTAAGCCCCATCTGATAGTATTGGGAGGTGGGACCTTCGGGAGGTAATGAGGTCATGAGGGTGGAGCCCTCATAATAGAATTAGTGTCCTCACAAGTAGAGAAAAAAGGAGCTTGCTTCTCTCTCTGCTCTCCACTGTGTGAGGAAAGAGCACAAAGACAGCCATCTGCAAGCTGGAAAGCAGGTTCTTACCAAACACCACCAGATCTTGGAGTTGCCAGCACTCCAGTATTGTAAAAAATAAATGTTCATGATCTAAGCCAGCCAGTTTATAGAGATTTTTTATAACAGCCAAAACTAGGGTACAGAGTATCGCCATCTCTAATTACGAGAGTTCAGATTAAAATTTAAGACACTATCACTCAGGTCAAATTCCATTTGACTCAAAGCCAACACTTCTACTCTTTTTTTATTTTTATTTTTTAAGGGGAGGCATATAGTATTTGTATTCTGGTATTAGTGTATTTTAAATTAAATTTTACTTCTTATAAAAACAGTGACTTTCAATCTATAAAGAGTTAGGGAAATATCACCTGGTCATAATTCCAAATTCTAGTTGGAACAAGGACCATGCTACCATCAATCATCTCCGACTACATGCTACACAATGTGCAGGGTTCTATGTCTTCCCTAACACATGTTTACACTCCAAATATACTTATTAAGTAGATACTGTCTCCATTTATAGATCGGGAAACAGGCTCAACGCCGTCGAATAAATGCATTAAGACATAGTTAATACGATTTTAACTCGGCCTCATTTTCTCCTCCAGCCTAGAGTGTTCAACTTGGAAGTCCTGGTACTCTACTATAAATAGTCAAGGTTGCTCTTATGTCTGAAACCTAACCATACAACGAAGGAATTCACACATATGTAATCCTTACAGGTAACCAACCATGTGAGACATTAAGTTTACAAGTGATTAAGGTTGTGCCATCATCTTAAGGGTTTTTTGTTTGCTTGTTTATTTTTCAGATTGGGAAGGTATAAAAAGGAAAGAAGAGAAAGGGAGGGTGAGGGAGAAATGGACTGATTGGTTATGCTTTAAGCCCTGAAGATACACTGGTAAATGTGATGCAGACTATAACTTTAAGTCATTTAACCAAATATTAGCAGGAGGAATAATATTGTATCTCTTTATCTTGTTCTTTCATTCTCTATATCTTTCTTTCTGTTTTCTTTCCTTAGTTTCTTCTGCTCATTCTGTAGATATCTATTGATTGCTGCACACTTCCAAGCTGTGCTTGGCCCTGGGATATCAAAAATGAAGAAGGGGCCTTCCCTGCCTTTGGTGAGTTCACAGCCTACCAGGGCAGAGGCACAGATGGAAATGTCACTGCACAGGATATAGCTACGATATATCCAAGGACCAGGGTGTGTACAGAGCATATTGACTCCCAGTCCTGCTGGGGGAAAGTGAAGGGCAGTTAAAGGTGGGTAAATAAACCCTTCCCTGATGGTGTGATATGACAAGGAGATCAAGTTCAAGGATATTCTATACTTTCAGAATATTGATTTTGCCATAAGAAATTAATAGTATACATGTCTGTGTGTAGGTGTATTCCATCCCAAATGGTGGTTACATTGAAGTAAGTCTTCTTCCAAAATTGGGTTTCATTTAGAAAGCAATTAAAATTATATCAATTTATTTGTACAACACACTTAGTGATATATATATATATATATATATATATATATATATATATATACTTAAATTTTAATCATGGTGCCAGACTGGGAAAAAGTGACTTTGGTAGGTGCTAACAAAAGCCAAAAACAAAAATTAGCAGATCTGAAAGATACAAAGAGAATTTTGGGAAACAAAATAACTGAAATGATAAAGTACCTCATTCAATTTAGTTATATCTCCATTTCCAATTCATCCTAGTTACCGTATTTAACACTCTTAGATGAAATAGGAAAAAAGACTCTATACATTTTCCAGTTATATTTTATAACATCTGTGCCTTTCCAGCTACATTTTATAACATCTGTGAGTTTTTCCCTTTTACCATTTATACTATCTTTGTGTTTACCCTTTGGGCTAATTTGTAGTTGACCCCAGTAAGAGAGCTCTATTAACCAACATTTTGTAACAGACAATCATTGATCTAGCAGTCTTGCAGAATGCCTTAAAAATCAATGCATCCAGAAGAAGGAACTGGTGGGACTTCATAACATCACATCTCGTTTTTATCACAAATACCCAATTTACCAAGTTCCTGTCTCATTATTTATACCAGACAGGGCCTGCTGATGAGATACATAACCCGCTCAGTCCCTTTTGGCAATCCATTTATAACTGAAGCACAATTAATATCTTTACAGCTGTTCTCCAGGCAGAAAGAAAAATGTGGCAGCAAATATTTTGTACATGTTTGAGTATAAATGTGGGAAATGAGGAGCACCAGGATATATCCAAAGAATAGTGGAATCTGGGCTTTTCTTATTTTTAAATTCCCCAGAGGAATGTTTCCCAAACTACTTCATATAGGGAGGGACTGAAGCTACCTTTTTTAGCTCCCCAGATTTCCCAGGAAAATAATTAGGAATCAGGGTGATCATTAAATACAAATTTTGTACATGATGCTCCTTCAAAGGAGAAGCATAAAGAGAAAAATCTACAAATTTCTATAGTTCCATATCATTCTAACTCCCAAGTTTTTAATCCATTGTTGTTAATCTCCTATTTTACTTTCAAATATCAATCTTTCTTTTTAATTAGATACTTGATCATTCCTTTGAAATACAGAGGGACCACTATGTTTCCAGTCCAAGTATTTACTTGCTATAACTATTTAGACCTCACATAAACCCTAAAAATTAGATTTAGATTACCTTTAGATTGCTAAAAACTAATAGCAATAAATGGGTACCCAATAAATGTTTGTTTTTATTTTATTTGTTTTTATTTTTTATTGAATTTATTGGGCTGACCTAAGTTAATAAAACCATACAGGTTTCACACGCACGGCTCTATCAAACATCATCTGCATACTGCATTGTGCAGTAACCACCCAAAGTCAAGTTTCTTTCCATCTCCATTTATCCCCTCTTTGCCCACTTTCCAGCTCCTACTTGCCTCCCTTTCCCTCCAGCTATCAACATACTGCTGTCTATGTATATGTGTTACACACACACACACACACACACACAGACACACACACACATTTTGCTTAATTCTTTCATCAACTCAATAACAGATGTGTTTTCCCTGTGGATATTTATAGCATAATTATATAGCAAGCATGCTGATAGTACAGCCATACAAACAGACAGATAGATATTCAAAATATTTGATTTAGTCATTTCACTGTTTGGAAGTTATCCTAAAGAAATAATTTAAAACATGAGCAATGTTTTTTTTTTTTTTTTGCTACCTTCTGATAGAACAAATAAATATTTAATAACAGTTAAAATATCATTAGTAATAGTAATGGTAAATATTTAAATAGTTAAAAAAAAGCTGGATATAAAATAGAAGACACAGAATGGAAGAAAAAAAATAAGAGAAAATATACTGATTGCAAAAACAACAACAAAACTAAAATATGTGGGTCTCTAGCTTGGGTTCCCATAACAACAGATGTGGGACCGGAAGTCAGAAGCTGGTTCTGACTCACAGCAAATGCGCGAAGGAAGATCGCAGTGGACTATGTGCCATGCACCATGTAATATGTGTTATGCTATACTGATCGGTGTGACTGAAAGACACAGAAATCAGCAGCTCTTTGAGAATTAGAACGTGGAGACAATCACTGGACGTATTCCGAAACTATCAAACGACAAGGTGTCAGAAGATGCAGACGTGTGTCTGCTCTGGATGAATACAGGATTCCCTCACTCATCGTGGGTATTGCGTCTAGATCCGCTCCCCCCCACACACACACAATAGGTGAAAATCCACGAAGTAGGAACCTTACATTTATTTTAGTATTTATATATATTTTAAGGCTTTATAAAGCCCTCCCACACACTTATAAGCCATTCCCAGTCCCTTATTAACCTTTTCCACACTTTTACAAACATTGCTTATGTTTTTAAACCTACGTAAATTTAACAACGTGCATATACAGTACCACAAAATCCCGCGATATAGCGAAAAATCCACGATAAAATAAATATAATATTTTTAAAAATTCCGCGATACAGTGAGGCCCCGATGCGTGAACCACGATATAGAGAGGGACTGCTGTATTCCCTGCACTAGGATGAGAATCCCCCTGAGAGACTGTGCTTAAAATGCACACAGACCCCCAAGTCCTGCCCCATGGAAACCCAATCAGAATCCAGAGGAGGGGGCAAGAAATCTACTTCATAACGCACTGGCCCGTGGGACAGTTATGTTTGTGAGTTAGAGAGACCAAAGGTGCTTCCACCCTTCAAAAGGTTTTATGTTATTTCAAGTTTTAATTACAAAAGTACTATATTCTCGTTGTGGAAAACTCACCTTTTTTTTAACAGGCGACTCAAAGAGACACCTTAGAAGGCACGGAAGTGAGAAGGCTGGGCTTTTAGGACCGTGCAAGGAAGTGCTAAGCAGTTAATTAGCACCTGAATTCCAAAGAGTACAGCTGAGGACAAATTGGGCCTCCCACACTGCACAGCTACCAGGAGAGCCTGGAGGATTGCTAGAGACAACAACGTAAACTTTCCTTTTGTAAGTATTTACATTGATGTAATTTTTCTGTAGTACCAAGGCACGATGACACTCCTTATTCTCTCTAATTACTGAGTACCTTCTAGGCATCTGTGTGTGTGTTTTTAAATTTAATTTAATTTTTATTTTTAAAAAGACTTTATTTATTTATCTTCAGAGAGAGGGGAAGGGGGGGAGAAAGAGAGGGAGAGAAACATCAGTTGGTTGCCACTCACATGCCCTCCACTGGGAGCGTAGCCCACAACCCAGGCACGGGCCCTGACAGGGAATTGAACCAGCAACTTCTTGGTTCACAGGCCAGTGCTCAATCCACTGAGCCACAGCAGCCAGGGCTACATGTTTTTTCTTTAATGAAAATAAATGATGAATACAGTTGCTAATATTAGGTAACTAATAAAAAGATGAGCAATTTAGACAGGCACCATCGGTGTCTAGTAGACAAGCTTAATTTACATGAACAAGTCCAAGGTAAGCTGTATTTCTCCCTGTATCTTTATTTGCTGGAGTTGTCCCTAAAAGGAAGGAAAACCTCTGCAGTGGGGTCTCCTGAATTATGAACTACACAGGCCACTTCATGAAGAATCCTACTGAGAGCCGGTCACCCACACCAAGGACTTCGGGTAGAATGGCATATGCATCAACTTGTCTCTTCGCTGTAATTAAATAGTTGTGTGATACAGAGAAAGCCCTCACCATTTTTATTACATTGGGTAAATACTTTCAAATATTGTCTCCAATCAATACAAGAAGATCAGCTTGGAAAATTATCTCACCAACCACAACGATGTGGTTCTGTCATTGGCTCTACTTTCCTTATGTGGCATTTAGACACAGAGAGGTTAGAACAGATGGTTGAGCCTCTGTTCTTGCCAGGCCTGAAGCTAGAACCTGGGCATTCAAGAATAGGTAAAAAAAACATGGCACTTGACCTTGTGGAGTCCCTCATTTTAGGATGCATGGGTGGGCATGTTTAAAAATACTCTAGGGAGTTAGACAGTCATGTTAGATGACACCTTTCACAGAGAGAAGCAGACAATTATAAACATAGAACAACTCTTTTGTCTTGTCTTCTTTTCAGAATATATCATGCATCTTTTTGCACTTTATTCCTTAATATATATCAGAATTATTTTAAAAATATTAAAGTTTTATAAATTTATGATAGACATGTCACACCTTTCTAATTTTGTGTGTAGAGCCTCTTGGCACACCACCAGGACTCCGAAAATTAGTGTTTCTCAATGTGTGGCCTCTGGACCACCAAAATCAGCCTCTTCCAGGGAACTTGTTAGACACGTAAATTCTCGGCTCAACTGCAGACCTCTGAATCATGAATTCTGAGGGTGAGGCTGAAGAACTATATTTTAACCAGTTCCCCATGACCTTTGTATACATACTCTCATTAGGGAACCAGTGTATTAAGTGAAAAGTTACAGTAACGGTACTGTTATACCTGATCAACACAGGTATCTATTACCCAGAAAAGAAGCCACTAACTGAATGTGTTATATAATGCTTTAGCTTCTTTTTGTAACTTTACAACCTTATGAGTAAGACAATTATGAAGTTTCTAATTTTACAGACAAGTAGACTGAAAATTTCCTCTAACTTTTTATATTCAAAGGTTGGATAGAAAAATACCGAGGCTAAGGATGCCGGGAATATGTCTACATATGCATTGTAACCTTTTAGTATATGTTACATTTTCAGTTTAGTGTCAGGAAGAATATAACTAATAAATCTCCCTGTTTTCACCCAATGCTTCCCAGTAACTATGGTATCTTACCACCAAATAGTACAGTATCATGACCAGAATATCTAGGTTTTTAAATTTTTTTGGATGCTAAATTAAGAAATACAAGATAGAGTATCATTTTCAAGCTATTTATACTTTTTCCCGAAATTAATATCTTGCAACATATTTCAGCATAGTCATTAAAATTACATTGTGATATTTTGTACAAGAATTTAAATAAGCATAAATATCCAGGCATAAAATTTCATACACCCCTTAACAGTTGACAACTGTTGTTTCCCTAGCTCCCACGTTAGATGGGAAGCCCTCTCATTTTGACATCAACTTCCTGCTTCCCCATTCATTCTACAAGGCACCCACACATGTTAAGGCTTCGGAACAACTAAATACCAAGGCCCTGGACATTCTGTTTGCATGACAGTTTTCAAGTAACCTCCCAGACACGGTCTTAGCATGCTTTATTCCGGTGCCAGGGAAGTAGCCTCTGCCTGCTTGGGCTTAGTTCATTTCTTTCTAAATGCTTGTTCAGGGGACAGAAGAAGAAGCAAGACCATGAGAGGAGATCATAAAAGAATTCCCTTATACGTACATTCTCAAGTAAAGATGTTCTCCTTTCTCTTCACTAAGTGAATAAATATCTACTGCTCAACCACCACCAACAAGTGAAGTTTAACTTTCCATTTGTGTCTGTCTGTCCCCTTGCCCTTCCTTCTGATGGAAGCGTTATCCTTGATTTGGTGGAAAGCATATGGGAGGTGTATTTGGCATCATGATTAGTATATGTGGTCTTATATTATTATCTAATGGCTGGAACAGACAGGCTTAGGGCAACTCACTAAATCTCTGAAGCTAACTTATTTGTTTACTTCACCCATTTGACTGTCACATCATGAAGAATCAATGGGATAACAAATATATACAACACTGTTTCACAACATGAAAATGTCATACAAGCATTAAGAAATCCACACAGGTAATTGTAATACCTATATTTACACATTATGTGTCAGGTCCCTTACATCTAAACCTCTGTCTGTATTACCACATAATGTCCCTTTCTAGACACCCTTTTTACCATATTTCTAAAACCCATTGAAATCCTACACAATTACTTTAAGCACCACCATAAAGAAGCAATTTCACCATCTTACAACAAGACTACCTGATGCTGTATACCATAGTTGGAACTGACAAACTCGTAAAGAAAAAGGAGTCAATGGGGTAATGTGGAATGATTTAAGACAGAGGCATCCTAGGCATTTGCTGAAATTCACTTCTTTGGAACTTGATTGCCTTGAACGAGAGCCCTCAATATAAATAATTCCTCACCCGCATTTTTGTGAAGATGATACAAAATTAATGATCCCTCATGTTCCTATGAAAACTTTAGAATTTGCACATATTTCCCTATGTGTGTATGTGTAAAGAGAAGACTACATTAGACAGAAAAGAGAATTCCCTTCAGGACAGAATTTATATTTCAGAGTATACAGAGTGTGAGTGAAGCTAGATATTTTTGTTAGACTACACATTTTTCTCTTTGATTTGGAAAGAAAGCATTATTTTCTCTCCCAGTTAGATAGTATATATCACACAAATTCACACACAAACACACATACACTGCAACATACAGAAATAAGAGGATCTAGGGACAAGGCATGCACATGCACATGTGTGTATGTAAAAGAGAGAGAGAGAATGTATGCAAGAGAAAAATATTACATAATTTTGCTTCCTTCAAGGATTAAGGGAAATACTTTTGGAAACTGCATTAACCTGCAATTTGTAAACAATGCATTGCAAACTAAGAAGAAAGGGGACTATAATGAAGTTCTTACAAGATTTTCTTTGTCATGGCTGAAAAAATTACGTGCAAATACAAACACAGATTGTGCTTGCTGTGTGCAAAGCACTCATGCAAACAACATGCCAAAGACTTGTGAGCAATGGTCCTGCCTTCACAGATCTGACCATCTAGTCAGATTCCAGGTGAACTTGAACTTCTCTTTAAATATTTATTTTATGTTTATTAGTGAATGGTGGGATACCTACCCTAGGGAAGGCATCCTGAAAAACATGGCTCAAGGAGCACCCTGAATCAGTTATACCCAAACTGAGGAAGGATTGGGGACTTCTTCACCTGCTTTTAGGAATTTCAACGTAACTATACAGGCTTTTGCATGGGGATAATGAGAAGAGAGTGATGCCATACTTACCTTAAAAGCAATGGTGATTTTGATAACAATAGCAATACGTACAAATTAAATATACAATGATATGTGTCTTCTGGGTGTACAGAATCATGCTTTAATAGATTGAGGGGTTTGTGGTAAGACTGGAGAGTCAAATCCCAGCTTTACAGAATATTTTGCTGTAAGACTCTGAGCCCACAGATGTATTTAATACATAAAAGGGAAAGAAAGAAAGAAAGAAAGAAAGAAAGAAAGAAAGAAAGAAAGAAAGAAAGAAAGAAAGAAAGAAAGGAAGGAAGGAAGGAAGGAAGGAAGGAAGGAAGGAAGGAAGGAAGGAAGGAAGGAAGAAGAAAGAAAAGAAGAAAGAAAATAAAAGAAAAAGGAGAAAGATAAAAAGAAAACAAACAAACAAACAAACAAACAAAAATAACCTGCCCAACTGAGTTGTTGTGGACGTCAGATCAGATGAAACCACCCAATGCAGTGTTGGTTCATAGCAGTAGGAATGATAATGATGTGGATAATGATGATGTTAATGGCATAGATGTGCTAAGCACATACTGTATACAAGTCACTAACCTAGGTGTTTTACATGATATTATTTCTTACTTATCAGTTAGTTAATATCTCCTAAGTCACTCATACATGTTCTTTAGTTCCAGAAATAACAATAAAAATATGCCATTTAAAAAATAAATTGGATGTGCAGAGAGGAGAAACAATGAATCCCAATTTGCATGTTTAATGAGCAGCCTCCATGATCCATGATTCACTGCCCAGAGTTCACACGGTCTCTGCTGTCCAAGATGAGTATCCTTTCAGCATCTCCTGTTATGCATTAAATCCCATTTTATACCACGCTGTCTAAACTACTGCCTGAAGATGTTGATCCCTTATATCTGAATAAAAATAATGTATTCATCCCCATGTACTGCCTAAATTTCTAAAGCCACGGAAAAATAAAAGACCAGAAAGGGAATCTCATATGTCATTGTCCAAGTCCTGCACTGATGAGTTTCCTCGGACACAGACTGCTCAATTGTTACTTTCTGGCCTTCCACAATGTTCTTACCTCTAGTGACCAGAAATTAAAAGATAATAATAATCACCTTCATTCACACTGAGTCATCAAGGGAAAGGATGTTACAGTGTAAGATGGGTTTCTTTTCAATAGGAGGGAGAACCGTGAGTATCAAAAGAAAAGCAAATGAGGGAGTCATGACCGTGTTCTCCCTTCAGCAGAGAGTGCCTTCCCCAGTCTGATTTGTGCAGGCAGACTGAAGACAGAGAATCATCTAAAAGAAATTCCCTCTTTGTCACATCTCAGGAACAGCTGCCTTGTCACTCCGAGAGGCAATACAGCTCTTGATAACGTTTCAACACCAAAAGGCCTCATGTTTCTATCAGACATTGAAGTTTACTTTGCCACTGGGTTTCTTGGATGCTGTCAGTGCACCAGCGACTTGTTAGCATCATCACACATTGTTCCGTGCCCCGGTCATTGCTGAGCCTCTCACAGTCTCTTCCTCGGCACCTTGGAGGACCACACATCAGGAGAAAGAAACACCTGGCCCACCTAAGCTCTTTGCAGAACGGTTATTTGTCTGCTTCCCTTACTGCAACTGAAATCATTATAGAGAACATTGCTTGTTATTGTAGGCCTACCTTCCTTATTTCGTCTGTTTCAGATATGTTTTCTGAGATACGTGCTATGTGCTTGGCTCTGTGACAGGCACTTGAAGACAACAAGGAACATAACAAGCACAGAATCTGCCTGCAGGGAGCTTATAGCTAAGCACAGACAACTACACACGTAATTAATTTGTCAATGATCATTTGTATGGAGGAGAAGACAGAAACTTTAATGGGCTTGGAGGAAGTGATGATAATGTGAGACAGGAAGATTGAATAGGAGTTAGAACTATCTTGGCCATACTGATGGAATGTATGGAGACCCTGAGGCCTTCAGGCACGAGGAACAAAAAGCAGGCCTGCGAGACAGAGTACACAGCTTGAGAATCCCAGGATGTGGACATGGTTAAATCATGCAGAGCATTCTCGGCCAGATTATCAATGTTGAATTCTATCTAAAAAGCAATGGGGAAACTGAAGCTCTGTTTGCAGAGGACGCATTAGAATGGGAATGCAGTCAGAGAAAGCTTTAGAATGCATAGACCAGTGAATGCGGATGGCCAGGATGGAGGCTAGGCAGGGTCCAATTGAGATATAATAACTCTTGGATTAAGGTGGTGGGAGAAGACATAGCAAAAAAAAAAGGTGATCCTTATTTATTATGTGATGATTCAAGTCCACTTACATTCATTTCTAAGAGCAAAGCAAAGGCACTCATGGGTGTGTGGCTAACGAAAGCCATGCTCAAAAGCATGCTTTGGACATAATCATCGGTGCTAGTGTAGAACCAGAGAGGAGGACAGTGATAATACAGGTGACCTGGGACTGGCTTCTCATGAATAAGATACAGCCAAGATGACAGGTCGCCTGTGATTGTGTGGATGTGATTATGCTCCATGAGATTGTGACGTGTGTCATGCATGACACTCTCTCTTGCTGGTCATGCTCTGAGCTGCTGTGTGGAGAGGCCAAGCACAGCAAAGAAACTCAGACCCTTGAGGATCTGAACGCTGTCAGCAGCCTAGAAACCACAGATTTGGATCCTGACCCCACTGAGACTCCGATGAGACCTCAGCCCAGTCCTCACTGGCACTTTGATCACAGGAACCATGCAATAACAAGTGTGTGTTGGTAAAAACCGTGAAGCTTGTGGCCATTTTGTTACACAGCAACCGTAACACACGCATTCAGTGTTAACTGCTGGTTGTCTCACGTCATACAGGCCTGACACTCAGAGGAAAGGCCGGAAATAAGATGTTCATGTTGGAGGGTGAATAGTAAGAATAATACAAGAGAAGGTGGGGGGTCACAGAAACAAAGAGGGGGGCTACTGTCTGCAATGCCGAACTGCATGCCTCTTGGAGGCAGGGATGGTTAAGACGGCATTGACTGTATGAGGCCTTGCTTGGCATAAACTGAAACATGAACATGCATTTTGCATACCATGGTGCTCTGCCAAATATGAGAAGCATGCCAGTAGGGCACTCCAGGTACACAGGAATCTGCATTAATGAATTTCAAGTCCATGATGACACACATACGTCCATTCAATTCTCCTGCGAACCATTCTGATTACACTAAAGGCGATTTCTTAGTTTTATCCTAGTGTGTGTTTAACACTTTTCTGACACTTGCCAACGGCCCTTTATATAGCAAAACCAAGCAGGACTAGAGATGAGAACCTGCAGCCGTCAACGGTATCCACATATACCAAAATTAATTACTTCTACATTTACATATAGCTTAGACAATATCTATCTAATAATATGAATATTTTATTACATTTATCCAATACTATATTTATCTGGCATTGATCTTCTATTTATAGTACCAGTAGTAAGATAAAGGTCCCTTTTTAAATGACAACTTATATTGATAAAATTATAACAATTTCTCTAACATGATGTGCCCCATGTAGGCTAATGACATGTTTGATACGGGACACAAGCGTGGAGATGAGTCTCAAGAGACTGAAGAGTGTTCAGTGCTCTAAGAAAATTAGCCAGGATTTGCAACAAGGCCTGCTGGCTCCAGAAAACACTTTTAACCACTAAGTCTCTGTACCTGCAAACACAGCTTTATCTCTGTGAGCCACTGTTTGTAAATGCAAGGGCCCAATAAATGGCCGTTAGATGTATTTTGTGATAACACTGGAGGAAATGGAGAAAGGGAGACTGGAACAGAAATAAAGTGGGGGAGGCAAAAGAATCATTTTATTTTTATGTTTTGTTGAAATGAATGTACTGTTAATAAGCGAATTCCTATCAGGACGAAGGTGAGATTTATGTGAGGCAGATCACAGACCTCTTCGTTGTCCCCCTGGTACAGACTGACCATTGGCAGAACTAAGGAATGATGCCAGTGAGAGGTCTGAAACACAACCTTGGCCTTGGCATGGGAGTCCCCACTTAGGTGCCTCGAGCTAGGTACCTGATGAAAGGCTACCCCAAATAACGTATCAAATATTAAAGTCACCCTCTAGAGCCAGGAAAAAATAACAGAGAACATGGGAAATGAAGAGAGGAACAGGATAAGTGAATACAGCAGCCAGTATATTCACTGATTCATTCACATATCTAATACCTTTGGTGAACTTTGTTTCAAGCTTGTCTGGGGCATTGAGAGAAAAGATACCAGACACACAGCAAAAGCAGTAGATGAGTCTGCTTGTCTGAAGCACAAAGCTGGTCAGAGCTACCTGTGCTTTTAGAAGCGAAGAGATTGGTTACTCTATGGGAACAGTGACAGGAAGAAGGCTTAAGGATGCATTTTGCAGGGTTGATGGAGTCCTGATTTTCTACTTGGGAGCTGATTACACAAGCTTATTCAACATGGGAGCTGGTGCTCACAGATGCATTTTACCATTTGGGTGTTACTCTTCAATGCAGAATCTAAAAATACGGATGAGCGTGGGGACAAGAAAAAGTGAACATGTAGAAAAGCCTAAATAGGAACAGGGATTGCTGTCTACACTTACAAAATATCTACCTTACCAAAGCCCACAGCGCAAAATCAAGCAGAGGAGACGATGCTGGGTTCACCTCACATGGTCTTATACTTTCCTTGTGTGCAGTCCCCTTAAAAGACCCTCCCCC
This sequence comes from Furipterus horrens, assembly GCF_987537825.1. Taxonomy (NCBI): domain Eukaryota; kingdom Metazoa; phylum Chordata; class Mammalia; order Chiroptera; family Furipteridae; genus Furipterus; species Furipterus horrens. The sequence continues at coordinate 10,452,189 of NW_028327183.1, forward strand.
CACACTTACATCTCATTGATCATTGATCAAAGCTGGGAGACACCAGAAGAGCAGCTCTTAAGACAGGCCAGCACCTCTCCTTTCCTTTAATTTTAACATTGTGTGGGGATTGTCTGATATTATTTCATTATCACCTGATGGGATCAGCGGCCCTGATCATTACTTAGGAACAGCAATACAAAAAAAAAATTCTGAGGAGATTTTCATTATTCAGATGATTCTGTTAAGGTAAGGAAAAGGACAATAAAGACATGCTCAGGAATGAATTCTGCCCTTTGTTTTCAGTCTTGATCAACTGGTTTTTCTTTAAGAGTAATTTTAAAGCGAACAAAGCGCAGACGACTGTAGGTTATCCTACATCGGTTATTAGGATCTCTGAATATAAATGGATGGAGACGTGACATGGCACTGAGCCTGAAGAGGTGTTTTTCATACTGAACTGAGCATATTCTTTCTCTCGTTTTCTCTTCCTCTCCCAGGTTAAAGAGAAGCACGATCCTTTCATAAACCCTGGAGAGGGGTTATTTCAGTCCCTACTCTGTGTCTAACTTTCCCAGGAAGGTAACACTTCAGTTTCATTTTTATGTAGGCAGCCATCAATTGCAGATAAAGGGGAAAATAACTTGCTCTTTGAATCTTGCTATATTATGAAGATAGACACTACATATCACTAATATCCATACCATGCCTTACCATGAGAAGCTACGATCTTTCACAAAGGAGATGCAAGAAGAATACTCTATTCTCTGGATCCATATAAGGAGAAATGGCATAGGATTTGAGTGGGAATAGTTATCATCTTTATACATTGTTTATGTACATAACTAAGAAGAGACTGTTATATGCCCTCAGAGACTAAAATTCCTTGGAATATCTCCTTTCCACTGGTATCTGCAGCATCCAACCAAATATTATTAAGGAAATGTTCTAAAGAAGCATAGTACATCCTTCCCCTTTTTGACTTGTCATGTGTGGATACGTAGAAGTATCATGTGAGCCAGAAATAGGAATCGTCTGAGACTCAGTATGTTTCTAGAACCAGGAATCTAACAAGAGAACTCACAATCTCTCATTTTTCCTCTCTTTATTACCTGCTTCATCTCTTCCCCTTTCTGAGAAGTGTAGCTTTTCTTTGCTTCTCTAATATATACCATGAACTGGTGATGTCTGATATTTTACCTGAAGTGAGCCTCAGTTTACATATTTTTATGTTGAGTTACTTGGAAAGATACTATTTCAACAATCTCAGTCTTCATGCGAACACCTGGGGTTAAGCCTACTTGAACAAAATTTGGTCGAACATATCTGTATCCCAGAACAGAAGCAACTTTATATATGCTGGCTCCTGCTCATCCATATTATCAATGAGGTGATGGGCAGTCACTAGAGAATAAACACTGTGAATGAGATACTCAAAGGCTTTTCACTGCAGCCTCAAAAGTGGGAGATTCTCCAGAGATGACAGTTCATTACAAAATACTAATTCCTGTGTTCGTTCCCTTTCTCCACAAACGTTCAGAAAGCAGGACTATAACATTGGGATTGGCAATTTGTGCTCATGAACATTGGCAAAGTACAGAAGCAGGAGGGCCAGCTTTAGCCAGAAGAAAGGAAAAATAAAAATCATCTTCGGTAGCATTTCCCAAATCCAAAATGAGGGAAATTCTACAAAAATATCTAAGCAGTAGTCATCATGACTATTAAAATGCTGTGTGAACATGAGTTCATTAATCTTGACAAGTGTGTACGTACTATATGAATGTAAAATGTAAGCCATAGTGGCAAAATATGTGGGAACTCTCCGTGCAATTTTACAATTTTCTTCATAGATGTTACGCTATACCGAAATAAAAGGCTTATTTTAAAAAACAAGAGGTTCCACCTACTTGAACATACAATTTATTTTTAAACAATTTCATAGCTGGGAACAGCTGTTTACTTAATATGTCTGTGGAGATATGACTCTTCCTCAAGGCTGATACAGGGATTCAGCACTTAGAGAAGACAGAACATTGGTACCTGATTGAATAAATCTCTGGTTTTGCATTTTGGCTCTAGGACGCCCTAATTAATTGGGTCAAACTGCATTAGTTTGCTCTGGTTGCCATAACAATACCACAGATTGGGGGATTTGTGGAACAGAAATGTATTTTCTCACAGTCCTGGAGGCTGGAAGTCCAAGGGCAAGGTGCTGGCAGGGTTGATTTCTCCCGAGGTCTCTCTCTTTGACTTGCAGATGGCTGTTCTCTTGCTGCCTCTTCATGTAGTTGTCCCTCTGTTCATATGTGTCCCTGGTGCCTTTCTGTGCATTCAAATTCCCCTCTTTGCATAAGAACACCAGCCACATTGACTTCAGGCCTGCCCATAGGTCATTATTTAACCTTAGTTACCTCTTTCAAAGCGCTACCTTCAAATAGAGTCTCATTCTGAGGTCCTGGTGGGTGAGAGCTTCAATATATGAATGTTGGGGACCACATGTCAATTCATAACACAAATCCATTCTATTTTTATTTTCATAGTAAAAATGTGATAACACTTGACCTATATGTTATATGATACTCATGTAACATATAATGTACTATAATACTTGACATTATGTACTATACACACACACACACACACATATATATATATATATATATGTGTGTGTGTGTAAAATACACCCTCCTAAAAAGCTGTGTGGTGTTTTTACACAGCACCTCACATACAATGGAAGCTCAGTGAACAGTATCTGCCACGGCTTTGGTCCCTAGTTAGATAACCTGGGGTTGTATTTCCAGAATTCCCTTTTTTATAGAGTTGGCCTTGAGCATGCATCTGAGGATCCACTGTTTGTTGAATCCGTGGGTGCAGAACCCGTGACTACAGCGGGTCAACTAAGGGACGTGAGCATCCATGGCTTTGGTTTTCCTAGGGGGTGGGGTGGGTCCTGGAACCAATCCCTTGTGGACACCTACCGATGACTGTGTTCTGCTGGTTAGGTTTGGCCTGAGACTTTAAAGGCAGAAGTGGAGAAGGCAGAAAGGAACGCTGCATAGGGTATCAGGTACCAGAACAGCTCATGCTAAATTCAGCAGATTTTCAAGTTCACCAAGTTGGCAGAGAGCAGAATCCAAGTTCCCATCTTCTTCCGCAACTATCAGATCTGCTTCTTCAATTCTCCAAATCCTAGGCCAGATCCATGGGTAGCCCCCTCTGAGAAAGGCGTCCTCTCCTCCTGCAGGGTATGCACCACATGGAAAATTGAGGAGGAGAGACGGACAGTCTTCAGGTTGTCTCTTAGGTTCCACTGTTTTCCTGGTCTCTCCCACTGCACCTCCAGCTTTCCTTCCTGTCATCTGAAGCAGCAACAGCAGCTTTGCCTAGATTCCTCTACCAGCTCCCTAACTGCAAGTGGTCTAACCCCTGGAATAACTCTCTTCCTACTCTGTAGAATGTTAGTGAGTCTCCTTGTCTGATGGGGAGCCCTCATTTTTACCAATGATATCACCTGGAGTAAGCCGTGTTACAATCGTGTGCCTCAGTTTTCTCTTTTCAAAAACGAGAGTAACAAAATTCACTTCATAAGGTTGTTATGAACAGTGTTTGGCATAAACACATTAAATATTAATTTCTATGTAGGAATAAAGTAGTTAATCATTATGCTAGCCTCAAGTGAATAACATTGCTCTAGATTTCAGAAGGGATACATACGGACACTTCAGCACTCATTTCAAAGACCTTTCTTTTATGAATTTCTGCTATCCCGTCCCTACCATATTTCTTCAAAGAGTCATAATTGGCAGATAATGATGAGATCTGAAAAGTCTGACATGATTATAAAGAGAGAATTTCTGGGTCTCATGCTCCCTGACAAATAGGAAATGAATAAAATCATCTTTAATATGGCCACAAATATGTTTGTACTGATTTTAAACTCTTCAAATGCAGACACTAGGAATGAAATCTCATTCCCTTAGAATAAAAGATCTATCTGAGACCATCCATATGGTCTCATCCACAGCCTCACAATGTAACTATTTTTATATTTCTTTTAAAGGATATCTAACTATATATCAAACATACACACACAATTTATATCTTTTTTCTCTATAAGTCTACATTTGTATCTTTATCCTTTGTCCTTTTAACAGTTTGCATATCTTCTCTGCCATTTTCTATGTATAGATCTTTGTGTTTAACTATGCCCTGCCATGTAAATTTCATCATATTTTTTTTCTATGTGAAACTATTGGTAAAAAGAATAGGGAAAAAAGGCACACATCTCATAAAACTGTGAATGCTAATCAACCAAGAAATAAACAGCATTTTGGTCTAAAAATAACTTTTTAAGTTAAATTTGTTGGGTGACACTAGTTAATAGGACCACATGGGTTTCAAGTGTACATTTCTATCAGACCTGATCAGTATATTGCATTGCGTTCCTACCACCCAAAGGGATCTAAAGATCTAATGGCAATTTTTAAAGTTCAGTGAATCCAGGAAGTATAACAATTAAACCCAGGGTGCACAAACCTTGAAGTTGAGAAATAATATTAATACATGCATAGAGGCTTTCAGAACCACTATCAGCTCGGAGAAGCAAGAGTCTGAGAAGACCACACCATACACCGGGGATTTTCAGTCCGTGCACTGCAAGAATTTTTAAAACGTGCAATACCCGACTATTAAGTCAGGGACATGGACCTCTTTTTCCTTAGACGGTCAAATAAAAATATGAGCCCAGCCAACGCAACATTAGCTGTGCAGTGTGAATGAATCAAAATGATACCTACTTTGTTTGTGAGATGGGCATAAAAGATATTTTTTGGTGTGCCACAGAATTTGAGTCATTAGTTTCTGTGTGGCATAAGACGAAAGTGTTGAAAATGGTTGCCATACCCCAAAAATACACTGACAAAGGTGTCCCACATTCATTTTCGGCCAAGTCTTCAGAATTTCGCAAATGTGTGTCTTGGATCTGCCCTGACATGCCGTGGGTTCATTGCTCTGACAGGCAGATGCGGGCAAAGGCTGAACTCTGTGAGCTTTTACCCCTTAGTCCCTCTAATTTATGATTTGCTGAAATGACTGTGGAACAAAAGAGTCACAGCAGTGGGGGTGCTGATGCTAATTCCCAGAGTGCAGACGTAGACACGGCTCGAATAATTTAAGAACAATTCGCCCTTTGCCGCTAGAATCAATAAATATGGTGGATCCTAAAATATCAATTCTCATGCGAGAGCAAAGAGGTAAGAGAGACAACAGGATCGTGGGGTTGGTTGTCTGGGTAGAATCCTACCTTTATTTCTCAATCTTCCACTTACAACCGAAGGTTTTCCTTGAGTGTTTTGATTTTTCTTATAAGTGCAGATTTACTGATGTGAGAATACTTTTCAGTACTTGAAGTACCCGAAGATTACTTGAGCAGAAAGCAGATCTTATTTTCCTCAGAAGGGCTCCGAGTAGCCCTGGATGAAGTGTTGAGCACAGGTCATTTCTCTGAGGACAGAGAAGTGAGGTGTAATTTCTGGAGGTTAACCAATAAGTCCAGAAATAGGAAGAGCCAAAATGTGAGTGAGTAAAAGACATATTTCTGGAAAACTTAAAGAGACACTACCAAGGTAACTGCATTGAGAATCAAATTGTTATTCAATTAAATTGAGTTTAAGTCTAATGAGCAAGCACAGAGACACAGTGGAGGAAAAATTAAAAGGGAAAGAAACAGAATTTTAACATTAGCTCTTGCTATGAATAGGCCTGTAAACCATTGTTTAATTGGTATTTTGATTGGTTGACCTGGCTTAAAGGCACAGGTTGAGATATAAAATCAATGTTGCCTCTTCACTAAGATATTAACGCTGAGTCAATGCTTTAATTTTAATCCTCCAAAACATTATTTTAAACTATGAGATATCCATGAGTGGGACATACAAGTTTCTAAATTGAGGCAACAGACCTCATTCTGCAGAGAGCAACTCTGTTCACCTTGGCAGTGGGGTTAGGGGCAGTGATTGTTAAATTTGTTTTCAGTAGGTTCAAGTTTCAGGCATATATGTCATTTATTGAAATACATTTTTACATAGTATTCTATCACATTGATAAAAAGTCATGCCGATATTGCAACTTGTAAAATCAAATGAGGTATTTCATTATATTGTCTGGTAATTTATACCATTCTGAAGAGTTTTCATTGGCTAGTCATTGGGAATTTATCTTCTAGAAGGAATTCAAGGATTTCAACTTCTTACTTGAAATTCCAAATTCATAGACCAAACACACAAGAGGAGACCACTGAAAACACCTATCTTTAACCCTGGCTGCTGTGGCTCAGCGGATTGAGCGTTGGCCCACAAGCCAAGTGTCGTTGGTTCAATTCCCAGTCAGGGCACATGACTAGGTTGCACGTCAGGTCCCCAGTTGGGGGTGTGAGTGAGGGGCAACCACACAGTGATGTTTCTCTCCCTCTCTTTCTCCTTTCCCCTCTCTCTAAAAATAAACAAACAAATAAATAAATTATGTATATATATATATAAAGAAAACACCTATCTTTTCTACCTTGGCAATGAAATATGAGGCTACTGAACTAACCCTAAAACAGATAGTTTCAGAATTTTAACTCTCTTCAAATTACTGTAAACTGGATTCCTATAAAATTTGATCCAAAGAGAAACAGAAACATATTCACAATTTATAATAAAATTTCCCAAGTTATTCTATCGATGTTAGCATATTTTTATGAGTTGATATTTGGGTCAAAAAACCTTAAGTTTAAAGAGATCAGAGATATGAGTTAACAATGATAAGGTCCTAGAAATAACAAGAGTTTCATTAAGGAACAATACAATTGATTAAGTATATAAGTATATTACTGTGCTATCAATAATCAATTAATGAAACAGCATCTTATAATTTAGAAATACTAGACAAGCATTAAAACAAAATTTGATGGAAGGAGTTTCCTAATCACAGAAGGCATTTAAATAAACCTTGTTTATATTCCTGTATTATACACCAAACATGTTCCTAGTCAAAATGTAGAAGTAACATCATGCCTCTTGGAAGACATACATTTTAGTACCTCTCACAGTTAATTGCTAATAACTTTCCCATTTGATTACTCTAGTAATTTCTTTTTGTTTGGTTATAGAATCTTTATTCATAATTGCCAAAACTTAAAAGCAACCAGGATGCCCCTCAGCAGGTGAACAAACTGAGGTAAATCCAGACAATGAATTATCACTCGGTAGTTAAAAGAAATCAGCTACCCAGCCAACTGTCTACATGTCCCTGTAGAGGTTTAGCTTCTTTACACAGAAAAGAAACTGCACAGGCCTCATGCCATCTCAGAGCTGTGGGACCACAGCTGGTATATGCATTCATATCAGGTAGACCAGCTGGATGTCTTTTGAGGGTGTTGATTTCAATCCTCATGATTTCCCTCCCATGTTTTCCTAAAGAATTTTAATTTTGTTCATCACTCTGAATCAAATAAGACAAAAAATATAATCAAATCCATCTGTATATGTTTTTGACTTTTTTACTTTGCCTCTCTCCCCTTTAAAACAGAGAAATCTGCTGAATCCTCTTAATATCTAGCAGAGAGTGAGAAAGCAAGCCACAACCTCTAAATTATAAGAACAAAAAGTATGTTAAGTTTAAGATAGGTTGTCAGTATGAATACTTTTTAATCTTTTAAGTTTGTGTTACATAATTTTTTTCTTTAATAATAAAAAGTGAATATAAAAATGAATCACTTTAATTATTACTTCAGGAATCTTCTTTATCTAGGACTAAAATATGTACTAGGCAGTAACAAGAATAACAAGCTAATAATCCATGTAAGCTATAACTATTGTAAGTTCCATTTCCTTCCTTAGAAGTTGTAAATTTCACTGTTTAACTGCATGCTAAGTCATCATGTGGCATTGCATAGGGACAGTTCCCTGGAAGGGTAGAGGGGCTGGATGTTGAATCAACTGTCAGTGGCCCACGATGTAATCACTCATAACAATGTGATGAAGCCTCAATAAAAACTGAACGGACAGCTCTAGAGAGCACTTACCGAGGTGAACAATAGCGATTTGGGGAGAGGGGTGCACCTGGGTGGGTACAGAATCTTCATGTCCCTTCCCACGTACCTTGTCCTATGCACCTCTTTCATCTGGCTCTTCCTAAATTATAGCCTTTTATAATAAACTGATAATCCAGTTAAGTTCTGTGAGCCATTGTAGCAAATTAATCAAACCCAAGAAGATGGGTTATGGGGACCTCTCATTTATAGCCTGTTGGTCAGAAGCACAGGAGACAACCTGGACTTGAGACTGGCCTCTGAAGTGGGGGTGGGGTGAGTAGCAGCCTGGTAGGACTGACTGCCTCAGCCTGTGGAAGCTGATGCTGTCTCTGAGATGACAGTGTCAGAATTGAGTCGAATTTTAGGACACCCACCCAGCATCCAAGAATTGCTTGGGGTTGTGTGGGAAGTCCCCCTTTCACGTATACACACTCATAGATCAAAATCAAGTCCAGGAACCTAATTTATTATTAAATTATAATACAGCCATAGTTTAAAGGCTGAAGTATAGAAAGCATTTTGCTTTCTTTAATTCAGTGTTCACCAATTGAATTTGACTTTTTAGTAAACCTAATTTGAATACAGATGGAAAGACGTCGCCATAGGTCTATTATATATGAAGAAGTGATTTAGGTACACAGGACAACAAAAATCAGAGAGTAATATATAGTTTCCTGCCTCTGTTCCAGACTGTCTGCTTGCTGCCTGAACCGTCCATTGCCAATGCCCTCAGGTGTGGCAGGGTCAGGTAGGAATCCATGTGAGCACAGGGATGTGGAAAGATGAGTGGGAGATCAGTAAATGCTTGTGTGTGGGAGTCAAGGGATGGGCAGAAGGCACAGAGGTGATTCAAATAATAAATATCTGGAGGATAAAAAGCCCTCAAATTTCTCACCGTTGGAAAGAGAAAAAATTAGAATGAACCATGTGGCACTGTTTTAGAATTGGAGGGAGAGAGATGAACTCAGGGTAATGCATGGATTGTATCCTTTCGTTGCGAAAGAACATTGTTGGGATGATTGGAGATATTTTACTGAGGGTGGGACATTCCACAGCAGCGGTGCAGCAGTAAGAATTCCCTTATTTTGCTGCTTGTATTGTGCTGTGTAGAGAAACATCCATGTGGGAAGGGAATCCTGTACCGAGGTGACCTATGGTGATGGGCATTGTATCAGCCACTCACTCTCCAATAGTTTGGGGAAAAGTAGATCTGGACTTCATTTGCAACTTTTCTCTAAGATAGAATGTGTTCCAAAAAAAAAAGGTAATCAAAACCAGAAAAGCAATAGAACGTATTTTATATGGGTCTTCTTCTGCCAAACGAGGATTTGAGGATGTTTAGTTTTATGCACATATTCACCAAAAAAAAGGCATCACATTAATGATGAAAGACAGAAGAATGAGAGAAACACATAGAAGGAAAGAGCCTAAAATGATTTTCAAATTGCAACATTTTCCTTTTGGCTGAATTACTCTTCAAAAAGAGTAAGTTCGCTTGTGTGTTGTGCACTGACTTTCATAACCTCTTCAGTTATAAGCCTTTGGAAAGCAGTGAAATTTGCCTCTTAAACACATTTTCTACAAAGTCTTCTCTTGAATGTTTTGATCATTATTTTTGTGGAGAGTGCATTCTCCTGCATTATCCAGTGCGGATCCCAGTTACTCTCTTTACTCTTTACCTTTATTATATTAACAACACTTCAGCCCCAGTTATTCACCACATTATTCTTAATTAATTTCATTGTTATTTAAACTCCTATGTGATGTATTGTTCTTACATTTTTAAAGTGCATATATTCCTCGCTTGACCATTGTGTAAAACTCCTCCCAAACTTCTCCTTGTCCAAATCCCATCCCATGTCTTCAAATTAGTTTGCAAAGTATGCTGGAAAAACAATAATTACTAATATGCAGTGGAATTGTAGTGCTCATATAAACCCAATTCCCTAGAGATATTATGAAAGATTAGTCCAGCATACTGGTTAAACCCAAGGGAGGTAGAGTTGGATGTCTAGGCTTAAATGCCAGCTCCTCCACTCAGTATCTGGATATGGATTAGCTATAATTTCCCCCATTTTTCTGATTTAAATATAATGAGAAGTTGGGAAGTTAATAGCACTACTAATGGTGCGGGATTATTATGGATATTAGAAATATTTAACATAGCTTCTGCCATATAGCAACTTCCCACTACATATTAATTATTATTAGAGGATCCCTCAATCTGAAAGTAAACAAAGAAAATCTTGAGTGTCATGTTTTCTATACCTTTGTACTCAACAATGCAATAATGCCTACCAGAAGTTGGTCCCCTTTATCCACAGTTTTGCTTTTCGTAGTTTCTGTAATTGTAGTCAACGGTGGTCTGAAAATATTAAATGGAACATTCCAGACATTTTGAGAAAAAGACCACATTTACATAACTTTTATTAAAGTATATTGTTACAGTTATTCTACTTTATCGTTAGTTACTGATGTTAATCTTTTATTGTGCCAAATTTAGAAAGCAAACTTTATCCTAGGTATGTATGTATAGGAAAAAACATAGGGTAGGTGAGGTTCAGTACTATCCCCTGTTGCAGAGGCATCCAACTGGGGTCTTGAAATGTATCCCCTTCAAATAAGGGGAGAATCCTGTACTGGAGCATCTCATCCCTTTACTTCTACCTTCACTAATATGTCTTTTTGAATAAAAGAGAGTTCATTCCAATACACACATTTTGAAACATAAAGTTAAGGCTCTTGAACATTCATATTATATAGGTAATTTATATTATATAGGCAATTTATTGAATCACACTAGTAAGATTCACAAATGGACAGTTGGAAAGAAACTAATATCTTCTTGGTAGCAACTTTATGCTATGCCAAATGCTTTGAAAATAATCATTGATTTGGTTTGGAGGCTGGCGCTCAATTCACTGAGCCACGACATGGATGGAACTGGAGAGCATTAGGCCAAGTGAAATAAGCCAGGCAATGAAAGACAAATACCATATGATCTCACCTAATACAGGAGACTAACGAACAACACAAACAAATGAGCAAAATTGAACCAGAGGCATGTAAACAAGGAGCAGACTAACAGTGACCAGGGGGCAGGTGGGGAGAGAGTAGGGGGGAAAGTAAGCAAAGGGTCTAGTCAAGGAACTAGTATAAATGACCCATGGACACGGACAACAGGGTGGGGACTGACTGTGGGAGAGGGGGTGGGCTGGGTGGTGGGGGAGCAATGGGGGAAAAGGTGGGACAACTGTAATAGAAAAACAATAAATAAATCAAGACACGAACAAACAAACAAAATCACTGAATTTTTCCAAACACAGGTTTTTAGATAGAGATTATTGTGCACATGATACAGCTAGAGAAAGGAAGATTGCAAGGCTTAGGCAAGCAGAATGCAAATTTCACCCAAATAATCTTATATTCCATTTTAAAATAAAATAAAAAGCTTATTTTCTCAAAAGCAGGTGTAGGCATAAAATCAGGGTTAAACACCTTTACTCCAATATGCGTAGTATTAAAATATCTATTAAAGTATCCGAAAATTGATAAACACAGGTAAATTTTCACTAATAACCAACGTCAGCAGTGCTAGCTTGGTATCCACGGCAAAAATCAGACAAGCTAGCCTGTCGCTCTTTATTCGCATTGCTATAAAAGTGAATTCTCATCAAGTTCTGCAATTCACAGTTGAATATAAAAGAGCTGTATCTCCAGCTCCCAAATAAGATATATCTAAAATAATTTAGCTGCCATTTGGGCAAATATATGTGTGTGCTTTGTCTTGACAGCTTGTCAACTGGCAGCCAATTCTTGAACCTCACATTTATTTCAATTTAATATTGGTCAACTTCTCAATTAGAATTTTTATTTTTCATGTTCAGCACAATGAAATCCCCGAATCCTGGATGGCATTCCTCGGGGCATACAGGTGCAGGTGCTGGCATTTCTGCAGTAGCAAAGGAAGAAAAATGAAAGGAGGAAGGAGGGGAGGGAAGAGACAGGCTGAGAGAGAACAGTGAGGAGAGAAAGGAGGTAGAAGTGACCTTCATCCCGATATTCACCTTCATGAGAAATGAAGGGAATAATTCACACTTGACAATAAAATAGTGCAGCTGCCTCTGCTTCCTCTAACCAGAGAGGCTGGAGTCAAACAGTAACCAGACACCCAATGCATAAAATCGATACGTAAGGAAAGCTCCAAATGTAAGGTGGGAAGGAGATTAATAAAAATAATTTTTGAAAACCACCACCACCACCAAGTACTGAATGCTTGTTTACTTCATGGCATGCCTTGACCTTGTATGTTATCACACAATTCTCACACAATGAAAGCAAGATGGAAATTACTATCTTCTCTTTGTAGCTAAGGAAAATGAGCAAAAATTTAACCTCCCTGAACTTCAAAGTCAGCCAGATAATAAGGGATAAAACCAGGATTCAAAACTCTATATAACTTCCAAACCCATACTTTGAACTATAGCACAGTCCATGCAGTTTTTGAAAGAGATGTCATAGAGAATATATTTTTTAAAGAAAAATAACTCTGTAAATTAATTTGGGTTATTTCTTTTAGTCTCTCTTCTCCAATCAAGACAATCTTTTAGATAGGAAAACATTATATATACTGTGTATTTATAGGTGCACATGCATGTTGTATAATGTAGCTAATAATACCTTTACAATCCTTTCCCTAGCTGAAATTGACCTTGGAGTCTGCAGAAGTTGGAGTGGGAAGTTCTTTCTCAAAATATTTACCAGGCACATGACTCATATATACAGAAATGGAAGCTTCTGACACATTTACAATAAATAGATATAGACTTGGCCATTAAGATGTACAAATCATAATAACAAGACAAAAATAACAACTTCCCTCTTTGCTGTTTGTTAGCAATTAAAATAAAGCGTTCTTTGTGTATTGTAGGTGCTGATAGTCCCTTAAAACCATGTTGTTCTAATCTGGATGAAGAGATGAACAAGGCAAGGTCTTTGCCCTAAATAAGTGATCGAACAAGAAGAAAGAAGAAAAAAAGGAAGTATCTAGTCAGAATTTGAAAGAAGTAGACACATGGAGATTTTTGGCTTGTTTGTGGGTTTCTTTTTGTGGTGACAGGAATGATAGAGAGAGAACTTTCTGCTAGAGTGCCATACAAGTTTCCCTAGAAAAAGGGTCCTTTCAGTCAGCTATGGAGGAGCCATGCGATCTTAATAAGAAAAAAAAAAAAAAAAAAACAAATAAAAGTAGAATTCCTTGCACAAGAGATAGACAAAGTAGAGTCTTGGCAGGAGAAAGAGTTGGGTAAGATGTGAAGACCTATAATCAATTCTGATTTGCTGCTGCAGTGGGTATAGCTACCAAAGTTATATTGTAAGTAAGAAAGAATATATCAAATAAAGCAAGCTACTTACCTAATTCTGGCCTTCAATTTAGGTCTCTACTTGCAGTTTGTATCTGTCTCATCATGTTCTCCCGCTTCTAATTTATGTGATTTGGTTGCACTTTAATTTTGATGTGTGTTATCCTCATAGGTTGTCCTAAATGAAATTTAAACTAAGTAGGGTCTATATTCCATACATAAGAATGACTTTGGGGGTTTTCCACTCTGAATTTTGGGCCCTGTCTACTAATTCTGTCAGATAAAGAAGAGCTCTACAGTATAAAGTCTGGGACCAGGGATTTTTCCAGGATCAAGGCCAGGGTTTGGGGAGAGATAAGCAGATCTAAAAAAAAAAAAAAAAAAAAAAAAAGAGGAATAGAAAATCATGTTTTGAAGTATGTACTGGGACTGGGTCTTTGGTGATGGTAGCCTTCCTAAAACACAGCCAGCCACAGCACAGAAGTCTCTGCTAACTGATTTCCTAATCCACTCTCGACGCAATCCACCAGCTCAATTCCATATCTGGCTGCCTACAGACCTAGACGTTTCTCTCTTTTTCTATGCACTGCATCTGCATGTGAATATACACAAACAAATAATTAAACATTGAGCAAATATCAATAGGATTAGCCTGGCCTGTTGGAACAAATCTTGATAAATCCGCCTCAGTAACAATACTTCAACTACAAGTCTATGAGAGGCATACAAATTCAGTCTATTGAAGTACTGTCGTGCAAGGAGAGATATTTTAATAAAACTGCTTCGTCAGTTCCTATTAGTAAAGGACTGAAGCTATTGAGCTGTGGCATTGAGGCCAAAAAAGGGGATTTGGAAATGCAAATTAGAGATAAGACAGTAATAAGTGTCTTTTTTTTTTTCCCCCAGCAATACACTATCCCGCATGCCAGGAGCTATTTTAAAGATGACTCTTAATAGTTCTGTGAAACTGGAAGCATACATACCCAAAATGGACATCTCCGGCACAGTAGCGTGGTAGGGTCCATTAAGAAACTCCGGCGGATTGTCGTTGATGTCTTGAACTTTAATAATAAATTCAGAAGGAGGCTCAAGGGGCTTGTTGGTCTCCCAGTCCACTGCCTGAGCGGTGAGGGTGTACTCGGCCTTTTCCTCTCGATCAAGTCTTTTTATAGCGTGGATATCTCCTGTTATATCATTTATCTGAAAGATTGTCCCAGCCCCATCGCCAGATAAGATATACTTGATTTTTTTGCTCCCAGGATCCAGGTCTGTGTGTAGCTAAAATGAAAAGTGACATTGGTTAGTAATGGGGCAATTGGCAATCTTATTTTTTTTTTTAACTATCTTCTGCTTGAATGTCTAGTTTGTTCTTTTTACATTAATTGTCACTTCATTAATATCTGCTAATAGTAGCTGTACAAAGAGTCTATGCAACTGTATGCATATATACCAAAATAAAACATAATGAATTTCTTACAGACAAGTTAGAACAGTTAAAAAAAATACCGTGACCTGTTTAGTATAAATGGACATGCATTTAGAATGATAAAAAGATGAGGGGGGAAAATACAAAAGTATATGGGTTCCTTTTGATTTATGGATATATTTATTTTAAATTGTTATTATTAGCTACCTTTTATGGATCGCTATTTGTATGTCAAGAACTATGCAAATCACGTCTAATTTAATGCCCTTAATATTTACCAAAAAAACTAATGAATTACAATATTCCATATGAAACTTGAGAAAAAGGAAGTTTGACAAAGCACAGGAGAGCGTCCCCAAGGATCTCCATTTGGAATCAAGTTGGGTAGACGCTGAATTTAACTCATATCTGCCTGTTACATTCACAAAAACAAAAATAAGTCTAATAATCTGATGTACGTTAAAATCTTATGTTTGTTTAGGATTTCTTTTTACTTTGTTTTGTATAATTCTTCTGGTCCAGGAACACTATTCCCTTTTTATAAAGTAGAACACTGAAGCCAGAGGAGGGGAACATGTTTTCCAGAAACAAGAA
The DNA here is from genome assembly GCF_987537825.1 of Furipterus horrens. NCBI lineage: Eukaryota > Metazoa > Chordata > Mammalia > Chiroptera > Furipteridae > Furipterus > Furipterus horrens. The sequence goes on from NW_028327183.1 coordinate 10,467,625, forward strand.
TACTTAGAATAATAAACACTTTGCAGCAGGAATCCAGCTCCATCTCAGGGCATGGAATCCAATATTTATTAATACCCACCCCATCTGAATCATTGTGGTAGGTGCAGAATCACCAGCTTTAAACTGTTCAGTTTAGCCCTGGCCAGGTGTCTCAATTGGTTGGAGCGTCATCCCGTACAACAAAAATGTTGCAGGTTCGATCCCTGGTCAAGGCACATACATACCTAGGTTGAGGGTTCGATCCCAGGTTGGGGAGCTTATGGGGGGCAACCAACTGATGTTTCTCTCTCACATCAGTGTTTCTCTATCTCTCTCCCTTTCTCTCTCTAAAGTCAATAAAAACATCCTCAGGTGATGATTAAAAAAATAAAAATAAAATGTTCAGTTTACTCTCAAGAGGGAGACAGGAGTGTTCTGGTGCCTGGTGCTTTTTAAAAATTTTATGTTGACTCCTGTTTTAAAAAAATAAAATAAAATAAGAATTTATATTTTTAGTTAGCTTTTTTAAAAATGTCATTGAATTATAGTTGGAAAATACAAAGTGCACATGTTTTCAGTTTAACTCAGCTATTTAAATACCAATATAATTTCACTTAGTGCACCATGAGATTTCAAATACTTATTCCTTTAAAAAAACTGTCCTGTGGAAAGAAACCCTTAGAAACTGAAAAGACATTGTGCCCTCTTGGGACCACATTTATTCAGAACAGGCTTTATCACTTTCTTTGCCAACTAAATTGTATTTAGCGCTTCAATAAATGAAAAGAAAAGATTATAAAAAAGACATACAATAGTAACAAAGAGTTCAAATGCATCTAGATCTCCTACTTTACTTCTGAATATATTAAAAAGTTAAAGCCTAAGATTACATCAAATATTTATTGAATCTCAAAATGTATCCCTTTCATTTATTGTATAAAATTTATTAACAAGAGCAAATATTGAACTGCCACTTTATCTTAATGAATGTGGGATTATAATTAATTAATGTGATATTAATCCTAATTTATGATCATTTTAATTCATGTGCATTTTAACATGTCTATTAGCATTTTTATTAAAAATGAATATTTGAATAATATATCATTCTTGGAGGTTTCCATTCACAAACAAAGCATTCCTGAGACCCAGAAGGTATTGGCATGTGTTACACTTATCCATAGCATTTTTGCTATTAAAAATTAATCCTTTCAAGACAATGTCATCATTATGTTAGAATTTATTTGTGCCACATTTTATTTCATTTATCATTTATTACATTATAGGTATAATCTTAACTAAGGTTTTGATGGTTGCTTGTGTGTAGAAATAACTGAGAGGGGAGAAGAGAAGAACAGTTTTTTGAAAGAGAAAAACACAAAGCTAAGATTCACATCTCTCTAACTATGTGAACTGGAGAAATTAACACTTTTTTTTTTAACTTTAGTTATTGTGCCTTTAATATGGAGATGAACTATTTACCCTGAAGCATGAATTTTTAGAATCTGAAATTTGAAGAAAAGAGAAAAGTGGAAGTGGACACATTAAGTGTGCAGTAACTAAAATCATTTTACTTCACATCCCATTCAACCATACACAAGTGTACAGAGAACAGTGTGGTGAGCCCAGCTGCCACCCGAGTGAAAGCAAGTTCCCAAGACTTCATCCTGAAAAAACAGGGAAAGGAAAAACAAGGAAACACTGTACGCTTCCTCTCTCTTCTGAAAATTCATGTTTAGCCAGCCTCAGTAAAATCCCCATCCCTGGGCTAATGGTAACCTTGATACATAGAAACTTGTGTTTCTCTACCATTTGTTTCATCCTGTTCTCTGTATCTCTCTCCCACACATACTCTCTCGAACATGGCTTCTTCAAGTAACCAGTCTGGCCTTCCAAGTAGAGAAGTGTAGGTGGGCGAGAATAGCAATTCATAAACATCCAACGCTCACAAGACTCCGGCCGGGTCTGCACATCAGAAGGACGTGTGGCGCATAGTCTGCCAGAGTCTGCTCCCTTCTGTGGACCAGCCCTGCTCCCATCAATGTGTCCCACACCTCAGGACCCTCTCGGTGAGAGTATGGGGCCAAAGATGTTCTCAGATGGACCAAAGGTTCACACGTTGCACAACACCTAGAAGTGTGAAGACTGTCTCTCCCAAGGGCTGCTTCTGCTAATGAGAGCAGGACAAAGGCCACCTGCCACCTGGCCTGGGGTGACAGTCTCCTTTGCCTGGCTGTGATACAAAAAAACCTCAATCGTTCATTTATGCAACACGCACAGAGCATGTGCCTAGAAGGCAAGGGCATGCTCTGCCCTCAGAGACCCACAGTCAGTGGGAGATAGCTAAACAGAACATTTAAAGTATAGCGGTGATAGTTGTTATTGTTACATGGATTGCCTACTTATTATTTGAGAAACACTTTATATGTATAAATATTACGGCATTCTCACAGCACACTAGAGACCTTTTCTCCATTCACCAAGGATAGGACGGAGATCGGGAGATTTTTAGGAAACTTTTCCACAGAATGTGCTCTCAGCAAGTGACAATCTTAACAGCACGTGCTTTAGAGTAAATTTCCTGGATCCATATGCGTGCTCCAGAGGCGATGATTAAGGAAAGAACAGAGGGCTGTGAGAGTGTATAGAAATTTTCCTTCACCCAGAAAGCGCACTGTGGAGGGAGGGAAAGAGCCTCACCAGAGAAGTGATGATTAAAAATCCCGATCTCAGAGAGGGAGGAGCTGCGTGCCAGGCCTGGGAACAGTGGGGGTGAAGAGCCAGAGATACCGCAAAGCCTGCTGAGTCAGAGAAACGAAAGACGACTCAAGGGGCCCAGAACCCACGTGAAGGCGAAGAGAGGCAGCGAGAAATGAGAACAGAAAACAAGCCAGGACCACATTATGTAGAATTTTGAAACCAAGATGCAGAGTTTGGATGTGATTCTGAATAAACAACAACAGGAGAATCCATAAACACAAGGCTTCTGTTAGGAGCCTGATGTAATAGTAATTTTGTTTTCACGACATCACAGCGGTGGGTGCATGTCTGTTAGCCACGGTCTTGGAATCAGAGAAGAAGACGAGGTCAGCGAGAAAACCTAGAGACCAGTTCATAAAGCTGTTTTGATTTTGATTCTCAACTTCCGCCCACACCCAAAATGTCACGTCTACCACCAGATGAATCTCTGATCCCTTTGCTCATTGATGGTGGCCTGGCTGAAGTGGCCCAGTGCCGGGTGTGCTATAAGCAATCTAACAATTTCATATGATGTCTTCAATTCCAGGGATCGTAACAGGACTGCTACATAATGGAGCTGCATCATAAGTATCGGTTTAATGACACCTTCACCATCTTCCATATATTTGCAATAATACCCCCCAATTAAAATATGAGTTTATGCTCCAAAAGTCATGGAAGGAAATGTGTGTGCATTTTTCTTCTCCTTTGTATTCTTACGGCCTAGTCAAGGGCCCATCAAATTCTTGGAAGCACAATAAATAGGGAGGAAGGTGAATGCAGAGGAAGGAAAGAAAAGAACATTGTCTCATCTGATTTTCAAAACAATGATTTTAAAAAGGGAGCAAAGTTAGGTCCCATGAGCTGAAATCTGATCCATTCTAAGCACAAAGGCCTCGGGTTCCCTCAAATATGTATTGACTTTAGTGTCTAGCACAAGAACTGAGACAGTAGATGGAATGCCGTCGGATGCAAGAGTGGATAGATGGAGAGATGGGTGGGTAATGAATGAATGACAAGTGGATGATAGATGACAATTATATAATATTCTGATATATTAGTTCTCAGAATAAGAGCCTTGCCCCACCCCTGTCTCCAATAGCACCCATACCTCTGTCCTGTGGCATTTAAAATAAAAAAAAGTATAAACTGTTTTTCCCGTTTCTCACACAAGATCCTGACAGTCCTCCTAGGACAGACAGCAGAGCCTAGAGAACATGAAGTTTCCTCTGAGTGCCTATTTTAATACCAAATAATGATTTGTTTACCATCCTGCACACCTGTTCTTCTCCAGTGGGTGAGGAAGAACAGGCTCCAGAGAAGTGCAGAAGGTATCACTTCCTCATCTGAAAATCTGGTGGTGCCGGCATCAGAACTGATTGTGAAGTTCCATTAGATCCAGAGGACATTGTAGGAGAGCTTCTAAAGTGTCCTATCTTCCTCTAGAGAAGGATCTAAGTGACTGGAAGAGAATCACCATCTTTTGGAACCTAAAGAGGTGACCAAGACTCACTACAGCATTAATTTCTGTCACTCACTGATGTCTGGTTTTCATGAAGCTGCTCAGCCTTGGGGAACACAGATAGCATTCTTGAATGAATGTATATGTTAGCACTATATTCTTGGTATCTAGTGCCTGTCAGGAAAAAACTATGCTATGAGCTATGAATCTATCAGTGAATGGACTGATAATGAATTCTTTAAGTCATAACAATTCACTATCAAAGATGGCACCAGGCACTCTGACACAATATAAGTTTTTGACCTATATCTCTGAGATGCTAAGAATACAGGATTTTGATCCAGATCAGGTACTTACTTAGGCAGCTAGGAGAGTAAAGGGGCAGGTAAAGAGAAAGAACAGGAGGATATGAGTTCTTTTCATTTATCTGTAATTCCTCCCTCTCCAAGGATCAGGAGTTAGACTTGAAACCTGCTTATGTTAACTTTAATGCTTCTCATGAAGGGACCTGACCAGACATTCATGAAAGAGTTGAGTCCCATCACTGCATTTGACCAGAAGGAGAAAACCACTTGTTCATGAAGACTTGGAGCTAAAGAAAGCATCGTATGATGGTGGTAGATGGGTGAGCTGGGGGAGGGTGTCACAATGGGCCACATAACTTGTGAGGTGGCTTTATATGCTTCAGTGTGATCCTACTATGAAAAACCTGAATAATTCCAGCAAAATTAGCTTTCATCTGGCCACTTTGTTCTTAACTAGTTACAGAAACAAAATATATCAGAGCTAGCTAATAGGCATGAAAACACCCCAACATTTTAGTAAGATCAAGTTGGGAATACTCAATTATTTTTATCATCATACATTATAAAACTATGATAACTTTGTGAAATAATAACAATTAGCAAAGCAATTCACATATAAACCACGTTACTCTCAAATGTGCCTTAAGAGGTAAAAGGCCAATGAAGAAAAGACCATGATTAAAAGAATGAAACAGAGCATCCCACACTGACAATGACTTCTGCTCCACAAAATAATGTATTTCCCAATATTTTAGAGCAGGAACAAGTGTAGCAGCTTGATGTCTCAGACACAGAGAAGCCTCTAGTTTGTCCCTAAATGGCAACAGAGATTTCATATATCCATTTAGAAACCATGTGTATAAAACCATATGGAACGGATAATTTTTGTGAACCTGATTCATCCCGTGGAAGTCTGAAATAGAACAGACATAGAAATAAAAAGGCAGTATGGTCAGCTAACAAGAATGCAAAGGCAGAATGTTGATGAGAAGAGGATGGCAGGATGTCTCCCAAGAGACTTCCCCAGATGACATCCATGATGTTGGCACATTTGCTACTATCTTCTGTGCCAACCACAGCTTTACAGGTTGGAAATGTGATGCATTAACCCTATAATAAACCCATCTCTTTCAGCCAGACTGCAATAAATAAGGTCACTTAGTCTAATTTTTGTAAGGTGAGGTATTGATGGTAAGTAGAAATGAAAATATTTAAGCTAACATAATGAGCAAAAGTTCTTTTTAAATAAAGACCCACACACAAGTGAAGTGAAATCATCCTTGTTGATTCCAAGAAAGGAGAATTAAATGGATTAATTTTATATTGATGCCCTAGAACAAGTTTGTCTGCTCATCTTACAAAAAAATGGTCTTAAAAAGGCTCTAAGAATACTTAAATTGCATATTCTCAGATTTTCTTTCTCCCTTTATGTACTAAGGTGGAGATGCCATTACTTAAACAAGCAATTATTAAAAGAAAAGAAAAGGAAAAAGCAATGGGCTCCCTTCTGTTGGATAAATCTTTTATTACGTGCGCTGATAGTAGCCTAGTTAATATAGTAAACCTTACAGGCTTGAAAGTCGATGTTTCCCCAAGGCAACCAAAAATGTACAAGGTAGTGGTTCAGATCGTGGGACCGGGAATAAATGCATGATAAGAAACAGAGCCAGACTGGGAGGACAAACTGTAAGATACCAAGGGAGGTCCTTAACCTCCCCCAAACTCAGCTGTGTTATTTCTAAAATGTTTCAATAACCCTAACTAAAGGTTTTTGGTACTAGTTAAGTTATTTGTAAAATGTTTCAATAACCCTAACTATAGGTTTTTGGTACTAGTTAAAATGTGACAATAGATAATAAAGGTCTGATAGCTCCAGGAACTAAGATATTCAAAGAAAAATGCATGGATTCTTGGGAAGCTAGAATTTTAGAGTGATACGTTCTATTAAACCTGGAAATACTCTCCAAGAGAAATACACCTAACAAGATATCCTGGGTCCAAATTCAATGCACAACATCGATTTGTAGTAAAGATGAGAATGCCACTTATTCATAAGGTCCTTTGCCCATTTTTTAATTGTATTGTCCTTTTTTAAAAAGATTTTATTTATTTATTTTTAGAGTGAGAGGAAGGCAGCGAGAAAGAGAGGGAGAGAAAGATCAATGTGTGGTTGGCTTTCCCGTGCCCTCAATTGGGGACCTGGCCAGCAACCCACGTGTGTGCTCTGACTGAGCATCAAACAGATAATTCTTTGGTTTGCAAGCCAGTGGTCAATCCACCGAGTCACACCAGCTAGGGCTGTATTGTTCATTTTTCTGCTGTTGAGTTTTAAAAATTCTTTATAAATGTTGGATACAACCCCTTATTGGATGTATAGAAAAATATGTTCTTCCATTCAGTTGGTTGTCTTTTTATTTTCTCAATGGTTTCCTTTGCTGTGCAAATCTTTTTAGTTTGTTATAGTACATTTTGTTTAGCTTTTCTTTTGTTTCCCTTGCCTGAGGAGGTATATGAGAAAAAAATATTGTTACCAGAAATGTCCAAGATTTTACTGCCCTTGTTTTCTTCTAGGATTTTTATGGTTTCAGGCCTAACACTTAAGTCTTTAGTCTATTTTGAGCCTATTCTTGTGTGTGGTATTAGATGATGGTTTAGTTCCATTTTTCTTTGCATGTATCCATCTAATTTCCCAACACTATTATTTAATAGACTATCTGTACCCCATTGTATGTTTTTACCTCCTTTGTCAAATTGTTGAGGGGAGCAGGGAATGGGGAAAGGTAAAGGAGGGTATGGGGGGATAAATGATGATGGATGGATGCTTGACTTGGGGTGGTGAACACACAATACAGTGTACAGGTGATGTGTTCTGCAATTGTGCACCCGAGGCCTGTATAATTTTGTTAACCAGTGCCACCCCAATAAATTCAATAAAAAAGAATGTCACTTCTTGAGTTAAATGATCTTGGTACAATATGGGTTGAAACTCTTTCATTGGGAATGTTATTTAATCAAATATTTGGTACTTATTCACCTAGTCAATGAATAATGATAGTCATTTTTTCTTTATATTTAGTTCTATTAAGATAAAATTGTAAGATATTCAATGTTAGGTCATTTTTGCTTCTTGTTACTCAATAACTGTAAGTCTAGAAGTAGGGAGTCATTGATAAATGCTTGTGTGGGCAAGAGTGTGGGTGAAGACTAATAGCAATTGCTAGTAAGAGACTTAGGTGAATGGTTTCAGAAGTGGATGGACAGACAGATGGATCAGTTAGTTGATAAGAGAATTAAAGGGAGGATGATGATTAGATACATGGTGTTAGTGGAGAAAACAAGGATCAAGAAAATAACACATAAAGTGATGGCTGACTAAAAAAGATTCTCAGCCATCCTTCCAATTAGGATCCAATGCATATTAAATACTATGACTCAATGGGTGAATAAGCAGATGAACATGTGGTGAGCGAGTAGGCTGCAAAGACCACAGAATTTCTCACTCAAAGATTGACTTAAAAAAAAAACCCATAAATTATTCTGTCTCAGAGTACTATTCTCTGCCTTACACTAAAGCAAACATAGTTCTTGGAAGTTCACCAGAAATTATGAGAGATTCTTATATGAGTCTCTTATAATGTTTAATTTTCAGCAAAACAATCTCTAAAAATTTCCTGGAAAAAATAACTCTTTATTTCTCTTAATAGGATAGGTACGTAGGTAGGTAGGTAGATGGATAGATAAACAGACATATGGGTGGGGAAAATTTTGTGTCAATTAAATACACAATGCAGTAATACACAATGTAAACAAGGTGAATAGAACTAAAGAAAGACATGCAGAATTATTATCCAAACAAAAGAAATGGATTTTCAACAGATATGGGTATTTTAAACAGATATTCATGATATTTTCCAAAGGTCAGTTACAGTGGAAAATTTAGTTGTACTGTGGAAAAAGGGGAAACAGTTAAGAGAATGTTATGCCAATGTTCTTTATGTTTCTAAAGAACTTTCACCAGAGCGCTAACGGGGGGTAAGGATATAATATGGAATTCTGATGTGGCAATCACAATTACTTGCTAAACAGGATGTATCTTGTTATCCAAATAACTGACAGGAGCACAGTGGGAAAGAACACAGTGGATAACCAAGTGACAGTCGTGTACTCTCTCTGAAATTCTATATTTAGAAAGTGACCGTGGGATAATCAAAATGCTGTGAAGTTGGAAGAATGCCACATCTGAAGTTAAATACATAAACCTGGAGTTTCATTTAGGCTGTGGAATAGATTGTGACATTGGCAAATCATCTTTCATAGTTGATCCAAAAGCCAAGTAATAATAACTTAGCTGTGTTATCCAATCTCCTTGAACATTGTAAACCGTCTCATTCCAAGTCTTGCAAGAAAGCAGAGGGTCAGGAACAAAGCTCACATTTAACGGAAATAATCTCGTTTTCAAGTTTTCAGTCCTGAGTACTCAATAGCTGGACGAATGAGCGGATGGATGGATGTGTTGATAAGACCATTTAAAAATGGGGGCTTGGAAATAAATTGCTTCATTTGAGAATACATGGTGCATGAAAGAGTGAATGAAAACGATGGCTAACTAACTAGATTCACAAACATTCCTCTTTTTAGGTAAATGAGAATCCTAAGGTGTGTTCTACCTTACAACGATTGGCTATGATCATGAACAAATCACTTAGACTGTTCCTATTTTAGTTTCCACTTGTTAAACAATACTAACACAGCCATCCACGCCATTATCAAAAATATTATCTCAGCTGGTTGGAAGAATAGTATGTATATGGAAGTTTGTTATTAAACTCCTACTCTTCTCAGGATTATTATCCCTATAGTGAATATTTGGAAATGAGACCTAACATACCATAGAATCATCAGAATTAGGTGCTAATAACATAACCTGTGATGCTGTGAATGTGTGTGTGTTTAAGTGTGTGTATTTGTGTGTGATTACCTACTTCGCTTCCATTCTGCCAACAAAACTGGGAAAATGTCAAAGAGCAGCAGTAAGAACAGCAATGACACCAGAACTTCAAGGGGAACCTCAGAGTTAGAGCTGCCCTTCCTTCCCACCATGAACAGGTCTAGAGATTTGCCATAATTCTGTAAATCAACTGCTTTGTCAATAATATTAACACTTTGTGAAAATAAGTAGGTATTTTGTTTCATTGACAGACAGAAACAAAGCTAATCCTTTCAAGTCCTCTGTTATGAGCTGAATCGGTTCCCCTCAAAATACATAAATGGAAGTCCTAACCCCCAGTACCTTAGAATGTAACTTGTATTTGGAGATCGAGCCTTCAAAGAGATAATTATGGGAAAACGAAGTGAAGATGGACCTTCATCTGATCTGCCTGCTGTCCTTATCACAAAAGGAAGTTTAGACCCAGAGAGACACCAGGGATACACAGGCACAGGGGATGAGGCAGCCATCGGCCAGCCAAGGCGAGAGGCTTCAGGAGCAGCCAAACCTGCCGACCCCTTGACCATGGACTTCTAGCCTCCGGCACTGTGAGAAAATATGGTTTGATGGACATCGAGAGTTTCCTTACACTAGATACACTCATTTTCTATTTCACTGAAGTATCACAACAACCCTATGAGGCACATACTGGACTCCCCATTTTACAGACTAAGAAACTGAAGATTAGAATATAAGCAATTGCTCAACATCACATACAGCAAGCCATGGAGATATAATTCAAACCCAAGTCTACCTGCTTCACAAGCTCATGTTTGGTTGCTTGACTGTTATGTGCCGGAACAAAGCATAGGAGAAAAAAATAATACAAGCACCTGAAACCAAGACTTCCCTGTTCACAAAACTATAACCCATTTAGTGAATTTTTTAAAACATACATTTCACTGAGCGTAACACCCTCTAGGTCCATCCATGTCAGACAGAGAAAGATACATACCGTATTGTTTCGCTAATATGTGGAATCTAAAACACACAAAAAACAAACAGAACAGAAGCAGACACCAAGAAACAGATCCAACCTATAGTTCTGAGGGTCAGGGTGGTGGCAGGTGGTGGCAGGGGGTGGAAGGGGTGAAGGAGAACATAGTCAATATTGTGATAAGTTTACACAGTGACAGGTGATTACTAGACCTAGTGTGGTAATTACATTGTAAGGGATATAAACGTGGACTCATTATACTGTATGCCTGAAGCCGATATGATATCGTAAGCCAACTATGCTTAAATTAAAGAAATATTGGCAATAAATAAGTAAATTATAAAAGCTTACATTTTCACGTGTTATCTGTTTGTTTAACAGGAATCTGGTGAGAATTAAAGTCAAGGTCAGAGTTGTCACCTCTCTGGCACAGAGCAGCAAACAGAGTCCCGCATCTAATGACCTCTGGAAATCAGTTAACACCCAAACTCCCCTGTGGGGAGGAGCCTAAGAATAGAAACCTCCCCGGGAAAGAGGGGGCAGGGAGAGAAGTGCCTTTGGCAGTAGAAAACCCTTTGGGGAAATCTAATAAGCCTAGAAGGCAGATGTTGGGAGGCGAGGTGGGGGATTTACAGAAAACAATGTCAAGCTAGAGAATTATTTAGTTACACTTTGCAAATCAGAATCTATCAATGGGAAATATCCACTCAAATAACCATCTATTCCTACCTTCCCTAAAAGATGAAACTAATAATGTATTTCTCTACACTCAACAACATTTATAATATGACTATATTGATTAGGTGCATAATGGGTGCTCAATATGCAATTCTGAATATAGGGCAAAGCTGTACACTACATCCTCCCTTCCTCCTAGTAATCTATGCATTTGTGATGAGAAATAATTCTGGAGAAGTACATTACAAACTTCACTCCTTCTGATCACGACATCAGTATTGTCAGGCTGGTGGACTTTGAGGCCTCTAAAAATAGATTGAGTGGTCCCTTTCATTTCCTTCCTGTTAATCAGATTTGTTAGTTTTATTTGCAGTGACAAATTCAAGAGTTATCGATACAAAAAAATCATAAAAGACATGGAAAGGAGAGGCAGTGAAGGGACCAGCATTTGCATGGGTGGAGGTTAGGGGAAAATTTTTTTTTTTTTTTTTTTTTGTATCTGTGTGTACTATTTGGTTTACTTTCAATTGTGGTGTGTTTGAGGAGAGAAAAGAAATTTGGGGAAATATATCACTAATGTGAAAGATATTCAGAGATACAGGAGGGGAGCCAGGTTGTCATGAACAATAAAAAATATCTACTTCACTTCATCATATTATGGAGTGATTATATTAAAGGAAGTAAATTGTTTTTCAATTATCTTTGGATATGAGATTGAGGCTCCTTTGAAAATGACCGTATATTGAGAAAGAAGTTTGATGCAACCCAGCCTTGTCAATTACTTACCTGTGTGCGTGTGTGTGTCTGTGTGTGTGTATAACCTGGCATTTAGGGAGCCATGGAGAGGGGTCCTGGGGAGACTAGATGAAATGCTGCTGTAGTTGTGGTGGGTTAATCACCTACAGTTACATTTTAGGCCAGTCCTTGTTGTCAGCCACGTAAACAAAGGTCTGGCAAGAATCAAAGCTGTAAGCAAAGCTGCCGATCTGTCCTGTGTGCGTAGGAAGCATCAGGACTGTAGATGAGAGCCCTGGGAGAAGCACAAAGGTCTGGAGCGGCAGGTCTGGAACTACAGACCTCTGGGAATTTCTGAGCACCTTCCAGGGCATCCGGGAGGTCCAAGTCATCTTCCTTTTCCTACTGTGTTCACATTGGGTTGACTATATTCCCTGTGCTGTATATTGGTTTACTTATTTTACAACTAGAAATTTGTACCTCTTAATGACTTTTAAGAGTATAAAGGTACCTGTGACCAGAAATTTTGAGAACCACTTATCTAAATTGAATACAATTATACTTCAATAAAGTTTATTTTTTAAAAAATAATGTAATTTTAATATTATAAGCATTTGGTGCTGGTCTGGAAAAAAATTATAGGGTTAGCATCACAAAACTTAGGTTTGGAATTTCTATGTATAAGCAGGGTAAAGTCAAAATCATCTGGTTTCAATTTGAGGCAATTTTCACAAATGGGAAAATGAACTCCCTTTTCTCTGAAACTTTGTAAATATTAAATGAAATGCTGTATGTCAAACACAAGCACAAAGCTAGTATATCTGAGTTCTCTGCCCAACATGTCCCTCTTTGAAGCAAACTTAATAATTTACACATTAAAGCAATTCTTCTGAGATGCTGGATACTCACTTCAAATCACAGGTAAATATTATCTCAGGCTATTATGAAGCCTTGGCAGTCTAGCTAAAAGGCTAGAGGAAATAGGTAAGAACACAGATTCATAGGTGTGCTTGGAGCAGTGTATACGTAACGATTATCCGACTCACGAATAAAAGCACAGATTTCTGGAACCGAGTTATCAATTTGGGGGCGGGATCCAAACAACTGCATTTCTAAGAGCCTCCCAGGTGCTGTTCATATTTTTGGTCCAGCTACTGCACCTTGAGAACCACTCACCTAGAGATCAAATATAATTTATTTCTGTGATTTCTAAAAAATTCTAAATTATTCTTCATGGAACTGTTCTATTTGGTAATGGCAGATGTCATTTTTAATACATGGTTCAGATTATTTCTTTTAGGGGATAATCAGTTTTAGGCTCCAAACATTTTATGGGGACTTACCAGCATCCATAGCTGTAACACTAGGGCACTTGATTTATGTAGAAATAATTTATGTCACTCATGTGTATCTACATAGTCTACTGCACATTCTAGTCAACAAACAGTCATAGTGCTTCGACTCTCTGCCCAGCACAAAGGTTCGCGTCCCATGCTCTTGTCAGAGGACACAGCCGATTTACACCAGAAAAGAAGAGTGTTCTTACAGAGGGAAACATCAAGCCAAAGATACCTGCTCAACCAGATCTAAGGTGCCTGGAATATTTGATAACGAGACCCTCTCCCACCCCTAGCTTTCACCGTCGCTACTGAAAGTTGCTGAAAATAATAATTAGCCCCGGCATCGTCATTGTGGGTGTGCATGTGAAGGGTAAAGAGACTCCAAGTCAAAAATTGCAGTCCTCAATGTACAGGATCTTGGTGATTGGTGCAGCAGTATAATGAGGACAAATGGATATTAGTCTCTTTATTTTTTTGAAAAGAGCTATAAACACTTAAAAATATTCTTATACAGGTACGTAGTCATTTTTGTTGCTACAACTCTAATGAAAATCCAACCTTTTATTTTTAACATCTTTGCCCACTTTGGCAAAGACACGATTTAAGATAAAGAGCTGTTAGGTGTCTTGCCGAGAATGATTTGTAAGACCTCCTTAACATACAATTTCCATGGGGTTGCTAACTGTTCCTTACCTGAAAATGCCTTCTTTTGAGAAATATCAGGCAGGCACAGGGTACTGCTCCGCATTACATCCACATTATTATTCAGTCATAATGAATACACTTCTAAAATAAAGTGTTGACAGAACTCTTATTTAAATATATAGCCTATGTTTATAGTCTCACACCTGGAGGTACACACATCATTACAATACATGTGTGAGAGAAATTTCAGGGGCAGACCAAGGAACCACGTTTGCTCTAATGGAAAAGTGCTAGTGTCCAATTAAGACAGGTGAGACCATGCGGTAGCAAAATTGTCAAACGCCTATCAGACATGACCAGGCTGATTGAATAACAAGGCAAAAAAAAATGTGTTTGTTGCTGTTTTAATAGAACCTCAAGCAGCTAATGGAAATTGGGGTACTCACTGGTTTTCCTTATCCCAGTCAATGAAATAACATATTTTTGATGCATTATTGTGGACAATATTGAGTAACTCAAGAGCACAAGGCCACCTTTTACCAAAACCAAGGGACCATCTGGAGGAGAATAATGATTTCTACTTGTTAGAGATGTGCTTTTGGGTAGCTTTAGAGAAAGAAAATAAGGTGATGTTACATTACTTTTGTTTATTTTTATTGTTCTCCATTTGCACATGTTAGGAAATAATTCAGGCATCACATATAAATGTAGAGGAATTACATCACACGTATTTCAAAGCATCATGGAACGTGAATTTCAAGGGGAGTTTAGGCTGGGGTCATTTGTCTGTTTCTTAGAGGAAATGTATATCATGAAATGTTAAAATCAAGACTAACAGCAAGCATTTACCCTATAAATGATTTCACTTCTGAAGTAAACAAAGTAAAAAAAAAAAAAGAACTCTAACATTATTAGCTCAATGATGACTCTTACCAGAATTAGGTCAGGATTTAGCAGGACGAGTTGAAAGAGAAGGAAGACATGAGGAAGAACTACAGCTGGGAGCATATAGAACAAGCCTGTGCCATGTGCTGGTCTCATTAATTAAATACATTACTTCACCCTCACATTCCCAGGCCATTTTTATTATTCTACTTTATAGTTAAGAAATCTGGGACACACGGTAGTTAAGTAGCCTGTTCCAGGACACACAGGTTAATAAAAAAGCAGAGGCATGAAGCTTTGGTCTTGGACTCCAAAGCTGTGTGTGCCTGGGTGCCTCTGTGTGTATGTGCATGTGCATTTCTTTACGATCATTCTTTTTCTTCATTTCAAATAAGTAATTATTCTTCTTTTTTCTCTTGAAGTTTGTTGGTAACTCCTTGGAAGTGGGAAAAAAAGCAATGCTCTAAGTACGGGAAAAAGGAGTCATAATGAACACTGGAGAATTGATCCTTTGGCAGATTATTTAAATCACAAAGTAACAAACAGGAGAATAGATATTCACACCCACGCATGTCTGATAGACCACAGCCCGCTGGTTTCCAGTGACTTGTATTCTTCCCCAAAGTTTCTCATTTATCCACAGACAGCTTTGCTTCCTGTCTTTATAACACCTTCCAAACTAACACCCTGATCTGTGTCCTTGTTAGTCATCTCTTCTAAAGGGTCAGCTCTTGAATTCACCAAACAGATGAAAGCCATTAGGTGGTAGAAGGACTTTTTTAATGTCCTTAGGCTTCTGTGACACACGACAGATGGCGCAAAGGCCCACAAATGACCCAGCCTTTAAACAATTGTTGGCTATGCAACAGGAATCACCAGGACGCAGTGTGCTCGATCACAGGGAAGAACTATTCAAGGATTCATAACTTGGATTCAGTAGGTTCCGTTATTTCCTTTGTGAGCCAACATAAGCCTCACTAATAGTAATGGCAATTCTTTGCAGCACACACCAGAGACTGGCATCTAGGGTGCACTGAGTTAATGACGTTGTTTGGGAGGAAAAGATGGCTACAAAAGACCTCATTGAAGATACCGTGCAGTTTTTATTTCAAATGGCTAACTCCTGCCGTTGAACTCCTCCATGAGTACCTTCCATGACAATTTCAAGGATAAAGAGGGGAAAACAGCAGACACCTTCGAAGGCATTGCATGAGCTATCACCTGTGGTCTGCGAGCTCCGCTGTCAAGCCTTGTCAAGTCATTCAACATCATGATATAGCAGCAAGAATGCGGATTTCAAAGTCACTTAGCTTTCAATCCCAAAATTGGCTTCGTGATTTAGACATCATGCGACTTTGGGCAAATAACTGTACTCCTCTTAGCTTCAGTCTTGACATCACCATAGAAATAAGAATATCTTATAGAGTCAGGGTGTGATGCGCATTAAGCAGGAGTATGTCTGTTAACTGATGATAGGAAGTGTGTCAGTCTAGGTACGGTAGGTATAGGTCTTGATTCGACAGATTGACATCATCTTATTTCTACTTGTACCTAGTTTTTGTTAGACACACATGCACATGTTCAGTCACTGGCATTATCTATACATAAATATATGGCATCGCTCTGTCTGTGGCAGGGACAGGGTTTGTGACAATGCCTCAGGAAATGCCTGCGGAGGTGGAGCACAAGGGCCCCATGGACCTACATGGCCCGCAGCACAATGCTGAAGCTTCAAATTTATCAACTTTAATTGTTTTTATGTAAGACACTCTTTGACAAGAGGGTTAGGCTATTTAAAAATATTTGAAAATCATAGCTCTGCATACTATGACTAAACGGTATAGGAATACCTAAGCTCCATCGGCAATGTCATTGGTACGAGTCCTTGCCTTCCCAAGAGTAGGTAGAGTTAGTTCCACTGAACTGCACTTTGCATGCAATAGTTGTACTTCGGTGACCTACATTAAGGAATGTCAGAAATTAAAAGCCCTATGAAACACCTCATGGTGATATTCCAGGACTGAGTCGAGGGTGCTGCCTATAACGCTGCCTGGTGTACTGTAAGCAGAAGATGCTTGGGTGACAATAACGGCCCCCCACACTGAGACAGTGACCACGTTTCTCAAGATAAGTTAAGTTTATCTTATAGATACTGTGATTTGTACTGCTAATCAGCTCTTAGACTTCACAGTGGACACCAAACAAGCTGAAGGTCAAACTGATGGCATTCAAATTTATGAAAATTCTATTTAACACACAGAAGAACAACAAATGTATCACAATTCTACTGTGCAAGTTAATGGTGCCAGTTGACTTCTATTTATTTTATTTTTAAATTTTTATTGAATGTATTGGGGTGACATTGGTCAATAAAATTATAAGGTTTCAGGTGTACAATTCTATAATACCTTAGCTGTATATTGAATTGGGTGTTCACTGCCCAAGGTCAAATCTCCTTCCCCCCTCTTCCCTCTCTTCCCTCTCTCAACCCCCTTTCCCTCTAGTAAACACATACCATACTGGCTCCTATGTGTTTTCCATTTTCATAACTTTGGTCCAGAATATGACTTGTTTTTGTAGTCCTGTCATTGTTTTCATGGTGTTTTTATTCTGTTTTTTAGGAATATGCATTTTCATCTGTGGCAAGCTTTAACATGCTGCTGTCAATATGGAAACCTTGCTTTTGAGATATTCAAATGCCTACCCATCATATGTATATGCTAATTTCACATTACAGATGTTCTATTTATAATTCTACCTCTTTCATCAAGGAACCTGGTCAGCTCTAAAACTGATAAGACCGCTTGTGCTTCCTAAGACCCTTGGCTGGCCTGGGTAATTGCATCAATTGTGTGTGTGCGCTCCACTTCCCCTCTGTTACTTCCTGCTAGCTCTCCTCTGACCCTCATGGAGACAAGGGCTACCTACCAAACCACTGAGTGGCCCCACCTTCTGGTTGCAGCTGTGGCCTGTATATTAATGAACCCAATAACCGTCAACAGAAGAGATTAGCGTCCTTTTAAACGAGCAAGTGGAAATAGCACTATGTTTTAGACAGCCTATGAAGCTGAGTGATGTGAGGTCACTTTTGAAGATGTTCAAGGTACAGGTGCAGTTGTATAAGCCATGTTGTCAAAATATTCTTTCTCTGTCTAAATTCTCTGAGGCCAACATATTTGGTACCAAGACGACACCTGACAGATTCAGAAAGGGGGCATCTATGAAGAAGCAGAACAGTTTGTTGAACTACATATATTAGAGTGTTCTTTAACAGAGTTTACAGTTTACTTAAAAAATAATTTCTACCGCTTGCTGGGTACTTTGCTATAGACTTTCTACATATACACTTGTACAAGACCTTGAGCCTTGGTTTCCTAATGTGTACGGTGGGGCTACGGTTATCCATCCAGTTGCCCTGACACCAACTTAGCCATCCTGACGGCAGAACTGCTGCTCTTGGCCATGTGCTATGACAATAATTTTCTGAGCTAGATGTTCTCATTCTCAACCCCCTGCACTGGACATGGCTGTTCATCTATATGAACCTGGGATTCGTGGGAAGAAATCTACTGTAATGAACTTGCCAGAAGGGATCCCTACTAAGTCCACTAATGGACATATCTAAACAAAAGCATGCCTCATATTTTTAATGAGAAGGGGATCAATTAGTGAATGTGTGGATTAATAAAACACAACTTATGTTAATGATATGACTAAGCCCAAAGACAAGATGCAGTAAGTATAATCATAGGTGAGTTTAACATCTGCAAAACTCTTCTATAAATCTGTTCCATAGCAAATATACAGCGGCACTCCCTTTTCTGCAGGGGATATGTTCTAAGATCCCCAGTGGAGGCCTGAAACCATGAATAGCACCAAACTCTGTATGTACTATGCCTTTTCTTATATATACATACTTAGGATAAAGTTTAACTTAAAAATCAGGCATTTTCCCAGATATAAGATTTGTTGTTACCATAGATATTTTTTCTTTCTTTATTAGGTCAAGAACTTGAACCTTTCATGGAAAGGAAGCACTTCCCAGCTTCTCTCTGACATATCCTAATTGCTGGCATCAGGGCCTTCCCACATTGGGACCTTTATTAAAAAGGGTCAGTGGAACTCAAGCACTATGATACCATGAGAGTTGTACTGAAACCAGGATGACTACTAACACATGACAGGTACCATATCCAGGCAGCGTGAATAAGCTGGAAAAAGGGACGATTCATGTCCGGAAAGAAATGGAGCTGAACAGCACCAGATTCATCACAGAACTGTGAATTTCTGGAATTTTCCATTTCATATTTTTGGACCACCCTGGACCACAGGTAACTGAAACCATGAAAGAGAAAACTGTGGCTAAAGGACAACGACTGGACGCAAGGTGTAGTGTTTAAACCAAAGGGTTATAATGAATCATTTTGTAATCACAGTGATCATTACAAACGGCTGCTTAAAAACAACTGCTTAGTTAAATTTGCATTATGGAGAACCAAGAGCAAAGAGAAATGCTTAAAGTAAAAGAAAAAAATGTATGAATAATAAAAGTAAAAATTGTATTATTGTAGAATAACTGCCCAGGACAGTCCTGTTTAAATTAGCTAAAATTACAGAAAAAAAACAAACAAACAACAACAAAAAAAACCTTGCACATATATACATATGTACTTTAACATGAGAAATACAATTATATGACATTCAAATGCATATTATTTTTAGATGCAAGTTAACCAACTGTTGCTAAACACATGGTCAGTTTGATAACAGGGATAAAATTCTTTGTAATTGGCACATGAAGTCACTGAGCCTTGCTTGGATTACAATTATATTGCCTCTTTGTCAATATACCCTTGAAAAGTGCTTGAAGCGAGCTTATTTCTTTATGCCAAAAGGAATGGAAGTTTGCAACCTTGCCTTGACCTTTGGAACTCTAGAGTAATAACTCACAAACCATAGGAGACCATTGCTTTGGGCTTAGAATGTGTATTGAGAACTGAGTGAACCTTTTATTCCATAAAAATAACCCATAAACCCTTTCTTGATCCTGGTAAAATAGTGTCCAGATTTAAAATAGCAACTAAAGTAAGAGTTTGTACTCTATCATTCCTTTCTCCAGGGACCATTAGGAGTATTGTAGCTACAATTTTTTCTAGTTAAGAAAAGTGGTCTCTAGGTATTTAAAGGCAAGAAAACAAAACAAAAAGCCCTCAATGTTACCCTTAAAAAAATTCCTGATGTTATTCCTCATAACAGGGCTTGAGTAGCCACATCTTATCAAAGACATTATTTCTTTCTCTGTGTTTGATTATACCACTTAGAAATGGTGAGATACAAATAATAGATCAATAATGCCTCATTTAAAAAGAAAAAAATAGTTGAATAATGAGAACTTATTTTTCTTTTAATTTTTATTGATTTTAGAGACAGAAAGGGAAAAGGAGAGAGAGAAAGAGAGAGGGAGAGGGAGATTAATACATCAGTTTGTTGTTGCAATTATCACTTATTTATGTAATCATTGGTTGATTCGCGTATGTGCCCTGACTGGGGATCAAACCCGTGACTTTGGCACATTGGGATGATGCTCTACTGTGCTACTCAGTCAAGGCCAGTGAGAACTCCCTTAAACATTGCTTAGGAATCACCTGGCTTCACAGAATGTTATCTCAGTGAAATGTAGCTGTGTGGGGGCTCTGGCCTCACTGCCGTGCTACTTGTTCTGAATACTGGAAACACCCACGTCCACCATTAGGAACTGTGAACCACAGTGTTATTTGGGTCCATCAGAAAGCTTGTGGCCCTGGCTGCTGTGGCTCAGTGGATTGAGCATCGGCCTGCGAGCCCAGTGTCGCTGGTTCGATTCCCAGTCAGGGCACATGACTAGGTTGCACGTCAGATCCCCAGTTGGGGGCGTGAGTGAGAGGCAACTGCACAGTGATGTTTCTCTACCTCTCTTTCTCCTTTCCCCTATCTCTAAAAATAAAAATAAATGGACAAACAAACAAATAAATTATATATAAAAAAAGAAAGCTTGCGAGGGGTTTTTGCTGACTGTAACAGTGGTAAGTGTTAAATAAAAATAGCATAAAAACATAACCTACATTGATAAGATATTCTTTTCATAATCAATTGTATTAAATGTGTTGTCTGGGGATTTATGCTGAACACACACGTACACATCGAATCAATAACTGGATTAGAAATGAGATGTTATAAAATGTAATGAGAAAATATGAAAATCCCCATGACATACGATATTATTAATTTAGAAGAGAGCTCTCTGGGACCTATTAGAAATAATGTTAAACACATTGCATTTTATTAAAACAAAAATGCAATTCAAAGGTTTTGGATTTTTATGCTCCAAAATATATTTTGGGTGAGTTTGTGTTTCCCCAAATATTTTCCACGCAGAGGTATATATTTACCCCATGGAAATTAACCTGTAGCCATCTGAGTTTTGACATATACAATGTCTTGACTATTATACCAGTCTGTGTAACGACCTACACCTAGAAGGATTAGGGTACAATCATCGCTTCAGAGTGGTGACAATTGCATCCTAACTTATTTTATGGGCCCCATTACTTTTCTTTCTTTCTTTTTTTAACTGTCACCAAGTGTACTGTTCTAAACCCTGGAATATAATAATGAATAAGTCATAGATGTCTCCTGCCCTCGGGGACATACATTCTATCTGACCTGATGGCTTGATTTAAAGTCCACAAAAGAAAACATATAGTTTAAAAAATATAACCAACTGTAGGGGAAAACACTATCTCAACGCGGACCCACAGTACCTGGGGAACCTCATTAAAAGGCAAGTTTGATTCAGCAGGTCGATGACGGGGCCTGAGACTCTGCATTTCTAAAAAGCTCTCAGGTGACATGCTGCGTAAGCCACACAGCCCATGGGACATACTCTGAGTAGCAAGGCAGGAATCCATTCTTTGGAAGTAAAACTGAGGTGCAATGGTCCTTACAAGAAAGTTACACTGACCGAGGAGGTTGTTTTTCTCTTTCTTACTCACAGTGACCTAGAGAAAGAGACCTCCTCATCTCCATTTGAAATATAAAGCAATCTAAACAAAGAGAAATTGTGCGGCCAAATTTGAATCCAGGTCCAAAGCTCTTTCTCTCTGTAACCAAGCCCTCTGTGCACCAAGCTAAAGGGACCAATATTAGTTGAAGAACTTTAAGGAACCAGAAACAGCCCACGGTATTGGAGGAACAGAAGATAATGAGGAGAGTAATGCACGAGAGGCTGGATTTGTAGGCAGTGGTGTTTGCAGGCTTGTGAGCATCCTACTCCTACAGGTAATCTCAAGGATACTAGGCTTTTACCCAGAGGAGTTGGAAGAAATTAGTGAAGGATTTAGGGCAGAAGAATAACATCTCTAGATATGTGTTTTTAAACTATCACTCCAATTACAATGTGGAAAACTGATGCAAAGAGTGTGATTTTGAGCCCAGGAAAGGCATTTGTGAAAATTAAATAAATACATTTTTAAAAAGTACATGGTGACTTAAACCAGGCAAGCCAGGTAAGAAACATGCATGGCTTATGGGGGTGACTGCAAAAGAAAGAGTCCTGGGGACATTGAAGAAATATTTACTGGAATAAAATATTAGTGGACATATTAATTAACTCTATATGCCTGGATCTGTGTTTTGCTGTTTTATATTGGCAAAAGGTATGAAGTTCCAGGAAATCTTCAGCTACTCTAAGTTCTCATATGGTTTTATATATTTTCCATTAGTTCTATGTTTCCCAGAGAGAGAGACACCAATTAATTTTAAGTGGTACAGAGAGAACAATTTTGAAATGTATGGATTTATTTTTCTTTGAATGTAGAGGGCAGCTAACACATCAACACCTGTGATCATAGAAATAATACGCTTACGTCAGGGCAGAAACCATCTACTGTCCTCAGATTGGGTCAATGACGGAAACTTGGTGTTTGGATGGTGTTGGCATATGGCGAAAACTAAGAAGATAGCGCCAGAATGAATAAGTTGCCTCTGCCAACATCATCCAGAAGCACTGAGTGGTGTCCATATGAAGCCAAAGCCAAAGTGCTGAATAAACAGCCCCGGCACCCCAGCCTGTGCAGTAGAGGTAGGGAGTGATGTGTTTCAAAGAAGAAGTTTAGACGGGAAATACAGGACGCACGTAGAAATCTAAAGGAGCTCCCATCTACCCTTTAAGACTTTGCTCATTGCATACCGCAGAGGGCTTCTCTGGTCTCCTGAGTAAGTCGTGACTTTATACTATGAATGCTTAGCATAAATGGAGGGAGAGCAATAAAGGAAAGCTTAATGTTAGGACTGAGGAAGGAAACTACCTTTTATATCCAATCATTTAAAGATATGTGTTGTAGCTCACTGATGGGTGATTTGGTACATATGTTATTCACTTAACCTTAAACAATTTACTTTTTCTATTAGTTTCTCCGATGGGAAAATATAAAGTCAAATAATAGAACTCGGAGAGGTTAATGTCAGGTATACAGCAATCAATAAGTGGGTGCTGCAGTTCTGATTATTTCTCTGAGTGCCATGTTTCTTTCCGTCCCCTATATGAATCTCAAGTCCTGACCATATCCCACCCATCTTTGTATCCCTAGGACTGAACACAAGACTTAGCGTGTCATTGGTATTCAAGACATGCCTGTGGAATTACCAGATGATCACAAGCACTAAAAGCGTAAGATTTAAGTCTGATTGTCACCTGAAGCTTTGCAGGGATGACAATGTGAGCTCCGGCTCCTGGTGCGATAATTGCAATGTCAGGACATGGCCCCAAAGTTTGATCCCAGGCGAAGGCCAAAGTCAGCAGTCTGGATAGGAAACTGTGCTGAGAGGATGGCCTGCTGGAAATATTTTGAATTTGTTAACATGAGTATGAACTAGCCAGCCATCTTTTGCATAAAACCCATGGCCCCAGGGAAGGCCGTCTCTAGGGTGAGGAAGATGATTATGTATGGATGGGGCATCAGATGGCAGCATTGATGAGAAGGCTCCAACCCTCTTCAGGCTAACCATGGAAGAGGCAAAAGCAGAGCCATTGCAGGCTGTACACCTTACACAAGCAGATGAATGGAGAAGTAGGATGTGGTTATCCGATTTGGAATGCATGAGTGAGCTGGAAGATGTTTATGTATGGTGCTGAACTAGAAAAAAATACAGTCATCATACTATTTCTGGTGAAATGCATTAACCTATACGTTTTCATTAAATTCCCATTAGACCCAAGTACAGTTTTATGTGGATGAGTTCTGACTGGAAAACATTTAGTAGTGCTGTATGGCAGTGGCGTGTCATTGAAACTCTACAGGGTGGGGCAAAAGTAGGCTTGCAGTCGTTCGTATGGAAAATTATGCAATGACTGATGAATAATAATATAAGCATGAACTCTGTGTTTTGCATAATCAGAACTGTAAACCTGCTTTTACCCACTCTGCATTTTAGAGCTGCTCTTAAACTTTAGCAAAGTAGCATCGAGAATGGAAACAGACATTTACATTTCGTCACCCTCATCCTGACTGGGAACTCGTATCTGGATACCTTTGACGGGGCAGGAAAGAAACCTCATATTTCTTAGACATTGATATATTTTCTTCCCATATCTAGTGCCTGTGTTTTCAACTATTCATTTTTCTCTTTGCTTCTATTGTTAACATCCACTGAGCACATAGCGTGTGTCAGACTCTTTACAGTGGACTAAAGACAGAGCAGTAAATAAGACACATCTGTACTCCTCTGATGGACTATGTGTTCCTGGAGAGATGAATGTATGAAGTACAAGGAGGGACCCAAGGAGGGGGATTTATTTATAAAAAATTGTGTATTTATTCTCACATGTTTAAACTTCAGTCACCTTCCAAGTACTCTCCATTGATGCAATACACCTATCTAGATGTTTCTTCCACTGCTCAAAACTGTTTTCGAACTCATTGACTTCGATGCCTTTTAATGCTTCTTCCATTTTTTGTCTCATCTCTTCCACATGGGTGAAACATTTGCCTTTGAGGATTTTTTCATTAAGAAAAAAAATGTTGCTCAGGGCGAGATCAGGTGAATAGGGAGAATGGGGCAAGGAGGTCATGTCATTGGGCTCAAAAACTGCTGAACACTTAGCATGGTGTGGGCAGGTATGTTTTTAAATCACTATCATGAAATAGGCAAACATAATGAAACAGTCTTCAAAAAAATTCATTGAAGCCAAATGCAGCATCTCACAACAACATCAGCTGGTACACTGATCCAGGTGGGTTTCTAGAATATCACCTAGCGGGGGAAGCCTGTACTACAAACAGCCCACCCTCCAGAAGACAATTCCAGGCATTTTTGGCTCCCTCCATTGTATAGCATCATAGATACATTTTTAACTATATAGCAGACAGTAAGAAAATGGCTCTTCTTTCATAGAGGACTGTGTCTATGATGATTCACACAGTAATAACACTTGAAAGTTAGAAGTCAGGAGGGTGACACCATTAGTGTTGTGACAGTTCTCAGCATAAGTTCTGAAATCACACTTTCTGAATTCAAATCCTAGACTTACCATATAGCTGCTGCATCCTACAAAAGGTACGTGTCCTCTTAGTGACTTGGTGCCTTTATCTCTAAAATGGGGGTAATATTAAAACTTACATCAAAGGTATAAGATTTAAAGAAGTCAAATATGCCCTGGCTGATGTGGCTCAGTTGGTTGGAGTGTAATCCCATAAAAAGAAATGCTGCAGGTTCAATTCCAGGTCAGGGCACATGCCTAGGTTGCAGGTTGGATCCCATATTGGGATGCATACGGGAGACCATCGATCTATGTTTCTCTCTCACATCAATGTCTCTCCTCCCCTTCCTCCTTCCCTCCCTTTCTTTCTCTTCCTCTGGAGTTAATGGATATATCCTCAGGTGACAATTAAAAAAAGTAAAAACAATTAAGAAGCTAAATATATACGAAGGACTTAAGGCAGTGTCCATTACATTGTAAGTACTTAAATTTTGTTAGCTCTTTCTTCGTATATTTCCCTGATAAGAGAAGAAAATAGCACTTCAGAAATTATAAGTAGTGAGAGAATCATGGAGTTACGAGGCATTCAGGTAAAAAGTTATTTAGCGCTGAAAATGAAAATAATTGCCAACACATATTGAACATTTAACACTGCTAAACACTGTGCTACGCTCCATTTCATTGCCTTATTCCATTCTCACAACTAGGGCTAGTACATGAGTTTTGCCAAAACGTCACTGACTTTTTTTAACAGATGGAAAACACTAGATTTCTCATGATTCTATCAGGGAGAGGATTGTGTGGCAGATGAGAGTAATGTGAGAAATCATTTAGAGCAGGAAGGGCGACTGCCTCCCAATGTGCAAGTTCAAGTATGAATGGATTACAGTATTCCCTCACTTATCACAGGTACAGCAGTCCCTCTCTATATCGCGGTTCACTTATCTCACTGTATTGTGGGATTGTTAAAAATATTATATTTAATTATTTATTGCAGATTTTTTGCTATATCATGGGATTTTGCGATACTGTATACATATGTTGTTAAAGTTACGTAGGTTTAAGAATGTAGAATAAATGTAAGGTTCCTACTTCGTGGGGGAGGGTCTAGAATGTAATACCCGCGATAAGCGAGGGAATACTGGATTACATCCTAGACAGCTCCGTGACAGGTGAAAATCCGCGAGGTAGGAACCTTACAGTTATTTTAGTATATATATATATATTTTAAGGCTTTATAAACCCTTCCTACAAACTTATAAACTGTTCCCAGTCCCTTATTAACCTTACAGCAAAAACTCTTCGATAAATAAATACAATATTTTTTAAAATCCTGCAATACAGTGAGGCCGCGATAATGAATTGCAATACAGAGAGGGACTGCCGTATCACTCTGTTGGCATTTAAGGAAGATAGGCCCCGTTCATCAGAAGGCTATTGTCTTCCTGAGTGTGATGGGCTGGTGTGGAAGTCCAGAGCTTAACTGCTCAGTGACAAAGAGACAAACCTGAGGCCTGCCACCTGGGGTCCTATTGAACTGATCCTATTCAATGTCCTGCTCTGTCCCTAAATAAACATTAAATTAATAATTCATTTGGGAACACATTAAGAACTTCTGGCCTTATCCCCTAGCCCTTGTTCTTAACTACTAACTAATATATTTTATTACATTACTGTATTATTTTAAAGTGGTTTTAAAATGTGGGTGCAAACTGAGACCCCCATCTCTGGGGATTTGGTAACATAGCCATGCCCAGGTGCCATTTTTCTGGCTTCAGAACGAGCAGATTGTGATGGCGCCCAGGAACTGGTAGTTTTAAAGCCTCTCGGAGATTGTAATGTTTACTGAAAATAAAACCATTGTTATGCTGCTTTGCTATAGAGCAGTGACTTTCCAAGTGCAGTTAGTGAGTTGTCTCCGTGAAATCTGAATTTTTAGCTAGCATATTTACACAGGCGAAACTTTAAAATGTGGCTCTGGACTTCAAGTTCTCAAAGACTTGGGGATAAAGAACGAGAAGGCATTGATCACAGCATGTTCCGTGCTGCAGAAAAGAGCTGGTATTTGCTCCTGAGGACAAAAGGAAACCACTCAAGGACAAGAGGACATGCTCAGGTGCATGCTTTAGAAAGAATCAAACTGACCAACTTGAGATACAGTTCAGCCGAGGGATGATGAGTCCTAAAATGGGGCATCAGCGACCAGAAAAGCAATCCTGCTGTTTATTATCTGCTGCTTTCGTCTCTGACCCCAGCGCCACCCCCAGTCCCAACCCCCAGCCCCCATTCCTTAATACATACACTTTTCTTCAGACCCTGGGAAAGCGATATAAGCCGAGAAGACAGTGAACAGCAGACACCTTACAGTCGAGTTTTTCAAGAATTAAAAAAAAAAAAAAAAAAAAGACACAGCATTTCAGTGTGAAGAAGAGTCTAGAATGTCATCTATTTTCAAACCTCCAATAAAGGTAGAGGTTTATTCACAATTCCTGTACAGAGACCAAGATACCTTCTCCCAACTAATCAAGTTGCAATTTCTATAAAGTGAACTGCTTACCTCCCCAAGGAAGAAACCCATGGACACCAACTGGACCCGGGAGTCCTGAGTTAGAGGCTGAACAGCTAATTGTGTTTCCTTTTATCAAGGGTATACCTGTTCCTATCTGCTTTATTTCTATTTCTATTTCTATTATTTCTATGTCTAGGATGGAGAAATGCTGGGAGGGTTAATTACAGCAGTTAATGTTTCCATTTGAAAGGAGATGATAACCTGTAAGTACTAAATATTATTAAATGTAATAGAATTAAATTGGTTTAAAACTGACAAATGGTATAATTCCATATTCTATTGGCACCCTGGAAAACGGCAGCACCTCACATGACGTCATCAAGACAAAGTAATGGAGCTTTTTGTATGCTCCCCAAGCACATATAAAAGGGTTTCATTGAGTATACATCTCACTGATGCCTAATGAAGCACACAGATCTAGGTAATGCATCAGCAGCTGTGGACAAGTTGATGAGGAATGAATTAATTGCCCAGTTATCCCGAACGGTGACTTATTTTACAATATACATGATTTCCATGTTCATACCAATCATTTCAGGATGGAAGCAGTGAGTTCTTTCATGGAGAAGAATCCCCTAAAACTGGAAGTGTTTACTCCTGGCAGTGATATATTAATGGGTTCCCTCCTCCCTGCCCCTGCCTCCCCCCACTGCCACTTCTGTTGTCACCTGTTGGAGATAGATACACATCCCTGCCTTCTGTTTGCTCTGCTTCACACAGCCAGAGGCCGGAGCCTTGGCCACATCTCTAAGAAATGCAAAGAAACCTCCTCAAGGTCTGTGTTAGCAAACAATACATGTGAGGAGTAAGATCAAAATCTAAGGTAATGGCCAACCCATGGTTAAACTGGGAATAAAACTATGCAGTGCATTTGCCTGGTAACCTCTTTCTCACAATCATAGGTGAGCAAAATCTCTCAGGTGTCCAAAATCCCTCAGGTGTCCAAAAAGCGTCATTTCCAAGGGGTTTTCACACCCAAGGGGTTTTCATTTTGAAGGGTTTTTGCAGAAAAGAGGTGATATTACTGAACTGAGGGTGTGTGTGTGTGTGTGTGTGTGTGTGTGTGTGTGTGTCCCTGATGTCTCTGCACCCCCCTGTAACCTTAGGCTATTTGCTCACCTGACAAGGGGACAATGTTAGTTCAGATCTTCTGGGGTTGTCTGTGAAGACAATGAGATGATATGTGCAAAAGGCTTAGCATTGTGCCAGCTATTTGGTAAACATTCAGTAAATGATAGTTATTATACTATTACATCAAGCTGTATCCTATAAACATTTCCTCTGTCATTTAGAAAAAAAGGAAAGCCAAGGGAGGTGAGAAAATGAACAAAGATCTCCAGCAGGGTGAGGACTAACCCGTTCTTCAGATTCTGAGTTCCTCTACTCCTAGAGGCCATGCATGGTATTTGTCAAATACCAAATACTCTTTGGACTTTTGCTTCAAGATGTTGTATTGATATTGAATCCAGAAAGATGAAGGGTTAAAGATGTTTCCATTTATTATAACAATTTAACTTGTTTCTAATAACAGTTAAGTCACAAATGTCAATTCAGGGACTGTCTGCCAACAAAATATGGCTTCCCTCACTCAAGGAGGAAAAAAAAAAGGTTTTGGGAAAAGGTTATTATTACCTAATCAGGAAAATATATGATTTCTGGTCCTTCAAGATTTATTAAGTTATAGATCTGTAGACATCATTCTCAATTCAAATAAGCTATCTTTGGAGATGGGGAAGCATTATTTTTCCTCCTTTGCAGATATCATTCTGACAGCTACATTTAATTTATGCCATCATTGGGTAAATTTTCATCAGGTGACTTTTACTCTGATGTTTGAAATATCCAGCTACTTATTTCATAATGTGACATTATAGTTTATTAGCATTCCAATTAAAAATATAATTTATCTATAACCTTCAAGTTTACTATTTATATTGCACCTTCCTAGTAGCTAATAAATCATTTGTAATTGACTTTAACACCAAAAAGCTAAATACCAAGTTCTACCATAACCTGAAAATGATGGGCTATGCAAATAGATCTGCCTCTTCTGCTACATATAAAATTAGAGAAAAAGGCTAAAGGTTTAGCAATTTGAAGAAAGATGTAAAACAATGTCATAAATACCTTCCACTAACAAAATATCAGCCATTTCCAGGAACATAAACATGAGTTGTCACATTGCATAGATAAGAAGCTGAAATTCACCCTGGCTGGTGTGGGTCAGTGGATTGAGCGCAGGCCTGCAAACCAGAGAGTCGCCAGTTCGATTCCCAGTTAGGGCACATGCCTGGGTTGCGGGCCAGGTCCCCAGTTGGGGGCGTGCAAGAGGCAACCACACATTGATGTTTCTTTCTCTTTCTCCCATCCTTCCCCTCCCTCTAAAAATAAATAAATAAAAATATTTTTTAAAAAGAAGCTGAAACTCAAAAAGAGTTTGAGAAACTCATACAGCAGCACACAGGTCCTAAGTGATGAAACCAGGATTCAAACCATAAATGTCTGGATTCCAAATCTTCTCTTCCAAATGGAAATAGAAGAGATGTATTCTTTTGTTTGGCATAGATCCTTATTAATTCACCAATTTTAACACATCACAAATTATAAGCCTCAAAAAGAAAACAAAAATGTTCTATTTCCTGGATAATTCATAAATTCTTCTTTACATAAATGAAGAATATAATAAAAGTAAGACACCTAACTCTAACCTCCTTTTACATCTCTCTCGTCCAAAGGTGCACACATCAACTTAAATGAGTCCCCTAGGGATCAATCACACTGTGCTCCTCACCCCATCTAATATTTGTTTGCACATTAAAGACCTCATTACTGGCTTGAATTGGCTTCTGCATATGAGTGTATGTACATCTTCGCTGGGGAGAGCTGTGCTGATGGGTTGTTTTCTCTTATAAAAGAGGCCTAGAACTGAGGCTGGAATCCCTGAAGTCTCTGTGTGTCTGACAACCATGGCTGGTTCAGCATCCACTTCCTGGTGAAAAGATGCCATGTGGTTCACACAGGTGTCCTCTGCCCTGTTTTTGTCTGCCTTCCAAGAATTACAACTTCAAGCTTTAAGGAGTCTCCAATCTTAAGGACAAGAGAAACACATGCAAGACAATGGCCATAAAAATAATAATAGCAGTAACACTAATAATGAGAAAATGTGGGAATATATGGGAACCACATAAGTATATTAATCTTGTATCATTTTAAAGCACACAGAATTCAGTCATGCTGACCTTGGCAAAGAAAAATACATAGTAATTTTACAGTAATGCGACACTGTTTTCAAATATTTATGTCATAACCTACAAAGAAAATAAGCAGTTGAGGCAGACTGCATTTATCTTTGGTTCTTATTTTATTCATGTGCAGACATAAAAATCAGTTTGGGTTGAAATTTCCAGAGATGACTTAGAAATATGGCTAATAGCTTTTATTATTATTTTTTCTTTTTTGCAAAGTTAAGATTACTTCTAAAAGTGCCTCTAAATAGCTCCTGCTTTGACTCAACACAACTTGAATTAAAATAATGATAAGAGCAATTAAAACAAAGGGTCATAGTCTCCTTGAAACACTTGCGCTTTCTTGATGTCCAGATTAGTTCACTTTCCCAGCTCCTATGCAGCCCTTCCTCTGCTGACATGCCCTCCCTTTCCCCAACTCAGAAGCATAGGGTTTCTGCCACAACGCCACAATGCTCTTAATCTTCTCATATATGTACACACTCTTCTTAAGTGATTTCATCTTATCTTCAAAGTCAATGACCCCAAAAGTGCCTGTTCGATGAATGATCTCCCTCTAGACCCAATACTCATATAAGCAACACTGTGCTTAACATTCATTCCCATGTGACTATTTCTAAGAATCCTTACTGTTAATATGACCTAAGCAGAACTCTCAGTGCCTTGAACTCTCTTACCTAAAACCTGCTCCTCATCTACTATGTGGTAATGCCATTTACCCAATTGTCCAAAGCAAAAACTTGCAAGTCCTCCTTGAGCCCCTCTTCTCACAAGTTCTACATCCAAAGGGAAAGAAGTGTTGATTCGGATTCTAAACAATATCCCTAAACTGGTCTGTTTGCTCATTTTCTGTTACTACCCCCATCCTCAAGTCAATGAAATGTCATCCCTTGAGTGCATCACTTAAAAGTCGCCTGCATGGTCTTACCCTTCCAGTCCTAGCTCCCTAATATCTCTATTACACATTCTAGCCTCTGTGCTCATTTTGAAACAGAAAACAACAAAAAACAGGGTGTTGCCCATTCAATACTCACCCGTCACATTAGAAAATAAGCTAAGCTCCTTATCTCGGTCCTGGAGAGCCTGGTACCTAACCTTGATCTTACTCCAAGGTCATCTCATACCAGTCTACTCTTAGCTCACCACTCCCTAGGCAGCCTACATCTCTTTCCTCTAACAAGTTCACCTTGTTCTCTGCTAAAGGTTTTGCATTAATTCCTCTTATCTTTTCATGGCTGGTGACTTCTTGTCACTCAAGTCTTAGCTTAAAAATCTCCAATTCAGAAAAGGGAACCCTACTGCACTGTTGGTGGGAATGCAGACTGGTGCAGCCACTATGGAGAACAGTATGGAATTACCTCAAAAGATTAAAAATGGAACTGCCTTTTGAACCAGCGACTCCACTACTAGGATTATACCCAAAGAATCTTGAAACACCAATTCAAAAGAACTTATGCACCCCTATGTTCATTGCAGCACTGTTTACGATAGCTAAGTGCTGGAAACAACCTAAGTGTCCATCTGTAGATGAGTGGATCAAAAAACTGTGGTACATTTAAACAATGGAATACTATGTAGCAGAAAGAAAGAAGGAACTCCTGCCATTTGCGACAACATGGATGGAACTAGAGAGAATTATGCTTAGTGAAATAAGCCAGGCAGAGAAAGAAAAATACCATATGATATCACCTAATACAGGAAAGTAAAGAACAACACAAACAAAGGAACTAAATAGAACAAAGAGCAGAATAGCAGTAAATAGGGGGGAGGGGAGACGGAGAGAAGGGGGATAAGTAAGGGAAGGGTTTAATTAAAGAGCCTGTATGAAAGACTCATGGACATGGACAACGGGGAGGGATATGATTGCGGGAGAGGGGGTGGGCTGGGTGGGGGAGAGAAACTTGGGGAAAAGGGGACAACTGTAATTGAAAAACCAAAAAAAAAAAAAAAAAAAAAAAAAAAAACCCAAAATCTCCAATTCAGAAAAGATTTTCCAGACAATCCAAAATAAAGTAATCATCCAGTCAGTCTATATTCCATCACTGCATGCCATCTTGTTTATTTTCTTTCTCCCCAACCTGAAATACTAGAATAGAAGCTTCACGAGAGGAGGACTTAACTGTCTTGTCCTGTCTGCACTTAAGCACCTACAAGAGTGTGTCACCGATACGAGGCGCTGTGAAATGGAGAGAGCCATGGTGGTAGTAAAATGAATTTCTGTCATCTAGGTTCTATACACTTCAGAAAGATGAGATTCAGAGGATATTTTCTGTCCTTTAGATTAGTTTGGGATTCAGGATAGGTGTTTGCAGATCAATTTCACGTCAAAATGGTACAGAGCTTTTAATAGAGTGGTCATTCTCCTCTGAATCAACATTAGTTGCTCACATGAATACCTGATTACCTGTCACTCCATCTGGGTGAGGACTGGATTTATTCAGACATACAAGGCACTCAATGGATGGGTACTGAATGACTTTATTCTCTCTTCCATGTACTGTGTTGAGTTTGTACAAATAAAAATATAATTGGTACATAGCCCCTTTTCTGCAATCTCATAATCTAATGGAGGTGAGGGACAATTAAAAAGACTATAGAAGTAAACTTATGTTATGAGAAGTATGATGGAGCCCACAGGCTGAACATCAGAGTAGATTTCTTTTATAGAGGTAAATGGCTGGCCTGATTCTCAAAGCAACATAAGACTGAGGTGAGAAGCTAGAAAAACAGAATCAAGGATGGTATCGACTAAAGAAGAGGGTTAAGTTAGCAAAGCGAGTGGAGGGAGACTAAGTAGGCACACCACATAAACAGCTCAGCAAGATGGTGCAGAGGAGATGCTCTGACTTCGGGCAGAACTGGGTTCGCATCCCAGCTTCACTGTGTGTAAACTGCGTGTCTTTGGGGAGCTTACTTATCGTCTCCCTCTAAAGATGAGGACAACGGAGATGCTGAGAACATGGCTCACGGGCGCAGCGAAGGCCCGTGAGGTTGGAACGAGGCAGTCACGGGTGTAAAGCTTGAAATGCCACATCCGCCAGCACCGAGCTGCCCGGGAAGTGCTCGCGGCACTTGGCTGAAAGCTTAGTGGGCCAAGAAGGGAGTTAAAAGGGTAGGATGTTGGTTACCAAAGAATCTGTAATTCTCACTGGCTTTGCATTAAGATATTAAAAAACCCAAACACTCTTCTCTAAGGGTTCTCGATTCTTTCGTAATCACTGTTGGAGGAGGAGCCATTGTCCAACGGATGTGCAGTGCGGCAGTTTGAATGTGACCTTACTAGTTGTGTGAGCATTTCCAAGTTATTTAAGTCTTTCTTCCTCCTTTGAAAACAGGGATAATGTCAGTGGCTAATTTATTAGGTGTAGTGAGGATTAAACGAATTAAATTCATGTAAAAACTTATTAAAAGATATTGATATCTCCAAATGCACAATAAATAGACGCAATGTGCCAGGCATGGTTCTGAGTCTCTCATTTCCTAAACATGGTTTCCCAAATTCAAGGAGTCTGTCAGTAATACCAAAACAGAAATGAAAGTGTAAAGGTAAAAACTATATGTACATTATAATATATATAATTGATATAAATATATATATATATATATATACATATATATATATATATATATAACTAAAGTCCTACTGATGATAAGGGAAGACAAAAGAAACCATGGTCCAAACACTAAGAAAATAGGTTCAAAGACACAGAAAGTTCATCAAATTTAATCAGAATTATTACAGTGGAGGAGTGGACATTGTTGTCCATTTGGGGGAAAATTTTGCTTTTGAGTTTCACAATCTGGATTAGAACTGAGGTTTGACTCCTCTAGAGCATGTGATAGGAGCAACTTCATAAGCTCTCTGAACCTCTTTTAAATTGTTTTTAAAGAAGGCATGTGAGCATCACCCAGTAGGATCCTTGTGAAGATGAAATGCAACAGTACATGAGAAATGTGCTCTGTTATTGCTGATATAATTTGCATCTAAATGGTCACAAAGTCAGTTTCTCCATTAAAACTTGTCCCTGCTCAGTGAAACATAGTAGGTGACAGGGTACTCGGGCTTCAAACAGTCCTGCCAAGAAGTCAGTTTCATTGTGCGCCTAGACGCATGAGAAAAGCTAGGGATTCAAGTTTATCCAGCCTGACAAGCCATCTGTCTTACTCCCAAAGGTCACCTACACTCACAGGCAATGTGAGTCTCTGGAAGCTTCTCCACTCAAAGGTTAGCCATGAAGTCTAAGTTTGTTTAAGAGTTAAACAAGAGGCACAGACAAGAGCGGAAGGTTGAGGAGGCCTAACACCTCTTTAGGAATCCCAAACTCAGGGAGTCATCTACAAAGGCTCAGACGTTAGCTTCAAGGAAAACAATCCTTCCTAGACACTGAGGGGAAATTAGAAACAGCCAGCTGGTGAGAAGCAAGAGAAGTGTTGCAAAAATGCGAAGAAGCAAGCTGTTTACAGAGAACTGGCTTTGCAACAGCTTTTTCAGGCACAGTGAAGTTTTAGTTTTGTTTTGTTTCATTATTTCCTCTATTTTTCTAAGTCTGTTGGAAGGCTGGAGAATGAATGGCTGTAAAATGTGAAAAGAAATGTGTCTGAATCAAAAGATGCTTTGTGATTTCACTTCATTTTAATAAGTTGCAGGCAGAATGGATTTCGGCGTCTTCACAATTACTGTCAAAGGCGTCTGAGAATTTGAGTCCACTTTCCTCCTTTAAAGCACCTACCGCCCACAGCGCACCCCTACCATCCCACAGGTATACACACACATGCGTGAAAGCTGAATCATCCCGATTCACAAAAGTCTGCCCCACTGTTTGGAGGAAGATTACAAGGGGTTCTCTCTGTAACTGTGCAGAAACTTCATTTTTTAAATATTACCTTTTGTTCTTCCTTTTGATTCAAACCGGCCTCCAGCGCCCTGACCCACCTGCCTCTCTCTCTTCCGCACATTTACTGCCTTAATCATGAGGCCCTCAAAACAATGAGGTTCTGGTCAGCATCAAGTAATCTCAGGAACAGGGTCTGTCTCTTGACCACATGTGCAGCACTTCAGTCAATCTAGAGATAACACCTAGACCTCAGCTGTGTTTCAGATCCAGAACAACCCCACCTACCACATCCTTGTGATACCAGGTAAAGCCACGCCATGGCTGTTTCAGAACAGAAGCAACCATCAACTACCCGTACCCTACCACCAACCGATCAGTAGAGACCATGACCCTTCCTGTGACCCTAACTCCCTTTGTCACCATGATTACTGATTTCCCCCCTATAGAACCCTGCCCCTGGAAGACAACGGGAGCCAGATCTTTGAGCATTAGTTCACCTGTCTCCCGGTCACCAGTGTCACCCTTACTTTCTTGACTTCAAGTTCCTGCCCAAACCTTTCTTTTTTGTGTGATTTGTGTCTCTTTTATCCATTCATCTGTCTTACGTGTCTAGAACTGTGCTTGGTATAACATAGACATTCAGTAAGTACATTATTAAATGAATGAACATACTTCAGTATGTACTGCCAGTGCTTAGTTACATCAGCAGACGTAATGAGGTAGACAACTGCTGGTACATCTACACAGAACCGTGGTTCTCAGCCCAGGATACACATTAGAAATACCTGGAAGGCTTGTTTGGGCTTTGCTGCACACAGTCAGATGGACTCCTTTAGTCCAGTAGCATCTCTAGTGATACTTTTGCTTCTTTTGGCATAAGACCTAACCAAAAAATAAGCTACTGGAGACCACGTACAATGTTTAAATAAAATTGAGAACTCTATTTTTTAAAATCTCTATTAAGTGAAAATTATATCTACAAGAAATTGTGGAAACCACTAGAATGGGAAATGGTATGCTTCATGGTGCCTAGTAGAAGCTTTAAAAGAAAAAGAAATGCTTTCAATACTTTTATTTACAGTATTCTTGGAGAGGCAATTTAAGTAGAAAAAAAAATTTTCAGAATCAGGCATGTCAGTGCTTGAGTTAAAGCTCCAATAGCTAATGCTTGTTCAAGTTTCTATTCTCTCCCCTGAGGCAGATAGGTCTCAACACACTTATTGATAGAATAGAAAGCTGAGATTTGAAAGGTACACTCTTTGCTTCACAATTAGCCTACAATACATGTTAGTTTTCTCCCACCTTCTCCCCTCACACGCATTAGCCCTCTTGATTCTGAAGACAAGATTGCGATTTAGGGGGAACAAGAATTATTCTGACCTTCAGTGCCACTACGTAACTTGTCCAAGGAGGCAGAGCCTATAAAGTCATCTGCAGGTTCTAAATCTCCACAATTTGGCCTCTTAATAAACACTTTCTGGACTGAATGACAATATTTCTTTTCTTGGCTGGTGCAGAACAATTTTATATGCTGAATTTTGAGAGAAGAGAAGTAATTGATGATTTAGGTGGAATCTGCAATCAGACTGTAGGATAACTCAGCTTGGCCAAATCTGATTATCTGTTCCTCAGGTAGGTGCTCAACTCTTCCACTTCTTGGGCGGAAGATTCCACCATGATTGAAACAGAATGCTTCTGCTTGTTTATCAAGTATTCTCTTGCTGAGGGATTTGAAAGAGCTCCTTGCTTCTTAAAGTCAAGAATTTTAAGACCACTCATAAACAGTATCATAAACAGTATCAAAACAACTCCAAACTATTATTTATTCCCCATACATGAATACTATTATAGCTATTATTTCTTAATTGAAGTATATATGGGTTGAGTCATGCAGTTCTTAGCGAGAGACGCCTCAGGTGGCTCGGCCATGTCAAAAGAATGGATGCAGGCCGTATCCCCAAAGACCTCCTCTACGGCGAGCTAGCAGAAGGCAAGAGGATGACAGGGCGCCCAAAACTGCGGTTCAAAGACATCTGCAAAAAGGACATGACACAATGCTCCATCAATCTCAACACATGGGAAGTTCAAGCAGACGACCGCCTAGCCTGGAGGCTCGCGGTCAGGCAAGGTACGTCACGCGCGGAGGCTGCGCGCAACGAGGAGGCGGTCCAGAAAAGATCGAGGCGGAAGCAGCGTCAACAGCAGCAACAACAGCCATCTGCCTTCACCTGTAACAAGTGCGACAGGGATTGTCACTCCCGAGTCGGACTGCACAGCCATTCTCGGCGGTGCAGATAGACTCTCAGGAAGCTACGCCATCGTCTCTCGAGACGGACGGCTGCCGACGACGACGATGACGATATGGGTTGAGTATGATTATTACTACAATGATTATAAAAAATAAGGCAAATATGACTTTTCTGAAGACAGCAGGCAGCCGTCCGTCTCGTCTTGAGAGACGATGGTGTAGCTTCTTAAGAGTCCATCTGCACCGCCGAGAATGGCTGTGCAGTCCGACTCGGGAGTGACACGGTATCTGTCTCCTCCCGTGTTGAATCGACATCTTGCGATGACGCTGGAGTGTCCTCTCCAGTGAAGCTGAAGCTACAGAGCCTGGGCAGGGTGATATGGAGGGTCTGCTGTTGCCCATGCAGCAGACCCCCCCTCTCTTCGCAGCTGAAGGGTCCAAGGGAAAGACGGAGTCAATACAGCTTGGCTTCAGGTGCGCCGCAGGAGTTGCCGGTGTTGACTACAACGTCAAACCGCCTTAGGGACTCCGGCTCCGGATTTTCTGTCGGGGTTTACTCCCTTAGCCTTTCCCCTGAAGAGGTATGCCGCAAGGCAGCGGACTTTTCTGAAGAAAACTTATGTTAAATGGGTTAAGAAAAATGCTGATCATTCTCCGAACACATATTTTTGCAAATGTACCATACAAAGCTAGATTCAGCTGCTGTACAGTCACACAGATTAAACAAACAGATATTGAGTCCCTATTATCTTCCAGATGAGTTACACACAGGGATGACGAATACAATATGGCCCTTGTCTTTGAGAAGTTCTTAGTCTAGGTATAATTCTCTCATCCTGAAATATGTAAGTCAATGGAAAATAAAAACAAAACAGAAGTCAAATTTCAGGTCATGTAAACCTGAAAGTATACAGATCTTCCTCTAAATGAAGTAGCACACTCTTTTGCAGAACTAATATCTGGATGTGCTTTTTCCCCCTGATTCTGCAAATTTGTTTCAATTCTTTCTTTACAAAAAGCTTTATTCATTACTCTAGAGTACTGTAAGTTATGTCTATGATTAAAATAAATGTCAAACAGTGTAAAATATGTCTTTAAACTTCAGCACCGAATTTCTATTGGTCAATTTATAAGGCTGTCATGTCGCTGTTATCAAATAATAGGTGCTACAAAGACATGAAAATTATCCAAGGACATGTTCATCTGATGGAATTTATGGTGTAGGGAGACAATCGAACTACGTGATTGAGAGCACAAGGACTCCTGATCACATGTAGTTAACAGTCTCCATTAACTCCTTCCTGTCCACATTTCTAGCCTGGTTACCTAGTCATTAAGAACCCCAGTCTGGTAATGGCAACATAGTGAAAAACCACATGCACACTAATCAGTTGGTAATTACCCACTGAACTAGATTTGATGATAGCAAATTGGAGGAAGATCTGAGAAGAAGTTTACATGGAGCTGACACTATAAAGACTGACATAAGAAAACAGGGAGACAATAATGTATAAAAAGATTAGCTGAGACTTGTATGTGAGAATTAGCTTCAGAGGATTTCTCATCTCTTGCTTTTCTGATTCTTCTGATCAAATCATTTTAGGTTTAAAAAATTCATGAAATTGGAAGAAACATCTAAAAAGGGTTTAGAACACTGTCAAAACTTAACATCTAGTACAATGTCTCTCCCATACTAGGCACCTTATTCATTCATTATTTATCACCTATTACCAGAATGTAATCAGAATTCACCTGGGGTTCCAAGTGGCATGGAATCTGTGCAGTGTTTAATCCTTCTAAAAAAAAGTGCTAAATACAAAAGTATGTTCTAATTGTTCAGTAGTGTGTGTGTGTGTTATTTTTAAGTTTCTTTCACCTCTCAATATTTCTGACAAAAAGTAGGGCAGGGGAGTATATTCCTCCCTTGGGAGAAGTTGCAGAAGTGAATGCTTTTAAAAATAATCTCCTGTATAAAGTGATGAAACACATTTTGGAAAAATTATCTGCTATATTGACTTTATACTATATCTCTAATTTGGAGACACACACACACAATATCAGCATGTTAAAAGTTCTGATTCCTCCCAGAAAAGAAAAATATAATTAACTCATGGCTTTTGTGCTCAA
Source organism: Furipterus horrens (assembly GCF_987537825.1). Taxonomy (NCBI): domain Eukaryota; kingdom Metazoa; phylum Chordata; class Mammalia; order Chiroptera; family Furipteridae; genus Furipterus; species Furipterus horrens. The sequence goes on from NW_028327183.1 coordinate 10,507,857, forward strand.
CACTGGGAAACTGTTTCGTGTAACATCTATCAATATACCTCATGGGATGCACTTGGGTAAATGTTACGGCGAAGACGTCTTAAGCTCCATGAACCACAGAACCACACTGGAACTTCGTGTGCTCTAGTTTCTTACTGCATGTATAGCATGAATTATTCTGAAATCAAGACAGCCAGGGACCTACAAATGAGGTTGTACAGCAAAATTATTGATAACACACTCTCTGTCTCTAAAAGATGAGCCCCGTACATTCCCTGGTAAGTGATCCAGGTTGTAATATAGAAGGCAAGACCTTTTGATCCCAAGAATGGATTTGTTTTCTGCTCTCTGACTTTTGTGTTGAGAGAAGTTTCTAGAGACAAGAAGTTTCTAGAGATATTATTTTAGCTAAGAAGTAACTTTTCATCAGAAAGATGCCTTTAGGGAAATGCTAGGTACCAGCTTTTACGCTATTTAGCAAATGTGCATAGAAATTCAATACTTGTGTGTTGAGTGAATCGATGTTGAAAAGATTAAATGACATGAGTGTCAAGTACCTCAGGGATTATCACTAGGTGTCTACCCCCCCCCCATTGCTTTTGATTTGAATGGTTTAATGCCAAAAAAATGACAATATATATATATATATAGATATATAGATATATAGATATATTTATATATAGATCAGGATATAAGACTACATTTTTTTTCTTATTTCCCCCCCTAACACAATTCAACTGTCATTTATTGGTCTTTATATCTTGAAGCCACCAACACTGCACATTCTCGCCTCAGTTAATAATAATAGTAAGTATTTGAAAGAGTTCTTCCTTTATGCAAGACGTTTTGCTAAGCAATACATGTGCACTTTATTTAATCCTCTTAATACACCTATGAGAATTCCCATATTATATTCTTTTCATATTTAAGAAATATGGAACTCAAAGAAGTAAATTGTTCTGGATAATTCAACTAGGGTGGAAACACTGAGTCTCGTGTTTTATTATACTAAAACCTAAAAGCCTAAAAAAGCTTCTAAACCACCATGATCCTTTAACTGCAGTACCTTTATAGGAGGTCAACAATTCCTATCATGCCTCTTGCTCCTCCTTTTCTCTTGATTCATTTAAAGGGATATGATTTTCCAGGGAAGCACTGTGCTAAGCAATAGAATACTGCAGGTACCCTTCCCAAAAGGCAATGCAATTGCAATTTAATAATGGAAGTTGATGAGAAAATGGGATTTGCTTCACAGGAATTTGCCAACTTTGCTGGAATTCATCCATTGCAGTCACTGGTAGAGACCTCTGATGTGCAGAGAAATAGAATAAACCCTAAATCAGCTGCTGGATATTACTAGACACCCTGAAGGCCTTGACCATGCCTTCTTGCTCACCGGTATAGCTTCTAAAGCAGAGTTCTTTAGAACTGGTGTTTAATAATTATCTGATTAATTAAAACATTGTTTTGAGATTTGTAAAAACTATTCTCATTATTAATGGGTTAAATAAGAAGAACATAAACTACAATTTCTTGCATGAGTTTTTACATAGAAATAAAATACCCAGACCACAAATGAAGAGTATCACAGGAGAAGTCCATTAATTAATTCAAAAATAAATATATATTTGAGCTCTCTCACTGCAGTAAGAGCTAAAGATATAATGGTGAGCATCAAGAAAGCAATGTCCAGTTTGATTTGAGAGACAGACTTATGGTTTTACTTGTGTTTACTTTGCTTTTTGTGTTGCTAAGTGTTACAAAAGGTAAGTATTGGGTAGCATGCGAAAATTAATTTAAAATTTTGGCTTCATGGAGGAGTGTCAGGGAAGACTTCTCAATGAAACAACTATTTGACTGAGATTTTCAGAAAGGCTGGGAGTTAGCAGGCTGCTGTTGGGATGGCATAGGAGCCAAACTCAAGATAAAAGGAAAAGCCTATATTTTACCATATCTCAGGAGAAGACATTTCTAAGTTGATCGTCTACCTCTCATCTACCCATTATAGAGAAAGGAGGTATAAAAAAAGTAGATACAGTGCTTGCCCCTCAGAGTTTCACAGCCTCTCCCCTACTCAGGATTTCCCATTGAAACAATTCCGCTAGTCCTGGGCCAGTAGTGATTCCAATACTGTGCTCTGTACAAGGAGGAAGGCGGGGCTTGAAACATCTTATATCCTTAGCACTGGCACTAAATTTGGCCCATGTTAAATGCTCTGAATAATTTTTTTCAAGCAAAAACACTTGTGAGAATCAGTTCAAGCTCACATAAGTACATTTGACTGTGGGGAACTGAGTCCCAGTCGTTGACTATGTGAGAACTGAAACAATAATGTACGTCTATAAATATAAACGCTGCGTGTCAGTAAGACCCTTAAAAACTAACACATAATAATAATTGACCATTATAGTATTTCAACAGTAACCTTCAAAAGTCGGTGTTGGTTCCATTTCAGAGAAAAGGAAGTGAAAGAGAGTAAGGGAAATAACCTAGCCAATACCGTTGACCTAATAAGTGTAGAAGTGAAATTTCACTTAATAAAACCCATGCAATACTACAGAATATTTGACATTCATAGAACCAAAGGATTCTTGCTTTTCATTCAGATGTCCTCATAGATGTAGTCTTATAGCTTTTGTCTACTTTCTCATTTTTGTCTTTTTTGTTTTGTTTTGTTTTTTGATTTACAACGTACAAAAAACATTTTAGCATAATATGATTGAAAGGTGGTTGCAAAGAACTATGGATAACTTTGAACAGGGAAATCATAACAGGAAGAGTTTTTTGTTTTTCACTATTCTGTAGGAAATCAAACCATCTCTGTTACAATGCTGAGTATACTATAATGATGTATCTTGCAGAGCTCCAGGGAAACTCAAAACTGTTTGGCTCTCTTCATGGCAAATGATTAAATATTGGGAGTATCACATGACCAGCAAAGGCCCCCTCCCCGATATACACAGCCCCATTACGAAAGTTGCCATGTGGAACAGTGAAACCAAGGGCCCTTATGTGTTTGACTGAACTCAGTTTTAAGTCTTAGCTTTAGAAACAATCTTTCACTTTCTCTCCAACCCCCTTCCCACCCCACCCCCTACACACTGGACACCTAGCCTTTCCCCCAGATAACCTGCAACTCCCAAGCATTGCAGAAGGCACTGGTCCAGACCTTTGGCAACCTGAAGGTCACATCTTGACCTAAGTTATGTTTCAGTTCCCAAGCCCTAAGGTGGAAGAACACCCTGCCTACTTTCCAATGAGACTAGACAGAGGGACTCCAGAGCAGACCTCAGAACTGTCCTCAAGACTTGAAGAAATGATTTATTACCTTTACTTCACCTCTAACCAATCAGCTCCCAGCTTGACCTCAAACCTCCTAACCCATGGTGCCTTGTGATTTTGCCCTATATAATAATCTGCAACCTACATGCCATCTGGGAGTCAGGCTTTTATCAGTTGCTTCCTGCTTCCAGATTGGCCAATTCAATAGTAAACTTTTTTTTTTCTACTCTGCAAACACCTGCTCATGTGTTTCTTTGGACTGGTGCATGCAGGCAGACAAACTAAAAAAAAAAAAAAAAAAAAAAAATTGGGGTCCTAGTAACAATAGAAAAGAGCTATTTCACACTTAAACCAAGTGATGGAGTGTTGTGTTAATTAAGATAATTTAAATCCCTTTATTGATACTAACACCATTAAGGTTAAGAATGGTCATGTCCAATCACTTAAGTTTAATCTATTAATGTTCACATAAACGCTAATAAATTTTTGAAAAATTATTAAAATTTTTTTAAACTTCTCTAATATAAATGTCCACATGTACTTTAATGATTAGGTTAACAATAACAGTATCTACCCCATAAATTAGTTGCCAAAAAATTATACATGCGCACACACACACACTTCATCTATAAATATCTACACACTGAAAGTTAAAAACAATAGATTTAATTTGATCCCATGTCTTGAAAGTCTTTATTGAACAATAGAAGTGTTTCGTTAAAAAAAAAAAAAGGTAATACACCCTGAAAGAGCAGAAACCTCCCACAGCAAAACCCTACGGTAAACTTAGAGAAAATGCCTGGAACTGCCTGAAGTAATCACTAGACTCTAACAAAATTCATCTTGGAAAAAGGAAAGAGAGGAGTAAATTTCCATTGTGTTTTATTATGTTCTTTAATGTTACCTAATTTCCAAACAGCAGACCCAAATGCAACGCAAACTCTACTTTATGAGGGCAAATTAAGCCTAGTTTACATAAACACAAAGCACTATCTATTTTTACAGTAAAAATACCAACTCTCTGAACAGTATTTTTATGATGCTTCTTAAGTTTGTACTTCCTTGGCAGGAAGAAGTTATTTTACTTCTTAAAGCTAAAACTGAAAGAAAAAGAATAAAAAAATAAGTGAACCGCTCAGTTCTGTGCAACCCGTTCCAATTTCAACAGCGCTTTTACTGGTATTGATTTTCTTTACCCTGCATCCACAGAGAGCAGCCATTCAGTACTCGAGGCAGGAGGTCTGCACTGCCAGGGGTGTGAAGGGTCCCGAAAGCTCAACATTGCATGATGATCCACATTGTCTCTAATCCTCTCTCATCCTCCTTGTGGTCAAAATAATCCCTGTTCCTAGGTCAGTCCTCAGGCTAATAAGAGTGAAGCAGGCAACGCCTGTGTTTAATACAATGTGGACGCTCCGTTGAAAACATCAGGTGTATCTGGGTACTTAATATTTCTAACTGATTTGCAGAGCAGGTTAGATGTTAATGTACTATTGCTTGGCAAATCATTTCAGCAGAAGCAAGTTGGTATTCAAAATTAGGTATTGGTCAATTGATTCTTAATTACACAATCTGAGACTCAAGAGATCAAAGTTAATAGCCTTTTCTCCTCCCCTTAGTCACATATGCGCGCACGCACACACACACACACACATGCATGTGCACGCACGCACACACACATGCATGTGCACGCACGCGCACACACGCGCGTGTGTACGCACGCACACTCACACCCTTTGAAAGGTTCCAGCTGCTTTCAGGAATCAAAGCACATCCCAGCAGTATTTGTCTAAGAATAAAGCTTCAAATGTCTAAGCAAGACCACCTGCAGTCTATCTGATTGTTCCCTTCAAGGGAGCCAGAAAGAATGTCGATTTAAGAGCCAGAAGCAGCAGCGAAGTGTAGTTTAAAAGGAACACATCGAAAACCCTCCCTATCTGTCAGGTTCGCCGTTTCTGTGAAAAAGGACACCAGTGAATGTGACTTCGAGAGGCTCCAAACTATTTAAGCAGCCATTCAGCTCAGGTACAAGAGATCAGAGTGGACTGAAGAACGGAAATGACAACACCGGCAAATACATGGGAAGGACTTTATATAGGTGTATTGTCACAAACGCGCCCTGGCTGGTTTAGCTCAGTGGATTGAGCGTCGGCCTGCGAGCTAAGTGTCGCTGGTTCGATCTTCCAGTCAGGGCACATCAGAGAAGGAAAACTCTGACTCCAAAAAACCTCCGCTGCCTTGCGGCATACCTCTTCAGGGGAAAGGCTAGGGGAGTAAACCCCGACAGAAAATCCGGAGCCGGAGTCCCTAAGGCGGTTTGACGTTGTAGTCAACACCGGCAACTCCTGCGGCGCACCTGAAGCCAAGCTGTATTGACTCCGTCTTTCCCTTGGACCCTTCAGCTGCGAAGAGAGGGGGGGTCTGCTGCATGGGCAACAGCAGACCCTCCATATCACCCTGCCCAGGCTCTGTAGCTTCAGCGTCATCGCAAGATGTCGATTCAACATGGGAGGAGACAGATACCATGTCACTCCCGAGTCGGACTGCACAGCCATTCTCGGCGGTGCAGATAGACTCTTAAGAAGCTACACCATCGTCTCTCGAGACGGACGGCTGCCGACGATTGTCACAAACACGTATACACGTATGTGCACACATACAAACATTAGTTTGCTCTGTTCCAGACACACAGGCTTTCTGAACATGAAAACTTTTCTTGGAGCTCACATCCTTTGCAACTGGTATTTTCTCAATGCATGAAATACTCCGCCCATGAACTTCCCGTGGCTGGTTTCTCACCGTTCACGTTACAGATGGAATGTCATCCCACGTCTGCTGACCGTTGTATTGAGTCATTTCATCTCCTGTGTCTTGGCCATCCTTATCCTATCTTTTCCTTTATCTTTGTAATCCCAACACCTAGCACAGCATCTGCCTTATAGTAGGCCCTTAATACAGCTGCCTGATAATATCAGGTGCTCTATTCGTAGGGGAATTCTACTTGGCAAATTGATGGGAACACATGCTAAAATGTAATTGTGCATGAACTATATTACAGGTGGTTTCAGGGACTGAGGATGGTGTACAGAAATAAAATAGTTTCTGTCCTCTAAAACTTCATGTCTCATGGGAAAGGAAGATAAGTACACTGAGCAAACCCTTTGGTTATAGATAGAAAAACACAGAGGATTAAGGAAACTTTGAAAAGAGAAGCCAAGGCAGGGGGAATTCTGGTGGCTGGCCATAGCTCCTGTGGCCCTCCGAGATGGAGCCAAATAGAAGAGGGCTTGGAAGTGCTCTCCCATCCAGAGAAAAGTACGTGCACTGGTCTGAAGTGATGAGAGTTCTTTGATCTCTCTGAAGGTTGACCATATCTCTGAGAGTGTGGTGACAGCAGCTAAACCAAGCAGGGCTGTATCAGTATAAGAAGGCAGCATCATCACATTCATTCATCAGAGTAACCCTCTAAAAGTCTGCATCTTTGTGAGTGAGGTCAAGCTTTGTCATCCTGTCCAACACCATGGCTGCTTACGGACCATTCCATAGAGAATAGAGATGCAAAGCAAAAAAACAGAAGACAAAACCAAACCAAACCAAACCAAACAAAAAATGGGGGTTAAAAGCATGGGCTCTGGGCTCATAATACTTGACATGAATCTCAGTTTCCCACATAATCTCTCCAAGGTCACCTCTCTGGGGAGCAAGAGTCAACCCTGGTTCCGTCATTCATGATGTGGACTATTAGAAATCTTCAAACCAACCTTACAAAGTAAGGTAATGCAATGAGAAGATTTGCACTACCTGGGTGTCTGGAGGTTATCTACCGAGAGTAGTATTTCAGGGACAATGGGCTTCCCTACTCGGTAGCACGACACAGAAGGCCCTCTGATCTGACTGACCATTTCTCGCCACCTCCAGTCACTAGAAGTCCCCCACCCCCACCAAGGCCATTCCCTGGACTACAACCTTAATGACAACTTTAAATTCCCAGGCACCACGCCTTCACACCTTCTCACATTCACATGTTTGCTCTTTCTGCTGAAGTCCTTTCTCACATTTGTGTCATGCTTGACTTTCCTTCCGGAATCACCTCGGTGCTCACTTGCTCCTGCCACCCTTCTTGGAGCTCCTGCACCTCCCCCTTCTGCCGACTTAAGTGTCTCTGCTCCGTGCCTGTCCACGGGCATGTCCCACATGGGAAATGCCGGGGTCTGTGCTGATGACTCGTTCATATTTTCACAGGCCTGGCTGCCAGATCAGCTACAGAAATTGAGATGCTCAGCACAAAATGAAAATATAGGAAAAAAAAAAAAAAGGCAGGAGAAAATTGTGTTATTTAGGTATTACATATAAATGATGTCCTGTCTTCCACGTCGCTCTTCTGCTCATGTGCCTGCTCCTTTGTCTCGTCAGACTTCAATGACAAAAATTCACCATTTCAAGGCACTGATAGCAGAGCATTGGTCCAGGCGCAGGGCTCTTCTAAGCCACAGAGACCTGCGTGACTCCACAGTGTGCATGTGTGGAATGAGTCAACCTGGACTCTCCAGGACCTGAGTTCTTACTGCTGATTTTTGTTCTCTGTCATCAGCACGGAGCCTGTCACATTGTAACGCTCAGTAAGTGCTTACTGAGGATTTTTCTGAATAGTGCAGCGTGACATATTGAACCCGTAAGCTGATGCTCAAAACTAGTGTTGGAAGGAATACAGCATAAATAACAGAAGGGACGTGTGAATTACTGCAAGTCAGACCTGTTCCTCTTTTTTTTAATTCAACCTGTTTACCTGTTTTCTTCCCTCCTTCCTTCCTTCCTTCCTTCCTTTCTTCCTTCCTTCTTTCCCTCCTTCCTTCCTTCCCTCTTTCCTTCCTTCCTTCCCTCCTTCCTTCCTTCCCTCTTTCCTTCCTTCCCTGTTTCCTTCCTTCCCTCCTTCCTTCCTTCCTTCCTCCCTTCCTTCCTTCCTTCCTTCCTTCCTTCCTTCCTTCCTTCCTTCCTTCCTTCCTTCCTTCCTTTCTCCTCCATCACCAATCACAGCCTTGACTGGCTGGGTCCTTGTGGTCAAGCTGAGCAGTTTACTTCATACTTCATATATAGGGTGTCCCCCAAAATGTATACACACTTTAAATAATTATAAAGTCGGTGTGTATTAAAATACATTTCATTTTCAAAATGTAATAGGATCTACAGACATTCTTTAATTGTTTCGTCAACGCCTGTTTGCAAACTGACGTCCGTTCTGGTCCAGGCGCTGCTGACAACGCGAAGCAGTGGAATCGCAAACCTCACGAAACATTCCGTTTGGTATTTGCGTGCGTTCTTGTTCAGTGGCTGCTCTCAATGCAGCGACTGTCGCAGGTTTCAGAGCGTAGAGTCTGTCTTTTAAGGATCCCCGTAAAAAAAGTCTAGTGGTGTGAGGTCTGGTGAACGCGCAGGGTATTCCATGAAACCCCTTCGTCCCATCCACCTGTTTGGAAAGATCTCATCAGGTAGGCTCTAACGTCGTGACGGTAGTGGGGGGGGGGGGGCATCTTGCTGTTCCATTAGGTTTGTGATTCTGCTGCTTCGGGTCATCAGCAGCGCCTGGACCAGAACGGACGCCAGTTTGAAAACAGGTGTTGACAGAACAATTAAATAATGTTGTAGATTCTATTACTTTCTGAAAATGAAATGTATTTTAATAAACACCGACTTTATCATTATTTAAAGTGTGTATACATTGTTTGGGACACCATGCTAGCTTTAAGACTACTACCTCACTTTCCCCTCTTGCCCTCCACCATGTTCTCTGAGGATCTGCATTCCTCACTTTTCTAAGATGAAAGTTCTAAGGAAATCAGAGCACCATCCCAAATGGGATCCTGGTTCACTACAGTTCCTTCCCCTCAAAGAAGACAGAATGAGCGCTTAGAAAAACATGAACTGGATCACGTTACTCCCTCGCACCCCAAATCTCCAGGGGCAGCAAATCGCCATCCCGTATCTCCCAGTCACATCCCTTCCCGGGTTGTGAGGCTCCACCCTGGCAGGTCCCCTTCTCTCTCCTCATTCACCATCATCTGCTGCAATTGTCTTGTCTCTTCCTCAGACCTGCCCAGCTCCGCCCCATCTCAAGGGAAGAGTTTTCACTGTTCTGACGTTACCTCTTCACAGCGGGATCCTCTAACTATTACTTTTGATCTCTTCACCCCTGTAGAAGTATAGTTCTCTCCCATTCCCATGCAATTGTCTGTTTCATGCTTAATGGGAGACAAGACTGTCTGGCATACTTTTGTAACCCTCTACCTGGAATGATGCGTTGCAAAGGGCAGAAACTCACTCTATATGAGTTCAAGCTATTCAAGGTGGGGGAAACGCAAATACTAAGTAGGCATGTCTCTGTGGGAGTGGGCTCGGCCTTGAGTTTTCACTGGGATATAACCATGACCGTGCGTGACCTTGCTCTGCTCAGCAATCCCGGTTCTACCACGTGATCCCCACGGAGCTGTTGTTTTGAAGTGCTGAGCATGTCTTTCGGGCTGCAGCTTATAGCATTGTTCCTAATACTGTTGGGCTTCGTGGGCTTGGACTTAAAATTGGTACTTCACTCTTTTCCTTCTAAAATTGAACATGTGCCATTTCTCCTGTTTCTGTGAGTCAAGTGTGGCATAAGAGAGCAAAATGGAACGCTGGTATAAGATTGTGTAAAATAAAAGTAAGCCTTTCTGCACGCCCGCCTCCCAACCCTGCCTGAGGCAATAATTGATAACTTCCCCACGTGCATTTTCCCAGGCATTTTCTATATACATCTATGTTAACACGAATATGCCATTTCTTCTCTTTATAGAAATGAAAGAAATAAAGCCCAGTGATGCAGTATCTCACTATATGGGGAATGGATTCCTCCCCCAGAGTAACAAGCAAAGTAGAGTAAGAAGGGAATTGGGGGTGGGGGTGGCAGCCAGAGGCTGCTGGGGGCTGGCACACACCTCCGTCCAAGTCACTGCTAAGCCACCCTGACCTTCATAATTGGAACAAAGATATAAAATGCTGCACTATGTTGATTATGTACCCATACCATCTATTATGTATTTTTTACTCTTGTCTTTAAATTGACTGTTACTTAAATTTATTTCCAAAGAAAAGTTTATATCACTGCAATGATGAAAAACCTATATCATATGCCATAAATAAATGTAATCATAAAAATAAATTCAATGAAAACAAAGCAACGTTATTAAATTCTGTCCAGATGCTGTTGCCTGCCAAAGGCAGGCCTCCAGCCCAGGAAGGTGTTAATCTCTGTTTCTAACACTCACTAAGGACTAACAATAAACTGAGACTTTCTTCTCCATTGTGATAAGGCTTGAAAGACAAAGGAAGGAGAAATGACTTGGGAAATAGCAAACTACTCAATTTCTAAAGTTTTCCCCAAGCCTCCACACTTCTGAAATTCAATGAACCAAATATTCCAGTAATTTTAATTAATTTGTTTTTGTTTTTGTTGTTTCTTTGAGACCCTTCTAACAAATCAGATGTAAATGAATACTTCAGAAACCCACTTGCAAGGTTGCTTAAAATCTTTCTGCCTGGCTTATCTGGACCAAACAAGAAACAGCCAGTGTCAGCACAATTAAACCTTGGGACATTTCTCTCTCGAGAGTCTTTCAAACCTAACCTATTTTCAATGAGCACAAGCTTAATGGAACAGGGTACTTGGCTGCAGTCCTAGCTTGAGTCTTGACTGTGGCTTTGGGCAAATCACTGCCCTCTCTGGGTCTCAGTCAGCTCACAGATCTACAAGGAATCCATCATCTCCCTTTCTCCCCTCCATGAACCATCATCCTCGTTCTCTCCTGGATTAAGCCTTCTCCTTCCAAGCGGTTCAATCGCTAGCTTTCTCTCCCTACACCCAACCTCACTGCTCTGTAGAAGATGGATTGACGTTTTTAATGTAAATTACTTAATATCATTTCTCCCTTAAAGTTCCCCAATGGCTTTCCTGTGCATAAACAATAAAATCCAAATTCCTTACAGTGGCCTACCTGGCCTGCATACTGCGGCCTCTACCCCAGAAGTCTTTCAGTTATTCATACATATTTCCTTCCTTCCCACCTCTGTCTTCCTCAAAGCCATTGCTGTATGCTGTTCTTCATGTATGAAACACCCCACCCCCCACCGCCAAGCCCACATCTGCTGCTCTTTCTAGTACTTTCAGGGCTGAGATTCAGGGCAAGAGTGTTCAAACCATATGAAAAAGAAACAGCATGTTCGAATTCCCTCAACTGAGCAACACAGTACAATTAAATGTCCAAAATGGTCCACTGATGGTCACGTCATCTAAAGCAGACTCCCCCTCTCTACCCATTCCTACCCATTTGCTATTTTCTATAAGCACCCTGTTTGATTCAGCCTCAGACAACTTCCCAGTCTGATGATGAATTAATTAATGGGCTTACATTCTCCTAGGAAAGGCAGGATCAAAAGCAAGTCATCTTCCCTACGGGCTGGAAGCCCTTCAGTAGGGGGATTATGGGATCCACAGGACCAGCATGAGGCCTGGCATGGCCTAGGTCATGCAGGTTTATTAAATGTCCCCACCAAAATACACTTTGGGGACTCCTCAAGTTTGTAATAGCAAGGTATGCTAAATTCAGTATCTGCTACCCAATGTTGGATAGGAAAGCCATGACGGCTCTTAAAAACTTAAACAAAAAACTCTAAAGCGAGCTCACATGAGATGGATGCCTCAGAAAGGAACTCCTGTCTCCTGTTACCAAATAAACTCAGCTCTAAGTAAAAGAAAAGCGAAAGAACAGAAGTAAGAACGGAACATATATACGAGATCTTACAGCTGCTGGCCTTCCTGACACAACATGCTGACGAGGACCGGGGTGAGGTTAGTGCACTTCGGGGACCAGCATGACAGCACATTTCCAGCTAGCGCACTCATTTGGAAGTGGGCAGGTTCATGAAAATAGGCCAGAAGATGTGTTAATTCCTTTCATCTGCAGCGGCTCTTTAGCTTAACGTGGATATCATTCGCATATCTGTGAATGATCCTTCTGTTTACACCTGAATCCTAACTGCTGATTATTCTGGGAATACCTTATGCCTTGATCACGAATATGACACTGTTTAAAGGGCAAGCAAAATTTACTTCTTGGGATAAAAAGCCATGTTTTCAAGATTCAAGAAGAATGATCAATTAAAACGTTCATTGGCTTTATTGCACAAGGCCTTGTTAGGCTGAACTTCTTTATTAAAAACGTTGCCTTTAAAAGACTATAAAACAGTGCTCTAGCCAACATATTTCTTAAGCTTCTTACATACAGACACGAGGTGGTGGCAATTAGAGAGCAAACCAACATGTATACTGATACAATATGGCAATAAAAAATATCTAAATATTCAACTCCATAATTAACTTATGATCATAAAATCTATGTCCAACTTAGAATACTAAAAAGTACATTGAGTTGAACCATAAAATCAAATTAATTATGTTCCAAAGTACAGATATAAACAATGAGCAAATCTTAATTTTTAGGATACAGGTAGAGAGAACACTGGCATTCTAAAACCAGCACCTGTGAAAAGCTAGAATCTTTACAGTCATCTCTTCTATTGATCAAAGCAATCAGGCACACACACACAAGGACATTTTTACTTAAGAAAGAGAAAACTGAGCCTTAGGATCAAACACGCACCCACACCAGAGTTAGTGAAAGACAGTCATGCTGAAAGGCCCCACATATGGTTGACTTCAAATAGTGTGTAGGTTTAATTTTTGTTTTTCTACCACATTCCCCCCCAACAGGTTAACATTGACCATTAGTAACCTAGTAAATCTCAGTCTAAGATTAAAACATCTACATTCCTTATGTTACAGCTGGATTGAGAAAGAAAGCACAGCTTTACAACCAGTGGTTCTTTAGATGAAGGGTTGTTCTGAGGATAGTTTATGCAGATTCCTGTGATCAGTTCTAGGAATTATATAGCCCATGGCCCAGAAGGTGCTTGGTGAGAAACACTTACCTAAATTACGTATGTCTCTAAAGGTTTTCTCTTCTGCTTATTGAGCTACTGGTCACATTCTCTCCTCCTCCTGTTATTTACCACAATGTTACAGTTTCTGTCCTTAAAAGATGATACAGGTAATGTCAAAAGCTGAGAGCCCTGGGACAGGTAAAGATCACAATTGAATTCCGGGTCCTGTTTTACTAGGCTGCAGTCACTGAAAGCTCCATCCCAAAGTCTTCACCCTCTTCTTCATTTGAAGCAGAATGTAAAAAATAAAATAAAACAAAACAAACAACATATCCAGTAAGCAGACACACCAACAGAAAAGCCTAGTTCTTAAAGCAAAAACTATCATTGAGCATTATCTGAAGAGAATTTATGCAGCTTAATTCAATAAATGAGGCATCGTTTTTAGACTTCAAGCATAATAAACTCTCATTTGCATTGACTGGATTCATAAATTCATGCTGTTAAAAACCTGTTTCTGTCAGGATTGCTGGGCCCCCACAGCTCTCACTCACATTCCAATTCGGCGCGGCGGGAGGGAGCTTGCCTCTCACAAGCATCAGCTATCATTAGTGCATTTCCTTTAGTGCTGCTTGAGAGGACAGCATGAAGCCTGCCCGGGTGCTGTCTGCTCATCTAGAACGAGTCCTGCGCTCCACAAAAGGACGGGGCATCTCCCCATACGCCTGTGACACAGACTGACTCTTTTTCTTGGCAAAAGATCACAGGAGAATGTTCAGAGTCCAAGATTCTTAAGAAACACTGATCTAGGATTTGAGTTTACACATGCACAAAGCAGAACCAACCTTTCCAGGCAGAAAGAAAAATGAACGTGGTTGCACTGTTATGTGTTAAGAGCTTTATGTCCTTGCACTGAAATGTGCAATAATGATATAAACTACTCAAAATAAAGGCTTCCTGTTGGCAGAGGAGATGGTAGGACGTGAAGATTGATATGTGAAATGAGAGTTCTCAGAACTCAGGAACACAACCAGACACACACATGGGAAGTCACTAGGAAACATGAACTCTAGCACCAGATCCAGCACTGAATGGGTTTTTGGGTAGATGAATCTTTCCTCGAAGCCTTGAGATATGAAAATGGATTTCCATCTGTGTGATGTGGTAGGATAAAATATAAAATTGTGAATCAAAGAGAATAGATTTCATAGTACAGGGTATTCTCTTTCAAAATCATAGAAGCATCAGTTTGAACCTGGAGTCTGTGTACTTTTGTTCAAGTTACCTACTGCTTGGAGTCACTGCTAAATGAGACATGTAATAATATACTGTTTTGAGTAATGGAGTTATTGTGTGTCTTAGAATGTATCAGGTCCCTTGAATATTGTCTACGTTTTGTTTTTAAACCCATCAAAGAATATCCAGCATGCAGAGAGGTCCTACATGGGTGTCTGTAGAATGTACTAAATAACCTCTGATATCTCTCCCAGCTCTAACAGACTATAATTTGGGGAGTATCAGACAATAGTCCAATTATAATTTTACATATATATTATTGTTTGCCCTACATTCATCCATTAGCAAAGACTTACTGAGCATCTAACAGATCCACTCTACCGGACCACTGGAGGAGTGAAATGTATATATCATCATTTCTACTCCCGTTACTATGTGTTGTGATCTCTAAGTGCAATGGCCTGGATATAAATGTAGTATATGGAAGTTCGATCCTAGCTTCTGATATAAGAATATGAGTCAAACATGGCTCTACCTTCTAGATATATTTTTTGACCCAGAGATAGTTATGTGATTCAAGGCCTCCAATTAAGATGTTTCCCTAGGATTGATATATGGATGTTGTAAGGGCAAGAAAACCATTCTCTTAATTTGTGGTCCTAATGGTAATGGTAACTTTCTTCAATGCCATGTGCTCAGCATTTCACATATAGTATCTCTGATCTCCCAATCATTTCTCAAAGGCATGTATGATTATCTCCATGTTAAATATGTTTTATAATATATACTATTTTCTACCTAGTCACCCCATAACTAAATTTAGGATAATGCATTTTTTACCCATGTCTGTAAAGGGCCATAATCCATATATTTTAGGAAGAGCCATCATTAGCCATGTGTTTTAGAAAATTTTAAAAGGGAAACCTGGTTTAGAGATGCATATTTGTGTGTCATCATGATCTAAATCCAACCCAAACTCAAGAGAAAAATGAGAACAGATATTCAAGTAGGATATATTGGAGAATGGTTCTTTTCATGAGCAGGTACTGAAGACAGATTATCAAAGGCAGAGGGAAATGAGAAAGAAAGCAGTGACAACCGAAAAACAAGCACAGAATCTCCAAAACCAAGAAAGGAACAAGAATGGAGTGCATCAAAGTAAGAGGAAAATAAACATATGATCTCAACTGATACAGGAAACTAATGAACAAAACAAACAAATGAGCAAAATAGAACCCGAGGCATGTAAACAAAGAACAGACTGACAGTGACCAGAAGGGAGGGGGAGGGGGGAAAAGAGGAAAAGAAGGGGAAGGGTCTAGTCAAGGAACTAGTATAAATGACCCACGGACACGGACAACGGGGTGGGGACTGACTGTGGGAGACAGGGGAGGTGGGTGGGGGAGGGGAAAATGGAGCACCTATAATAGACAAACAATTTAAATAAATAAATAAATAAAAACAAAATGTGTCATCTCCCCGGGGAGCCTCATACAGGAGGATTCTAATTTTGTAGCTGATCTGGCAGTTTGGGGTGCAATAGTATTGGTATCATGTAGTATTCCTGACGGCAATGAATGGGAGAGCTGTTGAGACAGTGAAGAGAGGGGTGCCAGGGTCAACCATGTAGCTAAAGTAGATATATTTCCTCCACTCTATCAGCAGGACGCATGGTCTCTTCTGAGAACACAGAGTGTGTGTGTGTGTGTGTGTGTGTGTGTGTGTGTGTGTGTCACTTTTTAAAAAAAATTTTGTCTGGTTTTTAGAATTTTCCAACTCTCCCTCTCCATAATAATGATTGAACTGTGAGGAAAAATTATCACCCAACCAAGACTGATCAGAATCCTTCTGGGAATGATGTAGAGCACTAGCTGATAATGGACGTCCCTTTTCTTATTGTCTTTTGAGCTTGAAGAAAAAGTTAATCTCTAGGTGTCAGCAACCCCCTTACCAGGGTTCTTAGGAAAAGCAATCTACATAATGACTTCCACTAAAAGAGAAAAGCAGAAATGACAGATGGAGAAAAATACAGAGCTCAGTCAAGGTCGTATGAGCTTTTGTACACAGAGGTGGAACTGGATTTAGGAAATGCTCACACTAGATTAAGCCACACAGTGACTAAATATCTATTCAGAAGCCTGAGTAATACCTATGTGATTCCCTGGAGCTCTGCCTGCCTCTCCTTTACGTCACAGAGCCCATGGACCAATAAAGCCACAGGCACGGAACTACGGAGGAGTCATCCACAGGTTGCTAAGAAACCTGGAGCATGGTCCATTAAAACAAGGTCATGAAACTCAATAAACCCAGAGACATAATTTCCTGCATGATGATCTGAAGAAAAGACACCAACTTCTTAGCCACCAGTTATAGACTAAATTTCCCTCCGATTTATACCTTCTAAATTGATATCCAACCATTCTACCTCTAACATGTTTCCAAGTTGGTGATGCGTTAAGGACCTCATATAAACCAACACCCCCCCCCCATCTTAAATATTTGAAATGGACCTTAGTTCCCATGTCCTCTCTTAGTCATGCCTATCAGGTTTGCCTAATTCTCAGACTCATTATTAGTGAGTCACTGACCCAGTGTCAGAAATATAGTAAGCAATTTGCAGGTATTAGTCATCACAAGTGTTTTATGGTGTAGGTATAATTAGTCCCATTTTAGATGAAAGAATCTGAGTTTTAGAGGAAGTAAATTACGTGATGCCTAGCTGAGACTTCTACACAATAATTCAAGAGGCTATGAACAGCAGACCCATAAAAGAAAATGTTTTCATGAAATGAGAAAATATATTTGTCTTTCAATAAAAGAGAGTTTTGGAAAAAGACGAGGTCATATACTGTGCCACCCATTGGATAGTGGAATATTGCATTAAGTGGAGACAGACATCCCTCTCTGAACTAGACCAGTGTCACCCTGAGAACAAGGGTGGGATGTACCAACCTGTGTCAAGGATGAGGGGTCTAGGTATATGTCATAAAAGCACCTGCTTCATTCTGTTAAGCTTGGCAATGCAGGGTACAGACGGCTCACCAAAATCAAGAAGGAATGTGGAAAAAGTTGCTGTAAGTACCATAAAATGCAAGACACCCAGTTCTGAACGTTTCTAACCACTCAGCATGGAACGTGGCGCTGTCATTGTCGGCATCGCAGCTTTGGGGAAGTCTGAAAGCATACTCAAAAGAAAGAAAATTGTATGACCGTCTCAGCATTTTTGTTTTATTTTAAACTTCCAAAGCACGCAAAATAAATTAAATAGTAGAGAAAATATAGAAGCCATTTCACAGCAAAGAATTCTCTGCACCTGTTTTTAGTGTCTTAAATGGCACCCTTTTCATGGGCAATAACTCTAGGACTGATGACATCCAAGATGATAATATCCAGCAGATCCGAGATCGAAGCGAGGGCACTCAATCCCAATTTCATCTGCTTGGGAAGATGGCGAAATGCCCCAAATGTCTCCAAGTCTCCCCATCCTCAGCGTCCCATTAGCACATTGATTTCCAGATAAGAACATAGGGAAGTTTTCTTGGGGGGGAAAAAATTCTGTATTTTTACCCTGAGTGTGTTGACAAAAAGTCCATGATTCTTTCTGACATGACCTTAAGAGTAATGAATGAACGCTTGTAAGGATGACTCTCTTGATAGGAAGAAAGATGTGTACGACCTGAAAATAATAAAAGATGTCAAGTTTATTGAAGTACGGTACAAAGAATTTCATTTTACTCTCAGAGAAACAGGAGACGGTCTCAAGAAGCCATAAATCTTCTTGTCTTCCTTTAGACCATCAAGGTTCTGTGATGGTCTATGAAGTTGGGTATAAAGTGTCATTGGCATTTTTTTAAAAAGGAGAGAGAGAAAAAAGAAAATGCGGCTCAGCATTTGACTCTGGAAATTCAGAGTAGAAAGCACACACCGGTGTGGTATTTATTGTGAGACACGAAGGCTAGGGTAGGAGAAAAGTGGCTGCGAGCACAGAGAGTGAGCTCAGATTCAAGTGCCACCTGCTATCCAGCTAAGTGTGCTCACTGCCCCTCAGTGTTCCTATTGAATGATGGCAATGACCATCACCATTAGGAGGTCTAGTGTGGGCCACAGCCAAGCGTAGAAACCGGTACGGAGCAGGCAACTGTTAAGGAGCACTGATGGTGAAAATAATTAGTGGGATAAAATTAAGAAAAACGATCAACTAGCATGAATACCACAGCACGGGAAAATACCTATTATGAAGGTTTTAAACACCACTTTCAATGTATTAAAGAGCTGTACTATCAATGACTGAATTAACAAATTCATTCATTCATTCACGCATTCATTCATATAATGTTCAAAGCTGGCAGAAAAATAAGATCTGGCCCTGCACTTATGTATCTTTCTTTTTCAGGGTATTATTAGTGTGTACAGGGGAAGTAATAGGCTCTGGAAGACTGGTTTTCTGCAAGTTGAAGGTCACAAAGATGGTGAGTAGAAGAAAGAGAACATCTGGCCAAGATCATCTGACTCCCATAAAGTCCATGTGTCTACCCAGCTCCTCTGGGCACACGCCAGTGAAATGAAGGGCTGCAGCCAGTATCTGGGCTATAAAGACCCAAAGGAGATTTGAAACATGGGTTCAAAGGTCTGTAGGTGTCTTTTCGTGAATTAGACGAGAAGTAATGTAAATGTCACTGATGGAAGTGAGCCCATCCACTCCAGGGCCCGAGAGAAGGACTCCCCTGTCCAAGTTGCCTCCTGGGGCTACACTGCTCACCCTGGGCTTAAGGCTCGGAAAAGCACGGCAGAGAGAAAGTTACGCTGAAACGTTCTCCTCCACAACCTAGTTCAGCCCTTTATTAGCCATGCAGACTTGGGGAGGCTGCTTAACCTCTGAGTCTTAGTCGGCAAAACAGGGGTGAAAATCGTTCTGCAAATTTTTCTGTAGCAATACATCCATAGTAATCTCTCTGGGCTTCATAGCTATATTTAGTAGTACGTAGTTTACTACTACGTAGTCAGAAGGAAAACTCTGACTCCAAAAAACCTCCGCTGCCTTGCGGCATACCTCTTAAGGGGAAAGGCTAAGGGAGTAAACCCCGACAGAAAATCCGGAGCCGGAGTCCCTAAGGCGGTTTGACGTTGTAGTCAACACCGGCAACTCCTGCGGCGCACCTGAACCCAAGCTGTATCGACTCCGTCTTTCCCTTGGACCCTTCAGCTGCGAAGAGAGGGGGGGTCTGCTGCATGGGCAACAGCAGACCCTCCATATCACCCCGCCCAGGCTCTGTAGCTTCAGCGTCATCGCAAGATGTCGATTCAACATGGGAGGAGACAGATACCATGTCACTCCCAAGTCGGACTGCACAGCCATTCTCGGCGGTGCAGATAGACTCTTAAGAAGCTACACCATCGTCTCTCGAGACGGACGGCTGCCAACGAGTTTACTTCAGTAGTTCAGATTGATTTGGGGGTGGGCAGTAGCAGATTTGCTCTCTCTCTCTCTCTCTCTCTCTCTCTCTCTCTCTCTCTCTCTTTCTCAGACTGCACAGCTTCTGAACCTTCTCCTGGTATCTTGGAACTCTACCACCATGTATGAACTTGGGGAGAGATTTGAGACTTTCAGGACTGAGCTTTGGGAGGGGAGGTGGGAGCAGAGTTATTACCAAGCAATCACCATTTCAGGCTCTGAATGTGCTAAGATTCAATGGATCCCTCATTGAGTCTGTGGACCTCTTGATAGTCTGCCATTGCTTCTGCTTAAGAAAAAAAAAAAAATTCCTGGATAGAAACAGTATTAAGAATCAGAGCTTATAATCTGGTGATAGCTACACCAAGAACACCACAGCACCTATCTATGGCATTGGGGGCATCGATGGAGACCTTCATTACAAATCAAACCTAGCAGAATATGAGCAGCAAAAAGAGCTTTTAAGCATAAGCCCTTGTTAACCATGGTAACTTGCTCTTATCATTGGGGGAGCCACACAAACAATTTACATACACCTAAAAAATACTCACTAATCCATTTGAACAAATATTCTAGCATGTAGGCATCCAGTATAAATATCACTTTCCAGAACACCTATAGCGCGTGCCATCAGAGGGTTCTCAAACGGCACAATGTAAGAAGCCAGAATTGTAACAATGAGCACACAGCTATGCAATGCCAGCAACATTTGTCTAGGAAGAGGTGAACTCTCATTGCTGTGGGCTCACCATCAGTCACTTAAATTCTTTTCAGGGATTCTTCTCTCTTTTCCTGCCCTGGTAGCAGTTAAACTTCTGAGGGAAGCTAGGATGGCAGCTCCTTAAGGGCTGAGAGACACTTGATTTGCCTCTGATGTTCCAGCCCCAAGCACTGTCTACAGCATAATAAACGCTCAATCATGTCTCAGGAACAAAAGACAGCAAGAGGCAGGAAGTTGGGGAGGACGAATCTGGAAAATCGTTAGTGGAAAGTTTCATGATAGGGAGGTATTACTCTAAGTACATTTTTCTGAGACTATTAACCTCAACGATGTCTCCCAACAACTTCAAAGAGAAGCGCCACTTCAGGAAGATGTGTCTTAAAAAAACTGTGATGTCATCAACTGTCAATGAGAAATTCTTACCTGTGAAAAAGGCAAGGTTGAGGTTAAAGATAGTTAAAATCAGTCCAAATGTAATACATATAACGAAATATTTCAAAGTCTGAAACTGAATAATACAGTGATCCCTCACTTATCATGGATATTACATTCTAGATGCCCCCGCGATAGGTGAAAACCTGTGAAATAGGAACCTGACATTTATTTTAGTATTTATATATATTTTAAGGCTTTATAAACCCTTCCCACACACTTATAAACTATTCCCAGTCCCTTATTAACATTTCCCACTCCCTTATTAACCTTTTCCACACTTCTAAAACACTACTTATGTTCTTAAACCTACGTAGCTTTAACAACATACATATACAGTACCACAAAATCCCACGGTATAGTGAAAAATCTGCGATAAATAACTAAATATCATATTTTTTAAAATCCCGCAATACAGTGAGGCCATGATAAGTGAACCACGATATAGAGAGGGACTACTGTACAGATTGGGAGAAAAATACCCCAGAAATCTCCATAAAAATATGTCAGGAGTTTTCGTGGAAGGATCTGGATAAATTTTCTCACATGCAGGTGAAGGTGTGGAAGTGAAGAATAATTTTTAAGACCCTGCCTGTCCATCATGATGCCATCAAGCCTCTGAACCCTTGGCTTTCAATACTGGATTTGCCCTGTGTAAACTGTGTGTTCATGGGCAAATTGCATTTATGAACTGATTTTTTTTTTCATAACCACAGCACATAGGTTCTAATCAGGTTATTAAAGGGCTTGCCACGTGCCTTGCTCTAGTAAGCATTCAGTACGTATTAGCTTCAGTGGTTCTTGGTTATTTTTCTTATCGCATTTGTTGTTGCTGACATTGTGACTGCAGTACAGGATCATGTCAACTTGTGCCCAGGACACCGCAGGTTTTCCCACCTATACCCATGCTCCACGGAAGGCCAGAGTTGACGGATTGATAATGTCTTTCTTGGCAAGGAAGTTATAATACCTTCTTTGTACACAACATTTTTTTTCTAGTCATCTATTAACATCTGAATACAACTTAAAAAAATAGGCCCATGTTTTAGTGGGCCTATCAGCCTTGCAGTTCTGAAACACAACGGTGTCATTATACGTGTGTGTGAATTTCTCTCTGCACAAATCATGCTTTCCGTGACCCATGTGCCAAAGAAGCTAAGACCGGCCTCCCTGACTGATCATGCACAGGGGAGTCACCCATGGATGGCCTTCCTGCTGCAGCTATGGCTATCACAGTGGTAGTCTTATATTTTTAAATGCCAAACACATTAGACAAATAAAAGGCTTAAAGATGTTGCTTTAAATTCATGTTCCAAAATTGAATAATTCCTATCCCATATCCTGTCAATTTTTATTTTTCTCTTCAGGGCAAAATTAAGAGACCCTGGCTTTACAGCTGACTATCAACCACGTGGCAGGCTCTGAGCAGGTCCCATTTTACAGATGAGGAAACCAACCGTCTGAGACCTTAAGCTACCCGCACCAGCGCCCACTTCTTGTCAGTGATCCAAATTCAGATATTTTTGGCTCAAAGCCTGTGCTTTTTCCACTAGACCGATCCTCTGTAGTGCCAGCTACAAAGGGCTACCTACAGCTGATTTCACTTTTAACAAAGGGGAAATTGCATTCTCTGTGTGTGGAGCTGTAACACACATGCTGCGTTTTTGCCTGAAAGCCTCCTCCCCTCCCCACTGCCAATCTTTACCTTTTAATCCCTGTTTGAGTCTGCAAAGCGGCGAGCCGCAGGCAAATATTTATTCATGAAATGAGCCACTTTTCCTATTTTGAACCCATCCAAAACTGTTCTAGTTTCTCCTCAAACTTTTGAAAAGTAATTTGCTTTTAGCCAAAAAAAAAAAAAGAAAAAAAGAAAAAGAAAAAAGAAATTGGGAGAAATAAAGAATCCCAGCCCAGAGCCAGAGCGAGAAACGATGGGCCCAAAGCAGAAGCGTCTTCAGTAAGATAAGCCCTGCCATCAACCTTAGCCACTGACAACATGCATTTCAGATATTAAAGATGAGACATCAGGCAGGACTTTCAGAATGGGGCTTCCCTTGCCCCCCTGGAGATAAAGGTGCAGAAGCAGAGTGAAGAGTGAACGTGGGAAATGTTAGAAAAAGCCAAGTTCCAGATGGAGTCTGTCACCAAATTAGAGGTTTTCCCATTGACTAGGAGAATGAAAACCTTTATCTACAGAGCAGCATCAATCCTAGATAGAGATCAACAAATATTTCTCACGGTGGCTCCACTCTGCCATCATGCATCCGTGGCAGACATCACTAATCAATCCAGGCACCTGTTCCCACCGGGCCAGGATTAGTTTAAGCATCTTTATACTGTAAACACAACCTTCCAGTCAGGCTCTAGCAGTCAACTGGAATAGGCACAAAGGGAAAAAAAAAAAAAAGACCTGGTGCCAATGCAAACATAAAAGACAAGGAGCATACCTGGCATTTTTGTTTGTTCTTCTTTCTACCCCCAGGTTTATCTATAATGTCAGTCACTGATTCTTTCTTCCTTTTTAGGTGATGGGAGATCCATCAAAATTTAGGTAGCATCCCAATCAAATTACTTTAACCCCATTCACCTCAGTTTTACACTATGTTACATTTTTTACCAACATGATATAATATCTCTTCGTAGTTTACTTTTTACTGTTCGCTTATTTGTTTATTGGTGGACTTATTTATTTGTTTATTGATTGACTTATGTATTTGTTGCTTTATTGATTGACTTATTTATTTACTTATTTGTAAGGATAACAGAAATATTTATAAAACCCTTCAAACCAGGACCTACAATCTACCGCTCCCAGTCAAGCATAGTCAATACTGTTTTTGTAAATAAAGACAGGCTGGACCACGGCCATCCCATCCATTGGCACGGTGTCCGTGGCTGCCGTCGCTCTCCGTGGCAGAATTGAATAGCTGTAACAGAGCCTGCGTGGCCCACAGGACCTATGCTATTCATTATATAGCCCTTTCTGGAAACACTTGCCAACTCTTGGATTAGAACACTGCCTAAATTGTGTACAGTTTTGTTAAAACATAATATCAGAAAATTATACAGTGCGGACACTCTCTCCTCTAATATATAAAACATATCAAAGAGCATAAAAAGCTAGAGTCAGGGAGACCTAAGTTGGATACCAAGTTTTGCAATTTACCAGCAAGGTGACCTTGAACAGGCTACTCTGTGGCTCAGCTTTTCATCTGCACAGCAAGTAGGGATAATAATATTACCTATGCCAAAGATTAAATGAGAGAATACATCCAAATATTCAGCAGAGTACCTTGCACGTGGAAAGCACTAAAGAAGAATTAGCTGTTGTGATTTATGTCCCTTGGCAACAGAGCCAAACCAATGTACAATTTTTAAACAGTGAAATAAGGAAACCTGAAAAATTGTCTAATGAGGAATGCAAATCATAACCAGCAGTACCATGTCCGCTATGACTGTATTAACATGATAACAGTCAAGGACATTGCCTTTATTTATCAGGCTGTGGCATCATTTTCTTATAACTGTAACAAACTTATTCAATATTGCTTTTCTCAACCTATAGTTCTCAAGAAATTTTATATTTCCCAGTTCCATGGCTTCTGTGTTGTTGGGCTATAGGAATCTAAACTTGAACATGGAGTGTCAAAACCCATCATCAATTAAGGGGAACAAAGAAAGAGCCTCTAGAACACTGTACAGATCAGTTGTCTACCTCTAAGTGATCTCTTGTCAGAGGTCAAGACAGGGGTTGGGGAGCAGCAAAGTCTTCAAAGAATACATAAAATTTGACCTGAGCCTTTAAAAAATTATATATTATCATGGTGGCATATGTGTGGGGGGCTGAGGGGATGACAGAGATGAGAAAAGAACTCCAGGAAGAAGTGACAGCATCGAGAACGCCTGGGGGCCCTGCCCAGGTAGCTCAGCTGGTTAGAGCTCTGTGTCCTGATACACCGAGGTAGCAGGGTCAATCCCTGGTCAAAGCACATACAAGAATCAACCAATGAATGCATAAACAAGTGGAAAAACAGAACTCTCTCGCTCTAAAAATTCAATAAATAAAAAAATATTTTTAAAGTATACCCAGGAAGCAATATAATAAAGAATCTCAGGTTATGGAATAATTTGGAATCAGAAAATGAAAGACCTTGTCTGTCCTACTAAGGCTATTTAATTACCCTCTGTTGGTAATAAGAACATAAAATTCCTTCATAACTGCTTTCTTTTTTCTTTCTTTCTTTCTTTCTTTCTTTCTTTCTTTCTTTCTTTCTTTCTTTCTTTCTTTCTTTCTTTCTCCTTCCTTCCTTCCTTCCTTCCTTCCTTCCTTCCTTCCTTCCTTCCTTCCTTCCTTCCTTCCTTCCTTTCTTTCTTTCTTTCTTTCTTTCTTTCTTTCTTTCTTTCTTTCTTTCTTTCTTTCTTTCTTTCTTTCTTTCTTTCTTTCTTTCTCCTTTCTTCTTGCTCCCCTCCCTCCTTCTGTCTGAGCACACTGCTGCTGGCTTTCAGGAAAGAGAGGCATTATCTTTTTCTTTTTTATTTTTCTTGTCACTGTGCCCTGATCTTCTAGAATAATGACTGGTATATGGTAAGTGCTTAATAATATGTATTGAATAACTAAATTTCCAAATTCACTTCTTACATAAAAGTTACAAGGTGTGTTTAGAGCAGACCATTACCATGGAGCCGCTGAAGCTCTTCCTCTGAAGTCATCCTGCTCTAGTAATAGCCTTCTCTCCTCACTAGCTGTGGGAGATCAGGCAACATGGAAACTCCGAGTTCTACCTTCTGTACCAGCAGAAAGGGGATGGATAATAATAATAATACCCTCTTCTCTGAGTTGTTGTAGAGTCTTGGTAAATTCATGTGTGATTAGCTTGGAAAATGCAAAATCCATAGCTATCACTCAATAGACAAAAGCTGTTCTTATTTCCAGATCAAACACCATAAATTTTAGCTATCGGTAAATGATCCTAGAGGTTGGTAACATACAGAAATTAATAAATGTTCTAAGAGATGTATGAGTCCCAAGAACTCTGAATTTGAGCCTGGGGAGAAATAAAAACAAAACTAATCTAGGTGGTGAGTGAGTTCAGATCTTCTCCATTGGTAAAGTACTTTTCTATGAAGCAATTTATACATTGCCATAAAAGTATTTCTTTTTTGTTAACTATTCACTTTTAATGTGAAGTACATTCTGTACCTGAAAATATACATGTAACCAATAAAAGTAAGGTTAAAGAATACTAAAAGGAACATTAGTGAATTAACCAGATAAAAAGTAGAGCAATCCTAATGTATTTGAAGCTTCAAATATGACCCTGTGCTACAGCATCCCCTTCTCTCACTAATAACTGTAACTGGTACCTGATTTCTGTATTGAATATGCCATTCTCATCATTGGAGTTCAAGCATATATATACTTCTGTGGCTGGCTTTTTGCGCAGGTATGTTCTTGAGATTCACCCATGCTGGTGCTTAAGTTGCACTTCATTCATTTTCACCAAATTATAGTAAGATGGTGCCAAACTTATCCATTTTATAGCAAATGAAAAGTTGGGTTACTTCCGTTTCGTTTTAGCATTACAAACAATGCTCATTTGTGCTTTTCACTTGAACTCTACTGCCCATGACTAAGAGAGTATTGATAGTGCATTTACCTCAGAGTAAAACTGCTAAGTAATAGATATAGCTGCTGCTTCAATTTTCCTGTTTTCCAAGAGAGTATTGAATTGTTGTATGAAATAGTTGTATGAGTTCACACACTACCTATAAATTATAAGACCTTACTTTGTTCCACATCTTCATCATCTGAAGATTTTAACTTTTAATTTTTACAGTCTGTTGGGTGGGCACACGATCACAAAGTCACCTGACTGTAATTTTTAACTTGCTGATAATTAGTGAGCTCAGTGCCTTTTAATACGTTAAAGGGTGATACATGTTTCTTTTTCCCACCTTTTGCTCATTTTTATCTGTCTTTTACTCATTACTTTGACTCATTTGTCACCTATTCTGATAAAAATCCTTTGACAGTTACATGCAGCAGATACTTTTCTTTTTCCCACTCACTTTCCTATAACTTTATGATGGCTAAACCAAAGCTCCTAATTTTATGCAGTAAAAATGATAATTTTTTTCCTTTTAAGGTTTATATTACTTGTTTGTTGTTTAATAAATGCTTCCCTACCAAAATGACATAAAGATAGTCTCTCATATGCCTTCCAAAACTCATACCTTTCATACTTAAGGTCTTTATGTATCTGAAATTGAATTTTTGTGTATGCTAGAAAAATAGGAAAACATTTTTATATGGAAAATTAATAGTCTCTGAGCTATTTATTAACTAGTTTATATTTCATCACTGACCCATAATGCTACTTCTGTTGTATGTCAAGTTTCAGTGTGTGCACAGCATCTCTACTGACCCTTTAATCCAATTCTTCTGCCTTTTTTGCTATCACTAAGCCAGAACTACAATGTGTATTGCCTTTATAAAGAGTCTTGAAATATATCCATGCAACCACCCACACCTTTATTTCAATAATATATATTTTTCAAATGTAGAGATTTGTAATGATTTCTATTGTCTCCCCTGTGAATACAAAGCTGGAAATCCTATTGTGAGGAGGTATGCAATTTAACTCTTAGAGAGTTAGTATCTCCTGACAAAGCCGGAAAACATTCTGGATCTGAGCTGACCAATACTATAGCCATTAGACACATGTAGCCAATTAAATTTATATTAACCAAAGTTCAATACAATTAAATATTGAGTTAGTTGCAGTATTTACATTCCAGAAGTTCAATAACCACAAGTGGTTGGTGCTATCATATTGGAAAATATAGATATCGAACATTCCCCTCACTATGGAGGGTTTTACCTGAGAGTGCTTCCTTAGACCCTCAATAAAGAACCATCAAGGAAGATTAGTTCATTCATTTTTGGAGTAAACACAGAAGCAATAAACCCAATAAAGTCTAATTTTCAGTGTTTTTTATTTTCTCCCTCATCTTCTACATTACCTTACAGTTGGATGTCTTGAAAATCTCTACATGTAATTAATGTCTTTGTTGTTGAATGTGACTACCCTCAACCCAACAGATAAAAAACTGAAAAATAAAGGTGTATTGAGTGGAAACATCGCAATAGCCCCAAAAGTAGATTGGCCTTCAGGGTTCCCTCAGGTGCCTTTCCACCTCTCCTTTCCACTCTTTTCATATTTGGATCTTCTAGATAAATTGCAGGATGAGATATCTCTACTAGTATGTATTTGGTAATAAGAAACTTCTCTTAGGGTCTTTATTTACCATGAAACAGCTATAGAAGGAAGAGAGGTTTACTAAGACATATAGGCAATAATGAAAGACAGAACATATACTAGTTGGGGTGTTAACATATCCAGATTAGGCCCAAGATGGAGTCACTCATTCTAGCTCCAAGTCAGCAAATGAAAAATTCACAAAATGTCCATGTTCCACTCTCTCAGAAAAGGAAGTGAGGAAGGCCTAGGTCAACCTAGCAGCACTTGCCTGCTCAGCACAAGTTACCTAACTGGCTCCAAGACTCCCCTGTCCTCTGAATAAGGGGCACATCCCTGCTTCGACCAATCAGCAAAGGCCCAGCACAAGCTCCTAGTCCCTGCTCACTCGGGTCTGTCTCTAAAACCCTCTTGTGTTGTACAGTATCTTGGGGCTCCTTTCTGTCTGCTAAAGTTGGGTACCATCTGGTTGATGAATCACTGAATAAAGCTAATAGATCTTTAAAATTTACTCAGTTGAATTTTGATCTTTAACAAGGGCTTAAAAAATGTTGTCTGACACATCCTTGGAATTATGAGAACTGAATCTGAGTGAGAACTGGAGACATGTGTTCAAAAATGAGCCATCAGAGTGGCAGGGTCAGGATGCGATTCTATAGAGCAGTGGGGAAGCTTCTGTAGGGGGCAGGAGGCAGGGAGCCCAGGACTGTGTGGGGGTGGATTAGGGAGTCAGAAGAGACAATGGATTCTATGGGTCTCTGGCTGTGAAGGTGCTTTCAAGAACACCTTGAATGCTTTTGCCTGGGAAGGCCATTTACAATTAAAAAGATCAAGATGAGGCATCTGTATATAAAATGCTGGAAATTTGTCTAAGCATCATTTTTTAATTTTATTTTTCAATTATAGTTACTATTCAATATCATTTTATATTAGTTTTAAGTGTACAACATAGTGGTTAGGCAATCACGTACTTTACAAAGTGCCCCGCCCCCCGATATTTCAAGTACCCACCTGGCACCATACATAGCTATTGCAATACCATTGACTGTATTCCCTGTGCTGTGCGTTACATCCCTGGGACTATTTTGTGACTACCAATTTGTAGTTCTTAATCCCTTCACAGTTTCGCCCAGTTCCCCAATCCCCCTCCCCTCTGGCATTTTAATGTAGTTCTCTAACTCCTACTATGTAACTGAATTTTCAGAAACGAAGCTCAGGTAGACAGGCCTGCCTCCCATTCTCAACAAAAATGGAAACCTAATAAGGAATGATGAGCTAAGATTGGGCTTTTAAACAAATAGCTCCTGCTCCCAGCTCCCGGGAAGTTAAACAAAATATGGTAAATAGAAGGAAAAAGGTCCTCCCATTATATTAATGTACTCTCTGGGACTAATGTATAATGAAGAGTTTAAAATAAAATATAGAGAGGATTAAAATGTACTACTGGGTTTTCCACACAGGTTGATGCAGCTTGGGAACATCACCACTTAACCCTAACAATAGCCCTCGGAGATGAGACTTACCACCGCCATTTGGTAGGGGAGAAAACTGAAGCTTAGCGAGTAGGTAGTGGAAGGGAGGGGCGGATACATGTCGCGCTGATTTTGTAGTCTCATTCCCTTCTCTTTACAATTTGATGTCAAAAACATGAATCTCTCTAGTTATATACAATTATAATCAGTCTGGTATTATTTTACACTCAGTCTCTGAAAATTATTCACCCTTTCCTAGTTTTTATATTAATACTGGTACCAATAGTTAACATCTGCTAAGTGTTAACTTTGTTTCAGTTGCTTTTGATAAATTGCTTCATTTCATTTTCTCAATCACCTTATGAGGGATCTAATATCTTCATAACGTCTCAGGTAGAGAAGGTCCAATTTGGTAAATTTCCTAAATTTACACTTCTAGTCAATGGCCCAAGCTTCTTTAACTTCATAGTATTAGGAGCCCAGGTTGTGATCAATTACCTTTACATTTATTCTTCGAGAACAAGGTTGTTCAAGTAACAAAAATGTCCTATCATCACAACATTCAGAATATTCAGGACATTGCTGTTATTGGTCCATTGTTTCTTTGAGATTTTTTTTTTTATTCTTAAAGGCAAAGGCAAACTTTAACCTAAGAAGTTACAGTAAAATGCAAAACAGAACACCCAACTCAGTGCCCTACCAAACTTCATCACAGAAACATCTGTCCTAACATTTTAACTAGTGGTTCCCCAAAGAATTATCTTCCAAAGAGAGAAAACTCCATCAAAACACAGCCAAAAATAATAGACAGTCAGGGAAAGGATCAGTATGCAAGGCAACTAATTACCTAGTGGCACATATAAAATGTGACTTTCTATCCTTGATTAAACAGATGCCCTGCATTTTAATTGTAAATATTTTTAATAACAATATAAAACCATTTCTGAGAGCACACAGCAGTTACTGACAATCTAGCAGCTTCCCCTGGCCTGTCTACATGAGCTAAAAACAGACAAACACTCTTCATGATCAGATGAGAGAGCCTCTATTATTAAAGAAACACAAAAACTGAATTACAGGTAAAATCCAGTTTATTGCATTGGCTGTTAACAGTAGATGGGAAGTTTTCCATGGACATTAGATATCTTAAAAATATTTTGTTATAAATCCAAATAAGGAATAAAAGCTTCTGAGCAACAATTTGCTGACCATTTTTAATGCTGTGGCTCAAACCCCTTTAAGAGTGTGAAATGTCATCCAGGAACTCCCAAATTTAGGCTGAGTAGTGACAAAGAAAGCTGCTGAGGCCAGTAATATTCACACATGAGATCACTGCATCGATATAATTTAATTCCAAAAGGAATTGGCTTTTCTGGCAAGAAAAAGAATACAAGGGTCAGCGTATAGATAAGACTTGGACAGAGCTTCTCAGAACACTAGCGATTTTGCTTTGGTTTGTACCTCGACTCACTGACAAAGCTCCTTTCATTACGTGAGGCCTGCGGGGAACTGCACACTGCTGCGAATGCTGGGCAGTGAACTGGCCTGGAGAACGACCCTCACACCTGAAGTCAAGTAGAACGATAAAGCAGGCAGAAGGAAAATAAAAGAGATGCTGAAACTGTAATTTCACTCCTCTGGCAAGGGTTGCGATATGCTATTGATGCATTGTTATTGTTAGACAGAGTGATTCTGAATATTGCAGATACATCTACACCATGATGGGTGGGCATCGGTTTCCCTACAGAGGGAGGCTTGTGAGTGGCAAAGTACTGATGCTAGAGCTTGGGCAGACAGCTTTGAAGGGATGGTGAACTCCCAAGATGTGGCGAAATGCTAAGATTCACAACTGCTTTAATGCCACACCTTCACGAAGGCAGGGGAGAGCTATACATGCATCTAGAGGTCAAACCAGTGCCAAGGGCCACATTTCAAATCTCCCAGAACATTCTTTCAGGAGATGCGCTTGTGTAGCCAAAGCTCTAGTTCCTGCAGCTACAAACCAGCCGAGTGTTCAGACGGCCATCCTTAGCTCCTATGATTGGTTCTGGAGCTGATGAAATAAATTAATTGTACTCAGTTACATTGGAGCCCAGAGAATAAAAAGCATGGGGTTGTTTCTTTTTCTTTGTATTCCTGTTCAAACAACTAGGCATTCTACACACATGAATTAAGTCCTTCCCATAATCCACTGAGATTACACTAAGGGCACACTTTGCTGTCTGCGGGAAACTTAGGACCCTAATGGCATGAAGTGATTTGTCCAAGGAGATGCGTTTTGTCCTTGGGACATGCTGGAGCTCAGGCTCCTGTTTTCTTCTCATGCCCTTAGCAAAGTAAATTTCACATGTTACATAGAAGCCATCTCTTCAGAGATGGATGAGAATAGGTCCAATCCCTCTACCTCAAAATGCTGGACCTTTGACTATGAGCAGTGTATGCAATCTCTCTATTAGAAGATTCACTGATAGATGGTATTATTTTTTCCATTTGAAAGATAAGGAAACACAGATTCAATGGCTAGCATAGTGTTTGGCACAGCACAGTAGTCATCATTAAGTTCTTACCGGGAGGGGGTTAGTGCTAGCTAATATTATAACAGATTAGGAAAAGAACCACTGCCCTGGCCAGTGTGGCTCAGTTGGTTGGAGCACCATCCTGAAAACCGAAAGGTTGTAAGTTCGATCCCAGGTCAAGGTATGTGCCTGGGTTGCAGGTTTGGTCCCTGTTGGGAGCACATACGGGAAACAATCAATCAACGTTTCTCACATGAATATCTTTCTGTCTCTCTTTGGAATCAAGGGCATATCATCAGGTGAGGATTAAAAAAAAAGGGGGCCACTAAATCACAAATGCCATGCCATGCATTTTGTTTATCAATTTGTTTATCCTTTGCTAATCCTTTAACAAGTAATTCACCTGTTCACTCGACCTCTCTTAACATCCGATAAAGTGGAAAGTATTCCCATTTTACAGATGGGGAAGCTGAGTCAGGTCTGAAGGTATATACACATTAGCTGAATAATTCTAAATAGAGTCAGGCTTTGGCGCCTGGCCTCTGTGACACTACTCAGATAAACATCATATATGCATAGCCTGAACCAGTTCAGGAAGTTCAGGAATCCAATTTTCTACAACTCGCCACAGTTAGCATCTCTGAGTCGTTCTGGGGAAGCAAGGGCGGAAGGGAAGGAAACGCACACGGACTAAGAAGGGGCTGCCATCTGCCAGGCGGAGCGGGAGGACATTTGTGCGCTCCGTCTGGACTACAGATTTTCCTTTTTGAAAACTTCTGCTCTCATTTCCCCACAGAAACCCAACGAAGAGGGAAGGCGGGTGATCATACGCTTCTAGTTGCTCGGGACACCTCATGCAAATGCGGAGAGACTCAGTTTAGGTGGGAAAAGGCATGCCATTCAATTCCTGTAGCATTGGCGACGCGGACGAGGCGCTTCACATATTTCACTTTACTTGGTACTTCAAACATTTGCAGGCAGAAGGAGGATATATTGTCACCTATTTTGCAGGTGTGCATGACAGAGTTTCTGAGAGTTGAGAGTTTTTTGCCCAAAGGAACACGTTAGAGACAAAGGTGGTGAACAAGTCCTTTCAACTTTTACCTAAATCAGAAAACTGGGGACTTATCCAAGAACTCTCTTTCTTTCTTCCTTCTTACCTCCCTTCCTCCCTCTGTTCTTTCCTTCTTTCTTTCCTTCATTTCTTTCTTTCTTTTCTTCTTTCTTTATTTGTCTACCTTCCTTCCTCTTCCCCTCCCTCCCTTTCTCCCATCGTTCCCTTTTGCTCCAAAATCTCTCTTCCTCCCTCCCTTCCTTCCTTCCTTCTTCCCTTCCTTCCTTCTTTTTCTCTCTTTCCCTCTCAATATGATTCCAAAATCTACTGCTTTGGAAAAGCACGCTATTCTTAAGAGACAACAGTTGTCTGATGGTTTTCATTCCTACTTGTTGGCCAGTCAATATATTAAACATATCCCTGCAGCCACCTGCCTCTCATAAAATGTATGCTAAGCCTTTTGCGTGAGTCAACTTTGCAGGAAATGAAATAGAAAGGGACAGACCTCATTTGGGGCTCTGCAATAGAAAGCAATACATTCCATCTTAGGCTCTATACCAAAATGAGGGAGAAAATATCTTTAATATGTGATTCATAGAATTAAAATTCATCAAAGGCAAAAGATTAAAGCCCTGGAGTTTGTTCATCTAACAACATTTACTAAGCATCTACCTAGAAAGTCCCAGGCACACACAAGAAATAATAATAATAAATCCCTTGTCCTCAGCTCACCTTCTGGTGGGGAAGACGGTTTTCTTTAATGTACAAATGCAGAGTTTAAAGATAAATTGTGATAGATACACAGTGACTCCAGATAACACCTGGGTTTTATAGCTCTCAGATCAATGTCCTCTTTTCCACTTTATTTCTGACTTTAAGCTCCACTCAACACATTAGCTGAACGAGTAGACACTGCCCTTCCTCCGGCCTTTTCTCCTGGAATTCTTTTGTTAAATATTTATAATGGTAATATTACTACTCTAAAATGATTTGTCAATGGTAGGAGTACATGCATGCAATGATATTAAAAATAAAATATGTCCATGTTAAAAAATGTTCACAAGCACAAAAAAGCATGCAAAGCACAGTCTCCTTCACAGCACCCACCTTGCTTCTCCAGTTCTTCTTGCCAGAGTCAACTACTAATCAAGTTCTATTTTCCACACTGGTGCATGTACATGTGTCCAAAACAAAGAAATATTCAAAACACACACAAGAACATGCAAGTGCAGATACTCCTTTCATTTTTCTTTGTACACAACTAGACCCTTTTATGAACAATATTCTCTAACTTGTTTTAGAGACCAGACCATAACATATATGGTACTGGCTTATACTTTTTTACAGCTGCATAATATTCCACCAAATGGATGCATCATAACTTATTTAAGAATTCATAATGGAAATCTAAACTCATTACTCCTTTGTGTAAAATCTTCAATGTCTGACCTCACCCTCCAACCCTATCACACCTATAATAAAGTGCAAACCCCAAAGAAAAGCAAGCTACCCTCACAGCTGGGAAGTGAACAGGGATTAAGTCATTCAGGAGAAAGTGCCTCAGTAGCATTACATGTTCTATTTCTATTGAACTGCACCTTGTTTTTATATCGCACTTCATTTCACTCATTTATGCCTTCAACCCTCTCCTCCTGCTTCTAATACTGTCCTTCAGACTAATAAATCTCTCATGGTGTTCAAACTCATTGTAGACTTCTGTTCCCAAGAAGCAGACCCTGACTACGGGTCTCAGGTACAAATTGAGTCATGCATGGCTCCAATGTCTGCACAGCAATCAATACTAACTCCCGTTAGATTGTTTATTACACTATATGGAGATTGTGGATCTCCTTGAGTGTCTCTTCTAGTTAACTATCAATAACAAACACTGTGCCTTACCAATCTCCATATCAATAGGCATAGCACATTATTTGCTTATTACAGCCTAAGAAA
This sequence comes from Furipterus horrens, assembly GCF_987537825.1. NCBI lineage: Eukaryota > Metazoa > Chordata > Mammalia > Chiroptera > Furipteridae > Furipterus > Furipterus horrens. Next base: position 10,543,179 of record NW_028327183.1, read on the forward strand.
AATTCATCAAATGACTAACCAAATGTAAACAATGCCTTATGACTCCAATCCAGTGCTCTCCCCACTACAGCCAAAGCTGCTAATCATATATGCATAAACATATTCCAAAGAGATCTGGCTACTTACAATAAGAACACATGGCTAATGGTAAAATGAACCTATGCTAGAGACAGATTCAAGCCCTGGGATGCGAAGTGTGGTCCCCAGACCTGCACTGTCACATTATGTGGGCGCTCTTACCCCCCACGTCAGAGGTATGGAATCAGAGACGGAAGGCAGGGCCCGCCACCTGACTAGCAAGCCCTCCGTGGGATTCTGGTGGCCACTGTGCGTGCAGAATGACCATGTTAGCCTGTTTCCCAATTCTTTTGCCTCCTCTCTTCTCCTGAGATCAACATCGCTCCACACGATGGAACCGCCCTCTGGGCAAAGCAGCAGAGTATCCCCAGACTTGCTCTTATTTCTGCCCACAGTCTTACGGAAGTTCTCTTTGTCCCCCACCAAGCTGACCTGCTGCAGGCAGATCTGTCGGGAGGAGGCGAACTCTAGGTCCAAGGGAGATTCAGAAACATGAACCAAGTGTCAAAGGAGGCAATTACTTGTGCAAACTCATGCGAGCGCTCCTGTTTCTAGTCACCGCGTTCACAGGAGAAGTTTCATTTAAGAGGGACCAGGCCAAGTACACATCCAGAGAAAACATTCTTCTCTGAAAGACACAGGAAGCTCTTCTTGTGGGAAATGATTATGAACCTACCTACAGCTCTACGAAAGAAGGAAAGGAACACAAAACAAGGAAACTCTATAAAAGAAATTTTCAAAGAGGTTATAGAAAGCAACTTCTGTTTCCCCACAAAAGATGATCTAATTCTAAGAACAAAGATGGGCAGGTGCAGGGAGCAGAAGTGTTTGATGTTCCTTTAACCTTCCCCATGTCTCTGGCTTCGTTCAGATAAATTGAAACAGAACAGCTTCTTCTAGGCAGACGGAGCACTACCATGTTTAATCCCATGTTTTCTCATTCTTGTGCGATCCAAATTAACAGATGTGTTAAGAAGAAAGAGGGAGGAAAGAAATGCTTTCAGCCTCACCAGCTTTCCTCTCACGTGCCCGACTTGGTCGATACAATCCAGCCACACTTAGTCCTCTCATCCACTGACCCTCCAAAACAAATTCATAACATCTTCAGATGGCTTATACTGATCCTAATCCTACGTGAAAGTTTCCTGTGTTCCTTAATCATGCTGAAAAGACAGTCCAGCCAGGCAGCTTTAAAGACATATGTCTCCTTCGCCTGGAGACAACGAAAAATAAACCTAATCCATCCTTGCAGATAAATTCATCAAAACTCAAGACCTGGGGAAATGTTTACTAGTGTGTCCTCTGTTTCTTAGTAGAAGGGACCTGACAGATCATTCAACCCAATCCCTGGAAGCAGAGATAAAAATAACAGCGTCAGGGCTGATGTTGGATCCAGGATGAGAGAATTGGGCCTTCTAATTGAAAAGCACAATTCTCCGCCATGGCAGGGAGGGGCCAGCACTACACGTGGGGGACACCTGGGCCCCTGTCAGGGAAGGACTGCACTTAAAGGCACTTGGCAACCTTTACCAGGTGAAGCAAAGGCATGCTCTAACATTTCCCCTTCTTAAAAGACCATTAGCACATTCCCGGGAGACAGAACAGCACATCAAAGAATGTTTATCTATAATAGGTTTTACTTGGGAAAACAGGAAGTCATATAATATTAACATATTTCCTAAAGCTGTAGCAGCTTTCATTCTAAAATCCAAAATTATCCCATAAACTAGGACTTAGATAAGGTGATCGCCAAGAAGTAGGGACATTTTTAACTTCAACCTATGGTATGGTAGCAATTTAGCTTATAAAGTAATTTTCAAAAGACAAATTGGATTGTATAATGTCAATGAGGATTGTTTATTAGATCCCCAATGAGGCTAAAATGCAAACAATGCTGAGCATTAGGTACTTTAATCCCCACTTTGTTTTCTTTAATATATGAGGTTAATATTATTCAAATATTTTATGACCATAGAGTTTTAATTATTTTTGAATAGTCTCCATCTGATTTTCTAGTGTCTTTGTTCTCAAGATCTAGATTTCCCAAGAACAGTTCATAATTCTAATGTTAAACCAAAACTCCACCTCTCCACCAATCTAGAGTCACCTAGAGTCTACTTTTCTGATTATCAGGGATTCCCTCTCATTCCACAATCCTGACTTATGGAGTACTGTCCGGGGTAAAAATTAAGACATCCCATTGGAATGAGAACACAATGTATAAATATACTTTGAGGCCCTACCTGTATCATGTAGCATATGCCATCAAATAACTCATCAGGTACCAATATACTGGTTATTTACCTGGGCATTTAAGGTCTGTGCACTGACTGTTATATCCCAATATTTTCTCTTGCTCCTACTGTGTTTTTTCTTCCAACACAGAAGAGTTGTCAAGTGATTGTAGACCTCCTTAGAATGGAACCCCAAAGAATAATTATAGAAGGAATAATGTAGATACAAAATCACCAACTGATGCTAACACTATTGGATGAAGGTCTGATTGAGGCATAAAATGTTCACACAGTATCTGCCCAGAAATTACTTATTGATTGCTAAGGGGAAAATGGTAGCTTTACAGTGGAAAGAATCAGCAGGAACATCTTAACCAAGTGAGCAAAGTCTGTATCATCAGCATTGAGACAAACTGATATGACACATTTCATGATATGATACACAGAAAAGAACACAGCATCACTTCTACAGGGTTTTCATCCAAAACTGCATAACATGTACTCAAAGGAAATATCAGAGGCATAAACTGAAGATAAGGCTACAGAATAACTGACCTATAATCTTCAAAATATAAATTTCAAAAATGAATGAAAATTTAAAATTCCTCCAGATCAAAGGAAACTAAAAAGATACACCAACTAAACACAGTATGCCCACTTGACCTGAACCGAGAAATACAAACATCTATAAAGATCATTGTGGTGAGAACTGAGAGAATGTTATATGGTTACAGATAGGATAATAATATTGTGCTAATGTTGCGTGTCTTAATTATGCTAATTATCCTGTGGTCAGAAAATATATTGAAGTATTTTGAGGTAACAGACAAAATGTCCCCAACTTGCTCCCAAATGATTCAGGAAAAAATATATAATATGTATAAGTAGACAGCAAACTAAAAAACAAATGGATCAAAATGTAAACAACTGGTGAATATGAAGAGATCCTTGTATTGTTCTTCTAACTATTATGTAATGTTAAAATTATATCACAATAAAATGTAGCCTTCTATGTCCAATAATAACTGAAGCTTTTCATCAAATCTCTATAAGGTGTCATCTTCCTCATTTGACAGATGGGTAAACTAAGGGATCAAAGAGATCTAGTTATTTGCAATAAAAACACCTGGCTAATTGGTGGCTATGATGATTAACTCTATGTATTCACTTGACTGGGCTAACAAATACCCAAATAAATGATAAAATGTTATTTTCGGGCGTGTCCGTGAAAGTACTTCCGGAAAAGAACAGCGCTTGAATTAGATAGAGCCTGAACAAAGCAGATGGACCTCCCCACCAATGCGGGTGGGCCCCCTCCAGTCCACTGAGGACTGGGATAGAACAGAAAGGTGAGGGATGGGTAAATTTGCTTTCTTTTGTGTTGGGACACCCAGTTTCGGCCCTTGAACATGGGCACTCCTGGTTCTTGGGCCTTAGGACCCAAATTGAGCCTTATCCCATTGACTCCCTTGGTTCCCAGGCCTTCAGGCTTGGACTGGAATTGTACCACTGGCTTTCCCGGGCCTTCAGCTTATAGACAGCAGACCAGGGGACTTCCCAGCCTCTATAATCACATGCACCGATCCCTCACAATAAATCTCTTCTCATGCATCTCTATAGATCTCAACAGTTCTGCTTCTCTGGATTGCCCTAACTCAATGGCAGAATCAGGATTTTAATCCAGAACTATAGTATAAATCTAAGACTTCCCAACCAACCATGCTGTCTTCAGCCAGGCCCCCTTGTCCCTAGACAGAGAGCGAGTTGGCACGGACGCCCTTGGAGTCCTTCCTTGCTTCTGCTTCTGAGCTGTGCCTAAGCGCTCATCTTGGAAATAAATGAATCCTGCCCATCATCCGTTTGGCATTACTGAGAATGCTGAGCTATCCCACCTTAGCTCATGTCAGAGTACATCCGGGATGGGTAATAGCATTGCCATACACAAAGAAGCTGCCTGTCATCTGGAAAAGATTTTCAACTCTCTGCTTCCTCCAGTTACCTACTTGACTTTAGGAACAAAACTGATTTCTGGTTTCAAAGACTGTTGTCTCTAAGACCAGATCTATTATTCTACTGATTCATTGTGCCAAAAAGTTAATGAGACCAATAAAGGAAGGGAAAAAAGATTTGGTTTTAAGAAATCAGGAGGATAAATATTATATGGAAGCTAAACCTAAGACACTGGGGCATGACAAAGCAGATAAATTCAGTTTAGTACAAGTCTCATTAGCAAACAGAACCAATGCACAGCCTTAGACGGATGAAAATCTTAATGATTCATGGTGCCTTTACATGATCAGATTATTAACAATAATCAGAAGAGTAAGAAAAATAAAAAGGTAGCTACCATGTACTGAGTGCCTAATGTAGAAAACATCCTGTGTGAGGTAGTTCTCTTAGGTTCTCTCATTTAATGTGAAATGTTAAATGACCAAATATTTTACAGATGAAAAAAACTGAGCTCAGAGAGGTTACACTAACTTTTCGTGGTCATGTGAATCTGGGCCTGAAACACAGCTTCACCACAATTTGGCTAGGTTGTCACGTTTTCTGGAAACTGGAGGTTTTAAAATGGAGGATGGGGATCTGGAGGTAGAAACCCTGTAGAAGGATAATGAAAATCATGGAAGTGACAGGCTACTTGTAAACAGGCAGCATGATGAATGAAATGGAGCTTTGGAGCTGGAGAGAGAAAAGTCAGAGATCAGCAGAGTGAGATGTCTCTCCACTACATTGGAACATTCACCTAACCTCTTGGAGTGTATCAGGCAGTGGAGACTCTAACATCTAAACCTGAGGTTTAGTATGAGAATTAAATGAGATGATGTATATAAAGCATCACGTAGTGATTACGATTTTCAAGGACTCTGGAAAGGGTAATATAACATTGTACGTGTTTCTGATATTCCTGATATTGTGCACACGAAGATACTCTAAGGACATGAGTTAAATGTTCCTTCAGAAAAAAAGAGTCATAATGACTCTCTCATCTTAGAAGCGCATGGCTGGAAACAGCTCATGCTCCACCTCTTCAGGTTTTCAAAATGTGAGAGAAATCCAGAGGAAAAGAGAACATGCATTTATTTAGCACCCACTAGTGCTATATTAAGTGGTTTTCTAAGTTCTAACAAAAATGATACACAGTTAAGTCAACTAAGAAACATTTACCACATACCCACAATCTGCCACAAAAAAAAAAAAAAAAAAAAAAAAAAAAAAAAAAAAAAACAGAAGAGGTGGCAGCAGATACCATGGCACAGAAAAGAAATCAAGCTGTGGGCTGACATCTGAGTTTGGGACCCTTTCTCATTTCTCTGGGTTCCATTTCTCACGTGGTTGCCAAGAAAGTTAGCGTATTTTTTTTTCTCATGCAATATTTGTAGACACAAACTCCAGAGTGTTTTTCAGTAGCAGTAGTAGTCATTCTAGTAGTGACTGTCATACCAATTTTTTGCTGGTGAATGACAATTATTATTTTTATTAGCATTAGTATAGTTAACAATTATGGGGCACTACTATGCCCTATTCTAAGCACTATGTCCTATCAACTCATGTAATTTAATGTTTTCAAGGAGCCTGAAAGGTTAAATGACTCCTCCAAGGTCACACAATGGTCACTGCAGTTCGCTGAGGCTAGGGAAAGATTTTGGATTCATCAACATCAGCAATGATGAAACTCAGAAATTCTACATGCAGGGAGACATGTCCAGTTCTGAAAGGTAGGAAAATGATTTGGATCAAATAGCGTTGGAATACCAAATGTGACCACCTGCAAGGAGAAGATTTACTCAGGCAATTGCCCAGTCCCAACCCTATGCTTAATTAAAGTATACTTGGAGCTTATCAAATAACAACACATTCTGGATGGAATTTTCTCTTCATCTTGTTGACTTGGAATTTGTGAGTTAGCATGGAGAGATGAGTATCAACACTTCTGAGGATAATTTAAACCGTGGAATTCAGTTAAATCCATGATGACAGGAACAAAATATTGCGTGTGTGTGTGCGGTTGTGTGCTACTAACAAAATATAGTTTGTGAGGTTGTGTGTGACTATCAACCTGCTGCAAGGATTTCTTTTCAGAAAGTTACCCCATGGAGACAAATAGCCTGAGGTACATACACAAACTATACATTCTGCTTTTGACTGCAGGCTTAACTTGTCAGCGATAATGATTTACATAGTGATCCTCTCTCTTCCTGCCTGGAAAGTGCACTAGCTTCAAGCTATGTGTTCTGTTAAGAGTCATGAGGAGAGAAATCTTCCCTATTTCAAGCTGGGTTTATTGTCAGTTCTTTTCCAGGGGTGATATGAAATCTGGATAATGCAGGTGAACTGGAAGAGACATTGCTGCTGAGAAGATGAGTGGGTATTATTTTTTAAAAATAGATAAATTTATTTTAAAGAGTGAATACCACTTCATTCCTTTGCAGTGAATGTTTGTGTAATCCAGAGTCCTTGATCATCTCCGAGAAGGCCATGGAATGGTATGTCCTCAATAAATACTGCTGAATAAACACATTCATCTACTGTTATCCAATAATCTGTCAGCACTCCGGAGTAACAAGTTAATCAATTGTATTGATTTTGAAAGAAAAAAGTGAAAAAAATCCATGGAATATCATATTAGTTTCTGAATTCTCCTGTGTGTGTATTTCATAAGATGATATACTTGTGAATACTTTACCCATGAACTTCAACTTTTTTTATGAGCGACTATACATTAGGAAAGTTTAGGGGCAAAATTTAATGGCAAATACAGTGTATTGATGTTTGAGATCTGATTCAGCAACTTTCAGCTGGCTGACCTTCAGCAAATCACACAGTCTCATTAAATTTGTTTATGTCTATAAATTGAAATATATTACAGTGTGTACTTCATATGGATTTTGTAAGCATTAAATAAGATAAGCCATGGTATTCATCCAAGCGCTTGCATGAAAGTGTTCAAAATGTTGGCCATTAGTTTTATTATTAACAGCAATCACATTTCCTGGGTTTCTTAACAGGCGTCTACAGACTAGAAATACCTGTGAAACAGTCTAGACTTCTTGTAAAACACCTCATTTTCCTAAAAACAAAAGTCAATGCAAATTTTAGGTGAATGGATAATACAGTTTGTCTTAGAGAATAAATTTAACCCTCATGGTATCTAAAAATAATTTATCAGAAATGCGCAGCACAATAATTACCCATTAGGAGGAAAGTTAATTGTTTGGGTGGAAATAGAGTTTGTGTGGATGGGCTGTAAAAATGCTTAACTAATTATGCGGCCAAAGTTTCATTCCATTTAATATGTGTAAAATGTGCCAATGAATTAGCTTCTACTTCAACAGCTACTTCAAATTATAGAATTGTTTTAACCTGTTCATGAATTTGAAGATCAAACATTTTCAAAATTTTCACAAAAGAAAACAGCAAGTGAATAGCACTAAGTTACTACAATGTAATAGCTTTTCTCAAGCATGTTTTAATAATATTCCTTTTATGCAAACTCCTTACCTGGTGTTACAGATTTAATATTTAATTGCAATTCATATGACGATGGTGGTGAGCCTATATTTGTATGCCAAGAACACTTTGTCATGCCTGACTGTACTTTTTTTTTTTTTTCAGGGAATCCATTTTTACTCCTACCCAGCTTAAAAGAAAGTAGTCCTTCTAACTGGTATCCCTCTCAGGACGGCCAGGGCCAGGTTGAAACTCAACACCAAAGGGAAAAATCTGTATTCAGCATAGTAATGCTTTGTTTTCAGGGGAGAGAGAATGAAAACTCAACCCCTTATTTGATGAGTTAGAAAGCCTTTCTGCCCTGGCTGGTGTGGCTCAGTGGGTTGAGCACTGGCTTGCCAACCAAAGGGTCACCAGTTTGATTCCTAGTCAGGGCACATGCCTGAGTTGTGGATCAGTTCCCCAGCTGGGGGCATGCGAGAGGCAACCACACATAGATGTTTTTCTCTCTCTCTTTCTCCCTCCCTTCCCTTTTCTCTAAAAATAAATATATAAAATCTTTAAAAAGAAAAAGAAAAGTTTTCCTCACGCTGACACCTTTAGCAAATCTAAAAGACACGTTAGATCCTTGTGGAGCGTGCTGACTAGCAGGACCAGAGGAGTGCGCATTTGCAAAGACCCTTCGAAGTCTCCAGTTCCAAAGTAGGCACCCTTTCTTCATCCGCCTCAAAGTTCTCTCGGGAGAGAGGCACCTCAGATGCAGACTTCTCCTTCCCCACCACACCTCAGGGAGCAGCTCCCGCACTGCGGATTCCCTTTGTAAATGCAACAGAGCTTCTCCACCCAGTTGTAGGATGAAAGCGTCTCTCGGGACTTTGCTGTCCCAAGTGACAGAGCAGTGCTCTGCCTTCTGCCACCCAGATCCAAGATTGGTAAAGGTTCCTAAAGAAAGACTTAGCTGCAAGGGCCCGCCTCCCACTTCCATGAAGGAATTCTCCAGCATTCTTGCATTTGGGGTGTCTTGACCTGGGTGATGCATCACCCAGAACTGGGGGTGCTAGGCTGTCTCAAGGGACACAATCTTGGGGAACACAATGCTAGGAGCTCACAAGGAAGTGGTGCTTTTGAAAGCCTCATTCAGTGACACCTTCTGGGAGGATGTCTGTTACTAACCCAATTCTCAGTCTGCATTTGCCATTTTAAGTAGGAGGGCAGTGCAGTCCCTGGATTTCAGGGACCATGTAAACCACATGACTGCATGGTACACTTCACAGATAACCTCACCAGGCCTTTCCTACCTCACGGCTGTGCCACTGGGGAGACTCATGAGTCCAAGTCTTAAGGGGCCTGCTGTGCAGGGCAACCTGGAACTGTGGTGAGCTCAGCAGACGTCCTCATGAAGAGGAGTCACCACAGAGGGCAACTCTATCTTCTGTGACATTGAGTGGCTCACAGAAGACTTTGGGCAGGCAGTGCAGTCAGTTGAGAAAACACTGAAGAAGGAATCCCAGAGCCTGGTTTCCAGTGTGGGTCCTGAACTCACCTCAGCTCTCCTACTTAGTTTTCTGGGGGACTGGGTTGATCCAGAGAAATATTTGAAATAGCAAATTGTATTGTATAAAAGTAAGACATTTCCCTCTTCCAAAAGAACATACCCTTGTGCAAAGAACATAAGAAAGAACCATGTAAATAAGAGAGGAGGGAGGAAGAAGCAGAGGCTTGGAACTGAGCTCCTTCTGCCTTCCAGTCCCTGTTCCCCACTGTACTGGCCATGCTGGGACCGTGACAAAGTTTTTCTGAACCTGAGTTGCTTTACCTGTTAAGGGGACATAAGGATGATGTTCAGAGTCTTATCTCACAGTTCAGGTAGAGGCTAAACCAGATTTTTTATATCCTGAAAAGCACTAGGGATTTAAGAAGTGTTAGTTCCTTCAGTGCTACCTGTACATACTCTCCAACTTCCACGTAGCCAGCTCTTTCTTAAGCCAGTAAAGTATATATGCATTCAAATGTATCTGTAGAGTATTAAAATAGAAAACAACCTCAGCCTTCTCTATGGCCACTTTAGATTATTTAAAATTATTTGCATCGATTAAATTTTTATACTAGAAATATAAAATCTACAATAAAAACAGGCTTTTCCCCCTAATGCTTCAAAAGCCTACTCCATAATTTTAGAGGGTTTGAGAAGACATTAACTGTCCAAGGGCTTACCCATAATCCTCTGCTACTTCCCTACCGTGGTTTACTAAGCAAATCTAGTGTCATGATACATAAGTATGAACTGTGTGATGATTTCATTTAAAGACCCATTATTAAATTATTACACTCCATATCTGATATGAAGTAAAATGTTCACGATCTAGTTTCTAGCACCAATTGCAAGAGAAGGAAATAAATTTAAAAGCCAAACTGCGTCTCTGGAAAAAAAGTTAGAGGGAAGAAAGAGCATCATGTTGGTTCCCTCCAATGGTCCTGCCTTCCTGCTCTGGCCCTGCCAGCCACAGCTGTTCAGCAAAGGCCATGTGTCAGAACCAGAGACACCCCTTCTCAGAAAATGCAGACCTGTGTCATCAGGAATGCCACAAAAGTCTGCAGGAGCTCATCCATCCAGGGGCTAAAACGATTAGCTTGGGCTTAGTGAAAATTTCTCAGTGGACCCCAAAGCTACTCCATCTGGTTTCCTTCTGTTTGCCTTTTCTCTCTTCATTGTCTATCTCTTTCCCACGCCCCACCCCCACCATTGCTTCTAAGTCTTTGTGTGCTTTTTAAATTCTGTGCTCCTATGGAAGTTTATCACTTTCTATGTTTTCTGCATCAAGGCTCCTTTCTTATGTTGTACCATTGGTAACAGGGCTTTCTCTCTGTAATTCGGGATTTCTGTCTTACTCTTTATGTTGCTCGACCCTGTCATTCATGTCTCTTTGACCCAGTCTCACCAGCTCATTCTGTTCTTGTGTATTTGTGCACTTGGGGTGGGCATGACTCCATGTTTATTATTTGGTCTCTTGGCTTCTTTCTGCTTGTTTTCTCTAACTTGTCGTATGGAAGAAAAGCTTGGAACATTGAGCTGCATTCCCCAAGGACTAGTTGGGATGTGGACTATGGCTTCAGTTATTAAAAACTAAAAAACAAACAAACAAAAAATAACAACTAAGACCTTTACAGTATGAGTCTAATGACAGGAAAAGCAGAGGAGACCAGAGAAACAGTGGCCATGATCAATAGGACCAGCCATTGCAAATGGATAATGATTTCAGAAAACACCTCACGAGACTGGTTATAAATGTTCCTGCAAAGGCAGGGACATAATCAGAGGGTGAGTTCTGTCAAAACAACACTGCTCTAAGAGAGAAATAACAGGCCACATGCACATGCACACAAGAGTAAGACAAAAGGCCAACTGCAATGAGAAATTCATTTCTACTTTCAGGTTCCCAGAAGCACATTGAAAAAAATAAAATAAAATAAAAGCAAAGAAAACTCCACTATAAATAACCCTGCCACATTCCAAATAAAGCCTATGAGTGGCTAGGGAGTCGAACTTGCTTTGATGAGTTCCAGGGTCTAGTCATTTGTAATAGTCATGTTTGCTTCTTCACCAAATTGCTTGTCCTCAAAGAACGTGTTCCAAGAACGGGGGTGGGGTGGGGTTATTCTCTGTGGCCAAAGTGCACCCGTAGCAAAGGACATAGCCAGTGCTGTTCTGAGAAAGGTCACCATGATAAGCGCTAGGAAGGAAGAGATGGAAGAGAGAAGGACACACATCCATTTGGCAAAAGACTCTTGGAGGTGGGACAGGCACCAGGGAAGTCCCTGCAGAGAGCTGAGTAAATGGTAGAGGCTCCCACTCCGGAGCCTCAGGGATATTGTCCACCAGCTCAGTTTCTAAGTATCCTAGGAACTGGTACTAAATTGTCGGCAGCCGTCCGTCTCGAGAGACGATGGTGTAGCTTCTTAAGAGTCTATCTGCACCGCCGAGAATGGCTGTGCAGTCCGACTCGGGAGTGACACGGTATCTGTCTCCTCCCGTGTTGAATCGACATCTTGCGATGACGCTGGAGTGTCCTCTCCAGTGAAGCTGAAGCTGCAGAGCCTGGGCAGGGTGATATGGAGGGTCTGCTGTTGCCCATGCATCAGACCCCCCCTCTCTTCGCAGCTGAAGGATCCAAGGGAAAGACGGAGTCAATACAGCTTGGCTTCAGGTGCGCCGCAGGAGTTGCCGGTGTTGACTACAACGTCAAACCGCCTTAGGGACTCCGGCTCCGGATTTTCTGTCGGGGTTTACTCCCTTAGCCTTTCCCCTGAAGAGGTATGCCTCAAGGCAGTGGAGGTTTTTTGGAGTCAGAGTTTTCCTTCTCTGATGTGCCCTGACTGGAAGATCGAACCAGCGACACTTAGCTCGCAGGCCGACGCTCAATCCACTGAGCCAAACCAGCCAGGGGCATCATTTAAAGTATATACTGTAAAATGAGAAAGCAAAGAAGACAGATACTGTGCAGCCCCTGTATTTGAAGAATAGTCCACAAATAATCACTTTGTCCATGGGTCTGGCCTTGCTCAGACCCGGACTGTGAAAGTTTCATCTCCCTGAAAGGAAATAAAAGAGTCGCCACATGCATAAGTCTCACGGACACTATTCTTCTCTCAGAGGATTTATATCCACCTCTGACTGTGACGAGCAATGCACATAAAGATGCATGCAAGAAAACCGTTGTAGTAGCTTTGCAGTGAGATAGACAGCTGCATCTACTCCAATCTCTCTAAACCATTTATGTTGCAGTCATGAGACCATACCCTGGTTTACTTCAAAGAGTCTTACTTTTCTTACCTGCAAGCTGGGGTAGCATCCCAGCTCAATGAGAACCACCCACATAGGGTTCACAGGAGGTAATGAATGGGTTGCCATGGCTACTGGAATAAGCTCTGGGATCCCCATGCCCAGGGTTGACTCCTGGCTTTATCATTTATTCACTATTTGTCTAACCTGTAATTTTTAAGGCAAATAACTCTACCCTTCAGTGGCTCTCTCCCGATCTGGCAATGATCAGAGGACTGCTTTGAGACCTGAACAAGCACACTTTACAAAGTGTTTATCGTAAACACTTAATAGATATTCTCAGTTTATTTTGGTTACTTAAGACCTCCTTCCTCCTCTCCCACCACTTAAATGTCCCTGGACAGTGTCATCAATTTCATGATCTTCACTTTATATTCATGGCAATAAATATCTATGCAAAGCAGGTAGGTGTTTAGGATTAGAGAGAAACAGAAAGATACATCTACTGTTCTATTCCCTGTTGTTCCTCTAATATTCCTCAGCCCTTTGATCAAGCTCATTTGGATTCCCCTATTTACTCCTGTAGAAGCCCAGTGACATTTGATATTCTGCAAATTTCAGAGCATATCTGCCCTGTTGTGGTAAATAAATGCAGAGGATAAAAAAGAAGAAGAAAAAAGGAGAAGGAGAGGGAGATGAAGAAAGAGAAGAAGTAGAAGGAGAGTGAGAGGGAGAGAAGAGGAAGAGGAAGAGGAAGAAGAAGGACAAGAAGAAGAAGAAGAAGAAAAAGAAGAAGAAGAAGAAGAAGAAGAAGGAAGAAGAAGAAGAAGAAGAAGAAGAAGAAGAAGAAGAAGAAGAAGAAGAAGAAGAAGAAGAAGAGGAGGAGGAGGAGGAGGAGGAGGAGGAGGAGGAGGAGGAGGAGGAGGAGGAGGAGGAGGAGGAGGAGGAGGAGGAGGAAGAAGAAGAAGAAGAAGAAGAAGAAGAAGAAGAAGAAGAAGAAGAAGAAGAAGAAGAAGAAGAAGAAGGAGAAGAAAGAAGAAGAAGAAAGAAGAAGAAGAAGAAGCTGCTCATGAATCTGAGCAGGGAATGGTTCCTGTTAACTAATCGAGCTTGCGGGACCCATAGGCCTCCACCATCACCTGCAGGCAGAAAGGAGTCCCATCTGCAAATTGATGTCATAGCCTATGATGTCCTGCGTCTACCACATGGGGTTCAAATGAGATAAGCAGCAGCTTCTACCAAAAACCTTGCCCGGGGCTCTTCCAGACACCAGGCCCCAAGACCTTTTTCTTCGAGTGGTATTCAAAATTCACTCAGCCTGGATACGAAGAGCAAAAAACGCAATTCAAGCTCTCCTGGAACTGAAGAGTGATAGCTGGACTTCTTTAAAAATATAAGTTTTTATTTTAATGCTTTAACGTGCACAAGCCTTACCTGGAGATATTGCTAAAGACGCAGCTTCTGATTCAGTAAGTCGGGGACACAGGTAGTGGATGAAATTCTGCATCCCTAACCAGCTGTCAGGTGCTGCTGCTGCCGGCCTGCAGAGCCTCACTTTGAATAATAAAAACACAGTGTATTTTCCTTCTCATCCCAGAAACAACACCTAAATGTTCTGAAATGTGAGGCGAGGAAGCCAGTGCCGATGAGGAAACACATCAAATCTTAACTGAATATTCAGATCTTTGAATGTTAACAAGACTGTCTTCGCTGTATTTCAGAACACATGGAGACTCAGCTAGAAACAAGAGGATACTGGACCAAATTATGCCCCAGTGTGTGGGGGTGGGGGGTGCAGGCATGTATAGGGGCAAACTGAACTACAATGGAACTCGTACGTGTAGATAAAGATGCCGAAATGTTAAAGAAACTACTGTTTAAAATACGTGCATAGCCAAGTCAATGCTGTAAAACTTTTTTTATCTTTCTTAATAACATAATTCCATGAAGAACTTTCCGTTTATTGAAAGGTTACAAACAACATGCAGTCTGCCTAGTTTCCAAATACAGTTTCCCCTGTCAATGCCAAAAGTAAAATCTTCATTTCCGGTTACCCTGTGGGCGCGCCAATGACAGTGAGAATGCTCACTGCGCCCTGAGCGGTACAGCGAGGCTGCGGCTCTGTTTTCGCCCTCTTCACGGTCGCATCGAAACGGTTACATTTCTAGTACTTTCACTTATTAGTTGATGAGACTGGCCTTTAAAAAAATAAAGATTCTATTTACTGAGTTTTACGTTAAATAATGGTCCCCACAAATTTGCTATGAATAGATGGGATTGATTTTAAGAAAATGGAACAATATAACATTGTCTTTTTTTTCTCTATTTTAATATGTTTTGTAATGTAATAATGGCATAGCCTAGAAAATAAAATGCAAAAAAAAATTATAAAAAAAAATTGCCTGATAATCCAATCAAACATATTGGAAAAAACAGTTTTAATATATTGGTATATTTTCTTATAAGTTCCCCCTTATCGATTTGTGGTAGAGTTATTAATACAAATCAATATCAGGAATTAGTTCCTTATTTTGTTTTTAATGTATATTAACTAAATATAATTTATTCATTAGATATAATCATGCATTTGGGTTTTTGTAATGATCTTATGTTATTTTTCAATTGGGGATATTTTTACACCAAAGACAGTATGTAATGGTTATGGATATAATAAGGATTCTGCTTATATTAATTTTAAAGTCAATAGTATTGGCAATATGTATGTGGGGGATAAGAAAAAATTGAAGAATAGTGAAAATTATTGAATATGGATGATCTTGGTGATGGGTACATAGGGTTTCATTAATTTTGTAAATGTTTGAAAATACAGTAGTCCCTCTCCATATCGCGGTTCACTTATTGCGGCCTCACTGTATCGCGGGATTTAAAAAAATATTATACTTAATTATTTATCGCGGATGTTTTGCTATTCGTGGGATTTTGTAGTACTATACAGTAAGTATGAAAATAATAAGGTTCTTACTTCGCAGATTTTCACCTATCGTGGGGGCATCTAGGACGTAATACCCGCGATAAGTGAGGGATCACTGTATACATATTTTTCATGCATACATACAGATCTTAATGATATGTGCCAGGTACTCTGTTCGTATCACACTCACATTTTAAAATTATATTCTATACACATTTTATATCTTCCTTCTGATATTTATTCTGTTGAAATCATGTTGCCAGATTATAAATCGTAATAAGTTTAATAATTCACACTATTCTGTCATGTGACCATACAATGAAATTCTTTCAGGTTGTCCAACATTTGTTTGCCCAATTCTTCCCTGTGAGCTTTGGCTAAAAATTTGTGATAGGAATAAATTCTCTTCTTTTGTTTTCCTACAGACTACCTTATTGCCATGGCTTCATAAAATAAGGTTACATAATCACCCATACACATATGTCTACCATCATTTTGCTTCAAGTTGGAAAAAAATATGCCGCAATGAGAGGACCCTAAGAGAACTGGCAAAAAATGCAGGACTCCTCTTCTGAGAAGTCTGAATGAAGTTAGTGTTCAGGGCACCTACAGAGATAAGCACAGGTTATCAACACTCCCCTCTGGTCCCACCTAAGGAATGAGATGAACAGGCTGAGGGTCTGGGCTACAGAAAGACCTGCTTACAAGACAGCTTGGGATGTACTCAGGTAGAAACTCAGCTAATAGACTTCACGTGTGCATTTGTGTGTGCGTGTGTTTAGGGTTTCTGCTGACTTACAAGACTAATATCATTCCCTTTATTTATATCAGCATTAAAAGATTTCCTACAGCTCTGGATGCCTGCTGTCTTTAAGCCAGGACATTGGGCAAGTGGCAGACAAACCTAGTTGTTGGGACAGATTGAGACACACGATGCTGACTTGCATTCCTGCCAAATTATTGGTGCACAGGGCTCTGTCTGAGTAGGCAGAAGCTTCACGAAACCGACAGTGAATTGCTCTCGCAAGGCCGAAGATACAATTTGGCGGTAGCTGCGTAGCCCAGTGCTCTTAACATGCAAACAGTCAGCAAAAATAATGGCATGTCAAGTGCAATTTTCTTACCGGCCACTGACGCCGTAAACTGTAATATAGTGTAATTATTTGGCATCCCATGTCCTTCATTCTAAGCACCACCCAAATGATTTCCCAGTTACAGGGAAGAGGGGAGGTTAGAAGGTCAAATTTAAAGAGAGAAAATGAGTCAGTGCCTTGGAGGGAGAGAATTATAAATAGATGTGGCAGCACTATCCAGAGAGTTATATCCAAATAAGGAACTATTCACAAGCCCAGGTAGGAGAGAAGAAGGGGAGAAAGGGAGCAGAGGAATTTATGTAAGAGAGAGCATTTATAACAGATCTCTGACCACCTGGACAGTAAACCAGCTTTTCCCAAAATAAAGCAATTGGAAGAACAGAGGATCACACAACCACAGAACAAGTGTTAAAGGAACTTGGGCCAAAAATTGATAGATGTTACACACATTTTTAACATTACTTGTCTTCCCCATTCCAATGGGATGTGTGTCTTAAATCTAATTCTGAAATTCACTATATAATTATTCAATACAAGTAAAGATGTGTGGCCAAGAGAAGCCATGTGACTTTCTCTTTTTGGCTAGTTTACAGCAGAGAAAAAGGAAAGAAGCCTGATCTCCAGGAGAGTCTTGCCTACCTTTCCACTGTGACTCAAAGGATTCCCACCCTAGTTTTTCGTCCTCCAGTTACCCTGACCCTGTCTTGGCTGCTCAAATAGCCTCTCGCACATGCAATTTCCTCTGTGGGGAATTTCTCTTTTTTCCTTCCTACATACTGGTTCACCTGGTTATGGCTGCTCAGCTCACAGGTTATTAGCTCAGGGAAGATTTCATCGCTGCATAGAATAGGAGAGCTTCTATAGAACCATATTCCTTCACTTCAGAGTACTTATCTCTGTGTTAATGTGATATTTGTTCCTGTGATTATTTTTTTAATGTCTGTCTTCCCCTAGTAGCACATTAGTTCCATGACAGAGGGCATGCATTTGTTGGCTCAGCCCTGAGAATCCATAGGTAAAAACCCTTAGCAAATAGTAGGTACTCAATAAATATTTGTGGAATGACCTGGTGGATCATCTTCCTGACTCCCAGAGAAGGGCTCTCATGATGGCCTCAAGCTGTCCTTATTGAAGAGTCCATGCCTATTTTATCACAATGACACTATTTTTGATTTCAGCTGCAAGACGTATAAAAACCACCATGGGTTTTCTCTCTCTCTCAGCTGAGACCAGAACAAATAAGCATACAGGGTAAAGGGTTTGATGCATCACCTTGTTCTCTGCCCATACCAGCAGAGAAAGCCAATGCTGGAGGTTCTGGGCAATGTGGGATGCTAAGTACTTACGTGTTTATAAATAGGCTCTGAACCAACATGTTCCACAGAGAACTGGAGGCAGGAACGAAGCCTATTTGGCTGGTATTTGTTTTACAAAAATTTCGGAAAGAAGACTGTTGGTGTACTTTGAGCCATAAACACGACCATAAGTTTGCAGATGGATTTGAAGATAATGGAGTTCCCAGTCTGCACTGCACCTTGCCACAGGTAAAGAGGACAGTCCCCATAGAAGGGAGCCTTCAGCCTCGGTACAGAGTTGTTTCAGTAGGTCAACTTGCCCACTGTCCCTTCCTCAAGGGAAGGCTTTTAAATCCAATAGATAGAAACAATGTTTAAACCACCCAGCTGGTCTATAAAATATCGTCCTGAAGGAGAGAGTGTGAAAGCAGTACATTGGTCTCTTTATTGAAAAATGCTGTTTGTATTAAATCTGATGGCGTTTATATTACTTTGGTAAATTCCTCCATTGCTTAGGTAGATTATTAATTCATTTATTCACGCACAATATTTACTGAGCACTTCCTCTATGCAGGCAGTATTCTACGTCCTGGGGATATATAGTCAAGAAGAAAGGAGACAAAAAAACGTCTTTCTCTAAAGAATTCACATTCTCGTAAAATCACAAACGAGATAAAGAATAGAGAATGTAAGATAATGGTCATCAGGAAGAACTACAAATAAAGCATAGTCAGAGGACATAGAATGCGGAAGACGGGACAGTTATATTTCAGACAGAATCGGACAGAAGAGGCTTCTTGACAAATACAGCTTTCAACTTCAACTTCATTTTAATTCCACAGGAAATATACAAGGCCCTTGCTTCTGACTCAAGGGCCCCTCAGTAGTCCTACCCTATCCTCATGACACTGCATAACCCTCTCTGTCCAGCTGGGACACATAACTTCCAACTCCACCCCAGCCCCACCTCTCCAGGCTAAGTGAGAGTCACACTCCAGGACACACCTAAAAGTCACCTTCACCTTAAGTAACTAGGGCTAACTGAAATGGCTTTGCTCATTCAGTGATGGAATTTTCAGTTTGTGCACCACTCTAACTACACACACACTACACACACACACACACACACACACACGTGTGTAATTAATACAAGCATGGCTACAATTATCTGCAGGCACTATGCATACATTATTTTATTTACTCTCATATACTCTTATGGATCTTTCCTGGATAACCCTTAAAGAGCTAGTAACTTTCCCAAGATTAACACCCAGAAAATGGCGAAGCCAATACAGAAATCTCCACAGAGCACATCTCTAAGGCTTTGCTCTTTCTCTGCATGCAGCTGCCTACCAATGCAGTAAAAACACAAAATGAAAGATGCAAGGGTGCATATGAAGAGTCAATCACTCAAAAACAGCTTTGCTCTTGAGCTTGAACTTGGCCTGCCAGGCCCAAGGCCCTCACCATTGAGAACCACAGGAGGGCGTTTTAAAGAGCAGGTATGTTCAAAAGCAATGAATGCTTCTCAGCCAGTTCCTGGGCAGAAGCCCAGTGATGCAGTGGTTTAGAATCAGTTGCGGAAGAGTGTGCACAGAGATAAAATGCTGGAAAGCACCAGTGGGCACCCTGATACGATCATCCCCACACCCAGCCTGCCTCGTAATCAAGAAGCAGTCACCTGAAATGCATTCTTGGCTTCACTACAACCCAAGATCCTTAAAAGCTAAACTGTAGTATTTCAGGAGCACTTTTCTTTAAGGGGGAATAAGTATGATTGGAAATATTTGTGAAAAAGTTCTTCAGAAAATAAGTTTAACTCTGATTTAGCAATTGTTTGGGAATTGGCCATGGTAGGGTGCAGGGAAAGAGTTAATTCATTGCCCTGGCTGGGTGGCTCAGTTGGTTGGAGCATCGTCCCATACTCCAAAAGGTCAAGGGTTCAATTCGAAGTCAGGGCACATATCTGGGTTCCAGGTTCGATCCCTAGCTGGGAGCATATAAGAAGCAACTGATCAATGTTTCTCTCTTACATCAATATTTCTTTCCCTCTCTTTCTCTCCATCCCTCCTTTCCCCCTCTTTAAAATCAATAAATATATCCTCAGGTGAAGATTCAAAAATAATAAAAAAGTGAAAAGAGCTAATTCATAAAAAGTCATCAAGATGCAGGAGCATTTTGGCTACTTCAAAGTCTTGGGGGTTCATTAGCAACATTGCTGCCATTCAAAGACGCATAAATTTCTTCAGTATTACTAAGTCACAAGAGAGGCTGAATGCCTCTATTACTTCATTCAAAGAATGGAGGTGAATTTAGTCATCAGAGTCTATGAATCCAAAACAAAACCCATTAATTCCTTTTGTTATTCAGATAAAAGGGAAAAGTTCTCCAGGGCATAGCATGCTTGTTTATTTATGTCATACAAAATACTATCAGTGTAATGATGTACCTCCATAAAGAGTTAACTGACTAATAGAAACAGGGAGAAGATGTCTATCGATTATGCATGTTGTATGGACAACAGGGTGGGGACTGGCTGTGGGAGAGGGGGGAGAGGGGGTGGGGCAGGGGAGAACAATGGGGGAAAGATGGGGCAACTTTAGTAGAACAACAATACAAGAAAATGGGGAAAAAAAGAAATTATCCAGTATTTCACATGGTATGAAATGAGTTGCCTTTCAGCTGGCTGAAGAAGTTATGAATAACCAGAAAGTGAGAATTTAAGGGCTCTACCTTCAATGCTCAGTAACTCTTAAGTGCAAATTATAGTTTCAACACGTGCAAGCTAATGACCGAGGTACAATAGGACGTGGTGGGTAAAATTATGGTCTTGGTAATCTCTAACCAGATCCAAACTTGGATCATTTACTAGCTATATGATCTTAGTTTGCATTATGAATCCATCCAAGTCTCAGTTCCAGCACTTACCAAAAAACTGACACCGGTCAAGAAGTCTGTATTCAGAATTATTCACATTTAGAAACATGTCAAAATATAAAAACTATACAGGAAATAACACCATCAGCAGGGTTTGGGGAAGCACCCTGTAATCAAACACATTAACATTTCTGCTGGGAAATACATGAATGGTCACACTAATGGGATGCATTGTGACTATAAATAGCTACAAGTCAGTTCTGCTACTTGAGTTTGTATCAAGCACACACAAAATAACCCTTCAGATATTTTTGTCGTTGGGACTTATGAAATAAAGGTACACATATACACATAGAAAGAGAGGGAAGAAACTATTGTTAGAATAGAATTACACCCACAAAGTGCTTTTATAACAGTACTCAACACTATTACAGAAAACACCCAATATTGGCCAAAATGTGAGATCCTTGAAGGCAGGAATCATTGCTTTATTCATTGATATGCTCCCATGTGCCTAAAAGAGCATTGGACACATAGAAATGGTTCAATAAATATTATTTGAATGATTTATGCCTCCTCACTCAGGTCTCCTTTGTCCGAGAAGAACTGTGTGAAATGAGAAAACAATCCTCAGAGAGACTCAGTTTGCTTTGCAAGGTAGAAGCAGAAAAGCAATCAGAAGTTCCCAGTAAAACACAAAGAGTTAAGTCTTAAAGATCAACATTTATTTCTCTTTCTATTTTTTTTTTTTAAATCACTGCAATTAGCAAATGAGTAATATTGGCATGATTCATTTCTGAATGTGACTTCTCAGGAAAATCAGCCATTGGCAGGCTCATCATTGGAATTCTACCTACGAAGTTGGTGTGTGTCAAAATGAACAGAAGCTCATGAACAGTTCTGAGGAATAAACATGCATAGTCTTCAGTAACCCACAGTGTGACTTCGGGAAGCAGGCAATGCTTATCTAGACAAGAAACACTGATCTAACATGCCAACAACAACAAAACAAATGTAAATCCAATCTAGCACACACACTCACATACACCAGTATATTACCATTTAGATCCTCTAGATTGGATTCCATCTGACAGTGAACGAACTAGGTTCCTATTGCCAACTTTGCAGTACAAAGCACTGTTAAGCATCCATGCAGGAAATTTCCCTTTCTTAATCCCAGGTTAATGAGTGACACACAAACTAACAAACAGAACGAGAAAAAAACCTCTACCTGAAATTAGAGAAACGTCGCCTCAAAATGAAAGAAAATAACATTTTAAAAATCAAGGTGGTATAAATTCAAACTGGGGAAAAAGGCATACCTCTCCAAGTACCGTAAGGGACAGATGTCTTGTATGCAATGAGACAGAAAATCTTATTTGTGTGTCTATTACACAACTGTTATTGTATCTCCGGTGGCGTGGAAGGTGTGGGGGAGATGAGCTTTCTCCCCAGAAGAACAGTCTGTCTGCATTTAGAATGGTTACCATGAGATTATTCATATTCCTAAAGAAAGCAATAGGTAAACTAACTAACCATCTGGCCCAAAGCACTTGCAGTTAAGTGTGCAGCAGCCGTGACAAGTCTGATGTTAAGATCTAAAGACAAGGAACAGATCCTGAAATGGGGATCTCCAAAACGAAGCTTACCCGGCCAACAAGAATCGGTTCAGGTCCAGAAAACTCTTCCAGCACAAACATTTGATTCCAAACCCAGCCTCTTTTGGAGCGGTTCAAAATCCGCTGTTCTTCGCTCAGCCTGTTCAGTTCCAAACGAGATCCACTCATTAAAACTTGAGACTGATTCAGCGGAGCCGCGTAAATGCAAGGGGGAAGAGTAATCCATAATATCATTAATGGAGTCCAGAGATCCGAGAGCATTTGGGCGAGCCGTTCTGGCATGGTCCCACCGGTTAAGCAAATCACCACGGAAATGAGACAATTACTTGTTTTGCCTCCGGTCTGCAGCCATCCAATTCATCACGCGGGGCTGAGCATTTACTTACAGGTCTGCCACGTGTTCACAAGACAGGACACAGACATCATCTACACAGCGTCTCTAAGACCAGGATCCATTGGCTTGCCTTTTCATTGAAATTTCCTGCAGGGGGTGGGGGAGGAGGAAAAAGAGAAAAGTCCACTGAAACAGGTTTTAAAACAAAATCACTGCTTTTCAAAATCAGGTAAATGAGCAACAACAGACATTTCCTAAAACTGGAGTTGAGAAAGTCGATCTGAGGAATCAGAGCAAGTAGGCTAATAGGGCCTTTTATTTTTTTAAGCTTTATTTAGAGTTTAGTGTTAATATTTTATGTATGTTACTTATCGAAAATTACTTTGAGTACAGTAATAGAAATTGGCTTTTCCCTCTCTCCCTCCCTCCCTCCTCCTTCCCTTCCTTCCTTGCTTCCTTCCTTCCTTCTCTCCATCTCTTCCACTCGCTTTTCTTACATTCTTCTTTATTTCTCATGCAAGGTGGGATGGGTGCTAATGAAGCCCCCTCGTATTCTTGCAGAGGTTTCATGCCCCCTTCTGTTGTCTTCCTTCTTCTCTGCCTTTCCCTCTCTCTTTCTTTACCAGTTTAAAGAAGGTTCCTAGTTCACTTTATGCTGAACAATGTGAGGAAACTAGCCTTTAATGTTTTTTTTAAATTTATGAATGAAAATGGGAAGGGAAATTTCCCCAATTTTTACAGTCTTAGCTGCCACAACCCATCAGAAGGGAGTGTCCAGTTCAGGGTGCAGAATGCAGTTCTCCACCAGGATGCTGGTAATGACTGAATAAAATTAGAATGCTCCCGGAGAGAAATTCTGTAATGTCCAGTGTGTATGCTATAATCAGGACAGTGTCAGGACTCCCATTCTAAATGTACAGTTGAACTGGAGATTTAAATTGCGAAAAGCTCCTTTGGGAGCAGAATATGGGTAAAAATACAATTTTCAATCGAAGAGATTCAGAAGGAGATGCGCAAAAAAATATCCCCATTATCTCAGGCGTCAAATACATTTTTTGCTTACCTTCAGCATGGCAAAACATGTTTCCTCCCTCTCAAAAAAAATTCCTTTTTAAAGAATAATGTACACTGCAGGCCCCAGAAAAAAAGTCTTACTGAATTAAATTAAATGGCAAAATAATTTCTCAAGATGTCACTGGCAACAGTTTGGCTCGGGGAATTCATAATGGGGTAGGAAGCCGTCACCTGTAGCTTCCTGGCTCTGTTTGGTCTTCGTGTGGGAAAGCAAGAAAGTCACTGGCCTCAGCGGGGCCGGTCCGTGGGCTGAGAGCCCCAGCCTCAGGGGGCAGCCCCAGTTCCTGCTGTCATTGCAGGCGGTACCGGACCTGCTTGTCGCCTTTTGCCTGGACTCAGCTCGATCTCTAGGACTCTGCTCCCTACAAGTGGCTCCACTCCAAGGGGCGAATACAGGAGCCCTTGCAAGCAGCAGCTTTTTGGGTAACTGATGAGAAGCTTTCCCTAGGGAACCAAGTGAGAACGACGTCCTGACTTCGCTAGAACTGCATACAGCTCGCTCAGGGAGTCGAGCCTTCCCTTAAATCACCTTTCTGCTTCCTCGAAACCCTCTCCTCCCAGGGTGAGAATAGACCCTATAGGGCTCCACGTTTAAAACAAAGCAAAACGCAAAAGGTCTTGATAAGTGATCGCAAAAGATTAAAACACATCTGAAGCGCTAGTCTACGTATTTACATGGCGTTTACAGCACGTAAGTCACGTGCTAAGATCTCCCCTGTCTGCGGGGCCGGGGCACGGCTGAGGAAGGATTATGGCTATTCTGCAAGTGTCGGTTGTGGGGGCAGAAGAACCTGGGTTTGAATCCCAGCTCTCCCCCATCCCCTGTCATGGTGGAAGACATACTGGCATTCTCTGAGCTTCTGTTTCATCTTCTGCAAAATGACAAGGATGATTCCAACTCTCCCGGCAGAAGGGTGATTCCGAAACAAGACATATGTAAAGCAACCAGAACACGGGAAGCACTCGCTAAAGTAGGAGGGTCGTGCTGACAGGGCCCCTGCCCTGGAGGGGCTTTGGCAAGAAAGTGACGTGAATGAGCAAAGAAGGAAGCTGTGCGACCTCTGCAGTAGACGTTAGCAAGGCCCCGGAGTGCCACAGAGGCAGTCAGGAGTCTTCCTAAGGCGCTCCATGGGAGGGCGGGCTTGAGGCTGCTAAGGCAAGGGCTGGACCGTTTTATACCAAAGGTGAGGTTCATTCTAGCCATGGAGCCTCCGCCTCAACACGGCTCAGGGAAAGAAGACTTCTACTCACTACAGAGATACCCTGCTGCGTGACAGACTAGACCTGAGGCCTCAAAACCCCTGGCCTCAGTGCAAAGAGGCAGAGCCGTGAGATGTGTGTGGCTGTTTCTTCCAGGTATCAGCTTGCCGGGACTTCGCGTTCTTGTTCAAGAACTACAGTCACCGGGTGTCCAACAGGGGGCCAGTTAACAGCAATAACAATAACTATAACAATACCTACCCAGAGGATTGACTGATTACAATCCTAGTAAAGTGACTAGGAAAAGCTGGAAGGTATCGTTGTTTTTAAATTGAGCCAAATATTCTGCAAGTATACTCTGGCCCCTGCTGTGTTGTTAATGATTCGGGGATAGGGACATTTAATTCCAATTTAAACTCATAATAGACACTTGTTTGATGGAAACCATCAAGTAGCACTCAGGATGAAACGTGACATGATTGGTGTCCTTCCTGAACTCACCAGAATCAGGTAAGAAGTAATCATATATCCTGAGACAATTTTACACAATGGCATCGCTTCACTAATCAGAGAGAAAGGATTACTAAGTATATGCGGAGCCCAAAATCATTTCCATTAACCCAATATCTTACAATTAGAGAAAGCTCAGTATGCCTTGCACTGCTTAGTTCAAAACTGAGGCCAGAATAATCAAATGATTTGCCCAAAGAATACCTCCAGTAAGCAGGTCATTATTTCAATCTAGGCAATCTAACTCTAAAATTCTCTTTCTTACCACAGTCCCGACTCTCATTACATAAATATCTGATGAGCATGACACTGTGTGTCCAATACTGAGAACAGAAAGGCAAATGGGTCAGAGAGCTTATTTCCAGGAAGCGACGAGTCTAAAGAAATAGATACCTACAATATTCAGTGAAACATAGTCTGAGAAAAGTTAAGGGCCTACAGAGTGATGGGTATGAGACTCATCTTGGCAGCATTACAGTAGGCTTCCTGGAGGAGGAGTCATCTCCATGTTGAGAAGTGATTACCCAACTGGG
The DNA here is from genome assembly GCF_987537825.1 of Furipterus horrens. Taxonomy (NCBI): domain Eukaryota; kingdom Metazoa; phylum Chordata; class Mammalia; order Chiroptera; family Furipteridae; genus Furipterus; species Furipterus horrens. Next base: position 10,569,190 of record NW_028327183.1, read on the forward strand.
GAAGGGCAGGTGTAAAATGACATTTAGGCCAAGCAATGGACAGGAACAAGACCACTAACTAGTCCGGGATCTCAGAAAGAATGAGTGCCTAGAGTAGCTTTCACATCATTAACTTACTAGCTCATCCAATCCATGATCATAGCATCTTCTCCCTATGCTCCACATCCACCCTAGCCATGGTTGTTAGAGTATATGTCGACTAGAGTGCCTTCTTCTCGGCCAGTTCTTTGTGAAGAGAAAGCCTGTTTGATTTCTCCAATGCTTTGGAAATAAAAATACATTTAAAAAAATACATGCCCTCCCACAGAGTGGGCATGGGAGGCAGATGAGTGGTATCCCAATGCAACCCCTCGTTTTTCAGAGAAAGGGGGAGTGACTTGGCCAGTGTCCTGTTGTGGGTGGCAGAGCCCTGGCAGACCTCCAGGAATAAATTAGCCCAAGTCTGCAGGGACCCTTCTTCTTCTCTACTGATCATTCCCTGTGCAAAGCTTCTAGCACCTGAAAGACTCCTATACCCCTTCTTTAAATGTTGCCACGTTCTTGAATTCACTTTAAATTTCATTGAGACAGTTTCTGTTTTTAATATATTTACTTAAAAATGGAAAGCCAATATTATTTTCTGCAAAAGATAAAAGTTAACACTGAACACTTAGAGAATGTTTGGGAAATAGTCCAGCAACAAGACAGACTAGACACACTCACACACGTACATACTATATGTATGGATATGGTAAGTCATCAAGAAAGACTACCTACAAATATGTATCTGCACACATTATATGTAACACACATGTATGTATGTATATCTACTCTTCAAAAAAGCCCTGTAATGTGTTATTATGACTTTATTAACCTCATTCCCATTTTAGAGAAAAGCAAATTGAGGCACAGAGAAACTGGTATGATAAACAATGTTTTATTTTCACTTAATTAGACACTGTCCAAGCCCAGGGTCACCTGTCTTTGTTAAAGGGGCAGACCAGCAACAGTTAGAAGCAAGAGTGTGCTATTAAATATTTAATAAGTAGCTCTCAAAAGAAAAATAGAATGCCTTGCTTCTGATTTCCATGATACAAATGTTTCCACCATGACCAGCTTGAAGCCTAGCATGACCATGAACCAGCTCCAGGGCAGTGCCTGAAATTTAGCAATGAGCTTGGATGCATACTGTGAGTTCGCCTCAGGACACCCCCTTGTGAGGGTGCTTCTCAAACTACAGTATATATTCAAGTCACCTGTCACTCTTGCTGGAATGAAGATTCTGAACCAGTGAATCTAGGGTGTGGGCGTGCGATTCTGCATTTCTAATCATCTCTTCTGTGACGCAGGTATGATTGATTCGACGACCACAGATGGAAAAGCCAGGAATTCCAGAGAATAAGACCAGCTCCCCATGCCGACCACCTCCTTCTGATGACTTGAAGGATTCAATGATGGGATGGTGGGGAAAGCACTTCCTGCTCGTGCCATTTGAAGCCATCCCATTAACTACTTACTACCACTGTGTATATGAAACCACACGTATGTAGCAGACTTACGGAAACCCGGCATTGAAGTGTATGATTACATAGAATTGTGCAGGATGTCATAATATTCCTCCCACACTTCATATCAACTTCAGGAGTGACACGGGGGAACTGCTCCATGGACTGGTGTGCCCATATGCACATGCATTGTAACAGGAAGTAGAGACACTTGCCTCCACTTCAGCAAGGTCCGCCACTTGGGGAGAAATGGGACTCTACTATGACAATTAGAATCACGCTATTTCTAGTCTTGCACTTCTGTCATGGACAGAGCTAATGTCATCTCTTTGATGATCCAGATGATAGTTTTAAAGAATTCTTGAGATGCAACCACATGTTATGTCATGGTTATCAGAATTAATAAACATTTTAAATAGCAATGGCACATCCAAACTGCTTAACTCGAATACAAGGAAGAAGAAATTGTGCAAGGGTGTAAAGCTTGGATCAAAAAATCAATTTATTTTTAGATTTTCCAACCACGATACGTATGTCTGGCCGAGAAATCCAGTTTATTATAATGCCGCTACATTGATTTACACTCAGATAATGAGATAAAGAGATTTTACAGTCTCTCTGGACTTCCTACATGTAAAAAAGTCTTTAGAATTCCCCCATAAGAAGTTACCTTCTCTTGGGTTAGATACCTGCAATCTGACTTTTGATTCACACTCCCATTTCCAAGACGGTTTTAATCACAACCTGGATCTTACTCTCCTGGCCCTGGCATTTGGTCAAGGTTAATTTAGTCAATTCTCACATATATAAGTCATTATACAAAACATACTGCACCATTGGCTTTGTAAACAACATAAAGATCCAAATGGCAAGCCACACACGGATAGGTGACGTCTAAAATAAAAATGGGCTTTTACAGACACTTTAGGATTCAATCCAGAAGATGATTGTGGTTGACAGGAAATTATGCTTTTATTATCCACTGGGCTTAGTGGCCACAATATTTCATGAAAGGAAAAAAATGACACACAGGGCCAGAGAGTTTCTATTAAAAATGTTTCTGACCTTGAATTTAGAGCCATTAGCGTGCTGTTTCAAAACAGGTAAACGCACACACACACGGAATTTGAAGTGGTGTTTCAGGAACACAGGGGATGTGACTCGGCATGTGGCCTAGTGCCATTCATGCCGAGCGCTGGGTGACTAGGGCAGAACAGGTAGAAATGGATTTTGGATCTTGAGAAGGAATGATACATGCCAGTGTCCAAATATAAATAATGCAAGAGAATCACCTTTTCTAGAGCCTTCAGAGTCCCATGACCAGATTCCCCCGGGCAGAACAGGATTCTAAATGTTTTATGTACACAAACATATACATGTGTTTGTTTCTCTCTTCCCCCAGCCACGATCCTCCTGATCATTTTCCCTAAGCATCAGACTGTCTACTTATCCAGCTGTGTCTGTCTACCCAAAAGCATAACATTTGCCAAAATAACACCCGCCAGATCCATTTCGCTCAGTTACTGACATACTCCTCTTTTTCTGCCAGAAGTTTTAGTTTCTTTAAGTTCTGTAATTATGGGTTATTTCGGCAAAAATAAAAAATAAATCCCTTCTCCGCTTTTTCCCGAGACAGAGTCAGAACCTGCTCTTCTATGGAAGCTTTTCTATTAGTCACAGACATTTCAGAAGGGGGAGACTAGGTCCGTGACAAAGTCAAGAAGGTCAAATTAAGGTCCCTTTCCTAGAGTTATAGAGCCAGGCCTTTATTTATTGAAGATGTTCTTAAAATTATAAGGTTAGTTAAGTTATCAAAGATAACTCTATTGTGTTGAACTTGCTTAAAGCAGAACTGTGTTGAAACCATCTCAAAAGGACGAGAGGGATTCCAAGCTCATTAAAGTGCCAGAAGGCATTTCTCAAGTCTAATTCAAGTCCCTCTTTCTTTACACAAGTCCCTCCTTCTTCAGCCACAACCTTTGCCGATGTTAAACCACCTGCTTAAAGGGTAACAGTCAGAGATGGAATGAGTGAAAACCATTTATACTGCCTATTTGTTGGAGGAGGACATGGAGAGAACAGGACCACCCATGCCCCTCCAGCTGGATGGGGGCAATCAGAGAAGGCTCCTGACCCCCTCCTGGTCCTGGAAAGGTAGGTTCTGCCCACTGTTCCTACAGCAGGAGTCACTTTAAGAATGTAGCCTGGAGAGAGCAATGCACGGTTGAGACCATCTAGACTGAACATGGGACTGGATCCCACTGAGGCCTCCATATAAACTTTGAAGATTCTCCCGGGAGGGTGCTGAGAGCCGCTTGTCGGTGGCTGCCCAAGTCCAGCTTCTTATGTAGGTTCCCTTGCTTAGTAAAACCACTGCCTACCAACGTGGAGTGGTGGGCCCCTTTCTCTGGTCTCTCCTTGCCCTCTGTGATGGGGGCCACTTCCGAATCTCATCTGGAGAACTCCAGAGGTTGCATAATTGCAAGTCAACAACACCCTTCGAATCACAGCAACCAACAGGAATCAATCTTAGTCTTACCACGTTTATAATACAGATGAACTGTGGGCAGCTCCAAGGCACGGTGGTTAAGAACATTGACTTTGGACTCAGACAGAAGTAGTCTTGAATCACAGTTCTGTCATTCTTAACATAAGTGACCTGGGCAAATTTATTTCAATTGTGGCAGAGAAAGAAATTGATGCTCTGTATTTCATACTACCTAACTGAAGGATTGCAGAAAAAATTAAACAAGATTAGTTATATAAAACTCTTGGTCAGAAATAATAGTATTTATTGAATGTTCCATGTGCTTAATAATGAATCTTAACTGATTTTATAAAATTATTTTATTTCGATTTCTTGCTCTATTCTATGCAGATGGGTAAAAAAATAAAATAATCTTTTTCCAACATTTGATTTTAAAATAAGTGGCAAGAACCAAGTTAGATGTAAATAAAAGAGCATTTCACAAATAGCTTTCCATACCTGTAGCTTACATACAATTAATGACTTCTAATAGTTTTGTTAGGCCTCTGAAGGGTAGTATTTTTATGCATCCCCCAGTCAATCCAGTCTCTCTTTTCAATAGAAGACCTGGCATTGCCCATCACCATCTTCCCCTGAGAAGGCCAAAGGCAAGAAATGCACATCTGCACCAGAGATGTTCACTTTCCATAGAGTTGTAACCACTCAGTATATAACACAACCAGTTACTTTTCTTCTAAAAGAAAAATTCCATTGTATTTCATCATCATCTATATTTTTGCGAGATGGGACAAGTAGGGAATCCCTATTAACTCAAAGAAGAGACCAACGTGATAGTTAGACACTTCTCAGGAGGGAGCTCAGCAAAGATAATGCTCGTTAGAGATTTGATTCAGGTAGTGTCTCTTCTGAAAATCTTCAACCAACTTTTTCTGTGTGCTGCATGGAATTTTGGCTCAACTGATGGCTGTCAGAGACTAGAAGCTCTCCCTTCTTGTTTAAGAAAGGTGGAAATGGTTACACTCAAGTCATATCAGGGAGCCAGGGCTGCAGAGGCTGTACTAAGGAGACCGAAGTGCAGCCAAGTGTCCCAGCAGAATAAGTCAAGGCTCTGCCAATTAGATTAGACTGCGCGGTCACCGCCTCACACACGCGCCTTCCTGTCATCCTCTCGTGTCTCAGCGTTCTAGCTTAACTACCACCCGCCAACAGCGTTACCATGAACCACAGACACAGCTGGTGGGGTACACAGTCAAAGAGCAAGCTATCATTTGACAAAAATAATATTGAGATTTCACCAAGACCATAGAGTTTATGAAAATTAACTAAATTGCTTATACAGATTGTAAAAAAAAAAAAAAAAAGTATACTATCTTCAGCTACAATACATTAGAGAAACTCAAAGACAAGTATGTTTTACTACAATAAAAATAGATACATTTTTTTTTCTATTTCTGAGCATCCCCGTTTCAAAGATGGACCTATGTGGATACAGAAAAGTTAAATTCTTTTTATCAAGCTGAAACAGCAATAGACTAAGAGAGAATATAATGCGCCCTTGAGATGGTTATATCAACTTTGGAGATGAGGTTGCACACACAAGAAAGCAAAGCATTCCCCTATGATATTTACATCACTCCCTTTCTACATATTTTATGCTATTTGTGTCCCATCAGGAATCAAATAATCATATTTTATGCGTTACTCTTTCTAGAAAGGAACAATGCCTGGAAAACATTGTTCTTATTGCTAATAGCACATGAATATACTTTGATAACATTTTCACTTAATTTTATACATAAAAAGGATTTAAAAGACTCCTTTTACTATTTTTGCAAGATATTCAATTTGCTTAAAATATCAGTAGACACATCCACAAAAGTATCTTACCATGGAATGTGTGTGTGTGTGTGTGTGTGTGTGTGTGTGTATTTTTTTCCCTCCCTCTGTGTATATGTGAGGGCTAGGGATATTGCTGATTAAAAGCAATATACAGGAGAATAGAATTGTCTTCTAAGACTTGCAGCGCACATGAGGGTAATGTGAACTGTTCTGTTTAAATACAAAATACAGTAAAAAGAGAAAGAAAAGAGGAAGTGAACAAAGAAAGGAGATAAGAAGTAAGTTTCTCTCAGTGATTTTTTTTTAATACGTTCCCAAAAAGAAATGGTGCAGACACTGTTACACATGCAACACTTCCATAATTAGAACATTTTTTTCCCCAATGAAATATAACTTTACCACATATAGCATGCTTGATGTAAGTCTAGTTTGGGAGACATTCTCATTGTTACAAATCTGACTCATGTCACTTTTATATCCCCATATCATTTAAAAATGATTTCAAAGGAGGAAAAAATATGCTGTGTGAAACATGAATAAAATAGACTTTTTTAAAAAGAGAGAGATGCTCTGTCTAAAAATAAACTCAGGGCAAGTTATGAAACTTCTGTTGAGAAAACTGGAGTAGATCATCACAATATTGGACTTGGAGTATGATCGTATCCTGCCCTCTCTTCCCTTATATGTCTCTGCTAATTGTGAATGTGGAGCACTAACTCTGTGCTTAGCCCTCAACCAGCCATCATGCTAATGTTTGCAGTTGTCTTTGGCAGTGAAGGTAGGCAAGGAATGTGTTCAAAGGTTTCAAGTACAAGTGTTATTCTTTGATGATGCTTTTCCAAAGAGATACCCCCAAATCAGAGGACATATTCTGCCTACTAATAAAACTTAAAGGAAAAAAGGCTCCTAAAAGCCAGAAGATGGATGATATTTATGATAGGAAATAGCATATGATGTAAAACTCAGGAAATAAAAGCTTGGGATATGATAGGAACAGGGAACCACGCTGGCCCCGGTGCTTTGCCATGAAGTTACGAGGGAGATTCAGTTTGCAGCAACACTTGGGAGAAGTAGCTACAGGGCATCCCTTGAACTCATTTTTTTTCTGACCTTTTGAAGTTGCCAGGTTCAACTAATTTTCTTCCCATGGTTATATCTGAAGTGGGTTCCAGAGGCAGGGACCGACGGTTCAGCAGAAATCTATTGGTTATCACAACTTCCATGGGAATGAAATGAGAGAGGACCAATATCATAGCTCTTGGGTTAATTAAACGCCACTAACTCCGACAGCCTTGGTACACCAAAGTATTAGTCTATTTCACAAGTATATACACTGATGAGATCTTCACAACACAAAAGATATGTTGACTTCCAAAAGACTGGTCGATATACAAATTCAAGAGCCAGGAGGGCAAATCAAACAATCTAAGGCAGATGAAATGGCAAAAGGAACGATTAAAAAAAAAAAAGAAAGAAAAAGAAAAAAAACACCCCTCATGCTTCAACCAATAAATAAAATAGGTACCTGGAGGTGTTTTCAGATTTTCTGGAAGGTGTGTGTGTGTGTGTGTGTGTGTGCATGCACAAGAATCAGCTGTGTTTCATTCCATGCTTCATAGGAGGTGTATAACACACCAAAGTTAGAAGTTTCTTCCAAAACTAGAAACCAGAGTTAGTCCATTTCAGCTCTGAATGCCAACAGTGCTGAAATCTGCATTTTTTTCCTGCTTCTCTGAATAGTGTAAGAAATATAAAACGACTGAAACCAGCAGCACCACTGAGCACGGTATTTTCATAAGAAGGTCTTGGGCTCTTATGTTCCATTGATAATTAAAAGGCTACTCTGATTCTACTTGTTCCTGGATTTGTCAAACACAAAACTTTTCTGATGGCCCGGAAAAGTGCTGTTGATAATATAAATGGAATGTCATTTTACCCATGAAAAGCTTCTGGTTTTGCATGCGAAATTTGCTCAAATCGAATGTTAATAAGGCATAAGTTGTGCCACCCTGAGCAGAAAAATAAAGACTGTGATTTTTCTTTAGAGCATTAATAAGTTTTTCTGAACAGTTAACTGATGCAGTGTGGGGTCTAACTTTCCTATATGTGTTTGCTCTTTTTCCTCACCAAGAAACAGTGAAAGGAACCTAGAAAGCAAAGCCCCGAGGTACAATTTCTTGAATAGAATCATTACTCCCTCATTCTTTGGACTTTCCTTGTTTTGCTGCAACAATCGGACGCTCCCTGGGCATCAGGAGTATCAGATCTTGACGCTCCCTGGGCATCAGGAGTATCAGATCTTGAGCAGTTTACAAGGAAATATTGCATCATGAGTATATTCATATGACAGTCTTTAAAAGTGCTTTCTAAGTGGTTTATAGCAATCATGCTGAACATGTTTTATGTGTTTTTGTTTTGTTTTGTTTTTTTTGGTTTTTTTTTTTTCAAGCCAGCATACCACCATTAGCTACTTAAAGAGTGTTCATTGCTAAACTAAGGGGTTGCTTCGGATGGCTGCTGCCTTGGCCAGAGTTTGGCATAATACCCCAGTGAATTTAGTTTTCAGGTTAAAGACTTCTTTCCCTTTTGAGCTGATATGTGCACAGCAGGCACAGGGAGCTACACTTCTAGTGAGGGCTACAGCTAAATTCACAATACCGTCAAGAACTCACGAAATGTAGCCCAGAAACCAAAAACGCAGCCCCAAAAGGCTGGAGTCTTGGGTGGAGAGACGTACCTGTCTGGGGTCTTGAGAGTTTTAGGAGATTGTAGATTGTTAAAATGAAGACTTGATCTTTAATAGCAATAATTGGAAATACAAGATCCAGGTTGCAGGGGAGAAAGATTTAAAAGTTTGGATGACAGCATTTCTGCACAAATTTCAAAAACCATGTGCCCTGTGTCTCCAAAACATCTGGCCTATCTGCGATGGTCACGGGACACCCTGACCCTAATCTGGGTGGCGAGGGACACAGAACAGGCACCACCTGAAGGCACAACGCTGAATGCAGCGATCCTCAGAGGTGCTCAGGAGGATCCTCTCTGTTTTCACAACAGACCCTCTCAACTCCGAGCCCTTATCAGAGCCCAGAAAATAATACATCAAAGGTGATTTAAAATCCCACAACTCCTGCAGGCGCTTCAAATCAGCTCAAGTAGAATCACAGAATATTATTAGTAGTATTCTTATTTAGTAAGAGAGACAGCCCTACAATTTCTTTCAGCCACAGAGTGGGGAAAAGTGGAAAACATGTCTGGACATGATGATTATGGAGAACTCCCTCTGAGTGGAAAAAAAAAAATGTAACCCTCAGAGAACATTCTTCAATGGTATCAGGTCTGTTAGAGAAATCAATCTCTCTCTCTCTCTCTCTTTCTCTCTCCCTCTCTCTCTCTCTCTCTCTTACACACACACACACACACACACACACACACACACACACACACACACACACTCCAGATAAAACCCCTGCCAAAGTGGACAGAGCAGGAGCAGATGAAGGCAGTAACCAGGCAGGAATCACAGTGGCCTTTAGCAGGAACGATAGGGCTCATTTTGCATGCAGCGAGGTACAGCGGCGCGGTTGAATGGATGGAAAATCCCACTCGCCAGTCTTACAGAAATCTCTCTTTCCCACACAGAGTTTTCCAGTTGAGAAGCGCCTATAATGGAGCCGGAGGCAACAGCCAGCCCAGGGCGGGGGTTAACCGTTGAGATGGCCGTCAGGAGTGTTGTAAGGAGGACAGGCGCTTCTAAGCGGCCCCCAGCCAAACCTAGTCCCTCCTCCGGGCTTGGCGACCTTCCGGAAGCCAGACAGGGCCGGGCTCCTGGAGCTCTTGCCTACCTTCTCCTGCGTCCCCTCCTTCCCACTGTCAGCCCGCATGTACTGGGAAGCCGGGTGAAGAAAGCAGCCGGCTGGTCTCTTTAGCAGCTTCGGCGCACTAAGGGACCTCGGGCTCTTGCCTCTTAAAGAGGAAACTCTTCTGGAATCCTCAGGAAAGGGTGGTAAAGTTGAAAGGACCTTGTCTCCCTCCCGCGTGCCCGATTCCAAGCACCAGCCTTCAATTGAAGCTAAAGTGAGCAGCTGCCAGCCCGATTTTCCATTGCAGACGAATGTTGTGCGTTTGCAACAATAAACAATTAATGTTGTTTGATTTCTTACATTTAGCAACCCAAGCAAACAGCTGCCATCTCCGCTCGCGGAAGCCAAGGGCTAGTCCTCGATTTGCCGCCGGCTCTGTGCCGGCGGAGAAGGGTGGACAACCAGGAAACTTTGAGGTTGCGGCCAGATTGGGGAGGGGAAGGCTTTGGTCTTGGGGAGGGAAAAGGCGGAGGAAAATGCGGATACCTGTTGGCGTCCCCGTTGGCGGTGGCAGGTTTTCACTGTCTCCCAGCCTTGCCTGGAGCGTTGGAGAACAGGAGTAGGTCCCTTAGGAACTTGTTACGCGCTGGCAGAACCCAGGCGAGAGCCCTCTCGTCCTCAGGTCTTGCGAGGGGCGCGGTCCGCCCCCCAAAGGTTGGCGGAAAGGAGCGGCGAGATGACAGCGCAGCTCGAGGCTCTGCGGGCACCGGGAGGGGGGTGGGGGGACCGAGAGGTCCCCGGCTTTGGGGGCTTCTGTAAGCTCGGTCCCGCCGGCTGAGAAAGGACACTGCCTAGGGGTCCTGTCTGGGTGCGGGGCAGCGTCTTGGAGACTGCAGAGCCGCGGGGCGGCGCGGGGTCCCGCAAGTTTGCAGCCGGCACCGCGCCTCCCTGGCTGGAACAGCCACTTGTGGGAAAGGTCGGCTCTGGGGCTCTGGCTGCTGAGTCGTGATCCGCAGCCCCACAGCGGGGGTTGCCCTCTCTCTCCCCAGGGGTGGAGGGATGTAGCAAACCGGAGAGAGCTCACCCCCAGGCCCCGCCACCTTCTTTCCTCGCCCTTTCGCACCCGCCTCACCACCAGCGGCAGGTGCTTCCCATTCACCACTCGGCCCCCGCAGTGAAGGCGCGCGGCTGCAGCTGCGCCTGCCTGGGTCGCGGGGCGGCGGAATCGCGCGGCGACCAAAAGGAGAGAGATTAGCTGGAAAACTGAAGGGGAACAGCCTGCTTGCTCATCCCCAGGATCGACTGTCACAGCGGTTTGCAAAAATCGTCAGGCAAAACCTGAGGCGCCCAATTAGCCGTGCATATCTGGGGAGAAGACGCAGGAAAGCCCGGCGCTTAGGCTGCGAACCCGCATCCACCTTCTGGGCGGAAGGAGGCGCGCAAGGTATCCGAAGGGGCATGGGAATTCCTAAAAGAAACGGTCCCTTCTGGATCCTCGGGGCATGGAGAAAAACTAGGGGGCAGGGGAAATCACTTACTCTTGTGGGGCTGGCTCCGCGCTGGCGAATTTCAAGCCTCTTGGTTCACAAATGGCTGGAGCGACTCGGGGTTGGCTCCCGAGGGCGGCGAGCACCGAACGGTCCCCGCGCGCTGGGCAGGCGCCTCCGGATTCCGTTCATGCCTCTAGGAGCTGCGGGGCTTGCGCGGAGACGCAGGGCGGGCGCGCTGGGCTCTGGGTGTCCGCAGCCCTGAATGGAGCGGCTGGGTGAACACTACCGTCTGTGCGCAAACCTGGGGCGGCGGACGAGCTTCGAGGAGGCAGGGAGATTCCAAATAAATCCACTAATTCTGAGCTGAGCGCTCCGGCGTGCGAGCCCGCCTGCCTGCCAAATGTAACTGTGAAGTGATGTGGAAAAGTGAGCTGGGTGCCTCCCCTGACGGATCTCATTGGGCAGAGCGCAGAGGCAGGTCTACCACTTGGAAATTCGTGTAAGCAGTCCCCCTCCCTGTCCCCTCCCTGCCTTCCCCCTTTGCTCGTGGTTCCTTGGCTCTCCTCCCCCTTACCAAGTGGGCGCACAAGTTTTAGATCCTCGCGACCAAGCACACCCCGCGCGTCTCCGCCGCCACGGGAGGCGGCGGGGGGACAGGTGCCCTTCTGTGCAGTGCGCGCAACCCGCGGAGGGCAGTGCTCCCGGCTAAGAAGGCTGGCAGATGCTAAAAGGATGCGGAGGAGGTACCCGAGAGCTTTCTCCCTCTCGAGGCTTACCTGAGCTTTGGGGCTGGCGTTAACTGGAAAAGCGTCTCAGTGACCCACAGCTGTTTTCCGTGGAGAGGTGGCGGGGTAGGGGGTGGGATCGGTAGAGGGCGCACAGGGCATTGGGGTCGCGTGGGCAGCTTATCTCCCAGTTATTCCAAGAGACTCTTGCGGACAGAGGAGGGTTGTTTGTAAGACCTCCGCCTTCAGCTCAGATGATACGTGCTTAGAGACTGTGTTTCGCGCGCGGTCTTGAGGGTGGAGCGCATGCCTGATATCCCCATGCTTCTACTCCTTTGGGGAGAGGAGCTGATGGAGACCAGAGGGGTGTGCAATAAGGTGTGAAAAGGAGAGCAGGACTTGTTTGGGAATAAAAGGAAGCGTCGCTAAAGGTCTTCTCCGTGTATCCTGCCTACAGATCTCTGCTTAGGCACCATGCCTGGAGCTCCTCAGCCTCCACCAAGAGATGCCCTGTCTGTGGCCCCTTCAAGTCCTCGGATAGACTCCACTCTGATCTTGAGAAACGGCCATCCTGGGGTAGAGCCGGTGTAAGAAGAAGGGCTCATGAATTAGGACGTCCAGTTTCTTTTCTTCTCATCACTGAGGCTAATACGTGGAAACGTAATCATCCACTGTGATCGTCTGTTAATAAAATTAGTAAAAAAAAAAAAAAAGATAAACTAACCCTTACATTTTTTTTTTTCATTTAACTCCCTCTCTAGAACAGCCCGATTTAGTCCATTCCCTGTGCATTAGAAGTGCGTTCTGAGGAAAGGTGGTACCATCTGGGGGCAGAGCCCAAACAGATGGAGAAAAGGGTGCAGAGGACCAGACACAAGGTCTGCAGAGCTTGTACTCTCTGACTCGAATTAATGAGACAGAGTGAGCAGAATGAGAAAACAGACACAATATGCTTATAATATATATGCAGATCTGACATTTTGTGTGTGTGTGTGTGCTGCATCTAACGCCCCATTGTGACATGTTGAAAAGAATATTGACTTTAGGTCTACTATCTGTCTTTCACATTCTAGCTGTCATGGGCAGGACACTTAGTGCGTTATTTCAGAGAGGGAGAGCTGAAGGGAACCAGGAGGTTTTGTTTGGTTTTTTTCCCACCAGGCAGTCACTAAATAACTGTTTGTTCTTTTCTCAGACACTGTGTGCTTACACGGTATTCAGGAATTGGCTAATTCTGTCTTGAGTAAAGAATAGCAGTCACACCTCAATTGCAATATAACTGCTGCTAGACCAGGCAGTCAGTCCCAAGTAGACAAAGAAATAGATCTCCTCTTGGGTTGGGCTTCATTTCCAAGTATTCACTTTCACCCCCCCCCCATTTCTATTCTTGACACTGTTGCAAATGTCCCCATTCCTTCCCTGCTCTCTTTGCTCGCCTCTCATTTTCATTCCAAACAAATGGTCTGAATCTTTCCTTGGGGCACCTTCTCCCATCAGTGAGAACTACAGAAAAGTTTGTGTGTTACTGAAAGGAGGGTATTGTCACAAATAACAAACTCATCCCCAAAAGAAGCCACAGTAGAGATAGACAATATCCTGAAATTTCATTTTCTTAAAGGGAAAAAAATTTTTTTTTTGACAAAGTGAAGAGATTCAGCCCAATGGCTCTTGGTACCTGGGGTTAGGGTGAGTCTGTTTTGATTCACCTTACCCTCATGCACTCTGAGCGCAGTGACAGCCATTATCATTGAATTTTGGCCAACTCAGATTCACAGTAGCCCCCTCTCCACTGTTCCTCTCTGCTCAAAGCACTGCAGTACGAATTTCCTCCTCATTTCCTCCTGATTCTTAGGAAGGGTCTGGGTGATTAAGTCATGTGAAAGAGGATTAGGATGATGTTCTAAAGCCCTATATGGATATTTCTAAAATAATCAGGGATGCTGAAAGACAAGACATTTGCCTCTTTAGCAATTCCACCCACTCTTAATAAGATGCAGTGTAATGTCACAATGGTGAGAGCCTAACTCTTTAAGAAAGTGTTTTCTTTTCAACATCCTTTCCAGGGTTACAGACTGCCAGGAGGAAGGCGGTTGTGTTACATAGGTTGGTTGGAATGGAGACTGAAATTGCATATGTTCTGGAGCATTTGAGGAGAGAAGAAGAGGGTTATCTGATAGGGTAGAAGTATAATCTGATTAAGAATGGGGGGTGGGGTAGAGTGGGCTGCATTCAGAATGGATGCACAGAATAGGATGAGTCAGGGGTTCCCCAGTTGGGTTAAGTGACAGGCAGACAATGGTGCATAGGAGTCTACAGTGATTGAATGAAGTGGAGAGAGAATCCATATAGTAAAAGACACTCCTTTTCCACTATGGACGGGACTTTTGCTATCATTTTGACTGTGGGAGACACTAAATGAAGTGACTGGTTAGTCAGAGAGTGAGGAATCGGATGGCTTACAGGAAGCAGAGCCCTGGAAGGTGTAGAAGAGCAAATGAGACGCCAACTACTATAGGTTGAACAGGGAATGGTAGAATGGAACATATATCAATTCTATGCTTCATTGAACTTCAAATTTTCTTCTTTTAATTCTTCAGTGCATATTTAGAAACAAAAATAATCTTTAAAAAACCCCAAAACAAAAATAAAGTGTATTTACTATGATATGATTACTGAGAACTTATAGATTTATTAGTTGCTTTCAAATGTAGGTTAACTCACTCATTCATTCATTCATTCATGGAATATCTCCTAAAGGTAAAAAGTTGAGGACTCTGGATTCTGTGAAGGAAGGGACTTCATAATGTGATACCTGCCAAGGGTATTTGAAAATAAGAGTTAAAATAAAAACTTTAAGGAAGTAAAATATGAAAATGGCCAAAACATAAATGTTCTACCAATTAATATGTAATAGTTTGGGGAAAGTCAGAGTCCTTTTTTTACATTTTATATTATGGAATCCTAATAAAGAAATCTAAAAACCGCATACCCCCCCCCTTTTTTAAGGGGGGAGTAAGTAATATATAACAACTGTGGCATTAGACAAAAGAAAGTTTAAATTTTTATTTTCAATTCTAATATTGGAGCATAAATTATAAAGATTAAAAAAATTAAGAAAGCAGCCTAAAGAAGTTTGTCAATGTCTGAAAGTTTATTTTATTATTTTTTCTTTAGTTTTAGAGTTTGTTTTAAACCATTTTTCCCCCCTTAAAATCATGAAAATATATGATGTTGTTCAAGTTACATGGATATGAGCAATCACAATGGTTCTCAATCTTGGACCAGGTCCCACCTCTCTATTCCCAGGGGATTTGCTAGCAATTCAAATTCTCATGAATCTGGGTGGGGTCAGAAATCTGGGTTTTCAACAAGTGCTCCAGGGAACTGTTGATTGCTAAACTTTAAGAACGACTGCCTTAAATATTGTGGTGGTGGTTGTTGTTTTTCCTGGTGATATCTACCTATATATCTATGAGAAAAATAAGGTGGTGTGTTATATTAATACTTATTGGTTTTTCCCTCGAATATTCTGAAACAAGATTATGTTTTTAAAAAATAAAATAAAATAGAGGAAAGAATATGCATGCTGAATCTATCATGTGGTTACTTTACCAAGTTTATTATGGGATTTGGAAGACTGAACTGATTTCTTTGGAAGTGGTTCTGGCTTCTGAGACTGAAAATATCAGTGAGCTTGTTCTTCAGTGTGATGCTCCCCATGTCACGGCTGCTGGTTTCAGATGTCCCTGAAATTAGGCCTGGATCTCTTACTAGTGACTGTAATTACTAATCTGGAGCTGGCCATTATATTTGTTGTAAATGGAGGTGTCCAAGGGAAAGACGGAGTCAATACAGCTTGGCTTCAGGTGCGCGGCAGGAGTTGCCAGTGTTGACTACAACGTCAAACCGCCTTAGGGACTCTGGCTCCGGATTTTCTGTCAGGGTTTACTCCCTTAGCCTTTCCCCTGAAGAGGTATGCCGCAAGGCAGCGGAGGTTTTTTGGAGTCAGAGTTTTCCTTCTCTGATGTGCCCTGACTGGAAGATCGAACCAGCGACACTTAGCTTGCAGGCCGACGCTCAATCCACTGAGCCAAACCAGCCAGGGACCCTTCAGCTGCGAAGAGAGGGGGGGGGTTCTGCTGCATGGGCAACAGCAGACCCTCCATATCACCCCGCCCAGGCTCTGTAGCTTCAGCTTCACTGGAGAGGACACTCCAGCATCATCACAAGATGTCGATTCAACACGGGAGGAGACAGATACCGTGTCACTCCCGAGTTGGACTGCACAGCCATTCTCGGCGGTGCAGATAGACTCTTAAGAAGCTACACCATCGTCTCTCAAGACGGATGGCTGCCGACGACGAGAAATGGAGGTGTAAACACTTTTGTGAAAACCACATCTATGCTGAGGACACTTTGGAGAGGGCTTTAAAAATGGCATTATCTCCCATCTTCGCAGGTGCTAGAGAAGAGATAAGCTCCAATACAGCTTCTAAACAGACACTGGGGGCTGGGGGGTGAGGGGGTGGGCGGTAGATACATTTAAGGGGACTTATCCAAAGCTGTCAAATAAGCCAGCCTCCATTTTGTGAACTACTCACCTACCGTTTTCACTTTCTTTTTTTCAGAAAGGGAAGAACAATTTGATTAAAATTTCAGACCGCTCTTGTTTTAATAGGGGAGCTACAAGGATGGGGAAAAAAAAAAAGTTCACATTGTGTGTATGTGTGTGGTTTTTTGGTTTTTTTTTGAAGAAGAAGAAGTGAAAGAGGAACGAAGGGGAGCCTTTCATTCCACCCCCTGAAATACTACACGTTTCACATATCAGATTGTAATCAATATTAAAACCTACTAATTCAATCTACTTGATCTTAAGCCTGAGTTAGAAGATGGCCAGCATCTGAAATGTGCACACGTGTCCCGGTGCATCACAACACACTGACAGGGGCCAGCAGATGCCTGGGTGGAAAAGCCCCACCAGCTTCTCTTCTTAGGCTAAAGTAGAGTGTATAGTCCTCGCCCGTTGTTACCAAGCTGGTGATTCCGGGGCAGACTGCTAGAGAGGCGCTCCACGAAGAATCCAAGAAGCGGCAAGGAGATGACATTCCTGAGACGGTGAGCTGACGCTCTTTATGAGTCCAAGCGGCAGAATGCTGCCTACGGGGCTTCTTTGTTTGTCCTTTTCTGAAAGACACGCCGCCCGCCGCCTGAAACCCCCCATGGCCTCCTCCGATGCCTCCTGCAGCGGCAGCCGGGTCCGTGGACGTGGACGTGGATGTGGAGGCGCGTTTCCTGCTGCCTCAAGTGCCCTCTAGCGTGCAGCAGACGCGCAGGTCGCTGTGTGCCAGGAGGCGGAGGGGAAAAAAAAATACCCTGCGCGTCGCTCTCTTCGTTCCTGAGCCACTCGGCATTTTCTCCTCCCCTCCCTCCCCAGCGGGGTCATTTCCACAGAAGTGTTTGGCAAAACAAAAAAAAGGTGCTGTTGCGTTTGCATGAAAAACAAATCACTCATGGACTAAACTGGGAAGCAAACGCGCTAATCCTTTCTCAGGGGTTTCTTTTGAACATTCATCATCATTTTCCAGAAGTTTCATACACTCCAGTAATCAGGCAAATCAAAAGAAGGTAAGTTGCTCCCTAGGAAGAAATTCCGTTTTGTTCCTCACTCACCGCAGCCCAGCTAGGAGACGTTTGATGCAAATTGATTAACCTCTCCGTGGGTTTTCAGCCTGTGTCTCTGTGAAACTGCCTAATACTTCTTTCTTGCCTCAGGGGGGTGGTATGAGGCCTAATGGAGGTTTATAAAACAATTTCAGTTCCTCAGATACAATTTGATAGACAGCTGAACCCTCCTTTCATCTTGTAACTACTAACAGGGTTTCACATTTTCTTTGGTAGAGCAGAGGGAAAGTATGGCCAGGATCTACATTTTCATAAACAGGCCGTTAAAACAACTTTATTGTAAATAGTGGGTTTGCTCAGGAGACATAGAATGGTCGGAAATGGGAAAAAATATATTTAGAGAAGGAAAATGTCTGTGTGCGAATAAATAGAGCTAAACAGTAAGGCGAAATGCCTACAGGACATACATTTGGGCATATCTTCCTAAATTTTAGACCAAGGTAATAAGAATAGAAAGTAATTTTACTCACCCAAATGCCACCCACTGAGCACCGAGGCTCTGAGAGAGAAGGAGATCCCTGTAGACAAACGTATGCCACTCACACTCACTCAGGGGGTAGGATATCTAAACACCTGTTATGCTGACTTGCCAAAATGATGGTACCTGTTGAATTTTGCCCTTCTTCTTTTTTTGCATCATGCTATTCTGGCTTTCTTCCCCCAAATGATCTCATTGTGCCTGAGCAGGAAACACCTGACTTTGCACCAGGTTGTATTCTTCCCTGAAGTTACATAACACATGTACTTACTTTCCTGGAATAAAACGTGATGGTAAATGGCTCTAGCAGCTGTAGGGATTCTTATTCTGGAATGTTTAATATCCTGCTAGGTTCTCCAGGGATTGACTGGCCTGTTATCTCATTTATTCTCCACAATAACCTCCTAACTTTTCCGATGAAGAACCTGTGAAGGGATATGTGTTTTACTTCTCTGAATCCCAGTGAGGCCTCTGCTCATCTGTCCACTATCATGTCATAGCACCATCTATTTGTTCCATAGGCACCAGCCGAACTGAACATTTCTTGGTCTTTTGGAAAGGTTAACTTCCTTATTTGGGGGTAGGAGGCATGAGGCCTGCAAGGAAAGGCAAAGCATTTGGAGTTCTATGTATGTGCTTTCAGGTCCTGGCTGAACCCATGACCCGTTCTGTAAGTTAGACCAGCTAGCTAGTTACCCAGTTTGATAAGACACTCAGAGTCTCATCCGTTCTTTGTGGATCAGGGCTTGTAGGCTTCATTGAACTGTTTAATGCATAGGGTTGTTTTAGTAAAAGATGCAACAAAAAACAATGTCAGGTTTTCAGTATATGTTAGTTTGTTCTCCAGTGAGCCCATCAATGCCTGACTAGGAAGAGCAAATGGCCAGAAAATGGGTCTTTGGAGAACTCCCTAGAGTGAGGCTGCTCCTCTTCATTGCGCAGTCCTGTCCTGCGGCCACACAGGGCATGGAGTCAGACCTCAATCAGCCCTTGAAGTGGCATCGCCCACTGTCCTCCTGCACATTCTGAGCTCCAGGCAAGCTTATACCTTGCACACAACTGCATTCCTTTGTGAAGATTTAAATTGTGTGTGTTTTCTTATTTTCTCTGCTCCTCCTCACTCCTTCATTAATAAGGGGCTTAAAGCAGCAAATATTAAAGGCAGTTAGCTTCAATCTCATGATCTGATAAGGCTTATGTGAATTAATATTTGGATTTAATGATGTAAAGGAGAAATAGTAAGATCTCAAGGCACAAATGAGAGAAAAAAAAGGGTGAGGGGCAAGATTCTTCAGGAAGGAGAGCTCTCCTGGTTCTCTGGTGAAACAGGCTGTGAATTCAGACAGGGATAAGGGCGAGCCATTAGGCTTCACACTAGTGTTGAAAACATTTGGTAGGTGTGCCCTTGGCCAGTTGAGGGCTTCAAAGAAGAAGCCATCTGTCATGCTCATTTCTCTGTCAGTGAACTCCGCTGGAAATTTTTCAGTTATCCAATTATCTGGAAGCCGTGGACCTCGGAGACTAGAACTTGACCAGCCTACACTAGAGAAGGTCTCAGGGGAAGAAGTCTGAACTCAGAAATCCCTGGGTAGAGGCTGAGCAAGAAGATATGGCTCCTCTGGGGACTTTTCTAGAACCTTCATTTGCATAGAAAGAACAGTTTTTATATGTGTATACATATAGATGCATTGTGCTACTGGTAATTATAGAGAAGCTCAAGACTCTTGAGACACTCCTTGGAGTTGCCACTGGTTTTGCCTTCTAGTCTGGAAATGCAGTTGGGATCAGTTTATTGGACAGACCCTGAGCATAAAGAAATGGTTTTCTTCCTCTCTCAGGATACTTCTCAATGGATCGTGGCCATTGTATCTTTCCTGACGGATCCCAGATACGACTTACACTCTTAAGTCTCCCCTCATGTCCCCATTTATATACCTCTGTTACTCCTTACACACATCTATAGCATGAGACTGAACACACTGTTCTATCATTTTATGTGTATTTGTCTGTCACCCGAGCTAGACTGCTTCTGAGTTCCTTGAAAGCACAGACTGTATCATCCCTATCTGTGTATCCCAAACTAGCCCAAAGTCTCATACATAGTTGACACTGAGGAAGTGTATTATCTAAGGTAATGAACAAATGAACATGACTGCAATGATAACTATGGTATTGCTGTCAATAGTTAGCTAGAAATAGGCCTGGATTTGGAGTCTGAAAAATCAGATGGTCCAGCAGATTGGTGTGGGGAACTCAACAAGCATAACAGATTTCACTGGAAGAGAGGGGCAAAAGAGGATGGCAAAACACAGTAAAAAGAAACAAAACCAGGAAACTCAGTCTCCTGGAACAGAAATAGAACTGAAGACAACACTAAAAGGCTGAACAATTGAAAAGAAATTAAAAATTCCTTCAACTGACACAATTAAGAGTGAACATCAAGAAACAATTCAGATCCCAAATTGCGATTTGCATAACAGAGTAGTAATACTGGTGGAAATAATAATTATAATGACACCAAGTATTAATGAGAGTCATCTGCTCTTTAGTGCCTCATAATTCAATACCTCAGTGTTTATAAAGCAATTTCACATTCAGGAAGTAAGTGACCACCCCCCCATCAGGCAGCGGGCACTGTCTCTGTAGTCTTTAGACTCTCACACAGGGCACCCCTCCCAAAGATGAAGTTGAAAATGGATTCCCAGCTTGCCTTCTTCCTCCAGAGCTATGAGTTTCCTTGAAGATCCAAGAGAAGTGTTTTGTTCACTTATCTTGGAATCCCCAGTAGCACAGAAGAGATGCTCCATACATTTTTGTTGCTTGACCATCTCATATCTACCCCACAGCAAGCTGCAAGATAAATAGCTGGTGTCCAGAACCCCAAGTTTTCAGATGAGGAAAATGGAAACAGCTAGTGAGAGTTGAAGCCAGGAAACCAGTCTGTGATCTTTGAACACACTGGCTTAAAAATAATTTTTTTTAAATTTATTTATTTTGAGAGAGGAAGGGAGGGAGAAACAGGGAGAGAAACATCGATGTGAGCGAGAAACATTGATTGGTTGCTTCTCCCACGTGCTCTGACTGGGTATTGAACCTGCAACCCAGGCAACCTTTTGCTTTGTGAGACAACACCCAACCAAGTGAGCCACACTGGTCAGGGCACAAGCTGGCTTTTTCTGCTGTGCCTCACTATGGTCTAGAATGATTACCAAAGTCACATTGCTCATTAATTACTTTTTTACCATTAGGAATTCTAAGAATGCACTTTCCTTGAGCATTCATTGAGAGGACCAGAGAAATCTCATGCCAAAGTCATCACTTCTCATGCTTTGCAAAAATCAAGGGCAAGGCTTGGCACTATTGAGTCAGTCTTGAGCATTTACAGTATCCTTTCAAATTCTGAAGTGATGGAAAACAGGAAAGACATTATGCATCTAGATGTAAAAACCCATGTGTATTCTCAAGGAAATGGAAACCATGCATTTCTGATTAATTTACACTTAAATCAATGAAGTGTTTTGGAAAAGATATCTGATGTTCAAGAAGCCTTTTAAAAAGGGCCTAGTGAGACTTTAAAGCTATTTTTGCCTTAAGAAAGAAACTTCCTTTCCCCCAAGATCTTACACTCAAATGGTGTGATTTCCAAGTCCCATTTATGAACAACCGACTTCTATGCCTCTCAAAATCTTTCCCCTTTTCCCTACCCAGAGCTAGCGAACCTGTATTTTATTATATTATTAATTTGTTTTCACTTATCTGTCTGGGGTAGGCAGTTACACAGATATGCGCAGAGCCGGAGGATGGGCCAGGGACAGAAGCTCACCAGGGCAGAATTCCCTGGGTGTTTTGCAACAGGCAAACCTGAGAAAAGAAGGACCTCATTCCCAGGACGATCTTTCCTCCCCTAGCATATCACTGGTCATGGCCGTTTGGACCCTTTGACCTTTCCTATCACTGGTCAGGTCATGCATGTGGTTTGGAGCCTCCTTTGACCTTTTCCTACCCTGACACATTGCTAGTCAGGTGGCTTAGGTCCGCTCAGAGGGGTAACATCCCAGGGGCCTGGAGAATAGCCCCTAAGCATTAATCCCCCAGGACAGTGAGGTTCTGACCCACGTCAGATATATCTCGGCCTCAGCTGGGTATCAGCTCCAGGCCCAGAAGAGCAGCAAAACCAGACAAGCCACGCCAGCGCTGCATCAGAACCAGCTGCATTGACTAATGACCCCCTGCTCCCCTGCCAGCCAATCAGTGAAGACCAAGAAGCTGAAACAACACACCTGTAAAGCTGATGAATATTCTATTAAAATATTGTATTAAGATCTTCCCCTGGGGCCCCCTCTAAAATCTCTGCCCTTAAAAGCCCTTAAGATGGAGGACCCAGCTCACTCTCCCTCCCAGGAGCACACCTGCACCCTTCTGCTGCTCCCCTTCTTCTTCCCCATCCCAGGGGTGTTACCTATACCTTCCTGCCCCCTAAGCTCCAAGAGTCCCCTTCTTTGGCCCCTATAACTTATCTCCTGAACCCGTGACTTCCACAGCTTACTTCTTCTACCTTGGTGACTCTCTAAATAAACTTTCTCTTGTAGTTTGAGTCTTGGCTCTGAATTCTTTCCTAGCCAGGACTCACAAGGAACCAAGGATCCTGTCTGACGCAGCCAGTCTACCACCTGGTGTTCTTCTCACCACAGCCAACATGCCTATCTGTTTATTTACTTTGCCAGGGTAGCTTTTAATAGAACAGGCAGATATGCTTGTGGACGTGATTTCCTCAGGACCACAAACACCTCCGAGTGTTCTAGAAAAATGTGGGGTGACTTACACAAGTTACAAAATGTTCTTGAGTGCAGAAAGGATCTGTGAAGGGTGCGTGTTACAGAACCCCTGGGCTGCTCCAATTGAAAACAAACCCACGGGCTCTTTAGTCAGGGGCCCGATTGCCCGCCGCCAAAATTATAACTCTCAATACCAGAGTTTAGTGAAAAGAAAAAGAATTGTTTATTTAACAGTTATATAGATTTAGTTATTTGCGGATTTCTGTTGTTAAGTCTTATGTTCTTTAAAACACCCATAAACACATATCCTTGCCTCCCCAATACCAAACCAGGCTAGTTTTAGAAAAGTCAGAGAAACCGTTTCCCTACTTTCCAAACACAGTTCAGCTTTATCAGCAGCTGCCAATCACTCAGTTCTGATTGGGGAGACCTCGTCTGTGTTATGGGGTCCACCAGCTTTTAATCCAGAACCTCGTGGATTCTCAGCCTCCTTGTAAACTGTATAGTTAGTCCTTTTGTAATCCACACGGTCAGTCTGTTCCTTTTCAAAGAAGCAAGTATGTCCCTTCCTTAAAACTGCATCGTGGGTCCCAGTTAATTCACATAGTCAGCCTCAGCCTCAGTCAAATCCGCACAGTCAGCCCAGCCAAAATGTCTGCCGCTTATTTTTAAATCCCTGACTACGTCCTCTGATGCAGTGCGTGCCGCAACCAGTTCCGACCATTCACAGAACCTCACGCAGGCTCTGTGTGCTGTCTCCATACCTTCCCCTGGTCCAAGTCCCCTCCCATCTACCTGAGGCTTTGGATGCATTAAAGCCATTTTGCATAAAAAAGACACTAGCCACCAGCCTCAGGCATGTGGAGGCATTCTAAAAGCTGCTTCCTTCTCCCCATCCCCCAGCTGCAAACTCTGGGGTTTTTTTGGACTCCCCTGTTTCTGTAACATGAGGACAGAGGCTTGAAATGAACGAAGTCTTCATGTTTGTAGAACACACAGGATGAGAGGACAAATTGTATGGAGGCTTGAAGGCAACCAGAGTTAACTGAGCGACAGGTGTCTGCAAGCATTTTACAGAACACTATTCCATGTAACCCCCTCAACTCTTCAGAAATGCAGGTGTAATCACCTCCATTTTTCAGGTTAAGAATGTGAAATGGACAGGAATCCCTGCTTTGTCTCTCCAGCCCTGTTAGGAGACCCCAGCGTTTGTCGTGCGGCAGGTGTGCTCCCGGTGGTGACTTCTGGTGGAACACAGACGCGGAAGATAAATACCAATGGATCTCGGGGTGGGAAAAGTTACTTGCTTTTCAATTTCTCTTTCAACCCTCTGATTATGTCAAGAGAGAACATTTCCGTTGCCTTCCAGGGCCAAGCTCTCTAAACAGAATGCTCGCCTCAGGCTCAGAGCCTTAAGCAAATTCCAAGTGCCTTGTTAGAAGATTATAAACACTGTTTTGAATTCATTCATTTTATTTCCAAGTTTATCTTGAATTTATAGCAAGTGAAAATAATTTTCTTATTTTTAGGTACAGATATATGTTCCCTTTTAAAACAAATGTTTACGTTTTTAAAGAAGTGAGTTGAGCCCTGGCTGGTGTGGTGCAGAGGATTGAGCACTGGCCTGTGAACCAAAGGGTTGCCAGTTCTATTCCCAGTCATGGCACATGCCTGGGTTGCGGGCCAGGTCCCCAGTTGGGGGCGCGTGAGAAGCAACCTCACATTGATGTTTCTCTCCCTTTCTTTCTCCCTCTCTTCCCCTTTCTCTAAAAATAATTAATTAATTAATTAAATCTTAAAAAATGAATTGATTAAAAAATTATATCATACACATGATGTACAGATTCTTTAAAAAGAGCACTCGCATGAACTATACAACGGATTACAGCTAGGAGAGAAAAAAACTCTATTAAATCAGCATCCTTTTAAAGTACATTTATTGAGTCAAATGTTCCGTTATACTTGAAGATATACACATGTAAAATATTATCCCTGAACGTAAAAGTTTTTACTCAACGTCAAATGTTTCAGATTTCTCAGCTTTGAGTTCCTATCAAATCAATTCTTCAAAATATCACTGTCAGGTGTCGGAGTTTTGAAGAATTTAGGCAGCGTCACCTATTCCAGGGGACACCGCAGAAGTGCTTTTAGTGTCAGGATACAGTGTGGCGGGATTGTATCTCTGTCTGCCTCCTCCACTAACACTGCAAAACAATGACCACCAACTTCCGTTAACATCCTCGACATGGGTTGACAAAAATCCCACTGCAGTTTCTTCTTTTTCTCAGGAAAGGCTTCCCAGCATACAGATTTGGAGCAGAGTATGAGAAAAAAATAAACAAAAACTAGAACCTACTTCCATTTTTTTTGTTCCTGTTTTATTTGGTTTATTACCCTGTCTCATATGGGGAGACATCATAGTCTTAGTCAATGAGAGTTTATTTTTATTTTATTTTTTCCTCGCCACTGTAAAGGGAAGTCAACATATTGCTCATAAAATGTTAAAGTCTTTATGAACTGCTGATAGATATCAAGGAGAGGCTCTAAGGATTAAAAGGTGAAATTGTGGCAAAATATCCACTTCCTCTCAATATTATCTTCAGTAGCTCTATAGCAAATATTGCTGAAGAAAGGGAATATAAATCACTTTATTCCCCCAGGACTTAATACTGAAGCAGCATTTATGTTTTCCTTTTGTTTGAATTACTGACTAGCACTCTACTGTGTGAGGGAAAAGAAAAATAAAAAAGGAAGAAACACTTTACAAAGAAAAATTGATAGAAAAGGAGATGAGAAAAAAAAATAGAAAAGGAAATAACTGAACCCTATCTGATCTTATGATCCTCGGGTCTGCCTGATGTGGCCACGTCCTTGGGACCCGGGGGACACCTACGGAGGTAGTCCCAATTTTAAAACACACGCAGACACATCTCTTTTCAAGGCCACAATTCTGGAAAGCGTTTTGGAAATGCACGAACTCGGAGTCAGAACATCTGGGCCGGATTCGGGTCCCCATCACTTACTAGGTACGGGACCTTCAGCAGGTAACAGAGCCTGTGCTCCGATGTTGTTTTGATTCATTTGTCTTTGAAAAATGAGGCTCTGGTAGGCATCGCTTGATAAACTGTAACAGGAGCCTCCCCGTTCTCTTCTCGACCTGCCCTGTGAATTTGTTCCTGCTGATGGAGTCGGTCAAGATGGAAATGCTAATTTATGAAAGTGGTCTTTTATCAATGTCACCGGGAGAGCTATACATGTTTCACATCTTTTCTTCTTCTGCAGTCAAAGTTACTAACTCCACCACCCCTTGCTTAACTCTCCGAACTTCACACTTTTGGTCAGTCGTTTGGCAGAAATAACCTTTGCCTCGCCTTTCTCATTAGGCCGTAGTAAAAAGGTAATCATGGGAAATATATGTGACAAAACTGTGTTCACTGCACCCACCTGCACACTTATGATATGTTTATGTTCATCTGTAAGATCAAAAGCAAGAAACAAAGCAGTAGAACGCTTCCATATTTTTCTGAAATTCTGAGTGTGACATATGATCTGTCATTTCCTGTAATGATATTGCAAATAGAGAGGTAGAGTCCACGCTCTCTGTGTGAGGTCTGGCATCATCTTCCTGATCAGCAGACATCCTTGCCTGACTTCCCATTCCCTTCAAAAATTTCACCAGAGTATTTTTCATGAAGAGCTAAGGCATTATGTGAGCACTTGGCAGTGACAATATTTCGTCTGATTAATGCACTAGAAGTCAGTG
This sequence comes from Furipterus horrens, assembly GCF_987537825.1. NCBI lineage: Eukaryota > Metazoa > Chordata > Mammalia > Chiroptera > Furipteridae > Furipterus > Furipterus horrens. The sequence continues at coordinate 10,595,717 of NW_028327183.1, forward strand.
TCTTATTAATGTAGAAATAAGTGCACATACAGATACATCTACGTGACTATGTAGTTTCATCAAGCAGGCGTTAATTCTCATGTTGTTATCCCACTTAATAGCAGGTGCACATGTCAGACATGAGGGAGACGAGTTGTCCTCAAAAGCTCAGTCAAGTGGCAAAGACAGACAATGTGAACACATGATCTTGGTACAATGACAGCTCTCATGAGCTGCAGCAGAATGGATTGATGGAAATGGTGAAGGCTTATGAGCCAGAAAGGATCCTCCCTGAATATCCTTGTAGTCCTCCAACCTTGGGAGCCACTTAACTTCTCTAACAGGTAGTTGGGTGTGGCTGGAGTGTAGGCACATGGGGGAATATAAGGTGGGTCGTGTGCCCAGAAAATTAAATTGACTGGCTCAGGGGGCCTTACCTGTTAGACTGAGAAATGTGGGCATTCACCTCTGAAGCCTCTATTGGAAAAATCCAGTCAGTATAGACATATCTCTCACCTCTTTGAGAGCCATGTAAAAATATAGTCCTGGAGTTGGGAAGAAGGACTACCAGTCTAAAAATAATTTCAATCATAACAAAACAACAGTGAACATAAAATAGCACTGTTCTAAGTGCTTTTAACTCATGGACTGCCCAGAAATGTGAAGTACAGAGAGGTTAAGTAACTTGCCCATGATCACAGAGTTAGTGTGACTCAGAGATCCTACCCTTAGCCACTGCATTATACTACAGTAGTCTAGGCAGGAAAATCGGAGGGCCTGAACTAAGCTAGAGCATTACGAAATGTGCTTTTTATTTGACTGTATCTTTCTACCTATCGTATTGTTAGTTTCATTTTTGGGAGCTCTAGGCTCCAATAGAGGCCCTGGAAATTCTATGAATTATTATTTGTTTTACGACATTCTAATGGAGCTCAGCCAATGGCAGGTCTTACACCTGTTTAGCAAATACATCACAGGATGTGGTCAGAGGGGTCAGCAGGTTCTGGGTATACAACTGACTGTAACATATGAGTCTGTATTGCAAGTCCCCATTGTCTCTTCATTCTCCGAACTGTTGCTCGTTTCTTTAGCCTAGAATTTCTCCTTCACACTCCCTTGCGGTTTGCACATCCAGAAGCATGCCTGACCACCAGGATCCAGCTAGATAATGAAGCAGGCACCTCCTGTAATAGGCTTTGCTGTCTCCGCCCCTGTGACTTAGTAGTCTCTCCCCTGTGACTTAGAGCACACCTCAGTATTTTCTAGATATCTGCTGTGCATTCTGTCACACCTGCTAAACATCGGGGGGCTCGGGAACACGTCATTGAATCACGTAGGGACCCTATAGGCAAGGAGATATGTATTAGGGAAAATAAAAGGTCTGAAAAGATTGTTAACATTTGGGGAGTGATAAGTGACGGACCATGTCTACATGTACAGATGGAATAGCTAGAGCTCAAGTTAAACAAAGTTTCTCCCACTGGACTTCTCTGTATAATATAGTGAGTACCAAATGTATGAGTGTTTAATTTTCTCACAGTGTATATTTCCTCCACCTGATGTCCACGGCCTTCATCTGCCCCAAATTCCCTTTGCTAACCATCTTTTATACCCCAGTGTGAAACTTCCCCTTCACCCGTTCCTGACACAGCGGTTGGGTCACCAGATTCTTTGGACTTCTTAAGGATGACAATTCTCACAGATACCCCTTCAATCTTGTAACTATCATGGCAGATCCAACTAATTGATTATCGCTGAGATCGTTTTTTTAAAGATTTTATTTATTTTATTTTTACAGAGAAGGGAAGGGAGGGTGAAAGAGGGAAAGAAACATCAATGTGTGGTTGCCTCTCATGCTCCTAAGTGGGGACCTGGCCTCCAACCCTGGCATGTGCCCTGACTGGGAATCAAACCAGTGATCCTTTGGTTCATAACCCAGCACTCGTCCACTGAGCCACACCAGCCAGGGCTCACTCTTAAGATTAATATTGGGGTTGCACTGAAGACAACCACTAAAAATCATTCTAAATCGGACAATTAGATTGAAGGTTTTTTGTTTGTTTGTTCTTCTTCCCAAATATGCTTCTATGTCTCTCTCAGGTTGCAATGGCCTGCTTTACCAGGCTCACTTTTAGGAATCCTGCCAGTTCATTTCTTCCAAGAAGCTTCCTTGATTTCCTCTACTCAAGGGGAGCCACTCTTTCTGTCCTAGGGTAGCATAGATTGACAGCACATAGAAAACCCTTACTGTTCTCAGTCTGGCTCCCTGGCTGTGGTGCTTATAGCTACCTCTGTGCCTACCCTTACCTATTGTCTTAGTCACTAGAGCTGCTACAAGAAAATACCACAGACTCAGTGCCTTAAACAATAGACATTTGTCTCTCACAGTTCTAAAGGCTAGGTAGTCCAAGATCAAGGTGTTAGAAGGTTTGTTTTGTGGTAAGGGCTCTCTTCTTGGCTTGTGGATGGTTGCCATCTTGCTGTGTGCTCATGTGGCCTTTCTGGAGAGTGGGAGGAGAAGGCAGAGGGAAGGGGAGGGAAGGAGTCAGGGGGACAGAGAGAGGGAGACTGGCTCTCATATTGCATCCTCTTTGAATGAAGACTGGAATCCCATTATGAGGGCATCACCCTCATCCAAACCTAATTACTTCCCAATGGCCATGCCTGCAAATACCATCGCACTGGATGAGTTAGGGCTTCAACAAGAATTTTGGCAGGGCTCATTCAGTCTATAACATTTGTATACTTCTTGTGGGTGGTGAGATTGCTCCTTATATTTCCTAAGGCACTAATCTATGCCTAGCACTTAGTAGGAGTTCGAATGACTGACTGGCACATGGGAAAGAACAAACTCAATGAACGTCACATGTAATTTTGTATAAACCAACAAAATCAAGTTTGAGGAAAGGGTAGATTGACAGGGCCATTATGTAAGTTAATTTGCTCTAAGATGTCACTGTTATTCTTAGCTTTCTTTGCTTTTGAATCCCCGTGAACACCTTGACTTACAGACAGACAGACAGACAGCATTGGGGTGAAATAAATAATCAGTCAAGTCAGAAGAGTAGCTCCCAATATGTCCGCAAAAACACTTCTATTTCAAGAATGATTATTAAAAGCCACAAGGAAGGCAGTGATAACACAGTTGAAATATTGACTTACTGATCAGAAGAGACACTAATACACACTCCTTAATGGAAACCGTTAGATTTTAATGGTACAAACAAACAATTCCCCTGGCTCCTTCTTTCTCTTCTGCATCGTCACAAAATTCCCATCTCTAGGACTTTCCTTTTGGTTCTCAGCTCCTTTACAACAGTTTCATGGGACTCCTGTTCTATGTCCCTCCTTTCCTTCCTTCCTTCCTTTTTTCTTTTCATCTACTTTGGCAAGATCGTTTTTCTTTGGGTTCTGTAATGTTTTTGCACCATTCTTTTGTTTTCCTTTTCTCCTTTCATTCATATTTCTCCTCTTTTGTTCAAGGAGGTTTTCCTCCTCAAATAGATGGCATGGTCACCAGAACAACAAGAACTGTACAATGTGCTGAAGAGGAAACTTCATTAAGCAAAGACACAGTGGGGCATTGGTTTTAATTCTCATTCTCAAGGTGAAATACCTTTACTTCTGTAAACCTAAATTTCCACATGTGTAAAATAACATGTGTGCAGTGTAACTGGTACACAGGAAGGCTCTTCAATGGTAACAGTGATCACTTCTATGAATATTGAATGTGGAAACTGAGTCACTGGCATTGGGGTGCTTATATTGGCTTAATACACAACAGGGTATTTTATTGGAGTCGTCTGGGCTTTAATTGATTCTGTGGATATCAGTTCATTTTCTGAGATTGGCTTGGTTCTTTTCCCCTAGGACAACTGTCTTCTGCAACACGCTACCCTTCATTTCTGTGTGGCCGGTAGTGAGGGCAGTTGGGTGGTAAGTTCTCTGAGGTAAGGGGCATATTGACTCTGTGAATGTAAAAGGGACAGTGAGCCACACACAAATCTCCTAACGGTGGCTGATAGCGGTTGACCGGATATACATTTCTTTTTATTGGGAACTGGAAAAAGATTGTTTTAAAATGGTGCACAATTACCACAAGCTCTACCCAGTTAACTCTAACAGAACATCTTCCACGTGCCAGCTGAAACTAGACGGCTGCCTTCCCTCCTCTTTCCTTCCAGCTTTCCCACATTCTGCCCCATGTTAAAATATATATTCAGGAAAAAATAAGGGAAGATCCACTGTGAAGTATTTTTAAAATCAAGTGTTAGTAAGGATACATTTCAGAGCAGAAAGGGCACTTAAAGGTAACACAGGTCACTTGTTTATTTTAGAGATACACGAGCTGAGGTTTGTGTCGTTCACATAAATTGCTTAGGGTCACGCGGGGAGTTTGAAAATACTGGTTCTAGCTGGGCCTTGGCACACAGGCTTCCTGCCGTATGCTTTCTACTCAGTGAGGCGGATAGTTGCTTGGAACCACAACTGCTCAGAGCCAGAATGAAAACCCAGGACTCCTGACCCCAGGTCAGGGAGCTTTCCTTTTATGTATGTTTCAAAATTGACCTACTCATTAATTGGTTTGCTAAAAAGACAAGTGGTTCTGTATCACTTATGTTGTGTTTTTAGTCCAAAGAGTTGGGCATCAACACCGTTTGAGCTCTGCGCACACCCCTGGTGCTTGATGTATAGTATCTATTTTGTCACTGATTTCAAAAACTGCACGATAGGTTGTGTGACCCCAGTTTTTGAAATGAGGTGGATTACAGAGGTTAAATGACTTTCTCAGGGAAACAGAACAAATCCCGGTATTTGCCTAAGCCTATGTTTAGTTGAAAGCCCACATAATTCTAATGAAACCATTCTTCCACCAAAATCTTCCAGGCAGTTTCATGACAGTGCCCAGTGTACAACTAGTTATCTTATGCCAGTTTTCCTATTCATGAATATCCCCTCATGTTCATGTTCTTAATGAAAAAATACATATATATGTATATGAGATACATTATATGTGAGTATATAGGGTGGGGCAAACATAGGTTTACAGCTGTATGTGAAACAGATTTTATTCTTGTATTATTATTCATTAGCTGTTGTATTATTTTCCATATGAACAACTATAAACTGACATTTGCCCCACCCTGTATAACATATACTCAGTTAATTCATTATACACATTTTATGGTACACTTTTTCTGAGACTAATCAATTGACTAGTAGAGCAGAGGGAAAGGGAGAGACACTTGGAGTCTCATGAACTGTCTGCCTGCATAGAAATGAGGTATTCTCAGTATTTTTGAGAATATCATTACAAACCTGGTTTTCTTTGGCCCAGGTACATGAAAAAATTGTATTTTCCAATAGCATGGTTACAAATTACCTCTATCCATGGAGCACTGATGAGGCCAGCCAACAGTTCTCAACTTGTTATGTATATTCATCATCGTCCTCAGCATAGTGAACGTTTATGCCAGAACCACACCGAATACTTCACATTGTTTTCATTTAATCCTCCCGAGACCACTACAAAGTAGATACAATTCTTATTCTGCTTTACAAACTAGAAAACTTAAGTTCAGAGACGTCAGCATTTTACTCTACGCCATGGTGCTTGGGCATAAATAACGAGGACTGGAATCCAAAAATTCTGATTGCTATCCTGGGCCTGGACCAAGGCCTCCCTCTTTATTAAACCCTTCAAATATTGTAGGTAGGGTAGGTCTTGTCGTCCGGGTGTCTAGGTTTTGTTCTTTCATTGCTTTGAGAGAAATCCTACAGGTATAGGATGCAATAGCAGGCCGTTTTTCTGATGCATAGGTTTTCATTTTTAATTTCCCAAGCTCGTTCTGATTAGTGTGCAAGCAAGAAGTCAAATCACATCAAGTTCTGGGTGTGAGTCAACCATGGGATCGTCCAATATCCATGATCTATGCTAGTTTTCATTCTTAATCAAGCCTTAATGTTTACATTTATAAAAGTAAAATTGATGCACATCCAATAGACATACATGCAAATGAATACACTGTCAAAACTTCCTTTTGATACAATCTTAACCTTAGACGATAGACAATTGTTATTATTTATATGAAAAAGAATAGAAGGAAATGTAAAAAGAAATCATAGTTTAGAAAATAAAATGTAATGCTTTTGAGTGATAGGATATTGGCCTTGGCATTGGTTCACATCTGTAACACTACTGAACCTGCCAAATGACCCCATAAAGAAGTAAAAGGCTGTTCAGGAGAGCGGCTCACATGAATGTCAGTGTTTGAGGGTACACTATTTGATCCACAGGGGAGCCTTGGCCCTGCAATGAATGGTAGCGGAAGTTATAAAGGACACTGAACTCACTGAGTTGTGTGATCCATGACAGTTTAGTAGAAATATTATGTAGAATGATGCTTTGTGGCCTTAGGCCTGTGTGATCTGGTTCCCAACATCTGTGTTCTCACGTCTAAAATGGGGGATGCTTTTGGATGGTGCCTACCATTGCTGGCGTGCCACCTATTCTTCTGTCTCAAGAATGAATCAAGTATTAGAGAGGGAACAACCAAATTCTCAGAGGAGTTAGAGCTCTCGCGCCTGCCTGCCCCTCAGTTTCAGGACAGTTAGGGAATCAGCCCTTGGGAGTTTAGAGAGAGTGGAGATTTCTCTTTTATGCCCATTGTATGAATGCTGTACGTGCAGCTTACCAGATTTTACTGCGCGGACTTCATGATGCTTTTCCTTTTTTTAATGCCTATAGGTGGGTGTGTGAAAATGTTTGGACATAAGTACACTCATATTGCTCAGAACCCTTTAAAATGTGTCCATGCCATGTCTCTCGGCAGGTGGGTTGTTCTAAACCTCAAAGCTCCTGGCAGTGAGGGAGGCTGTAGTCCACCTGGCCAGAAGGCTAGCTTGCACCTCACAGTTTCTCTAGCCACCGATCTCAACTCTCAGGAAGTTCAGCTGACTTCTATACTTTCTCAAATATCTCCAGTACTCTGGTCTAAGTGAACAGCTCCCTAACTGGTGTATGTGAACCCACTGTGCCATATTCTACCCATAGAGTCAGCTATCAGAAATGCAGATCTCTTCCCACTAAGAGCACACCTGTTCCTTTCTGCCTTACCCATCCCCCACCCCCACCCCCATTCAAGATGCTCTTTGCATCCCTGCTCTGGCTGTCTTTTCCTTTTGGTACACAGATTAACATCCTTGTTATACACTGCAAGACCCCGAATGTCCGGGTCCTATGTACCTGTCCTCCTCCTGCACCAACCTCTGCTTCTTCTCTGTGGTGGGGAACCCTGGCCTTTCCTCGGTTGTCCATGTGAGCCAGGCCCTCTTTGCTCTCACTAACCCTCCATCATGAGTTAAGGTTACTCATTCTTCAGATCTCTCTTCCAGAAATCCTTCTCTGAGTCTCTCCCTTTCTCCAGCAAACATGATGCTTTCTGTCAAATGTTCTCATAATATTGGCTCCTCTTTTATGTAGACATTGACACTCAGCTTCTGGCCCTTCCATGTTCAACTCTGTCACCTTGGAGATGTCTCCTAGCCACTCTGTGTTCAGTTTCCTTATTGAAAAAGTGGGAACAATGATGTCCACATGGGGGATGTATTGTGGAAATCAAAGGAGGTAACAGAGGTCATGGTGGGCACGTGTTTGCTTTGTTTTTACCTTCAGCTGATCTGCATCTTCAGTGCACAGACAAGCACCTTATACATGCGCGCACACGCCTACCAACACACACTACTCTCTTAGATTTAAAGAGAGTGTGCGTAGGAAATGCTGGATGGCTTATTTTAAATCTAATCTTAATCAACTGAGTTTAGAGGGAAGAAGAGAGGCATTGAAATTACTTATTCTGCAGATTTCTCTACCACGTGTCTCTTTCTTCAGAATAGTGCTTGGAAGCATAGACACTTCAACATTATTGCCTGGATTCAAGTTCAGCCTGTACTGCCTACTTGACATGTGACCTTGCATAGCCTATTTGTTGTGATTTCTCTTTAAAATGAGAATACTATCAGGGCTTAACACTTAGATTTGTAATTAAGGTTAACTTAATAGGTTAGAATAGTGTTCAGATGTAGTTAAGCACTACATGGATTCTAACTAGCCTTACAGGTCAGCTTTTACCTGTCTTGAAAATGCCATTAATGTGGTCTTCTTTTCATAATAAGAGGATGTTCTTAGAATTCAGAAAAGGTACTGGGAAATGAGTGAAGGAAAAAGAGCCAGCACAGAAATCACCTTTTTACATTATTTATGTCTCATGTGCATGAAAGTTAGGAAAGAGTGAAAAAAAAAAAAAACATTTGTTTTCTTGTCTGTTATAAAACAGCACTTAGGGCCAGGAGTGGAATAAAACCAACATATGATGCCAAGTAACATCTTTCTTTTCTTTTCAATATCTTTCTTCTAACAAAGTTTCTGTATGTTTTCTCAGGATGTTTACTGACATATAAAAGAGGTCCTCACCATATTCACTGAACAAAGATGCTTGGGAGAGGAGTGAGGGAGAGATGAAATTAGATTTATTAAGTGCTGATGAATCCCCAGGCATGGGAACAAGAATTTGTCTCATTCATTCCTTCTGAAAACCCTAGGTTATAGAAACTCACCTTCCCCTTGTGGGAGAGAGAAGAACCATATCTCATTTCCCCCTTTCCCGTAGGAAGGCAGCAACCTCATCCCATTCAGTTTTTCCTGCAATATCCCTTAAAATTACTATTTTCTGTAAGACATTTCCCAGTCTTGACCCTTCACCAATCCTGCTGAATCAACCCCAACATTTCTTTGTAGAGAAACAGAACTTTGGCCATGCTTTCTGGGCCAAAGAGGCCCGAATATGCCTCTTTCTGGAATGAACTTCCCTTTCTTCCTGTCTGGCCAACTCTTATTTTTCAGTGTTTAACTCACATGTAATCCCTTCCAGGATGCCCCCCCTACTTTCCCCTCTTCCCCCTAGGAAGGAGTTTCCATATACTTTGCTCTGCTCTGGCTATTAGGAAGGGTCCCATCAACATCATGCAGTGGCAGCGGAGATCAATTTCTCCTGAACAGAGATAGGTAGTTGGCTCTTCCAGGGGAATCTCCAGAGAAGGCCTGGCATTTAATAGAAGAAGACTTCCAAAACCCTATTTGCTCCCTGGCTGAGTTATTCAGTCTTTTTCTTGAGCTCCCATTTGTAATTCCCCACCTCCGCCAGGGTTGTTACCCTTCTCGTCTCTAATAATCTGGGTGCGTGTCCTCCAGTACAAGTCTGTAAAGTCCTTGTGGGCAGCATTTTTCTCTTATTCCCTTATGAATCTGTGGTTCTTAGCAAACAGCCTGACAAATAGTAGGTGATCAATATAGACTCCATGTGCAGAACTCAAGATGGAGGGATCGAGAATGTGGGGAAGGTGAGGCTGAGGAGGAAAGAGGTGCAGTAGACACAGTCATTGGGGCCCGCATCCCCATGAGCCCTGCCTCTGAAATATCCCGAGACCTCCGAGTCTCCAGAACTCTTTCAGGAATGCAGGACTGGTGCGCTTGCACATGGATTTTTGTATTGCTTTAACCACCTGCTGTCTGTGACCACACCTGTTAGAAAGTGTACCTGTGCCCTCAGAAGGAATCCTCTGCTCCCATCTGCAAATGGCACTGCTCCCTCACAGATATACACATTTCAGTTAAATTTGTAACTGAAAATATCAGTGCAGAACAAAATCTGCTATGACCAACACAAGAAATGAAAGATGTGGCAAGACATTTGGTTTCTCAGTGGAAACCCAGGTGTTCCAGTGAGGACTGGTTTTTCCTGTTCAGTGACACTGGGTGGTCTTCTTCATTGTGGGAGCACATATTCAATATGACTGAGCTCCAAGACTTCTTGGTCAACTATCCTGTGGGCTCCACAGGCCATTCTACATGCAGCTCAGCCTCTGAATGCTACCAGCTCTTAATGCCATAGCAGGCCCATGCGCATCCTGGCTTCTTTAACCAATGCAACCAAATAAGCACTTCTTTGATAGTGAAATTATTTCAATTTTTCTATTTTGCTTCTGTGTAAAGACAAAGAGTGTTTTATTATGCCATTGATTTATATATATATATATATATATATATATATTTTTTTTTTTTTTTTAACAGAAACTCTGAAAGGATAATTTTAATGCTTTAAGAAAAATGTTTACTGGGAAACATTTTATTCAAAAGGGTAGTGATAAATAATCCTGTGTAAATTCCCAAGTTAGTGCTTTTTTGCAAAACTATGGTAATTATGGATATTAATAATATAATTATTCACTGTATAATAATAAATGTAAAACTTGGTTGCATATAAATATGAGTTTATTTCCCCCCCAATACTTGTTTTCAAAAGAATTCAAAAAGCACCCCAATGATTGAAGGGATTTTTACATTATTACGTGCCCTAAGTAATGAAGAATATTTTTAATGTCTGAAGTCTTCAGAAGGGAATATGTCTAAAGATATCAACAAAACATCACCTATTAGTTTAGAGATTCAAGAGTAGGAATGTCCCAAGTGTCTGATTTTGTGGTCCCAAAGTTCCCTACCACTTCCAGATGCTCTGTTCTCTCAGAAGCAGTGGGGTTGTTAAGTCTGAGAAGGGGAGCCAGTAATCATCACTTTGATAACGCTAACTTAACTGCCACAGAACAAAATGTTTTGTTGCAAACGCACATCTGGTTCCTTTGTTATGATCTCACACTCCAGTGATTCATCAGAAAGGAAGGGATCGTTGCTGTACAACTGGACTCCCAGAAATATGCCTTCTTGAATATTCTCATAGAAGACATTCCATGAATCTTGGCTCCAACTGTCTGAAGAATTTTCTGAACACCCTAAACGCCTTCTTGGTGTCTATTAACTGAGTGTAAGCCAGGAGGCGTGGAAAATGCACATGTCTATTGACAGATTACAAGTCATCTGTGAACCTTGAGCAGTTATATATCTCTACAATTTTTAAGAAAGCTTTTATTAGAATTCCAGTGACCCACCAAAAAGCAATTCCTACTACAAGTAGAGGGTTTGATGGCTTAAAGAGAAAGACTAGTATTTATAGTCACCTATGGTGTGACATACTCTTTACGTTCATTAAGTCACATAATTTTCAGTGTGGTATACTGAGATTGTTGGAATTATTTCTGTTCTACAATTAGAAATTTTAGACTCTGAGAAGTTAGGAAATTTAAGTCATACGGCTAGTAACGGACTGACAGGGCCTTCCAATGCTTATTTATCTTTCTCCATAATGCATACATTTTCTGCTAAAATCTACTGCGACTCACTAACAGATATTTACTTAAAACTGTTGTTTGCCTTGTGGGTTTTTTCCTTCCATTGTTGGTGAAAAGATCATCTGTAAGTTGTGTCTTAAGAGACACATTGCGTTTTTTTAATTTTTAATATTCACAAGTGTTTGGTTAATCCAGACCCTTCTTAGCCTCTATGTGCAATGACTGTATTTTTTTTTTCTTTCTGTGACTTATTCAGGGCAGAAATTAAGAAATCCATTCCACACATGCTTTTCCTGACTCTCCGTTTACTGAAATAGCTTACCCAGGGTTGCACTGGATTAATGCGGTGGTTATACTGCTGGTGGAGAGGCCTAGCGAAAGCAAGAACCCCACAACGGAGGACCTCCTGGAGTCAGATCAAACACAAGGATGAATATCATAGTGCCTCATTCAGACACAGAACCAGCCCCAGGGGTCAAAGTTTAATTTCTAATAGGACCTGCTTTGTAATATTTAATTTTTATTACAGCTATCCATTTGACCCACAAGAGACAAATAAAGCTACTCTCATGAGCCAAGATAATTTGTAAGCTTTGGGGAGAGTTCCCTTCATCTTGTATCAGCAGGTCTTAGGAATTTTCCATCCGCTATACAAGTAAGGTGAGAATACTCCTTTGCTTTATTAAATGACAAAGGAGGTCATAAGGAATATAGCATCTCAAAACCTGATTTCACCTTCTTTTGAGCCTTCCATTCTCGAATAGAGGGGCTCATCTTCACCGTTTATACTACTATCGTTAAACACTGTAATCGCAAACCAAGGGACTTCTAGCAGTCCCTAATTTCTTACATCACTTACACATACAGAAAACAGATAGGAACAGTGGTCACACTCACAAGCCCCTGCATTTGTCCTGTCAGCAGGCATAAACACCCATGGAACTTACCATTCCTTATTCCACTACCTCCTGAGGCCGACCCAAAGATATATCTCTGTTGTTACACCAGGCTCAGAGGCGTCTCTGATTGGCAGTGGAGTGTGGTCAGAACCTCAGGGGAGGCCGCCCAGTGGGTTGGTGATGATGGTTAGGGCAATGCTGACCACCTTGCTTTTACTCTCTCTGAATTCCTATATTGCCTGAAGTCTCCTTAGCGCTAAGCCCAGGTAGTTCATCCTGATGCCCTGCACCTTTTGAATAGTTTCTCTTAGAAAGAAAGAAACAACTCAGCTGGCAATTTTGTCCACAGGATGCTGAGGGCACCGGGTGTTGGGAGGAGATAGCTTGACTTCTTTTGTAAAACTATTGACCAGTATGGAAATGTCAACGTGCATCTCTTTTATTCCAGGCTTGGGAATGGAGTGCCAGGTAATTATTTACTAAGGACGAGATGGACTATAAGAATCTCAGGAGCCAAAAAATAAAAATAAAAATAAATAAATAAGAATGGAAACAGTGCAGTGGTGAAATTGACGGGCTTTGTCTCTGCCCAGAGGTCTTAGCTGGGGTGGGGATGTTGGGGGCTGGCTATCTGTTCTACAATGTGATGAGAAAAGAAATGTAATGTTTTTAGGGTCCCTACTTATCTAAAAATAAGTGAAATATATATTAGAACTGAAGTGGTCTGTAGAGGTCTACTAAGTCTTTAGTTTGTTTTGATTTTTTTTTTTTAATTCATAATTCTCTGAAGACATAACAAACTTTTGGATGGCTTGAGCCCACTTAAAAGTTCCTGCTTCCCATTCCAGAATGTGGATTTTTATCTATCTCATCTTAGTGGTAATATTTTGGGGGAAAACCTTGCAATGGCCTGGGAGGCTTTGTCAGGTTTCAATATTACATGCTCTCCTAGAATGGCATTCTATTATTTCATAACACATGTATCAGCTTTTCATTTCTCATTCATTGTGCGAATACTTAATCAATACCTGTTTTCCTCACCTGACTCCAACCATCACAAAATCTAACACTTATCTTTCTGCCCAGCTTTGGAAGACAAAGCTTTGTGCCACTGGACAAAAAAAAAACGTGTTTTTCAATAATATTTTAAAATAAATGTGTGAATAAATAATGCATTTTAACATTTCTGAGCCTTGATTTGCTTATTTCTAAAATGGTACGGTGCTATACACCTGCTAGAGTTTTAAATAAACAAAATGAAGCAAAGCATTTCCAAGGAAAGAGTGGTTATTCAGCACACTTCCATTATGCTGCTTCTATGAAAATTGTCTCTTTTAAGAATAGTTTCTCCTTGCAGAGCTACTGTGCAGATAAAGTATGAACAAGTATCATTGGAGAATTTACTGCAGAGTAACTTGTATTACTACTCAATAAACACTACAATGTTACATATGTTTTGAAGAATTTGCCTTTCTTAACTTTTTTCTTCAGCTAACACTGAAGGCAGTGCTGGATATTTCTAAATATTTATTATTCTTATGCAACGGAAGAAAGTAAATAAATCTGTATGTTGTTTTTTTCTGACATGGAGTAACTAAAAGATGTATCCACTTCACACTTCCAAAGGTCAGGGGTCTTACATAAGAATTGTCCTCTTTGCTCATCCCAGAATCTACAGTAGTTTACAAGAAGAGATATTATAATTAACTTCCATTGTATATTAGCCATGTGCAACTTATTTTCAATTGCACTTTAACCCATGAACATCTTCTTTACTGTACAAATGTAACTATTCACTTGACTTTTAAATCAAGTAAATATACAATCTGAACTTTTACATATTTTGGCCTTGAAAAACTAGTCTCTCCCGTCTCCAGTCCTTCTCTGAAAACTAACATAAAAATTGTTATTCTGATAAACATTCATACCTCGCTACTTCTACAATGCACAAAACTCAATTTTTAAAGCATGCCCCATTGTGAGGCACTTACAAAACTCCTTTCTTTTCTTCATGCAGAGTTGCAGTAGGTCACTTTAGTACTGACAAAAGCTCATAGGGGAAAATCAAGAATGCAGAAATAAGTATCCAGAATAAAATGGGAGTTTTGGAAACAATCAAATACTGTATTTTATATTATAGTTTGGTTAAATCAAAGTTAAAATACTGTGCTTAAAAATAATAAAATATAAAGAAACTATTGAACTATCCAAGCATTACCTAAGTTCAGTATTACTGATCCAATGCTTATGTGTTATAACTATTACCTGAAAGAAGGCTTTGCTAATTTTATGATCTGCAACAATAAGGCTAGAAGAAGTAGAGGTGTGCAAGGTATATTTACTATCCTGCAATCAGAAGCTAGAATCCCTTGCTTCTTGTGTTTTTCATATAAAATCTGATATTATATGGAGTCCACTACCTTGGATATTTATAATCAATTTAGTCAGGAAAAAGCCCTGTTTTGTTAATCTATGCAAATTAAAAAAGGCTAATTCACTTTCATCCTGAAGGCTGTGAGACATCATTCACTCAGTAATTGTATTAGGCCACAAGATTGGGTGAAATTGGGACTGGAGGGAACAGAGAAAAAAGATCAGTAAAAGAATGAAGGAAGCCATGAAAATGGGTTTATTTTGTGAACTTCAGTTCACTTTGGATAGGTCCTTAGTAGTATCCACATGAAAGATGTCGGCATTCTTTCTTTACACAAGACTTGAAATTACAGGTAAAAATGAAGGCACGTGAATGTAGAGCTTCTCTGGCTAAAGCTGAACCCCACCCATTTGACTACCCTCTACATCTGTAACGTTTAAAAATAAATTCCAGGGCTCCTAGGGGACCATTTGGAGATAAGAAGACAGGGCAGTAGCATCACCTACAGTACGGAGTTCAGTGGAGCATGTGTTCACAGAAACAACGTGAGACTAGGCCGCGATGAGACCAAATGTTTATTAAGGGGTTTCAATTTTATTCCATATAGAAGACAACTAATATCCATATTAGACCAGGTGTTTGGTGCTGTAGCAGTGTGCCCAGGTAAAGATTGAATTTTATTTCTGCTCTAGTCGGTAAAGAGCTTAGAGGCTTCTCTATTAGTTTGGGTTCTGCAAAGAAATAGAGCTAACAGGATATATCTATATTTATCTATGTCTATATCTATATCTATTCTATATCATCTATTTATACCTATATCTTCATCTCTATCTCCAACTATACCTTTACATAAAGTATTTATATATACACACCCTGTATAGGCATTATGTATATATATATAGATATCTATCTCTCTCTCTCTATATATATATATCTGTATATATATATATATACAGAGAAGGAAAACTCTGACTCCAAAAAACCTCCGCTGCCTTGCGGCATACCTCTTCAGGGGAAAGGCTAAGGGAGTAAACCCCGACAGAAAATCCGGAGCCGGAGTCCCTAAGGCAGTTTGACGTTGTAGTCAACACCGGCAACTCCTGCGGCGCACCTGAAGCCAAGCTGTATAGACTCCGTCTTTCCCTTGGACCCTTCAGCTGCGAAGAGAGGGGGGATCTGCTGCATGGGCAACAGCAGACCCTCCATATCACCCTGCCCAGGCTCTGTAGCTTCAGCTTCACTGGAGAGGACACTCCAGCATCATCGCAAGATGTCGATTCAACACGGGAGGAGACAGATACCGTGTCACTCCTGAGTCGGACTGCACAACCATTCTCGGCGGTGCAGATAGACTCTTAAGAAGCTACACCATCGTCTCTCGAGACGGATGGCTGCCGACGAGATATCTATATCTCTCTCTTTCTTTTAAAAGAGTTGGGGGGAAGAGAGAGAAGATTGGTTAATTATAAGAAATTAGCTCACATTATTGTGAAGGCTGAGAGAAGGAAAACGTGCAGCATTGGCTGGCAGACTGCAGACTCAGGAAAGACTGTGGTTTGCATCCAGCTGCAATCTGCTGGCAGAATTCCTTCTTGTTCAGGGGAGATCAGTCTTTGTTCTATTCTGACTTTCAACTGATTGGACAAGGCCCACCTACACTACAGAGGGCAATCTGCTTTACTTAAAGTCCACTGATTTAAATGATAATCTGCCTCCCCCCCCCAAAAAATACCCTCACAGAAGCATCAAGAAAAATGTTTGACCAAATATCTGGGCACTGTGGCCCAGCCAAGTTGACACATAAAATCAACCAGCACACCATCTAAACCTTTTTCCATGAGTTATGATCAGTTACTGTAAGAAAGAGAGGTAAGGTAGTGGTCAGCGGTACTTTAAATATGTCTTCCCCTTTGAATTAAAATAGGGTCATTTTAAAAACCATACAACTCTTTTTCATAAGGATGCTTAAGCTCAACCTCTTAAATGAAATCCCAGTCCTGATTGTTGCAACCCAACTCAGCTTTTGCGTAGCTGCATCCCGGAGCCCAAACATAGCTTGAGAGCTCTATTGCTATAGAGGACACTATGTGTGTTTCTAGAGAAAAAAAAAAATAAGAAAATGGAAACATGTCTGGAGAGGGACTCCCTGGAACTAGAAATATGGATATTGATTATGGAATCAACCAGGGCAGATAGTCCTGCCAGTCTGGATTTAAAACCACCAGGCTGGGAAGGGAGAATTTGAAGAAGCCTTCAACTATGTAAAATGAGAGAAATCTTCTTCAAATAAAACAATGATAAAAGCATTTTACCTGTAGAATAAATCCCCACATGTTGCAAGAAAATATCTTCCCAGGATTTGGGTTAGAGAGCCTTCACTCAGACAAGATAAGACACAGTTGTTGACAAGGGAAGATCCCATACAAGAGCATAGCTTGTGGCCTCGAATAGTAGGGACAACATCAGTTGTCCCAGCAGCTGACAGCCCCAGAATCCTTCCTCTGTCTCCACACACAGTTGTAGCTAAGAGCCTGAATGATGTTTCAACTCTTAGTTCTCTCAAGTGATCCTTTGTCGCTAAGGACAAAGAAGGGATGGTAGAAGTAAGACTACTGAAGCCATATATAGCAGGTAGTCAATTTAATATAATTTGGGGAAAGACTAATGTAGCTTCACTTGTACAAAGTGATGTGGAGTAGTTCTTAACCATGGATGGCATCATTTCACCCACACGCTAGTTGGCAAAGCTATTTTTTTTTTATTTCTCTCATTTTACAAGTAAAACTGAAGACTTAGATGCTAAATAACTTACATGAGATCACTGGGGAAATAGGTGGGAAAGTGTTGATTTAGATTTTGCATAAGTTTCAGCGTCTTAGTGACTTGGTCAGCTTCATTCAAAATAAAGTCAAAATTATGCACAATTTTGAAAATGTGATTTTGTTATATTGTTGAAGGTGTTAATTGTCTGGAAAGGATTTTTTTTTCTTTATCACTGCAAAATATTTCTGCACCAGCCTCTTATGCCTGATAGTCTTATTTTCACGAGTCTCAGCCTTTCTACTAGTCCTCGGATAAGATCATATACGTCCTTCAGGTCATACATTATCTAACATCAGCCCTCATTCATTCACATGGGAGCTCTTAGAGTTTTATTCTTCGACATCCCTTGCAGTTAAAACTCTGGAATGTGGTTGTGAAGGTACATTGAACACTTATGAAAATCAAGGCCAAAAATATGCATTGAGAATTGATCTGTATATTCCTAACAAGACCATATGCACCTCCAGGAGTTGCATCAATTTCAACTTTCAGTCACTGGTCCATACTTGACAGTGAACACTTCACTGAGGATTTGATAAGATAAGAGCAGTGACATGGAAATTCTATACAGAGGGATGAAATGCCATTATGACTATGAAGAGAAGGGAGCCATTCATCTGAGAGGGACGGCCTTTTTAAGAAGGAAATTAAGTGTGCCAATATATACATGCTTGCATTAGTAAATACTTTTTTAAATGTAATCTATAGCATAGGTGTTAGACCATTTATTGTAGCTGGTGCTCTTGTTAGAATTTTTTCAGAGAATTCTGCCTATATGATAATATTCTTTAGGAACGCACAGGCAAACTTAATAGTAGATAAGAAACATGTGGAAAACAACTGAAGAGCTTCAATGTCATTTTGCATACTGTGCTTTACAATGCTGTGTTCTCTCATCACAGGGAAGAAATTGTGGCTTCTTGGCTCTTCTGGATTATAAAGTTACAGTGCTTGATTTCATTGCAAAAGATGAAACGCAATGGATTGTTTACTTTAATTACAATGGATTACCTGCTTTATTTGCAAAAGAGGACATTCAAAAGATTGTCATCTATGATATCAGAGGGTCTTACAATGGTAACCTATTTAGCCAACATGTCTGGGTCTTGACCCTGTGGTCAGTAGGGAGGGATTATGATGGAGAAAAGGGAACCAAGAAAGATTAAATTCTTCTTCTTGGTGTCAGTTATTTTTCTTCCAATCACCTCAATGCCAGAGGACGGGGATACACATAGAAATTCAGAGGTGATGAAGGACTTAAAGGTCAGGCTACCTTAAAACACATCTTTTGCCTAGGGCCCTGCACATAGTATAGAAGACCCTTAAATGTAAGAAATTCAACACAGCTTTGTTGTTGGCTTTCTGTTTTGCCACTAATGGCTCATCACAGTTTATAGCAGCTTCTCCAGACAAGGTTTATTGGAGTATTTTTTATATTTAATTTCACAACCGAGACGACTACTCCCATTTTAGAGATGAATAAAATCAGGCTTCAAGAGATCAAATAATTCTCCCAAAATCAGCTCTGTAATGGTGTTGCCAGGAACCCACATTTTATTGTTCCAAAGTCTGTATTTATTACTTAGGATTATTGCCTGATTCCTTCTTTTACTGTATGTGGACTCTAATGAACAAACTGAACCAACAAGCAAAGTAGAGATAGACTCACAGATAGAGAGCAGGCTGACAGCTGAGGTGGGGAGGGAGGTTAGGGGGTGGGGGGAAAAGGCAAAAAGGTAACAGGACTCACGGGCATAGACAACAGTGTGATGATCATGGGGGGAGGGGGTATATGTGGGATAAATGGCAATAGAAAAAATACAATTAAGAAAAGCAAAAAAATTGCAACGAAAAATAAAGGAACTATAGATACACAGAAATTGTCACCAATAGTAGCTAAAGTCACCCTGGCTGGTTTGGCTCAGTGGATTGAGCGTCGGCCTGCGAGCTAAGTGTCGCTGGTTCGATCTTCCAGTCAGGGCACATCAGAGAAGGAAAACTCTGACTCCAAAAAACCTCCGCTGCCTTGCGGCATACCTCTTCAGGGGAAAGGCTAAGGGAGTAAACCCCGACAGAAAATCCGGAGCCGGAGTCCCTAAGGCGGTTTGACGTTGTAGTCAACACCGGCAACTCCTGCGGCGCACCTGAAGCCAAGCTGTATTGACTCCGTCTTTCCCTTGGACCCTTCAGCTGCGAAGAGAGGGGGGGTCTGATGCTGCTGCATGGGCAACAGCAGACCCTCCATATCACCCTGCCCAGGCTCTGCAGCTTCAGCTTCACTGGAGAGGACACTCCAGCGTCATCAACACGGGAGGAGACAGATACCGTGTCACTCCCGAGTCGGACTGCACAGCCATTCTCAGCGGTGCAGATAGACTCTTAAGAAGCTACACCATCGTCTCTCGAGACGGACGGCTGCCGAAGAGTAGCTAAAGTTCCTTCAACTTGCCCAATGATAACATCTTATATAGCATATCAATATTGAAGCCGGGAAGTTGACATTGGTATGATACTGTTAACTAGACTATAGGCATCAGTTATTTTTTAAAAATTAATTCATATTAATGTATATTTAAATGAACAATATTACAACATTGGGACTGTATATTAGGAACCAGCCTAGCAAAAGGAAAGTACAGGTAATTGGCAGATGAAATCTTGCTATACTGCATACACCAGACACTAAAAATAAATTTTCATTATAAGTGTAATTTCAGAGTCTTAAGAAAAGCAGGTCTTAACAAGTTGTGACCATGTGACATTAAATAGAAATAGTCACATCACGAATCCAATTTTCTTTTAAGAGCAAGTGTTTGGTACATTCTTTAATATCAAGTGGTCAGTGTCAAGCTTGTTTTATCTCCAAGTTATAAAGTTCAGAAAGAAATATAAAAATCAATCAAAATGAAAATATAGTGAAATAGAAGATGTACGTGTAGTTTCTGTGTAGATTCTCTGAGCCGCGTACAGCAGAATAGCAAACACTTCAGGGCAGAAGCCTTGGGACAAGTTAAAGGAAGGGAGAATTTCTTCTTTTCCTATTGCTTTCAACAGCCCCACCGACCAGGATTAACCCGTGAAAATATTTTTTCTAATATGAAAAAAACAGAGCTACTCAACTGATCTGAAAAAACAGAGTGCCAGTATAAATACATGTTGTTATGTTTCAAAAAAATATCATTCAGACCAGAAGGGAAAAAAAAGAAGTAACAAGGACATAGGCATTGTGTAATTTCAGTCCTGGTAAATATTTGCTATGGATTTCTGCTATTGACAGAGAGATCCCTATTAGTCAGTAGGTAATGTTTTTTAGGAAACACTTTCAAAGAAATTGGCCCATAATGATAGCAGTCAGAAGAAATGGGTGATTTATAAAGCACTCCTTACCCACTGGGGATTTTTTGAAGGATTGAGCGTAGGTGTGGAGAAGGGAAGGTTCACTGTGTTGTCAATAAGGTTTAACAAGCTATTGACTTTTTATTTTTTCAGGAAAAAAAAAAGTCAAGAGGAAATGGGGGAGGGTGGGTTCTCGGTGGGAAGTAAACTATTTCAGTTGCCTAGTGTCAGTTTTCAGCCCCCACCTCCCATATAGCTCTCTCATGTTTCTGAAATCGATGCTTTTCCTTCTTTGCTCTTTTCCTTCCTTCTTTCCTTCCGTCCTGCCTTTCTTTGGCCATCCATCTGGCACAAAAAATGGATTTACTCATAGCCCTTCACATCGATGCTCCCCTGCTTTAATGTATTAGCCTTCCTTCTTCATCGTGTAGGTGACTGTAAGGGGAGATTGCGCTGTATGTTTGCAGGACTGCATGTAGTGCTCGGCACACTGTTAAGTTGTGGCAAAGCAACTTGAAGCAGATTAATCTAGAACAAAAATATAGTATTCCTTCACTTACCGCAGGTATTATATTCCAGACCCCTCCACGAAGTAGGAACCTTACATGTATTCTACACTCTTAAACCTACGTAACTTTAACAACATACGTATACAGTACCGCAAAAAACCCGCAATAAATAATTAAATATATTTTTTTAAAAATCCCGCGATACAGGGAGGCCGTGATAAGTGAACCATGATATAGAGGGATGACTGTAAAGCAGGGACCAGGAAGCCCGCATGCCTCTGACATGCCCTGTTGACACCTGGAGTCCAGAGGGCTAGGCTCATCCCTCGGGGTGTGGTGGGGGATGGAGGTCCCCCATCTGGGCTACCATGGCCTCACTTGGAATCTCAGAGCCCAGACCTCTGCCATCCACGGAAAAGTCCCACACATTGGTCTGGGAACTTTGTGCAATAACCACAGTGTCTCGTAATAGGAAGGTCATTGGCCTAAGATGATGAGCCTTCAGCTCTAGCCCCAATGGGTCCCTTTATGTTCTCTAAAAATCTGGGCGGTTTTCTTAGCCGTGAAATGCATTTGGTGAAGATGCACAAATCACAGTATTACCGTAAAGATGCAAATTAATAGTTTAGTACTGAACCTGACAAACATGTGAGAACTCTTCAAATGTCACAAGTATGGTCTCCCAAATTTGTCTTTTTTTCTCTCATTTTCTAGTCTCTTTGGACAATTTCACTTTCTTTGAAGCTCCTTTTCTCTAAGGTCCTTTTAGTAAAAATTGCCTATAGGTCTGTAACTTTTTGCACCATAGGGGTTTAAGTTGATATTTTTAAGTGTCGCAGTATCCAGTATCATATTTGGGAAGTGTTCTGTCATCAGTGGAGAAAACAGTACTTAACCTTGGAGGAAATAATCTTTAATGGTAGCATTTTAGGTGGGATACCTTCCCTTGGAGAATCAGTTTGGCCTTTGAGATCTTCCTGACTCCATTATTATATATCTGGGAGACTACCCTCAGCTCCTGTTCCTTTGTTACTCATTAGAAACCCTTTCGGGGAGCTTTAAAAATATGTTGATTTCTAAGCCCGCTGCAGACCAATTAACTGAGAATCTCTGGGTATGGGCCACAGCAATGATAACTATAAACAAGAAAACAACTCCCCACCCCCCAAAACTCTTCAGTGTTGATTCTAATAGCCAGAGTGAGGACCACTAATATAAATAAAGCTTCCTTAATGATAAGGTATGTTGGAAATTGGAACTAGAATTGGGCAAACTTCTCCTGTGATCTATCACCTGGGGGAATTGATAAAGTATATTAATTCCTGGACACTAGCAAAATTTACTGAATAGTAATTTCTGAGATAGGGGTGACGGTCAGAAACAAATTGTTTAAATAAGCAGCTTGGCTGATTCATATGTACCATGAAGTATGGTAGTCAGTAATCTCAGAATTCTGAAATCGCAAGCTCTCTCAGGTTTGTGACAACCAACCCCTCAACATCCCTGCTGGGTGGTTTATTTAATGAAGAGCTCCCTTTTAATTTTGGAATCTGACTGTCCTGCTGTCTTCATGAAATATTGTCACATGACACTTTTTCAGGAGCTTTGAAAGTCCTTGTCCAGCCCAAGTCTGTTAGGAACAAACTCTGAATTTTCCTACTCTGGATCTCTTGGAAGATTTTTGCAAATATCAGTCACATTCTCTGATTTGTTACGCAACTTCCCTAGGGATCTGTTTTCTTCTCTTTTAAGGTTCTGATGCTCTAAGACTTGCAGGGATTATGGAACCAAATAAATGTTCAAAGATTTTGACACAGAGAAAAACCTCAATAAATATAAGTATGTCTTCTTTTATAATAAATGAAGTTGTTCTCTAACTCTTCTTATAGAAAAGCAACAGTAAGATTCACTGAAAAGAACAAGGTCTGCACTGAGAAAAACAGTCATTTCATAAAATAGCAAAGTCTTATGTAGGAATATGCGCTTATGTATAGCATATCACCATATGTTTAAAATCATATGCATTTATAATTTTATGTGCATATGACTATTTGTAGTTTATTCTTAAGTAGTTTTACACATATTAATATCAACTACAAGAAGAGTAGAGTCCCATACACAACATCGATTAGGAATCCCACATCACTGGGGAATTTGTAAAGCCCATGTACAGAGATAAACTGTCATGCAATTTTACAGATATACAATGATACATGAGATCATAAATGCAGAAGGCTGGCTTAGATATGATTATCTGTGTTGGGATTCTTGTTGAATTACTTCTTAACTGTAGAACCTTGGAAAACTTACCTAATGTCTCTGTGGCTGTTTTCTACTCTGTAGACAGGGTTAATAATTGACTTACCTCAACATGTTGTGGGATTTAAATGACATAACACATATAAGCTGCTTGGCCAAATATTAAATGAAGACCCCATAGGTGCCAGGCACACTGCTTTTATTAGTAAAGCACTTAGTCAACTCTATGGTGTAAAGAAAGCATGTCATAATAGGGCGTCATGGGCTGAATTGTGTTTCCACAAATTTCATATGTTGAAATCCTAACTTTCAGCAACTCAGAATGTGAGTGTATTTGGAGATAGAGCTTTTGAAGAGGCACTTAAGTTAAAATGAGGCATCTAGAGTGATCCTAATCCAATTGGACTGGTGTTTTTATAAGAAGTGAACATTTGGGCACAACAGACACCAAAAATGTGAGTGCTCAGAGAAAAGACCACAAGAGGACACAGTAAGAAGGTGTCCATCTGCAAGCCAAATGGAGTCTTCAGAAGCAGCCTACACTACCATTACCATGGCTTGGACTTCTAACCTCCAGAACTGGGAATATACCTCCCTCACTCAGTCATGGTCTGACTTACATATTATAAAGAACGTCATCTGAAAACAATCTTTTGCTTTTGATCACAGTAACTTTAAGGCAATATTTTTCCTTACAGATACTATTGACCTAAAATGTAATCTACCAAGAGGATTCTGCTAGTCATGCTTCTTCTTAGGTAGCTGCAGAAAGTAATAGCTCAGACACTTGTACTGTGTGTCACCATGAGACCACATCTAGTGACTGACCAGAACTTTCCCTGCATGAAAGGCATCAAGTCCCTACATCTTCCCTGTCACAGCTACATTGTAAGAGAGAGGCATGCAAATGGTGTTGGTCTGGGAATGGCACTTTGTGATCTACTGCTTTGAACCCTCCTGCTTTCCTGAAGATCTGTGCTTTTTCTGAAGTGAATTATTAGATTCCAGGTGTGACTTCTTCCATGGTCTCCAGATATTCCCAGGTAGACAGAACATCTATGATAGTCCCAACTTTCTAACAGTGTCAAGGAGCCAAACTCTCCTTTCACTGTTTCTCCTCTATCCAGCTGCCAAACCAGTGGCTCCATAGAAAGAATTGTATTAGGCAAAGATGTTTTGGGCAAACTTTCCTCTGAGCTCTGGAAAACCTTTTGGTCTCAGTTGGTGAATAACAGGTAACATTCCTCTATCCTGGAGACATTGTTGATATCGCGTGATTCACAACAAGGCTTGCTTTTGTGTTGACGACACAAACATGGGTCTCTCTGGGGGTGGCCGCTACGACAGTAAGGTCCCCAGTGGAGAAGGAGTTAGAGCAGAGGAGCTTCCTCAGTGAGCCCTGCCCTGCTTGGAGGACTGCAGCTCTGGAAGAGATGTGGAGTTTACCACTGCATGGGGTTTCTGAAACAAATAAACAGGTCCATCCTACAGGGCTCTCGGAGCAGTTAGGGTTTTTTTACTTGATGAAAATGACTTACAAATAGAGACAACTCACTTATACTGAACCATTTCCTTATGAAGACTTTACTAACAATTCAGAAGAAATGACTCCAAACTTTGAAACAATTAAATTTGACTTTGGTAGTGACCAGCATCTACATGTGGATATCTTACATAATAAATTTAGAGAGGTGACATACACTTAAGATGAAATTCAGGCATCCCTGCAAAACTGAGTTTAAATTCTATGTCTGTTGCTCTTCACCTCTCTGAACTCCCATTTCTGACCTGTGAAATGGCAATAATGATAATTAATAACTGGGCTATTGTAAGGATTCTGAGAGATACCATAAAACAAGCACTTATCATGAATTATATTGTACGTAACATGTGGTGCAGTTTATTAAGAATTTATTTTTATACGTTATGGATGTAATATACATGAGCAAGTAATCTTAGTTTCATGTACAAGTAAAGTATAATACAGAGAGTATTTTGTAATCCATTAAGCCAATATGTAAGGGGGTGTTTTGGGAACAACATAGGTTTTACCTCTAATTATTGAGTCGTTCTGGGACAAAATAACTTTCTTAAGCAGAGGGGTGGGAAGTGTCATGCATCTAGTTAGTCAGTAAGAGACACAAAATGAACAGAACTCAGAGGAGAGTGGCACAAAGATAGAGTTGTCAGGAACAGCTTCCATTCCAAGAGACTCATTTTTCTAATGTGATAATTGCTATTTATTTTATAGACTTGCACATGACATATCACCACTGAAAGTGCTTCTAATTCTGCTTTTACATTAACCTCACTTTTCAATTCTTTATCGACCGTGGGCAAGACTATTTTCCTCTTCATAGCATCCATTGAAAAGTGAGTTCAAGTTTGCTTTAAAAGAAATTAAACTCAAAGCTATTCCCACATTTTAAAAGGACCTGGTATGAGAATGTTAATAGCAGCTGCTAGGCTTGGAATCAGCCCTTCCCTAAGAGAAAAAAAGTGCAGGTTTAGTGTAATTTGATCAGGGCAGTTAATAGGGTGGCCATGGAAAAATGCTGCTATAGAGTCGCTTGGTGCAGGAGAAAGACCAGAGAGAACTGGTATACCCAGATCTATCATTTTCCAATGTAGTGAACTTGCGTGAGTTCCTAAACCTATCTGTATCTCAGATTCTGCGTCAGCAAAATGTAAATGTCAACCCATATATTGCTTTACATCAGTCCCTTGTACATATTTTCTGAAGCACTCACATGAAAGAACAGCAGGAATGGAAAAAGGAAGGGGAGGGAGGGAGAAGGAGACAGAATATGAATGGCATATATACTCAGACAAGAATGCATATAGAGAGAGACAACTAACAGAATATTTTATTTTTTATTTTAACTTTTTAGTCCTCACATGAAAATATATTTATTAATTTTAGAGAGAAAATAAGGGAGAGAGAGAGAAAGAGAGAGAGAGACATTGATGTGGGAGAGAAACATTGATCTGTTGCCTCCCACATGAACCCTGGTTGGGGCTCAAACCCGCAATCTAGGCATGTGCCCTGATCAGGAATCAAATCCACCACATTTTAGTGCACAGGAGAATGTCCCAACCAACTGAGCCACTCAACCAGGGCAACAAACAGACTTAGTAGTAATATCCAGGAATTTCCATTATCACACCTGTGACTTATACTTAGACTTTCACGGTTTGGGCTCCTTACAAGATGTTCCTTAAAGTCATCTTATAGACAGCCATCAAAGCAAAAAAAGTGGGCAGTGATTGCCTACAATATGTCAAGGATGAAGTCCAAAAGTACTTTATCAACACAGTAGCCTTTTGAGTTAGGCACTTTTGACCTCCAATTTTACCAAGTGGAACCCAAGGTTAACAGAGTTGATAGTAAGTACCTGGCGTCACAGGATTGGTAAAAGGTCCACAATTGCAAACCAGTCTGGCTTCAAAGTCTGTGTAGAGACTACTGTCATTTTCTGTACTGTGCCTGCTAAGTCTGCAATATCAAAAAATAATTCAGCAGACCATGGCCAAAGGTCGTCTCAATATCTCATAACAATGTATACCAGTCAAGATTTTAGAACTTGTTTAAAAATGTCTCATGACAAACATGCCCCTCATACTCACACAGAGCTCCTTTCTGACGGAACCACTTGCAGCAACTTTACAGATCTGGTGACATTCTAGGCAATTAAG
This sequence comes from Furipterus horrens, assembly GCF_987537825.1. Classification (NCBI taxonomy): domain Eukaryota; kingdom Metazoa; phylum Chordata; class Mammalia; order Chiroptera; family Furipteridae; genus Furipterus; species Furipterus horrens. Next base: position 10,622,833 of record NW_028327183.1, read on the forward strand.
GCCTCAAAGGGCCTAGGAAGGATGCATACGTTTTCAAAAATAATTTTAACTATGGCAGAAATGCAAATCAGTTGAAGGTACGATGTCACTCAGAAAGTTTTTGAGTCTTTTTAAGAATGACATTAACCAGTGACAGACAATTGACAGGGACTTCCACTTTAGCGGAGGTTGACAGAAGGACTGGGAAGTCTTAAGAAGAAGGAAAAAAATATCCAGTGGGAGATATGCATAATGAGGAATTGTTTTCTTCCTGTTCTTTTCCTTTCTATATTTTTAGCTATAAATGTTAATATATTCTCTTTTCCAGTTTTTAATACAATAAGTTGCTTTTATATTTACGTTTTAAGAGCTCAAATAGTAATTACTACTTTGCATTTCAACAAAACACCTTAATGGAATAAAAAAGTTTCTAAAGTAGAATATATGGTGCCTCTGCAGAATAATGCTGAGAATTTGGAGAAAAAGTGGAGGTGACTGTGTTTTTTGCATCTACAACACGCTGAAAGTAAAGAGCTTAGAGTTCTTTTTCTTGAAAGCTCTGAAGTTGGAAAATTTGCAATTGGTTTCTCATCATAAAGCTAAATGAGTGTGGATTAGTTTGGGACTTGATAATACTAGTCCCTAAGATTGGGGAAGAAAATTCTGCTGGTAAATTTTGTAAGTTTGGTACATGGTGAGCAGGCGGGCCAAAAGACTTACCATCTTTACTCAGCTAGTCAATGTCAGAACTTGGACTGAAACTCAAGTCCCTGTCGGTCCTGCTCCATATTACTGTCACTCACTAAAAAAAAATTACACCTTCCAATAGAGATGCGAAGTTCCCTAATCACTTTCTGAACTCTGTAACAGCACTATATGTAGGTAGTAGTACTTGTACTGTATATAACTTAAAGTTATAACAGTAGAAGTCATTTAATAGTAATATCTATTTTACTTTAAACTATATAACATATAATTTAGTTGATTCTGTTGTAATACATGGAAACCATTTCCATTCAACAGAGCTGAGGTTTTCTGGGCATCTGGCAACGACTTTGCTGGGCTTCAGGACCCAGAGAATAAGTTAAACTCCCACCATCATCAGAGACCCATTTCTAAACAATACATATTCTTGTTGTAAAACTATACCTTTTAGAACCTTGACGGTCAGCCTCAGTTGGCTTTAGCAATGTACCATAACAGGTGTTATCTTCTGAGAACATTCTCCAACAAAACTTCTGCATGTCAGTCTCCACCACAGAGTCTCTTTGGATGAATACATTCTAAGTTACTTACAGGTCTGGCCCCAGGTTCATGCACTCTTTCCTTTTCTCAGACCTTTGGCTGAGTCTTAAATTTTGCCTTGTCTTGCCCCATTGTCAAAAAGCCTGTGTTTCAGTGAGCACCTCTGCATCTTGTGTTCATGACAAAGGGTAAGACACAGCCCCTGAAATAAAACTGGGTCTATCTAACTATGAAAACCACTCGATCCCTGAATATTAAAATGCAGGATATCAGAACTGTGTTTCTATTCATCCAAAACAGCCACTACAACAAAACCCAGAATGCAATGTCACATCCATCTCTGTTAGCACATCTGTCAAGCTAAAGTGGCGTGCAGTTCTTAAGAAGCTCATAGGAACCATAATCAATATAAAAATATGCATAGTGCCATCCAGACATGGTTCCTCCTGTGTAATTAAACTCCACTTCTTTTCTTAAATTACAGGTGAACAATGAACAACATTCCAGTTAACACAAGTTCTGTACTATATGCAATAAATTCCATCCACACTGACTTAAAAAAAAATTCCTAATATTCTTGTAAGTGGTTCGTCCCTAAAGTTATTACAGTGCCCCACCCCCTAAGTTATGTTTTGCCACCGTGTTACCACTCCTCCAAGCACCTACCACCTCCTGCCATGAATCACAAGGCCCTGCCTGACTTTCAATCTTCTGATTCTCAAAGCACAGACCTGATTCCTGCCAGGCACCTATGAATACTTCTGTCCTTCCATCAATCATTCAGAAGACTCAATGACTAGGGAGCAGAACTAAGTGCTTGATTTTTTTCTTCTTCTTCTTATCTTATTTTAAGATGTCAAAAGTAGAATTAATGGGCTGCAGAAAGGTGCTAGTAAAAGAAAAAAAAAGTAGACAGAGGAAATGAAGTTCATGTTCCAGAGACCGGCGATTTGCTGTTGATGCACCTGTTAAAGGGGTATTGACTAAAATGGCCTAATTGCTTGTGGAAGAAGAGACTTCTGAACACCAACACTATGAATTACACATGAGTATCAGGTGATGACTTCTCCTCTTGAAAAGTGGTTTTCCTCAATGGCACAACAGACGGAGCATATGTCCCACTTCAATCAGAGCAGCTCTACTTAAATTTCCTGGCCAATGCATGGACAGATGGACATGTCTGGTTTGTATATGATCTAATTCATTAAAGGGCCCCTTCAAATGTGTCACTGTAATCCAGATTGAGCCCTGCATTAAAATGGTCATACCTGTGGTAACTTGAAGTTATGGAGAGGTCAATGTCATTGAAAGAAGGACTTATTTCTTATGTCTCCTGATGGATGAGGCCATATCCCAGGATGTGGGACCATAGGGGAAATAGTAGTTTATAGCAGGTAGGTGCAGGGGTGAGGAAAAGCCAAGGCCAGGGGCTTTTTTTAGGGTTTCCAGAGGAAAGACAAAGCAGAATGGGGTAACCAGTGTAGGATTGGCTAGTTTAAGTAATTTCAGTAGGCTTTAGGGCATAGGGACTGTGCTTGGTCATCTGGTACCTGCCAGTGGGTTGCTTTAGGGCAGTGGAAATATTAGCTTGTTCTGAGATTTCAAATAGGAAGGTGGGTGGGGGCAGAGCCATGATTGGCAAGTCTGCACATGAAAGGCATGTTTCAGGCAACTTGTCCACCAACCCCAGAAATTAGCTGGAGCTGGGGGGCGGGCATCTCTCCTTGGGTCGGTATGGCCCAAGGGGAGATGTCAAAACATCATTAGCTATATAGAAAATTAAACAAAGTATAATGGATATACCCCCAAAGAAGCATTTTAGAAAAATAATTTAGCACTGTAGCTCCCTTAAAATATGACAAGATTAAAGGGAACCTTGATATTCTAGTCGTCACTGACATAAAAATCTTTTTTCTGTAACTGGATTTGGGGAGGAAGACAGCCCCTGGTCAAGAGTATGAGAGGCTCTAACAAGCTGTAGTTTCAGAACTTGAGCTGACTTTATACATCTAAGGGAAAAGCAATGAGTGCTGTAAGTTTCAGATTTGGGTATGTTTCTGCTCCTCTGTAGTTGCAAAGTAAGCACTGTGAGGGTGACATCGAGTAGCAACTAGATTGCAGACAAGTGGCTTTTCAAGTAAGTTATGGGGTGGGGGTGGGGGCAATCAGGAGTTTTTCTTCCCTTTTGATAGATTTAAACTGTTGTTTAAATTTAGTATTTTCAGGTGTGTGTTGTGTGTGAGAGATTGAGTGAGAGTATGAGTGTGTTTGTGTGCAACTCAACTGCTCATTGGAAAGTTGGAGACCTGGCGTCTTCACCCCTAGGGAAGTTTTCTAAGGGTCACCTATTACTAAAGGCCCTAATGAAGTGTCCTGCAAAAGGTCCTCCTTGTGTTTTTAGTTCGTTTTTATTGTTAATTTATTTTTGGTTTGGTTTTTGGAACTAAATTAATTTCACATCAGAGAGAAGTATTACGAGAAAGAAAGACATGGACAAGACTACATCCTGAGGATAATATGTCAAATTTTCAGTAAAATCAGAGAATAGAGATAGGGATGTTGAATACTCAGTAATTAATTAACTCACGAAATGTATACTGAGCTCCACATGTGCTAGAAAGTGACCTAGTTACTGGGAAGTATAAAAGTGAATTAGAGCAAGACCCTGGTCCCTGTCTCTTCATGTGTACATTGCACGGGGAGAGATAGCTACATTGCACATCTATCTATGCACGATGTATCATAAATGTGCACTTATCGTATTGCACATGGGGTGATGTTTTGCACATATTTGATTTTTTAAAAGATCATACTGACTGCTGGATCTAGGGGTGCAACAGAAAAAACGGGAAGACCCAAAGAAAAGCTACCCCAATAATCCAGGTGAAAGATCAAGGTGTGTGAATTCGGTTGTTGTGAGTGCATGGG